>NC_138770.1:463610205-464810205 GCF_965119305.1 Pelophylax lessonae | reverse complement strand
AGTCCTGAAACAAGATGAGAACTTAATACAACAAGAGCCAAAAGCATCCTACAGTACTTTTGCATTTATTTATTGATGCAAATGATCCAAAACTGTTTTCTTTGTATTGCTTCCTTTATGTGAAATCCCTGATGTCCCTGCTAGTCCCCTTGCTTTCCTATTAAAAACTGCCCATACTAAGCAGGAGAACACACTGTGGTCAGTTTTCTAGCTGTGCTGGGAACTCAGTGTACTCTCCTCCAAAGATCAGACTTGTCCTGACACCCAACGCCCCCCCCCCCCCCCCCGCTGCACAGCCATTTACTGAAAAGCTCAGTGTAAGGCTGCTTCTCCTCCCCCAGCTCTTATGCAGCGATGAACAAAGGGAATGCGATCACTTATATAAAAGGGGGAAAAGGTATTTATAATGTTTTTATAAATCTTTACGAAAAGGTTTTGTCTTTCATTTCTCTTTTAAACAATCCCTTTTATTCCTGTTAGAAGGAATGTAAACACCCCTTGTAATAGAAGTAAGGATTATTTACTTCCAACCTGGACCGGAAGATGACGATGTCCAAGGCGATAGAGGCAATCAAAGATGATCTACTCTTTATATGCCTCTGGTACCAGCCGGCGGCACCGTCAAATCTTTTCTTGGGTGAGCTGGCGGAACACCGGCAAGCGGGCACTTCTGAAAAGGTTTCGGCTGCTTACGAGAAAGCCAGCCGCTGGCTGAAAAAAAATTACCAGAGTTATGGCGGATGGCTTCAGCAATAACCCCAGTAAATCGCTTTAAAGCCAAAACGTATATATACGTGTTGCAGTCGGGCTTTAAAAAAAGCAGACGTACTCGCCTCCATGCTGCAACATCTGTATATAAAAGCGAGAATTGAGCAATCACATGATCACTCAGTTCTTTGTCTGCAAGCTGTCAGGCAGTGGGGTGGATCCCAACAATATTGTATGGATCCTTCCAGAGCTTGGCAGCTGCCCTGTCAGCTGATAATGGGCAGTAGCCTGCTATAAGCTGACTTTGGGTCACAGGTTGACAAAAGTAATTGTACTCCTGTGACCCACAAGAGAAATATGGCCAAAAACGTTAACCATACTTCTCTCTTAATCTAATGGAAATAGCATGCAAGGACCTGTAATGGGAAATTTATGCAAGGAAACCCACAAACTTCCATGAATTTACATGGTTCTGAAAGGGGTAATGTAATGGGCTAAACTACTTCCAGGCTGATGTGCTGGACTGATTAACTGTTACCAAGGAACTTTACTGTGGGTTTTTTTTTTTTTTTTTTCTAGAGGGGGAGTGGGAATTATGTACTTGAAAGCAAAGGTTCACATAATTATGCTTTTGCCCCTAAAAAAAAAAAAAAAACGGTCTGTGAACCAGCATTATGTTTTTAATTCCTTTATAGTGTTCTCATCTAGTTTTAGTTCTCATTTGAAAAATTGGTCCTTATTTAGTTTAAAATTTACAAACCTATTCAAATTAATTCAGACCGTTTTATTTTTCACTGTGGACAAGAGTGTATCTAGTTTTGACCAATATTTTTTTCTTGTTTCATGCAGGTTCTCTATTGAGAAAGGTATAGCTGGTCAAGTTGCAAGAACAGGTGAAGTTCTTAATATTCCTGATGCCTATGCAGATCCACGCTTTAACAGGTAATGTCAAATTTCCCTTTATAGTTTCTCCTTCATTGTAGCCGATAACTGAAGAGTTAATCCTGCCTACCTGTTAGGACAGAAAGTTAAAAGATCTCTCTCTTGTTTTCCTGTCCCCAGGTCTGCATGTCATCTAGGTACAGTCGATTTTAGACGCCTGGGTCCAGAGCATTGTTACTTTGGGCTTTAAGATAGTTTGGTCCTTTCCTCTTCCCTGCTTTCTGCCCTCAAACTTGCCCTCTTCTCCACAGAGGAGGGTGGATCTTCACCCTGCTTTCCAGCAGCTCCTTTCTTGGGGGATCATTGCCCCAGTCCCGGGGATGGAGATGCTTCAGGGGTTTTCTACCAAACTGTTCGGTCCCCAAGGGAGACTCACCCCGTTCTGGATCTGAAAATTCTTAAACTCCTTCAGGTTCAAGCTGGCCTCTGTGGACATTATTGTGGACTTGGGCTTAAAGGTAGCCTCCCTTGAGGCAGTACCATACTCAGTTTCATTCCAAGCCACTGCAACTTAAAGGATATGTTTTCTTTTGCAAATAAAAAATAAATGCACATCTTTTTGCAGTTAGAAAAAATGTTCATTTATTTATTTATTTTTTACAATGAGCCTGCAAAGCATTGCACCTGCGTTCAGCAGATTGAGGGTGCAATGCAGGACTCTTACAAACCGTATGTGTAAGCTGTCTGCTCGTACCTCATACAAGCAAGCAGTTACACACTGTCACCTGCCACTAGATGCAGCATGCCACGGTCACCTGCCACCAGATACAGCTTGCCACCGTTGCCTGCCACCAGATGCAGCTTGCCACCGTCGCCTGCCACCAGATGCAGCTTGTCACTTGCCACCATCGCCTGCCACAGAATGTAGTGTGTCATTAGGTGCTGGCAGCTAAAAGGTTGTAATTAAAACCTATGATTAGGTGTAACTAAAAGGCAGCCTCATTTTTGGGCATTTTACCAAGGCACCCCAAATAAACCTCAAGGTACCCTGGTTTGAAAAAGTCTGGAATAGACAAACAAGAGTTAACAATATAATAAACAATGAAGAAGAAGGCCCCTTTCACAGCTTTCCGCTCAGATGGATCTGGCCTATGTGAAAGGGGCCGAACAGGGACATGACCACAAGAGCTTGCAATCTGGGGGATTTGAGTAGACACCTGCCTATTGACTACGCACCATTGAAATCCCAAGCCTTTCAATGCTGACCTTCTTTTGAAATTGCTATTAGCCTGGCTGCCATGTTAAGCTCGATGCTTAACCATGTAAGGACTGCCCTCGTACATTTACTGCGGCAGGGTGGCCCTTAAGTGAGAAATCACGTACCTATGCATGATTTTGTTGAAGGGCTCTAGGGGGCACGCACCCTGTGTTTAATCAGCAACCAAGCAGCAGGTCCGGCAGTTGTGATGGCCCCCGGCCACCCACGATCATACAGGAGAATGACAGAACAACAGTCTGGCTATGTAAACAAGGCAGACTGCTGTTCTGTCAGACGGGAAGAGAGAGATAGTGTTCTACTAATCAGGAACACAAATCTCTCTCTTCCTGCAGTCAGTCCATCCCCCACACAGTTAGAAAGCACTCCCTAGGAGCACACTTAACCCCTTGATCACCCCTGTTACCCATTCCCTGCCAGTGTCCTACAGTAACAGTGCATATTATTTAGTACTGATCGCTGTATTGGTGTCACTAGCCCCCAAAAGTGTCACTTAGTGTCAGATTTGTCCACCGCAATGTAGCAGTCCTGCTAAAAATTGCTGATCACCTCCATTACTAGTAAAAACCATAAAAAAAAAAAAGTCCATAAATCTATCCCATAGTTTGTAAATGCTATAACTTTTTTGTGCAAACCAATTAATACACACTTTTTGGGATTTTGTTTTACCAAACATATGTAGCATAATACATATTGGCCTAAACTAATAAAGAAATTCGATTTTTACAATTTTATTTTTTTTATTGGATGTGTTTTATAGCCGAAAATAAAAAATATTGTTTTTTCAAAATTGTCGGTCTATGGTCGGTCTAGGTGGGGTACAGCATCGCACGACCACGCAATTGTCAGTTAAAGCAAAGCAGTGCTGTATCGCAAAAAATAGCCTGGTCATTAAGGGGGTAAAACCTTCCGGGGCTGAAGTGGTTAAACTACTCAAAATCACCGACACAAAACAGGCTATTAACCTGCATTGAATATGGAAAGGAGGTGGGCATGTGACGATGCCCCACGCCCCCACCCTGTGATGAGAGCATGATGATCATGTCCTCTCTCTCTCTCTCTCTCAGATCCCGCAGTCGGGACTTGAGCGAGAAGGAGAAGTCAGGCATGGGCAGCAGTCTCAACACTTTTAGTAGAAGAGGATCACACAGCCCAATTACCTGCAGCTTCAGCACTCCCTCCCTGAGAGCATTCCACTGGACCAGAGAAGAGGAGGAGGTGGGTGGAAGCTAATTACTCAGTGCGGAGGAGGAGGAAAGTAAATTCTCGTCATTGGCTGCTAGGCGGCAGGCGGCTAGCAACCAGTTTGGGAATCGGGTAATATACAGACAGGTCCATAAATATTGGGACATCAACACAATTCTAATCTTTTCGGCTCTATAATGGACTTAAAAATTAAACAAACAAGATGTGCTTTAACTGCAGACTTTCGGCTTTAATTTGAGGGTATTTGCATCCAAATCAGGTGAAAGGTGTAGGAATTACAACAGTTTGTATATGTGCCTCCCACTTTTTAAGGGACCAAAAGTAATGGGACAATTGGCTGCTCAGCTGTTCCATGGCCGGGTGTGTGTTATTCCCCCATTATCTCATTTACAAGGAGCAGATAAAAGGTCCAGAGTTAATTTCAAGTGTGCTATTTGCATTTGGAATCTGTTGCTGTCAACTCTTAATATGAGATCCAAAGAGCTGTCACTATCAGTGAAGCAAACCATCATTAGGCTGAAAAAACAAAACAAACCCATCAGAGAGATAGCAAAAACATTAGGTGTGGCCAAATCAACTGTTTGGAACATCCTTAAAAAGACCACGGAAAACAACTGTGGTGGATGACCGAAGAATTCTTTCCCTGGTAAAGAAAACACCCTTGACAACAGTTGGCCAGATCAAGAACACTCTCCAGGAGGTAGGTGTATGTTTGTCAAAGTCAACAATAAAGAGAAGACTTCACCAGAGTGAATACTGAGGGTTTACCACAAGATGTAAACCATTGGTGAGCCTCAAAACAGGAAGGCCAGGTTAGAGTTTGCCAAACAACATCTAAAAAAGCCTTCACAGTTCTGGAACAACATCCTATGGACAGATGACACCAAGATCAACTTGTACCAGAGTGATGGGAAGAGAAGAGTATGGAGAAGGAAAGGAACTGCTCATGATCCAAAGCATACCACCTCATCAGTGAAGCATGGGGGTGGTAGTGTCATGGCATGGGCATGTATGGCTGCCAATGGAACTGGTTCTCTTGTATTGATGATGTGACTGCTGACAAAAGCAGCAGTATGAATTCTGAGGTGTTTCGGGCAATATAATCTGCTCATATTCAGCCAAATGCTTCAGAACTCATTGGACGGTGCTTCACAGTGCAGATGGACAATGACCCGAAGCATACTGCGAAAGCAACCAAAAAGTTTTTAAGGTAAAGAAGTGGAATGTTATGCAATGGCCAAGTCAATCACCTGACCTGAAACCGATTGAGCATGCATTTCACTTGCTGAAGACAAAACTGAAGGGAAAATGCCCCAAGAACAAGCAGGAACTGAAGACAGTTGCAGTAGAGGCCTGGCAGAGCATCACCAGGGATGAAACCCAGCGTCTGGTGATTTCCATGCATTCCAGACTTCAGGCTGTAATTGACTGCAAAGGATTTGCAACCAAGTTAAAAAAGTGAAAGCTTGATTTATGATTGTTAATCTGTCCCATTACTTTTGGTCCCTTAAGTGGGAGGCACATATAAAAAAAACTGTTGTAATTCCTACACCATTTACCTGATTTGGGTGTAAATACCCTCAAATTAAAGATGAAAGTCTGCAGTTAAAGCACATTTTGTTTGTTTCATTTCAAATCCATTGTGGTGGTGTATAGAGCAAAAAAGATTAGAATTGTGTTGATGTCCCAATATTTGTGGCTGCTGTGTGTCAGTTTCATTCTGGGGCGCTGCATTGTCCCGGAATGAAGGTGCCTGGGACAGACATGCCAGCTATGTGGCGCCAACCTGACACCCCTCCAATGTGTGGCACCCGGGGCAGACCCTCCTGTTGGTACGCCAATGGGGGGGGGGGGGGGGAGTCCTTTCTCCCGAAGCTCTGGAAGGTGTTCATGATAGACTATAGCTTGTTGGCCTGGGTCAGAGCCCTGGAGAACCTCTCGGTAAAGGGAACTTGATCGCCAGTGGAGCCTCAATTCTCAATCAACAGCCTGGAACTTGGGGCAATTTGGTTATTTCTCCATTTCTGGACCTCTCATCTATAAGGCTCCCTGATTAGGATTTAGTCATTCAACACCAAGGCAGGGGATTACATCGACCATCAAGGGGGCATAAGGGAGGAGCTCAAAAAGTGGATCTATTTCTAGTTTGGGCACAGCTCCTCTTTCTGGCCTTCTCCGCAGTTCAAATTCTATGGATAGAAAATTGGCAGGCATACTTTCTCAGTCATCAGCATTAAGTTCCAGGGGAATTGGTTGCTTACCCAGTGGTAAGAAGTCTGCTGCAGATGGGGGACACCAGTCATAGATATCCTGTCATTTTCCACAAGATAGATTTTAGTAAAGCTTTTGACACTGTCCCACATAGAAGACTTATCAATAAACTGCAGTCATTGAGCATGGACTCCCATATTGTTGAGTGGATTAGGCAGTGGCTGAGTGACAGACAACAGAGGGTTGTAGTCAATGGAGAACATTCAGAACAAGGTCATGTTACCAGTGGGGTACCTCAGAGATCTGTACTGGGACCAATTTTGTTTAATATCTTCATAAGTGATCTTGCAAAAGGCCTCGCTGGTAAGGTTTGTCTTTTTGCTGATGACACAAAGATATGTAACAGGGTTGATGTTCCTGGAGGGAAACGCCAAATAGAAAAGGATTTAGGAAAACTAGAAGAATGGTCAGAACTCTGGCAACTGAAATTTAATGTGGATAAGTGCAAGATAATGCACCTGGGGCATAAAAACCCAAGGGCAGAATATAGAATATTTGACACAGTCCTGACCTCAGTATCTGAGGAAAGGGATTTAGGAGTAATTATTTCAGAAGACTTAAAGGTGGGAAGACAATGTAATAGAGCAGCACGAAATGCCAGCAGAATGCTTGGATGTATAGGGAGAGGTATAAGCAGTAGAAAGAGAGAAGTGCTTATGCCGCTGTACAGAACACTGGTGAGACCTCACTTGGAGTATTGTGCGCAGTACTGGAGGCCATATCTCCAGAAGGATATAGATACTCTAGAGAGAGTTCAGAGAAGAGCTACTAAACTAGTACATGGATTGCAGGAAAAAACTTACCAGGAAAGGTTAAAGGACCTTAACATGTATAGCTTGGAAGAAAGAAGAGACAGAGGGGATATGATAGAAACTTTTAAATACATAAAGGGTATCAACTCGGTAAAGGAGGAGAGCATATTTAAAAGAAGAAAAACTACCACAAGAGGACACAGTTTTAAATTAGAGGGGCAAAGGTTTAAAAGTAATATGAGGAAGTATTACTTTACTGAGAGAGTAGTGGATGCATGGAATAACCTTCCTGCAGAAGTGGTAGCTGCAAATACAGTGAAGGAGTTTAAGCATGCATGGGATAGGCATAAGGCTATCCTTCATATAAGATAGGGCCAGGGACTATTCATAGGATTCAGATATATTGGGCAGACTATATGGGCCAAATGGTTCTTATCTGCCGACACATTCTATGTTTCTATGTTCTATGTTTCTGAATGGGTATGTGTACAGGTCCAGAATGCCTTGGGTCTTTGCAGTGGATGCCCTGGTGACTCCGTGGAATCAGTTTAACTTGATCTACGCCTTTCCCCCCGCTAAAGATCCTCCCTCACCAGCTTCTCAGGATCAAGAGTGAGGGCCTTTCAATCATTTTCAAAACACGGAACTGACCCAGGAGGATGTGGTATTCTTGAACTTCATCAAAGACTTGGCAGACATTCCAATGGCCCTACCAGATCCGCCAGGTCTTCTGTCGTGGGTGCTTGTCCACCATCCTACTTCTATGTTCGCTTTATTGGCTCTGCTGTTGAAGCACAAGATCTAAGGCGCACAGATGTCTCTCAAACTAATCTATCTCTACAACCCTAGAAAATTACCTTTTGGCAAGTCTGCTTTTCCTGTTGCAATGTTAAAAACATTTAAGCCCAGGAAGTTCATGGGAAAAGTCTTGTCTTTCTTACAGTCTAGTATGAATTAGCATGTGGACTTCATTACCATTAAAGGTCAAATTTTGTCTCTAGCAAATCTTTTCTCGAGATTGCTTACATCTTATTCATTAGTGAAAGTCTTTGTGCAGGGTGTTGCTCACCTTATTTATAAAAAAAAAAAAAACAATCTAAAGTGAAACCTCAACTTGTTTTTTTTTTTTAAGTCCACTCTTCAAAGCGTCGTTGCTTCCTAAGGTGATTTCTGCCATCCATCTTAACCAAGAGATTGTGCTTCCCTCCTACTCTGTAACATTTCAAGGAGATTCTATCCACTGTCTGGATGTGGTAGACCAGGGTTTGACAAATTTGCTTTGAATCTAGGAGCCAGCTAAAAAAGTTAAGAGCCGTTTTTTTTTTTTTTTTAAACTAACAGGGCTTTTTTTTTTTTTTTTTTTAGACGATGGAGATGGCAGATCTTGAACTTGCACATGGAGGGGACTGGAACCGGGCATGCACACTGGGTGGTTTAGGGGAAGCGTGTCCCTTTGGGGCTCTCGGGGTGTGGGAATTTGACACTTGAAGTTCTTAGGGCAGAGGTTTTTGATGTGTGTAGTGTGTGGCATTCTGCGTGGCCTGGGCTCTGCTCACCTCCCTGCTTGTCTATAGTGTGTGCACAGGGACTGGCAATAAGGAGGGGTGGACCACGGTGCGCACAGATTGGCTGTTCAAGAGGGGAGCCTTTCTGCACTGTGATGGCGGGTCTGCTGGTTGAGGGGGCGGAGGGTGCACGGGGATGCCAGTGTGTGGAGAGAAACTTTGACTCTGCTATAGTTTAAGCATCTTGCTCAGTCTGTCCAGGACTTTCCTGGGAACAAAACAGAGCTCTAGGTTGTATATGACTTGAAGTCTTTTGCAGGAAAAGTGTCAACCCATGAACACTAGCTGAGCCTTTTTGCATGAAACCGTAAATATAGCAACCTATTTCATGTACCAGTAAATACATATTCGCCAGCACACCAAGGTTCTTGCAAAAGCAGTCCAAAACTTTATTGAAGTTACGATCACATCAAAAAAAAATGGTGCAACGTTTCGGAGCCGCACAGGACCCCTTCGTCAGGCATGTGATACAGTGCAGGTTGTGAACAGGGAATATATAGAGACATACCACCAATAAAGTGCATAAAGGTGACACCCACATGTGATTACATCATTCTCCCGCCTATTGCACCTAGTAAACAGCTTCAAATGTCAGAAATCAGTGTTAATAACACAAAATATCAAGATCCTCATACCTTGGTTAAGTGTATTCATATACTGGTGCTGGTCTGTGCTGGCTGGAAAGGATGATCACCGGGATGAATCCCGATCCCCCCCCTTAAGCAGGCAGAGCCGAATGTCATTATTGCAGAGCATTGCGCAGCGGTAGCCAATCACGGCGCGCCACGTAGGTCATCTGTGTGCGGGGCGGTCCGTCCTCCGATGTACAGCGTCCGTCGTCGTCATGGGAACCATGATGCTGGGGCTTGCATGCGCATCGGAGCGGCTTCGGCTTAGAGAGGGCAGGGGAAGGTGTGGGCTGTCAGAGCAGAGAAAAGGATAAGTGTACAATCATACACAGGCAGATTAAATACCCAGAAGTTATCTGGCAAGAGGAGCATAATCAGCTTAGACAAAGTGCAGAGTTGAAGAGAAAAAGGAGAATCAAGAAAAGGGGAAACAAATGAAAAGCGAATACAAGAGAGACAAAGCATGGAGGAGGAAAAAAAAAAGGAAAAGGATTTCAAAAGAAAAAAGAAATGAGAAAAATGCTAAAAGAATTATTAAAAAATGTATGTATGCAAGAAAGGGGAAAGGAAAAAATACAAAAGTAAAGAGAGGAAAAAAAGGAGAAAAAAATATATGAAAAAAATGAAAAAAATAAAAATGAATATAAAAAAATAATAAAATAAAATAAAAATAAAATAAAAAATAAAAATTTAAATTTAAATTAAAAAATAAAAATAAAAAATAAATAAAAAATGAAAAATAGGAAAAAAATACAGATGAGAAACAAAATGAATGAGAACCTGGAAAATTGTAAGATGAGAATGAAGAAGAAGGGTTAGATTGCGATGTATAGAACGAGCTAAGAAAACAGGGTCGGTGAGAAGGTGCGGGGAGTGTAGTGCTGGCATAGGGAAGGGAGGGTAAAGGGAAAGGCGGGGGGGTCAAAGCAAGTGTGAAACGAGAAGAAAAAAAGACCAGTATGTCAAGGAGAGTGAGAGACATGATACGTAAGCCAGAGCCTTGCCCAAAAGCCCGGGGAAGGAACAAAGCATTATATGGAATAAACTGTAAGATAAGCGTTAGACATGGACACTGTGTCCTATTGTCGATATGCGTAATTTTATAATGCAATGCGTTCGTAAAACAATATGTCACCCACATTGCGGCATCATAGTATTCCATATTAACAACTCAAACTCGACATAAATGGTTACACAGAAAAGAAAGGGGAGAGAGAACAGACATGAGGGAAGGGGGGGGGGGGAGGGCAAAGAGAAGAGAGAGAACAAAAGATACATATCTCTTGTAAACGCTCATGATTGATCGAGTATATCTCAGGAAAAAAGGTGTCAATATCGTCACATTGGTATAGGAACTATCTGTCCCCGAGGAAACATGTGAGGGACAAGTACGTGTTGAGGCCCCCTGGTTGTACCGTACCCAAGGTATAGATCCAGTACGCCTCACGGCGTAGGAGTAGTAAGTCCCGGTCACCTCCTCTGTTCGGTTGTCTAACATGTTCAATAGCCATCCCACGTAACTCATGGGTCTGGTGTCTGGCCGTAGCAAAATGTACCGCTACGGGTTTGTAGGGGTCGGCTTGTTCACCTTTCTCAACCTTTGCTAATGTGGTCCTAATGTCACTCCTATGTTTCTGAAACCGTATTTTGAACATACCCCTTGTCTTGCCAACATATGTTAGTGTGCAGGGACATTTCAAGATGTAAACACAAAAGTCGGTATTGCAATTCAGATAATCCAATATCCGGTATTGGTTGCCCCTGTGTGGATGTGAGAAATATTCGCCAATGATGAGAGAATTACATACATTGCAGTTATGACATTTATAACACCCTTTCTTGTGTGAAATCTTGAAGGGGGCTGGGGCATACTTCCGTCTGGGATCAGCCTGTATCAAATGTTCTCGCAAAGATTTGCTACGTTTGTAAGCTATCATGGGTTTTGTCTTTAGGCCCGATATGAGGGTTGTATCTGCCTGTAGAATGTTATGGTTGTCCATGACTGAATCCTTGATCCTGTCGGATTCGCGGCTAAAGGTGTATACAAGTAATGGGCTTCGTTAGAATTGTTCGTTCTGCGCCGTTCAGATGTGGCCCTCTCCAGGGCAGGATCAAGTACCTTGCTGGGATAGCCTCTTGTCAGAAATTTTTTGTACATACTCTGTAGTTGCCGCTGTCTTTCTTCGGTATCAGAGCAGATGCGTATCACCCTCATATATTGTGAAATTGGTAGGTTCTTACGTAGGTGGGTAGGATGAGCGCTCTGATAATGGGAGTAGAGTGTTTCGGTCAGTAGGTTTCGTGTAGAGAGAAGTGACGACAGTGCCATCTTTTTTGGTGATTAGGACGTCTAGGAACGTAATCTGGTGGTCCGAAATGTCTGGGTTGAAGACTATTCCGGGGAATATCCCATTCAAAAAATCCACAAAAATTGTAAACGCATCACTGTCCCCCGTCCAAATTAAGAAGATATCGTCTATATACCTCATCCAGCCCTTCACAAAGCTGTTGAAGGGACTGGACGGATATACGTGCTGATCCTCAAGGTAGCCCATGAACAGGTTTGCGAATGAGGGGGCCGCCGAGCTGCCCATGGCAGTCCCTCTAATCTGTGCATACATCTGGCCTTCGAATTTAAAGTGATTACTGGTCAGAATAAACTCAAGGCATTCAACCACATACTCGTTTGGTAGTTCAGGGTTGTCGAGCGCAGTGAGAAAGTGTCTAACGGCTTTTAATCCAGCGTTGTTGGGTATACAAGTGTACAGGGACTAGATATCCATGGTCGCAAGCTTCCAATCCTCGTGAAATGAGGAGAATGTTTGTAATTTGTCAAGGAAATCGCTAGTGTCCCGGACATAGGCTGGTAAAGCTCTGACGAGCGGTTGCAAGTGTGCATCTATAAACTGTGCCAACGGTTGGGTAATCGCTCCTGTGCCTGACACGATGGGTCTGAATTTCAGCGGGGTGGTTCCCTTATGTATTTTGGGGAGGCCATAGATTACGGGCGTGCGAGGGAAATCGTCTGCCAGAAATTTAGCGACCTCCTCGGTTATCCAACGATTCACTAGACCTATACTGATCAAGTCAGATAGTCTATTCTTAGTACTCTGTAAGGGGTCCTTACTGAGTTTTGCATAGCTTGTGGTGTCAGCCAGCATGGACAGCATACCTTCCCTGTAATCCATGTAATTCATGATCACAATCCCACCCCCTTTGTCCGCGGGTTTAATGATGATGTTCTTATCATCCTTGAGTGTTTTTAATGCCGAGAACTCTTCAGGGCTAAGGTTTGTGTACGCATCCCGGGACTTGTGGTTAAGGACTTCATGTTTAATGGTGCGACTGTAGCTCTCTATAGAGTGAAATTGTCCAGGAGGGACAAATTTACTCTTTGGCCTGAAAGGAGTAGGTGTGGCCACATGTGGTGTGCTTGATTGTTTGCCTAAAAATTGTCTAATTTTTAAAGATCTCTCAAACTTGAACATATCTACCTCAAAGTCAAAAGCATCAATTCTAGTAGTAGGGCAAAAAGACAGGCCTTTAGAGAGAAGCCGCAACTCACCGTTGTTGATCGGTCTAGAAGACAGGTTGATTACCGGGTTTGTTTGGTGTTCCCTCGTCCCCTGCTGCGTGTAACCGGGGTGCCTCGGTCTTTTGATGCCCCTCCTGGATCATCTTTTCCGCTGGCCACCTGAAAAGGGGGTTTGGAACTCACACTTGTGGAGTGCGCAGCGGAAGCTGGCGCGCCGGATTCGCTATCTGTGGAAGGGTTCTCAGTGGGACGATCACTGTCGGATGTCGACTGGTGTTTCCCTTTTTGGATTGCCCCAAAGGGGCGAGTCCTGGTTCTCCTTTTTGGGCGTGTAGAGCCTGTGAGCCATGGGTATACTCTGCCTTCTTGATAGTCCTGGTTGACAATTTTGAGTTTGTCGCGTTTAGCTTGTCTCTGACGTTCCATGTATTCTGTCAGATCGTGTTCAATTTTCCGGAGGGTTTCTGTAGGGTTATCCTCGCTCTGTATGGCGTGTTCCAAAGAGACCAACTCCCCGTTAACCTGGCACAACTGTACCTTCACTTCTTCTATGACAATCAGCATATAGTTGAGGGCGTTTTGGGTGGAGACCTCACACCACCTTTCACAGAACTCACGTTTGTGTCGTCCAATGGTTGGTTGGTTTTTGATGCGAAAGCCTCTCGGTATTTTCCTTGTTCGGTAATATTCAGATAGTGTCTGTCCATGTAACTCAAGGTCGATGCGTCTCTTCCTAAGACGTTTAATTTCACGGCATCTATCCGTAATCGTGTCGCATCCAAATGCTTTGTCCTTCGCACCTTCCCCCGCCCTCTCTAAGCCGAAGCCGCTCCGATGCGCATGCGTGCCCCAGCGTCATGGTTCCCATGACGACGACGGACGCTGTACATCGGAGGACGTACCGCCCCGCACACAGATGACCAACGTGGCGCGCCGTGATTGGCTACCGCTGCGCAATGCTCTGCAATAATGACATTCGGCTCTGCCTGCTTAAGGGGGATCGGGATTCATCCCGGTGATCATCCTTTCCAGCCAGCACAGACCAGCACCAGTATATGAATACACTTAACCAAGGTATGAGGATCTTGATATTTTGTGTTATTAACACTGATTTCTGACATTTGAAGCTGTTTACTAGGTGCAATAGGCGGGAGAATGATGTAATCACATGTGGGTGTCACCTTTATGCACTGTCTTTATTGGTGGTATGTCTCTATATATTCCCTGTTCACAACCTGCACTGTATCACATGCCTGACGAAGGGGTCCTGTGCGGCTCTGAAACGTTGCACCATTTTTTTTTATGTGATCGTAACTTCAATAAAGTTTTGGACTGCTTTTGCAAGAACCTTGGTGTGCTGGCGAATATGTATTTACTTGTATCTAATCCAGTTGCCAACTGGTGATCGCTTCAGCACCCAACACATAAGAGCCTACATACCAGGAAGGTGTGCGATAGGAATATGTACTATATATTTCATGTACCATACAGCCAATACAATACATTCCCACGCCGCCCTGCTCTCTCTGGCCCGGGAATATCAACTTAGAGGGGCGGGCTGGAACGGCCTTTCACCTTTTGGGCAGAGATAGCTCTGCCTGGCAAGTAGTACAGTTTTCAGGCTTCTTCTTGCACCCAGTGCAGGATTGCACAGAGGGTGCAGTCAGAACCCTGGCCTGGGAACCTGGCCTGGCTATAGCTCCCTGGCCTGGGAACGACATCATCTTAGAGGGCGGGCCGGTACTGATGTTCACCTCTCTAGTGGAGATAACTCACCCTGACGAGCAGTATGGCTTTCAGGCTTCTTGTGCTGGCTGCAGGATCTGCTGCTCGGGCATAAAGTGTTAGGCATCAGGGTAGATGGCAGATTTTAGCAGCATACATGACAACAATAGGAGTGTTTGTGGTGAGTGGGCTGTCGGAAGCCCAGGCGCCAGGACCCAGGGTCTGGTTACCATGGCGACCTGGAGTCTGGGGTTTGTCAAAACCTGTGGTAGACACTGTGCAAATTTACATCTCAACTACAGCTTCTTTTAGACAATGGACTTGATTCTTTGGGGGAGATTTATTAAAGTTGCTGCACACAGCATCTGATGCAGCTGTGCATAGTAACCAGTCAGCTTCCTGTTTTTTTTGTCAAAGCTTTTTGTTCAAGCTGAAGTTAGCAGCTGATTGTTTACTAAATCTCCCCCTTTTACTTTCCTGATCATCCCCATAGAGGTCATTATGCCTTGCCTTTCACTGTTAAACAGGTGGATTAGACAAGTCATTATCTGATTGTCTGAAGGATAGTTTCTCGCTTTGCATTGAGGGCATACTCTGTCAGACCTCTCAGTTCTTCATGGGTTTTTTCAGCATGTGGCATCTGTTTCCCATATTTGCCAGGCTGCCATCTGAACTTCTGTTCACATGTTTGTTTTTCGACGGGGACATTCAAGCCACTTTTGATTCCCATTTCGGTAGTTAGGGGCTTCAGGCTGCTCTTTGAGTTATTGAGTCATCTTTTTGCCATTTGTTCTCATGGACCTGTTAGTGTTTGTTTCTTTTTTGTCCACCTGTGCATTGATTTTGGATATTTTAATTGTCTAAGACATAGATACCCTGTCCTGTAATGTAATATTACCACTTCAAAACCTGGCCAATTCTGACATTTCCCACACACATAAAAATCTGCCTTTTTTTACTCGAAAATTTCTTGGAACCCCCAAACAATAAAATAAATATATAAAATATGATGGTATGCTGTATAAATAGATACTTGACAACATTAAAATTGGGGTACCTAAAAATCTTCATAGGCCATTCTTTAAAAGCCTTTACAGATTACCGTACTTTTTAAATGTAGTTTTTGGTTGAATTTTGTTGCAATCATGAGGGATGAACAACATCCCTTTCTCTATCGCTCATTGACAGACGTAGTCTTCTTGATTCTCAAGAGCTGGGTTATGTTGTCTCCGCAGGAGTAGGACTAGGCAGAAAGACAAAACGTTCTGGCTCCACCTTAGGGGCAGTCCCTGAGGGTATATCCTCCCTCTCTCTGCTACAGGGAATCAGTTTTTTTCTGTCTAGTCAGGAGTAAGGACCTAAGCTCCTTGCTGGGATCTTTTTGGTCCTGGCAAGATTTTTTCTTTAGAAGAAATATTTTTTAGGTAGTTTTTTCTCCAGTGTTTTTCCTGTGAGATCTTCAAGCAAAAAACGCCGGACTGGGCGACACTAGTGGTCACCCCAGCCGGCCTACGAGCGCGCGCAGACCATTGCATTGCGCTTGGTCGGCCGCGACACATTCAAGTAAGTATGCGGGGCCGGGCGACGGGCTGGATGTTGAGATCCAGTGGTCACCCCGGTTTCTGCCTACGAGCGCGTGCAGACCAGAGCTCCGCGCTGGGTCGGCCGCGACGGAGTCCCAGTGGAGGGACTGACCTTGCGAGTTAAAAGTCTCGCTTGGACGCCAGGAACCAGAGAGTCGAGGCGTCCGGAGTGGTCCACAAACCCCCACCCCGGTGGAGAGGGTATTGTGAAGAGAGGGTGCCTGTCGGTTCGGTATGGTGAGTAAACGTTCCCTTTTTTCTTTCCTCGTTATGAGGCAGTATGAATTATGGGCCCGCCGCCATTTTGCCGTAGACCAGGTGCATGCATGTCCTCAGGTCACGCCGGCCGCCATGTTTTTGGAGTCTAATGTCTCCTATATGGGGGCGGCCATGTTTCATGAGCCCAGCTACCTCGTGGAGAGCTGGGAACGCCGGAAGGCGTACACAGGGGGCGGAGCCACGTCCTTCTACCCGGGAAAAAGCAACAGCTCCTTCCAGTCTGTAAAGACAGACGCTGACTGCAGTTGGTTGGAAACTTCACTGCATCGGTTGGTGAGCCTTGGGGGTCCCTCTCTCTCTCTGTGGGATCGAGAAGCAGGTACTCTGAGGGGCGCTATTGCGCTAGGGGGAGACACATAAAAAAGTAAAAAAAAAAAAAAAAAAAAGAGGTATTTTTTATTTAAAAAAAAAAAAAAAAAAAAAAAGTTTTTTTGTGTTTTCTGGCAAAGGTGTCCTGAATTAACATGGACCCTGCCACTCATGTATCTCCTCCGGATCCCCTCGAGGGGTCTGCGGGATCCTCCAGCACCCCACTGACGATTAAATCATTGTCCGCTATTATGGAAGCTTGTGTCCCGGGTGGAAGTGGCTTGTCAGGGACAGGGCGCAAGTAAGCGACCCCCGCCTAACCCCTTATTATCTGAAACCTCGGATTCAGACTCTGAGCCTATTTCTGCAGTTGCAGGTACTTCATCTGGTATTGGTGTCTCGTGTACTGTCTTTTCAGACAGTGAGGAGGATGTTTCGGCATCAGCCATAGCCAGAGAGGAAGCGTTGGTAAACGCACTCATGGTATCTGTTCAAGAGACCTTAAGATTACAGGGTATTCCGTCAGAAATAGCTGAAACTGAAATCCCTTTTGGGACTAAAAACGCATCTAGTGGCGAAGGTTTTTCCATTGCCCAAATGTTTTGGCAATCCAATCAAAGAAGAATGGAGTCTGCCAAAACGCATTTCTACTATTTCTAAACGCATTAACAGGCGTTATCCGTTTGAGGAAACCCTCATTAAGAAATGGACAGAACCACCTGTGGTGGATTCACCAATTGCTAGATTGAATAAAGCCACGGTTATTCCTCTAGAAGACGCTCCGTCTTTTAAAGATCCAGTGGATCGCAAGATAGAAGTTATGTCTCGCACCATGTTTACCTTGATTGGATCAGCTTTCAGACCAATATTTGCTATTGGTCTGGTTTCGCAGGCTGTAACTGTATGGACCAAGTGGTTACGCCGGGACCTAGAAGAGGTCCCTCAGGCGGTATCAGATTTGTTGGAACAGATGATACAGGGGTTACAGTTTGTGTGTGATGCGGCGTTAGACGCCACTTCATTATTGGCGCGAGCATCTGTCTCAGCGGTGGTTCTCAAGCGTACACTGTGGCTAAAAGGTTGGTTAGCCGACCAAGGTTCCAAAAAAGCATTGGCTAATTTCCCCTTTTTAGGAGAGCGTCTATTTGGAGCCAACTTAGATGAGATCATTAAGGATCTCACGGGTGGAAAGAGCACCTTTTTACCGCAAAATTTTAAAGGTAAAGGAACTCGTCAAAGACGAGGGCCTTCTTTTTCTGCTCACAAGAGGTTTTTTTCGTCCCGCGGGTGAAAAAATTAAGTCCTCCAAAGCTCCTGCAGGAGGCGTCAGGGGTCGTTGGTCGGGCAAGCAAAAGCCCGCCCCCTCTAGACCTGAAGATAAACCGTCCAAAGCCTGAAGGTGCGCCCCCCACCCATAACTGGGGTGGGGGGACGTCTTCGCCGGTTCCCGGATCCATGGCTTTCCAGAATCCCGGACAGATGGGTTTGCGAAGTCATAAGGTCAGGGTACAAGATCGAGTTTCAATCTCTCCCACCGGCGCGATTCTTCCCTTCCAATAGCCGACTATCCCCGGATCGTTTAGAATATCTGTGGAGAGCAGTCACAGATTTACTACAACAAGGAGTGGTAGTCCACGTTCCTTGGACAGAACGCTTTCAGGGGTTTTTATTCAAACCTATTTACAATACCCAGGAAAGAGGGCAAAGTGCGTCCAATTCTGGACTTAAGAGCACTCAATTCTTTTGTCTACATAAGAAGATTCAGAATGGAGTCCATTCGCACAGTAGCAGCCTTTCTGCATCCAGGGGATGTCCTAGCGTCCATAGACATCTAGGACGCATATCTTCACATTCCCATTTTCGCAGGACATCAGCGGTTTCTACGTTTTTCCGTAGAAGAGAACCACTATCAGTTTGTGGCGTTACCTTTCGGTCTCGCCACGGCTCCGCGGGTCTTCACGAAGGTGTTGGCCCCAATGTTGGCACTTCTGCGCCAAAGAGGCATATCGATTCTAGGTTACCTAGACGATCTTCTGCTTCATGCAGAGTCTCCTCAGACCTTGCTACAAAACATAGAAATTACTATGATTTCTTTACAGGAATTCGGGTGGCTGGTGAACCAGCAAAAGTCATTTCTGGTTCCCACCCAGAGGCTCGAATATCTGGGTCTAATTCTAGACACAGTCAGGACAAGAGTTTTTCTTCCGGTAGGGAAACTCCGAAAGATTCAATCAGCAGTCCACCAACAGCTGGTCTTCCCTTCGGACTTGCATGAGGGGTCTGGGGTTGATGGTGGCTTCCTTCGAAGCAGTCCCATTTGCCCAGTCCCATACCCGAATTCTTCAGCAAGAGATTCCTCTCAGATGGAATCGGAATCCGGAATCCCTGGACAATCAGATCCGATTGAGCAAACAGACCAGAGAGTCTCTGGTCTGGTGGCTTCGGTCTCCGATGCTCAGCCAGGGAAAGTCATTTCTGCCAATATATTGGACGACAGTGACCACGGATGCCAGTCTATCCGGATGGGGAGGAATTCTCGGTCAGTTATCTGTCCAGGGACTTTGGTCCCCGGAAGAATCCAGGTTACCGATAAATGTATTGGAACTGAGAGCGATCAGACTTTGTCTGATTCACTGGACCGAGCAGCTCCAGGGCAGCCCGGTTCGGATCCAGTCGGACAACGCCACGGCCGTGGCTTATGTCAATCACCAGGGGGGCACCAAGAGTGTCCGAGCGGCCAAAGAAGTGGCTTGCATTCTTCGCTGGGCGGAACGATTTGTTCCAGCAATCTCTGCGGTGTTCATTCCGGGGGTGGAGAATTGGCAGGCAGATTATCTCAGCCGTCAGACTCTGGATCAGGGGGAATGGTCCCTCCATCCAGACGTTTTCCACCAGTTGTGCCTACGATGGGGCACCCCGGATATGGATCTGTTGGCATCCCGATTCAACAGGAAAGTTCAGAGATTCGTGGCTCGCTCCCACGATCCTCTGGCAGAAACCGCAGACGCACTGATCGCCCCGTGGGGGCAATACCAGCTAATGTATGCCTTCCCTCCTCTTGGGTTACTGCCAAGACTTCTTCGCAAGATAGAGGAGGAAGGAATTCCAGTAATCCTGGCAGCTCCGGACTGGCCTCGTCGAGCTTGTTACGCCGACTTGGTCAGACTGATGGCGGACGTCCCGTGGAGACTTCCTCTCAGGGAGGATCTACTGT
Organism: Pelophylax lessonae; assembly: GCF_965119305.1. Taxonomy (NCBI): domain Eukaryota; kingdom Metazoa; phylum Chordata; class Amphibia; order Anura; family Ranidae; genus Pelophylax; species Pelophylax lessonae. The sequence goes on along the minus strand of NC_138770.1, from coordinate 464,790,271 downwards.
CTCAGGGACCGATCTTCCATCCTGCTTTACGATCGCTGGTTTTAAACGGCCTGGTTATTGAGACCCAGGTGCTGAAGGACAAGGGATTGTCAGCTTCAGTTATTCCTACTCTAGTTAAAACAAGGAAAGCGACTTCCAGAAAGATTATCATCGTACATGGAAGTCTTATATTGTGTGATGTGAATCCCTTGGGTTCCATCTACATCTTTATTCGGTAGTCCGAATATTGGCTTTCTGCAACAGGGAGTTGAGCAGAAGCTGGCCTTGAGTGTTATCAAGGGTCTGGTTTCAGCATTTGCTATCTTCTTTCAGAAGCTTTTGTCTACTCATTCCTTGGTGCGGAATTTCATCCAGGGGGTGCGACACCTGGCTCTGCCAGTGCACGCGCCGTTACCATCCTGGGATCTTAATTTGGTGCTGTCGGTTCTTCAGACACCTCCCTTTGAAAATATTAGGGAGATTCCCTTGCTTACTTTATCCCAGAAGGTGGTCTTCTTGGTGGCTATCACTTCTGCACGCAGGGTGTCAGAACTGGCTGCATTATCCTGTTGTTCCCCAGATCTGGTGGTTCATAGGGATAAGGTTGTTCTTCATCCGAATCCATCCTTCCTTCTAAGGTGGTTTCAAAGTTTCATTGAATAAGGACAGTGTATTGTCCTTCCTATGTCCTTAGCCCAATCATCCTCGAGAATTTGCATGGCATTCCGTGGATGTAGTTCGGGCGATCAGGATATACTTGAATACTACGGATTCAATTTGTAAGACGGATTCACTGTTTGTGATCACGGATGGCCCTAAGAAGGGGTTGCCTGTTCTGCTGCGACCATCTTTAGATGGATCAGACAGACGGTGGTATAGGCTTATTTTATCTAAGGGTCGGGATCCCCCGTTCCCTGTTAAGGCGCATTCTACTCGGGCGCTTAGAGTTTCCTGGACCTTCCGCCATCAGGCGTCAGTGGTTCAGGTTTTCAAGGCGACTGTTTTAGTAGTCGGTTCATACCTTTACAATATTGTATAAGGTTTATGTGATGGCATCGTCAGATGCCTCTTCTGGCTGCAAGGTTCCTGCAGGCCACTGTTTGAGGAGACTGTTGGTCTACCTCGAGGATTTGTGGGGTAGGTCTCATCTGTTTATTCGATGAGTCCTTTGATACTTCTGGTTGGCTCCGGTTGGGCCTTCTAGATTGGATTTTGATTCTGTCAATCCCACCCCTCATTTTGTGGCACTGCTTCTGGATGTCCCAGCTCTTGAGAATCAAGAAGACTACGTCTGTCAATGAGCGATAGAGAAAAATGGATTTTTGTAAGATCTTACCGTAAAATCCTTTTCTCTTAAGCTCATTGACAGACGTAGTACCCGCCCCTCTATCATTGAGTTGGGTTGGGTTAAATTCTCTGTACTGCTTTAAAACAGAACTGATTCCCTGTAGCAGAGAGAGGGAGGATATACCCTCAGGGACTGCCCCTAAGGTGGAGCCAGAACGTTTTGTCTTTCTGCCTAGTCCTACTCCTGCGGAGACAACATAACCCAGCTCTTGAGAATCAAGAAGACTACGTCTGTCAATGAGCTTAAGAGAAAAGGATTTTACGGTAAGATCTTACAAAAATCCATTTATTGATAGCATGGGCCATGACAGGTCCTCTTTAGAGAGAAATCTGGGGGTCTATTAGACCCCATATCTTTCCTCTGCCCTCCTCAAACCGAGATTGTTTTGATCAGATATTTTACAGTTAGTAACTGCTTGTAAACAAACCGAACTTGGAAGCGATGTAATCCTCATCGCTTGTGGCTTTTGATGTTACAGAGGTGGAGGAACACTAGTGGTTTCCCTCACTCTGTCTAGTGCATCCAATACGACAGCTTGCATTGGTACCAGGCTGCTCGGTAAAGGCGGCAGTGGTAGAAGGGGACCCTTTTCAGCCACATGTAAAAGGTGACTGTGCAGAAAGTGTAGAGAAAGAGAAAGTGTGTGTGTGCGTGTATATTATGTGTATGTGTGTACGTCCGTTGGGAGGTGGTTAAGAAAATAGGATTTCTCTTTTGTTCATTGATGGACACAGCTCCTTATCATCTTGACCATTGGGTTATGCTGCCCACTACAGGAGTAGGACACTAGGCAGAAAAAGCTTGACTATGCCTATCGTGGGGCACTCCCACTTTCAGCTATAGGCATTCAGTTTTTCCTTTTAAATTTAATGTTTTTCCTATCTTTATTTTGTTCCTGTGAGAATCTACTATCAACTGCTGGACTGGGCGACGGACTGGATAATCTAGATCCATAGGGTCCCCCAGTCTGGCCAGCGGTCCTCCTGGGCTCCCGGGAGCCGCGCGGTTCCACACAGAGCTGTCATTTTCTTGGGGCCTTTTGTGGTGTGGAATGGCGGGCATGTTTGTGTAGCCTCGGTGGCCATTTTGCTGTGGTTTTCTCATTGAAAATAGCGGAGCCCATGTTTTTGAAACTATATGGGTGGTGATTTTGGTGGTGGGAGCTCCTCCTCATCCCTTAGTGCTGACTCCTGGATCTTTCTCTTCCTGATCGCCGCGTGGTGTGCAGTTTTCCTGGTGCTGCAAGTGCCTGATCGGTGGAGGTTAGTCTTTTTGTGTGGTTTTCTCTCCCTCTCTCTAGTATATCAGTGGTAGTGCTCTGTGCTGGACCCTGTGGTACCGCCAGCACGGTGGGGGTGTCTGTAGCAGTGTTATACACTTTTTTTGTGTGGGTTCTCCTCTTCTCTAATGGACTCCCTGGAGCACATTTCCCCACCTGATCCCCTCTCAGAGGCTGCTTGGCCCCTTTGGGCCCCACCAATCCCTGACTGCACTGGCGGCAGTCCTGGAATCCTTATTGTCCAAGGTGGATTTGGTCCTGGGAAAATGGCTAGCAAAAAGCGTCCCACCGCTTTCACCTGCTTCATCTGTCTCATCAGATTCTGAATCTTATTCGGCTGCCGCGGATGCGAGTTACCCTTCTGGGTCTGCGTCCACGCACCCTGCGTGCTCAGATAGCGAGGATGATTCCTCCTCTTCTCTAGCCACACATGGCGATCCCATTTGCTCAGTTTCACACGAGATCTCTTAAGCGGAAATTCTGGTCTAGTGGGAAAGACATCCTCAGTCCTTGGAAAGGAGGATTTCTTTGAGCCCCCAAGTGAGATCGGATCTCCTGTGGTGGCTCCAGTCTCCGGTTCTGGCGGAAGGCAAGTCCTTCCGACCGTTGCTGTGGACTGTGGTCACCACGGATGCCAGCCTGTCGGGCTGGGGTGGAGTTCTGGGCAAGTTGTGTGCCCAGGGCACTTGGTCGGAGGAGGAATCCTCCCTGCCGATCAATTTCTTGGAACTGCGGGCAATCAGGCTCTGTTTGCTCCATTGGTTGGATCGACTTCGGGGCTGCCCAATGTGTGTACAGACGGACAACGCAACTGCGGTGGCTTACATCAATCACCAAGGGGGCACCAGGAGTGCCCAGGCGGCCAAGGAAGTGGCCGAGATTCTGTCCTGGGCCAAGACGCAGGTCCCGGCGATTTCGGCAGTTCACATTCCAGGTGTGGAGAATTGGCAGGTGGACTATCTGAGTCGCCAGGCCCTGGACCAGGGGGAATGGTCCCTCCACCCGGATGTGTTTCAGATGCTGTGTGCGCGGTGGATCCGTCTCGTCTCAACAACAAGGTGAAAAGGTTCGTGGTACGAACGCGCGACCCTCTGGCAGACACCTCGGACACGATGGTGGTGCCTTGGTATCGACTGATTTATGCCTTTCCCCCGATTCAGTTGTTGTCCAGATTCTTCCACAGGTTAGTCTCGGAACCAAGGTTGGTGATTCTGGTGGCCCCAGATTGGCTGCGTCGGTCTTGGTATGCGGACATCATGCAAATGGTCGTTGAGCCACCCAGGCGGCTTCCGCTAAGAGGCGATCTTCTGTCTCAAGGGCCGATCTTCCATCCTGCTTTACAGTCGCTGGCTTTGAAGGCATGGCTGTTGAAAGCCAAGTCTTGAGAGACCGAGGTCTCTCGTCAGCGGTCAGTCCTACCTTGCTCAAGGCCAGGAAGGCCTCCTCTGGTAAGATTTATCTTTGCACCTGGAAGGCTTATTTTGCCTGGTGTGAGTTGCAGGGGTTCCATCCCCGCTCTTTTTTGGTGGCGAGGGTGTTGGCTTTCCTGCAAACTGGTGTGGACCAACGTCTTGCGCTGACCACTATTAAGGGCCAGTTGTCGGCGCTGGCCATTCTGTTTCAGCGCCCCTTGGCATCAAATTCCTTGATCCGCACCTTTATTCAAGGGGTGCGTCATTTGGCTCCCCCTAGGAGGGCACCCTTGCCCCCTTGGGACCTGAATTTGGTTCTGTCCGTTTTACAACGTCCTCCCTTTGAGAACATCCGGGAGATTCCTCTGCCTGTGCTGTCACCGAAAGTTGCCTTTCTGGTGGCGAACACATCTGCTCGCAGGGTTTCGGAGTTGGCGGCCCTGTCCTGCCGCTCCCCCTACCTGGTTGTTCATAGGGATAAAGTGGTCTTGCGACCTCATCAGTCCTTCCTCCCGAAGGTGGTTTCAGACTTCCACCTCAATGAGGACATTGTGTTGCCTTCACTGTGTGCGAAGCCTAAGCATCCTAAGGAGTTTGCTTTGCATTCCTTGGATGTGGTCCGGGTGATCAGGATCTACCTGTCTACTAGATCCTTCCGGAAGTTGGATTGTCTTTTTCTCCTTCCCAAGGGACCTCAGAAGGGTACGGCTGCGTCTGCGGCAACCACTTCAAAATGGATCAGACAGGCGATTGTGCAGGCCTATTCCATTAAGGATCAGGTTCCACCTTTCCCTGTCACAGCGCACTCTACCAGAGCGATTAGTGCATCTTGGGCCTACCGCCATCAGGCGTCGGTGACTCAGGTGTGCAAAGCGGCGACCTGGTCGTCCGTGCATACCTTTACAAGGTTTTACAAACTTGATGTATTGGCATCTGCGGATGCCTCTTTTGGCCGCAAAGTTTTGAGTGTGGCAGTGCCTTAGGGGAGACAGGGTAGTTTTTTGCCTGTCTCCTCTTGTTGGGGTGTCTTTCTTGTTTTGTTTTCCTGGGTTCGCTCCTGTTGAGCTTTTTTGTTGCCCAGTTTTCTCTGGATCAGAAAAGATTATTTTCTCTGACCTGGGTGCTGCGTTGCCTCTTTGACGGTTGCGTTTTCCCACCCCTCACATCTACACTGCTTTGGGACGTGCAGACTAAATGAGTGGGCGGCGACTGTCAGAGGACGTAAGAGAAAATAGAATTTTTGTAAGAACTTACCGTAAAATAATTTTCTCTGAGTCCTAGGACAGTCGCCGCCCCCGCCCCTCTTTTGGGGTTCATGGATCTCTGTACTGCTTGCTACCAAACTGAATTGGGAATGAGGCTAGCTGGGGATATTGACCAGAAGGATAGCCCCCTGTAGGTGTGTCTATACAAAGGTTTTGTGATTATTTCTGACAAAATCTTCTGCCTAGCTTACTCCTGTGGAGAAGGCCAATACCCAGACGTGCAGACTGAATGAGTGGGCGGCGACTGTCGAAGGACGCAGAGAAAATAATTTTACGGTAAGTTCTATTTTTCCTGAGGTCCATAGGCGTGACAGGCATGCGGCATGTTTTTTTTATAGAGGCTGAGTTTTCTCTTCCTCTTTCTGTACAGTCAGTGTCAATTTCCTTTTTGCACAGATCCTGCTGGAAGTCTCCTTTGTGGTCTGGTAATGCTTTCCTGGGGTTCCTTGTGGGTTTTTCTTCATTCACTCCAGGGATTTGTGAGCCCACACTTCTAGCATTGGGCCTATAGCGGTGGGACCACGTTTTTGGCTGTCTTAAAGAGACACTGCCCAATTATTTTAAAAAGTGTAACATGGAGTCCCATGATAATATTTCACCTGCAGACCCCCTGGGAGCGATTGTGGGACCTTCTGGTTCTCACTCTCAGCCAGATATTGCAACTTTTTCTGCAAAATTTGATGTCTAAGGCAGATTTTTTCATTGCTAGTGCTGCCAGCCGCAAAATGCCCTCCTCCCTCACCTCCATCTGCAGTGTCTTCGGACTCTGAGATAGACATGACCACTGCAGACGCAGACCACCCTGAGGGGTCGGTTTTGTCGCATTCTGACGGGGAAGATCCCCATCAGTCGCCATGCAGAAACAAGCTTTGGTGGATGCGCTGATAGTTTCAGTGCGGGAATCTTTAAAATTGGCTGATGAACCCACAGCGCCGGGTAAGCAGGTGTCTTTTGGCTCCCACAAATCCCGTAGATCAGGCAAGGTGTTCTCTTGCCCAGAATTGTGTCATACTATTGTGGATGAACAATGGCTGTGCATTAAGCACGTTAGTGGTGCCTAAGTGTTTTGCACGCCGTTACCCCTTTGCAGAGGCAGTGTCCACTAGGTGGACTGTACCACCAAAAGTGGATCCCCTGGTTTCCAGGTTGAATAAAGCTAACTCTGGTACCAGTGGAAGAGTCTCCAACTTTGCGGACCCGGGATAGGTGGAATCCTTGTGCCGCCATTTACACGTGGTAGCAGGTCACATATTAAAGACTACCTTTGTGAATGTTTTAGTAGCGCAGACTGCTACGGAATGGGTGAAGTTACTTAAAAGTAAATGCTGAAGCTGAACGGCTCCCCCCTGCGGTGTTTGAAATACTGGACAAGTTAGCTCAAGCCCTGGTTTTCATGTGTGATATGTCCCTGGATTCAGCCCTGTTGGTGGCCACGGCTTCGGCAGTGGGGATTGCTATTAGGCACATGGTGTGGCTCAAAAGCTGGTCGGCGGACAAGGCTTCTAAAAAGGCCCTAACTGATCTTCCCTTCTTAGGGGAGAGACCGTTTGGATCCTCTCTGGACGAGTTGATCAAAGGTATCACGATGGGGGGGGGGGAAGAGCTCTCATCTTCCCCAATCCTCTAGGGGCAAGGTGCTACGTCCTAGGCTGGGGCCTTCCTTTACTGCTCATAAACGTCTTTTTCTGGCCTCTGGGTCTCAAGAAAAAGGTAAATTATTCAGGTCTTCTGGGGGTTCCAAAAAGCCGTGGTCGGGGAAAGCAAAGACCTGCCAATCTGGACCTGCAGGCAAGTCTTCGTCTGCGTGAAGGGGTGCCCCCACCCGATTCTGGGGTGGGGAGATTTCTTTGTTTCTTTCTGGAACCCTGGACCTTCTTGGTTTAGGACAAATGGGTTCACAAACTGATCCGATCTGGGTACAAGATCAAATTCCGGTCTCGCCTGTCGGACAGGTTCTTCCCGTCCAATCTTCGACTATCCCCAATCCAGTTAAGGGACTTGCGAGGGGCAGTACACGATTTGCCCTGAAGGAAGGCAAGGTGCGTCCCATCCTGGATCTCAAGGCCCTGAGCCACTTTGTGCGGGTACAGAAGTTTTGGATAGAATCCATCCGGTGGTGGCGTTGATGCACCAGGGAGACTTCTTAGCCTCCATAGATATCAATGACGGATATCTACACATCCCTATTTACGCTGGACACCAGTGGTTTCTTCGCTGTGTGGTTGCAGAGGAGCATTATCAATTTGTGGCGTTACCGTTTGGTCTCAGCTCCCAGAGTGTTTACCAAGGTCTTAGCACCGGTATTGGCATTGCTGCGCCAGCGGAGGATTGCGGTACTGGTATACCTAGACGATCTCCTGTTGAGAGTGGACTCTCCTTCAGTCTTGGGGGATCTGACGGTCACTTTCAAGAAATCCACGCTGACGCCTGTCTTGAGACTGGATTATCTGGGCTTGACTCTGGATTCAGCCTTAGCCAAGGTGTTTCTTCCCCTGGACAAGCTGCAAAAGTTGCAGGAGGTGATTCGGTTGTTTTTGGCAAACAATCTATCCTCTTTTTGAGTTTGCATGCGGGCCTTGGGTCTGACGATATCAACCTTCGAGGCGGTTCAGTTTGCTCAGTTCCATACCAGACCTTTTCAAAGGGAGATTCTTGTCAAATGGAACAAAGATCGAAAGTCCTTGGACTCTTTGATTCGGTTAAGCCATAACACAAGGTCTGCTCTGTTGTGGTGGATTCAATCTCTATCACTATGCCAGGGCAAGTCCTTCCTTCCATTGTTTTGGAAGGTGGTGAGCACAGATGCCAGCCTATCGGGCTGGGGCGGGGTGCTGGGGAAGCTCTGTGCTCAGGGTACCTGGACGATGGAAGAATCAAAACTACCGATAAATGTTTTGGCACTCAGAGCAATAAAGCTTTGTCTGAGCCATTGGACGTCTCGTCTGCAAGATTGTCCGGTTCAGATTCAATCAGACAGCGCCACGGCTGTGGCTTACATCAATCGCCAGGGGGGCACCAAGAGTGTCTTGGCAGCAAAAGAGATGGACGAGATTTTGGCCTGGGCGGAAAATTTATTCCAGCCCTCTCTGCTGTACACATTCCAGGTGTGTAGAACTGGCAAGCAGATTACCTGAGTCATCAGGTGTTGGTTCAAGAGGAGTGGTCCCTGCACCCAGAGGTGTTCCATCTCCTGTGTGTTCGGTGGGGGACTCCCGAGGTAGATCTGTTTGCTTCTCGCCTCAACAAGAAGGTTCAGAGATTTGTAGCCAGGTGTCGAGATCCTCTGGCCGACACCACAGACGCTCCTTGGGGCCAGTATCGGCTAATTTATGCCTTTCCTCCTTTGAAACTCCTGTCGATTCTTCTGCGCAGGATAGAGGTGGAAGGGATTCCGGCCATTCTGGTGGCTCCGGAATGGCCTCACTGGTCTTGGTACGCAGACCTAGTAAATTTGGTCACTGACTCTCCTTGGAGACTTCCTTTCAGGGAAGATCTGTTGTTTGTTGTCTCAAGGTCCAATCTTTCATTCTGCTTTACAGTCACTGGCTTTACCGGCATTGCTGTTGAAAGCCAGGTGTTGAGAGATAGAGGTGTTTCTGACTCTGTGATTCCTGCGCTGTTAAAGGCTAGGAAGTCAACTTCTAGAAAGAAATATCATTGTACGTGGAAATTGTATATTTCATGGTGTGAATCACTTAAGGTACACCCTTGCTTGTTTTCGATAATTAGGGTCTTGGCCTTTCTGTAGAAAAGAGTTGAACAATGGTTGGCATTGGGCACTATCAAAGGCCAAGCGTCAGCTTTAGCTATATATTTCCAACGCCCATTAGCTGCGCATTCTTTGATTCGTACCTTTATATAGGGAGTGCGCCATATGGCTCCTCTAAGAAGGACCCTGCTACCTCCGTTTAGACCTCGATCTGGTATTATCTGTTCTCCAAAAGCCTCCTTTTGAGAACATTTGGGAGATTTCTCTTGCTTTTTTTGTCCCAGAAGGTTGCCTTCTTGGTGGCTTTCAATTCCGCTCGCAGAGTATCTGAACTGGCGGTGTTGTCCTGCCGCTCTCCTTATCTGGTAAAAAAGGGATAAAGTGGTACTTTGACCTAATCAGTCGTTTCTTCCTAAGCTTGTTTCTGATTTTCATCTGAATGAAGACATTGTGCTGCCTTCACTCTACCCTAAGCCCAAACATTCTAAGGAATTTGCGTTACACTCTTTGGATGTGGTTCAGGCAATCAGGGTCTATCTGGAGACCACTGAGTCTTTTAGAAAATCATACGCTCTTTTTACCCTTACCTACGGGTGTCGTAAGGGATTGGCTGCGTCTGCGGCGACCATATCCAAATGGATCAGGCAGACAGTATTTCAGGCTTATTCACTTAAGGGTCAGGTTGCTCCTTTCCCGGTGAAGGCGCATTCTACGAGAGCTCTGAGTGCCTCTTGGGCTTTTCGCCATTAGGCGTTGGTGCTGCAAGTCTGCAAGGCGGCAGCTTGGTCGTCTGTGCATACGTTTTACCAAATTCTACAAAGTAGATGTGTTGGCATCTTCGGATGCTTCCTTTGGCCGCAAGGTTTTGCAGGCTGCTGTTTAAAGAGAACTGTTTTTTTTTTTTTTTCTCTCTTTGAGGGTGTATTGTGTTTTTCACGGTGAGCTCCTGTTGTTCCTGGTTGTGCTCCATGTTACCTAGTTGGCCTTTGGGGAGTTACGTTTCTGTTTGCGTTATCTTCCCACCCCTCATGAATATACTGCTTTGGGACATCCCTATAGTCTCTGACTAGATGGAGCTGCGTCTGTCGATGAACGATAGAGAAAACTGGATTTTTGTAAGAACTTACCGTAAAATCTTTTTCTCTGAGGTTCATTGACAGACGCAGCACCCACCCCTCTACTTTTGAGTGAATGAGTTTTTTTTCTATTGTAAAAATGGCTTGCAACTAAACAGTTTTATAATAGCAGGGTGTGTGGAATTATGCCTGCAAGGATAGCCCCCATAGGTGTGGTTATGCTTTTTTCCTGCCTAGTGCCTATTCCTGATAAGGAGGAGCATAACCCTATAGTCTCTGACTAGATGGAGCTGCATCTGTCCATGAATGTCAGAGAAAAGGATTTTAAGGTAAGTTCTTACAAAATTTAATTTTTTTCCAATGTCCATTGGCCACACATTTGACACTTAGCTCCTCCAGTGCGGTCTCCATTGCCGCCATGGAACCTTAGTTTGGTGCGGTCTTTTATTCAGAAGCCTCCTTTTGAAAGTCTTCTGGAGATTCCCCTTCTTACATTGTCCCAGAAGGTGGCCTTTTTGGTGGCTATTTCTTCTGCGCGCAGGGTGTTGGAGCTGGTCGCGTTGTTTTGTAGTTCACCTTACCTGGTGGTTCACAGAGATGAGGTGGTTCTTTGTCCCTGTCCGTCGTTCCTTCCAAAGGTCGTCTCTGATTTCTATTTGGATGAAGACATTATTTTGCCTTCTCTATGTCCCAGTCCTAAACATCCTAAGGAAATTGCCTTGCATTGCCTGGATGGGGTTAGGACAATCAGGGTGTACCTGGCAGCTATGGAGTCTTTTCAGAAGTCAGACTCACTATTTGTACTCATTGATGGACCTTGAAAAGGGTTGGCTTCTGCTGCAACCATTTCTAGATGGATCAGACAGATGGTGATTCAGGCCTATTCAATTAAGGGTCAGGTTCCTCCTTTCCCTGTTAAGGCGCACTTTACTCGGGCGATTAGAGCCTCCTGGGGGGTCATCAGGCGTCAGTGCTGCAGGTTTGCGAGGCAGCCACCTGGTGCACACTTTCACAAAGTTCTATAAGGTGGATGTGGTGTCATCTGCGGATGCTTCTTTTGGCCGCAAGGTTTTGCAGGCTGCTGTTTAGAGGACCTGGTCCTCTTTGAGGGTGTATTGTTTTGTTTTTTTTCCAGGTGAGCTCCAGTTGTTTATGGTTTAGCTCCATGTTACCTTGTTGGCTATGGTTTACATAGTTACATATAGTTACATAGTAGGTGAGGTTGAATAAAGACAATAGTCCATCCAGTTCAACCTGTGTAGGCATGTGTGGCTGTAATCATCTCCCATACCCCTGAATGTTCTGATCCTTGAGATGTAAGTCTAAGAGTCTTTTGAAAGCCACCATACTACCCGCAGAAACCACCTCTTGTGGTAGAGAATTCCACAATCTTGTTGCCCTAACAGTAAAGAACCCCCCGCGTTGCCTGAGGTTAAACCGCTTCTCCTCTAATCGCATTGTATGCCCTCGAGTCCTCATGCAATCCCTTCGAATGAACAGCTTTTTTTCTAAGCTGGGATCCCCATTAAGATATTTATAAATTGCTATCATGTCCCCCCTCAGACGTCTCTTCTCCAGGGAGAATAAATCGAGCGATTGTAGACGCTCTTCATAGTCAAGGTCCTCCAATCCCCTAATTAGTTTAGTTGCCCTTCTCTGGACTCTCTCCAGCTCCAACACATCCCTCCTGAGGACTGGCGACCAGAACTGGACGGAATACTCCAGATGCGGTCGGACCAGAGATTTATAAAGTGGAAGGATTATAGTCTTATCTCTGGAATGCATCCCTTTCTTTATGCATGCTAATATTCTGTTGGCTTTGGAAGCTGCCGCTTGACATTGCATGCTGTTTCCTAATCTATCATCAACCAATACTCCCAGATCCTTCTCCATTTTTGATTCCCCCAAGGGCTCCCCTCCTAACGTGTATTGTGATTTTATGTTTTTAGTCCCCAAGTGCAAAACCTTACACTTCTCCACGTTAAACCTCATTTGCCATGTCGTTGCCCACTCTGTTATTTTGTCCAGGTCATTCTGCAGGATATCTGCTTCATGTTGTGAAGTTATTGCCCTGCCCAATTTTGTGTCATCTGCAAAAACTGATATCGAACTACTGATCCCGACCTCAATGTTGTTTATGAATAAATTGAACAAGGTTGGTGCCAGGACTGAGCCTTGGGGGACCCCGCTTACTACCTCAGACCAGTCTGAGTATGCGCTGTTTATTACTACCCTTTGGACCCGCCTTTTTAGCCAGTTCCGTATCCAAGAGCAAACCCTGCTATCGATACCTGCAGACCTTATTTTATAAATTAAGCGCTTGTGGGGAACTGTATCAAACGCCTTAGCGAAATCCAAGTACACCACATCCACTGGTCTCCCCCTATCTAGCTCACAGCTCACCTCCTCGTAGAATGTAAGGAGATTGGTTTGACAAGAACGCCCATTTGTAAACCCGTGCTGATTACTGCTGATGATGTTGTTGTCCTTAGCAAACTCTACAATATAGTCCCTTATCATCCCCTCCAGAAGTTTACATACTACTGATGTCAAACTGACAGGCCTATAATTTCCCGGGATATGCCTCTGGCCCTTTTTGAATATTGGAATCACGTTAGCTTTCTTCCAATCCCCTGGTACATCTCCTGTCCTAATACTGTCAGCAAAGATCAGGAACAGTGGTCTCGATATAACTTTACTGAGTTCCTTGAGTTTAGCCTTGGGAATTTTGACTTGCTGTTCCCACATCTCATGCTTGACACTGCTTTGGGAAGTCCCAACGGTCAAGAAGATAGGGAGCTGTGTTGAATGAACGAAAGGGAAAATGGGATTTTTGACATAGCGTAAAATCCATTTCTCTGATGTACATTGACGGACATAGTACCCACCCCTCTTTGAGCGAATAGGGACGACCAAAGCTTCCCCTTGGGATCTCTAAGCGATTTTCTAGGTGTTACCCCTATGAGGAGTCCCTTATTAAGAAGTAGACTGTTCCACCGGTGGTGGACTCTCCAGTTTGCAGATTGAACAAGGCAACCATGATTCTGGTTGAAGAGTTCATGGCCTTTAAGGATCTGGCTGACAGGAAGGCAGAGGCTGTGGCCCGCAATATGTACACTCTGGCTAGTTCGGCACTGAGGCCGGTATTTACCATTGCCCTGGTGTCGCAAAATCTGACCGAGTGGGCTAAGCTTTTATGCTGTGGCCTGGAGGGAAAACGGCTCCCCCCTGCCTTTGGTGAGCTGGCAGATCAGCTGGTTCAGGGGCTGCAGTTTATCTGTGCTGCCTCTTTGGATGTGGCTCCCCTATTGGCACGGCTCTCTGTTTTGGCAGCGGTCCTTTGGCGTGTTTTTTGGCTCAAATTCTGGTCTGCAGACCAGACTTCTAATTAGATCTCCTCTTTCAAGGAGATCTCCTGTTTGGGGCTACCCTGGATGACATCATTAAGGGTCTCTCAGAGGGAAAGAGTACTTTTCTTCCACAGGCTGCTAAGAGCAAGGAATCTCGTCGTAGACTGGGGCCCTCCTTCTCGGTTCATAAGAATTGTTTTCGTCCCTCAGGGTCGGCTGACAAGGGCTCAAAGCCTTTCAGGGCCTCCTCTGGAGGATCCAAACGAACCTGGTCTGGCAAGCTGAGAGTGGGCTTCTCCAGACCTGCGGACAAGGCTCCTTCAGCATGAAGATGTGCCCTCACCTGTACCGGGGTGGGGGACATCTTCTTTGGTTTCCGGACCAGTGGACTTCCCTGATACAAGACAAGTTGCTCCACAAAGTCATTTGGTCTGGGTACAAGATTGAGTTTCATTCTTGTCCCCCGGCAAGGTTCGTTCCTTCCAACTTGCGCCTGTCCTCGGACCGTTTACCGGGTCTGTTTGGGGTGGTACAAGACCTGTTGCTTCAAGGGGTGAATATCCCGGTTCCGACTTTGAAACTTTTTCAGGGTTTTTACTCAAGCTGGTTTACAGTTCCCAGGAAGGAAGGCAAGGTGTGTCCAATCCTGGACCTCAAGGCACTGAACTGCTTTGTGTGGGTGCAGAAGTTTTGGATGGAGTCCTTTCACACAGTGGTGGCATCCCTGCATCGGGGGGGATTTTCTTGCCTTTATCGACATCAAGGATACTTACCTTCACATTCCAATATGTGCCGGTCACCAGCGCTTTCTCCGCTTTGCTGTGGGAGAAGAGCATTTCCAGTTTGTGGCGTTATCCATTGGTCTCGCCTCTGCTCCTCGAGTCTTCGCAAAAGTATTAGCCCCGGTGCTAGCATTGTTACGACAATGGGGGATCATGCTACTGGGTTACTTGGATGATCCCCTACTTCTTTGGTGGAAAACCTGAAAATCGCCATACGAACTCTGCTGGAGTTTCTACTGGATTCTGAATTTTCATAAGTCTACTCTGGTTCTATCCACAAAGCTGGACTATCTGGGTCTGACTCTAGACTCGGCCTTAGCCAGAGTGCTCCTTCCGCTGGACAAACTCCAGAAATTACAGGCTGCAATTCGTCTCCTGCTTTCCAGCAGATGGTCATCCCTCCGGACTTGCATGTGGGTGCTAGCAGTGGTGGGATTAAAAAATTTTAGTAACCAGTTCCGACTTTCAGTAAAGGTATCCGATCTGTCCGCCGAAATGTCGCAGTCCCGCTAAAAATCGCAGATCACCGCCATTACTAGTAAAAAAAAATAAAAATGACATAGATCTTTCCCCTAGTTTGTAGACGTGATAATTTTGCGCAAACCAATCAAAATACGCTTATTGGAATTTTTTTAACCAAAAAGATTTAGCAGAAAACAGATTGGCCTAAAATGATAAAATTTTGTGAGTTTCACCTCAGGGGTCTCATCATCCCCGTCAAGCAGCATTTGGTCCCCCGGGACTCCCTGTAGGGAAAGAGCTCCTGGTGGGAGATAGCCACGGAGAAGCCTTAAGGTGAGAAGGGGTCCCTGTCCCCAAGGGAGAAGGGGTCCCTGTCCCCAGGAAAGGAGTCCCTGTTCCCAGAGAAGGGGTCCCTGTTCCCAGGGAAGGGGTCCTTTTCCCCAGGTGAGAAGGGGTCCCTGTCCCCAGATGAGATAGAGGTCCCTGTCCCCAGGGGAGAAGGGGGTCCCTGTCCCCAGGAAAGAAGGGGTCCCTGTCCCAGGGGGAAAAGGGGTCCCTGTCAGGTGAGATGGGGGTCCCTGTCCTCAGGGGAGATGGGGGTCCCTGTCCCCAGGTGAGAAGGGGTCCCTGTCCCCAGGGGAGTGTGGGGGATGGGATGGTGTGTGGGGGATATGGGGTCATCTCACTCACCTTTACCAAGCTGCAGGACACTCATCCACAGTCACCTGGGCTTCCTCCAGCAGAAGCACGGATGGGCCATGGCGATCAGCATATCACTAGGAGGGCGACCTGTGTATGACAGGGGGGAGGAGGGGGGCTGGCCTTGCAGACAACCCAGCTGTGTCCTCCGGCTCTCCTAGTGCACCTGTGTGCTTAAAGTTCATTTGTGCGGGAGGCGACTGGGGGGGGGAGGGAGAGGGGGAGTGAGGTCGGGACTCTGGCTGGGGAGGAGACTGTGCTTAGTGGAGTGGAGTGTGAACTGGTGCGAACCGGCTGAATCCCACCACTGGGTGCTAGGCGTCTACCTTCGAGGGGGTTTAGTTTGCATAGCTCCATAAGAGGTCCCTGCAAAGAGAGACTCTGGCCAAATGAGACAAGAATCTGTAGTTTCTGGACAATCCGATCTAGCTGAGTCGGGGAACGAAGGAGTCCCTAATATGGTGGCTTCGTTCTCCGGCGCTTCGGCTGGGTAAATCCTTCCTCCCCGTGTATTGGACAGTGATCGCCACGGATGCCAGCCTGTCCGGCTGGGGAGGTGTCCTTGGCAAACCTTCTGCTCAGGGGATCTGGATACTGGAAGAGTCCAGACTACTGATCAATGTCTTGGAACTCTGGGCGATCAGACTGTGTCTGGACCATTGGACAGATTGTCTTCAGGGATGTCCAGTGCGCATTCAATCGTTTGATGCCAGGGCCGTGGCTTATGTCAATCACCAGGGGGGCACATGAAGTTTCCTGGTGGCTCTGGAGGTAGCTGGCATTCTAAGGTGGGCAGAACGGTTTATTCCAGCCCTCGCCACCATACACATTCCTGGGGGGGGGGGGAACTGGCAGGCAGATTACCTCAGGCGGCGGGGGTGGACCAAGAGGAGTGGTCCCTTCATCCGGAGGCGTTTCATGAGTTTTGTCTCCGGTGGGGCATCCCCAAGGTGGATCTGTTGGCGTCTCAGCTCAACAAAAAGGTGCAGAGGTTTGTGGCTTGTTCATGGGATCCTCTGGCAGACTCCACAGATGCGCTGATTTACGCCTTCCCTTCTCTCAAGCGTGTGCCAAGACTTCTACGCAGGATCAAGGCAAAAGGGATTTCCGGTCATCTTAGTGGCTCCGGATGGGCCTCGCCGGGCTTTGTACGCTGATCAGGTGTAGCTGGTTGCCGACGTTCCTTGGCAGCTTTCTCTCAGGGAGGGTCTGCTGTCCCAAAGACCGATCTTCCATCCTGCTTTACAGTCGCTGGCTTTGACGGCTTGGCCATTGAATGCCGGGTTCTGAAGGATTGGGTTTTATCTGAGTCGGTGATTCCTACACTGTTGAAAGCTAGGAAATCTACCTCTAGGAAGATCTACCATTGTACGTGGAAGGTGTACATTTTGTGGTGTGAGTTGCTTGGGGTTCTTCCTCACTCCTTCTCAGTGGACCTTCCTTAAATGGGGGGGGGGGGGTGAACAGAAAATGGCCTTGAGTACCATCAAGGGTCCGGTGTCGGCCTTAGCAGTCTTCTTTCAACAGCCTTTGGCCACATACTCCCTGGTACATACTTTTCTTCAGGGAGTTAGGCACTTCTCCCCTCCAGTGTGGTCTCTGTTGCCACTTTGGGACCTCAATTTGATGCTCTGTCTTCCAGAAGCCTCCTTTTGAGAATCTATGGGAGATTCCCCTGCTTACGCTGTCCCAAAAGGTGGCTTTTTTTTGGTGGCTATCACCTCTGTGCGCAGGGTGTCAGAATTGATGGCGTTATCCTGTCGTTCACCTTACTTGGTAATTCACAAAGATAAAGTGGTTCTTCACCTCTGTCCGTCGTTCCTTCCTCAGGTTGTCTCTGATTTTCATTTGAATAAAAACATTGTGTTGCCTTTCCTGTGTCCCAGGCCAAAACATCCAAAGTAAATTGCTCTGCATGCCTTGAATGTGGTCCGGGCATTTAGGGTGTACCTGGCAGCTTTCGGAGTCTTTTAGGAAGTCAGACTCACTATTTGTGCTTATGGATGGGCCTCGGAAAGGGTTGTCCACTTCCTCTGCGACCATTTCCAGATGGATCAGACAGACGGTTATTCAGGCCTATTCCATCAGGGGTTAGGTTCCTCCTTTCCCTGTCAAGGCGCACTCTACTCAGGCGCTTAGTGCCTCCTGGGCCTGGGTCAGTGATGCAGGTTTGCGAGGCGGCTACCTGGTCGTTGGTGCACACTTTAACAAAGTTCTATAAGGTGGATGTGTTGGCATCTGCGGATGCTTCTTTTGGCTGCAAGGTTTTGCAGGCTGCTGTTTAGGTGACCTGATCCTTTTTGAGGGTGTATTGTCTTTTTCATGTGGGCTGCAGTTGTTTTTGGTTGAGCTCCTGTTGCCTGGTTAGCTACTGTTTAGCCGTGGGATTTTTTTTGCTGTTCTCACCCCTCATGTTTGATACTGCTTTGGGAGGTCCCAATGGTTATGGAGATCAGGAGCTGTGTCCGTCAATGGACGAAAGAGAAAATGGAATTTTTGACTTGCTCTAAAACCCATTTCTCTGATGTTCATTGACAGACACAACACCCACTCTGTGGAGTTGTAATTCTTCTGACACTGCTTGTAACTAAACTGATTGATTACCTTTGGCAGAAAGAGGGAGTATACCTCCTGTGACTACCCATAGTCATAGCCAGATTATTTTTCTGCCTAGTGTCCTACTCCTGTAGGGGGCAGTTTAACCCAATGATTATGTAGATCAGGAGTTGCGACCATCAATGAACATCCGAGAAATGGATTTTATGGGAAGTCAAAAATACCATTCGTATTTATAAAAAGGCAGTTGTTTGATACAGTACATGGATCTTAAGCAACATGTATCATAATTGTGATCGTCTAAAATAAGGGTGAAAAAGTTGGTGGTGCACTGCACATTTGCAGCACCCATCTTGGTTTAGGCTCCTCCTGACTGGGACACCGACCACATAGGGCGCAGCCTCAGTAGGCTCATTGTTGTACAGTGCAGGCTGCATTGCGACAGCCGGTCCTTGGACCTTCAGGTGGTTGGACACTGGGAGGCCCCCACTTCTCTTTGTATTCAGTACACTAACTAGCCTTTGAAGGCTTTACTAGCATGATGGATCTGAGTCAAGGGCCGCATGAATCTGGGGGACTTAACACCCACATTGTTGTTAATGGTCTTTCCTCCAGAAATGAATGTATGTGGCAATAGACTGAATCTGGCTCTGAATCAGCAGCTGGATTATCACTCCCTCCTTCCGGGGCTCCTTTCTAAGGGACCTTCATATTCAAAGAGTAATTTTCTGTTGCTTTCTCCACTGTGCTTGAACAATTGGCAAGTTATCCAGAAGTGTGTCTGACACTACAGAAGTTTCCTTGTGAATATTTCCTGCCTCCCTTTCTAGGATTGGAAGGCGAGGAGGAGGAGAGGTCAGAAGAAGCAGATTTCTCCTGACAGGAAATATCAGCTGAGGAGAATTCTTTGGCATCAAACATTTTCAAAACTCAAGGGACTGCAATGAGTTTCCTCACAGAGGGGATCCATAAAAACTTAAAACTGTCCTTGCTTCTGGACCTATGGTGACATGATTGGGGTCTAGATCGGTTGTAATATTAAGCCAAATCATGTCCTCTATACATCCTCAAACTGAACAGAACCTTTACACTGAATGGCCCCATCTAGGCAAAGTGTTTGCACCCCTAAGCGGTTTACTCAACAAGGACAAAATAGGACACGTTCCAGTAGATGACATATTAGTATTTAAGGACCCTGCATGGCTAAGGGGCTTTTAAGCCTTTGTATTTAGCTAGACTGCCCTTGGAGCTCTTTCCTGTAGCATCACTCTCCTGTGTGGACAGTTTGGGAGATTTGCTACAACAACGCTCTCGCCTCTGCCTTATGTCAGTTCACATGAGAGGAGTGCTCTGGCTGAAATTCAGCGGTCAGCTGAGACCCTTTAGAAGAAATAGCTGAAAAGCATGTCTTCCAAAGTGAACACCATTGCCTCTGTACAAGCAGCAGGAGCCTTCTTGTTTCTTTAAAACTTTAAAATTCAGAGCCTGGAACCCCAAGTCCGCCAAGACTGGCAACAAACCTCCTTCCCCTTCATGTGATGGGACCTTTAATGTTGTGTGGTCCTGGGATGATGGTGCCCTGGCCTCCTTGTCTGTTCATGGGATGTGGTCATTGCAGGAAGCCCAGATGCAGTTTAACGTCCTGGAGCTCAAGGCAAATCAATTTGCCCTTATACACTAGATCTTTCTGCTTTGGGAACTGCCAGTCTGGTTTCAATCTGACACCACAATGGTGGCATGCATCAATCTTTATGGTGGTAGGGGAAGTCCGGTTGCTCTCAAAGAAGCAGAGCCTATGCTGACCTGGGCGAAATTTCATGTTTTGGCCCTGCTCACAATGCACATTTTCAGGTTTGAAAAATTGGCAGACAGACTTCTTAAGTCAGCAACATCTGGAGGCCCAGGCCCATCAGCAGGAATTACTTTAGTGAGGTTCTGCTTTAACTCTCCTGTCCTGTTTTCTACTCTAAGAAAGGGATTGTAAGTACAAAATACTATGATGGGTGCAATATAAGTACCAATAAGGTACCTCTAATGATGTTTTCCCTACTGTTGGCTGTATCTTTTTTCTTGAAAAATGTTACTTACATTTAGCCTCTGACGGTGATGTCACTGCTGAAGTTTAGGCAGTGAAGCAGAGAGTCAAAGTTGGAGCACAGGGATCAGTGTGCCACTCACTGTGCAGCTTCTCGATTGACAAAATGTCTTGCATTCTTCTCAAAGTATACGATGCATATACACTGCTCAAACAAATTAACACTTTTTAATCAGAGTATAACCTCAAATCAGTTAAACTCCTGCGATATTGATCAGGTCAGTTAAGTAGCAGAGGGGGTTGTTAATCTTTTTTTAGCTGCATTGGTGTTAAAATTAACAGATGCACTAGATGGGTAACAATGAGACAACCTCCAAAACAGATACTTTTACAGATGGGGGCTACTGACATTATTTTCCCTACTCCTCTTTTCTGACTGGTTTTCATTAGGTTTGCATTTGGCTAGGGTCAGTGTCACTACTGGTAGCATGAGGCGATACCTGGACCTTAGAGGTTGCACAGGCAGTCCAACTCCTCCAGGATGGCACATAAATACGCTCCATTGCCAGAAGTTTTGCTGTGTCTCCCAGCACAGTCTCAAGAGCAAAGAGGAGATTCCAGGAGACAGGCAGTTACTCTAGGAGAGCTGGACAGGACCATAGAAGATCCTTTACCCATCAGCAGGACTAGTATCTGCTTCTTTGTGCAAGAGCACTGCCAGAGCCCGACAAAATGTCCTCCAGCAGGCCACTGGTGTAAATGTATCTGACCAAACAATCAGAAACAAACTTCATGAGGGTGGCCCGAGGGCCCAATGTTTTCTAGTGGTCCCCTGTGCTCACTGCTCGGCACCATGGAGCTTGATTGGCATTTGACATTGAACATCAGAATTGGTAGGTCTGCCACTGGCGCGCTGGGCTTTTCACAGATGAGAGCAGGTTCACCCTGAGCACATGTGACAGACGTGAAAGGGTCTGGAGAAGCCATGGAGAATGTTATTCTGCCTGTAACATTGTTCAGCATGACCGCTTTGGTGGTGTGTCAGTGATGGTCTGGGGGAGGCATATCCATGGAGGGATGCACGGACCTCTACAGGCTAGACAATAGCCTCTTGACTGCCATTAGGTTTTCGAGATGAAATCCTTGGACCCATTGTCAGACCCTATGCTGATGCAGTGGGTCCTGGGTTCCTCCTGGTGCATGACAATGCCTGGCCTCATATGGCGAGAGTATGCAGCCAGTTCCTGGAGGATGAAGGAATTGACACCATTGAATGGCCCCACACTCACCTGACCTAAATCCAACGGAACACCTCTGGGACATTGTTTCGCTCCATCCAACGCTGCCAGGTTGCACCTTAGTCTGTTCAGGAGCTCAGTGATGCCCTGGTCCAGATCTGTGAGGAAATACCCCAGGACACCATCCGTTGTCTCATTAGGAGCATGCCTCAACGTTGTTAGGCATGCATAGAAGCAGGTGGGGCCATACAAACTACTGTAAACAACAAGCACATACAGGAAAGATAAAATAAAAAAGCTTTTAAGAGCGCATTTTTCAAAGGCTATAAGCTGCTCTCCAAGCACTGGGAGGGAATATTGTCATTGAAAAAAACACAAATAAGAACAGAAAATGTTGCACATTGTATGCAAACACACTACAAAATATATTTCAATGGACAGTAGGTTTTAAAAGGCTAAAAATAAAACCCATGTAGCTCACGCCCAATGTTTAGGAAGCTATAAATGGAAAAGGGAATATAAAAATAAAAGAACCCTATCATTGTTTAAAAGTTGTAAAGAATATAAGAGAATATGTAAAAAGGAAATTAAGGGCATAAAAATTCAGAACAAACAGGTTGCAAAAGAGAATAGAACAAAAAACCTAAAAATTGTTCAAATATATCAGTAGTGAAAAGGTCAGGCCTGGGCATGTAAGTCCTTTACAAAATAATTTTGGGTTGGTGAAAGTGCAAAGAGGAGGTAAATATGTTGCATACCTTGTTCAACTCTGTCCATACAAAGGAAAATGGAGGAACTCAAGTCCAAAACTGGTATAGGCTCAAAATTAATATGGTCCAGAAACATTTAGACTATAAAATAAAGTGGTATAAAGTACCTGGAGCAGATTGCTTACACCTACGTGTCACTGAAGAGTTGTGTTTTGACATTTTCAATCCATTGTTTATAATTTTTAGATATTCTTTAATTATGGTGTGATACCATTGGATTGGTGAAAACCAGTGTGGTGCCTAAATTTAAAAAAGGACCAAAGTCACGTAACTGCAGACAGGATAGTTTGATTTCTGTAGTCAGGAACATACTTAAGAGTTTGTATATAGGAGCAAAGTAAGGCGCTCACCGATCCTTCAATAAAACTCCGCTCACCCGGCGCCAAAAAATATTTCCTGAACACTAAATGAGGTAAGCTGCTGCTATAAATTCATACATGTATATAGGTGCATCAAGATTCAAAAAGCCCAACGCTACAGATTCATTCACGCACTAGCAGCGCTAAAGTCCATGAAATAAACATGAATCAATCTCTGAATATGAGGATGAATAAAACAGTAAAGGGAAGTCCATGCATGCAGTCCCAGGATGTAAGGAGATGATGTAAACGGGTGTATCCTTGCAGACACCCCAAAGCCTTCACCACACCGCTGTGTGCACCCTTATGTGGGGACACTTACCAGAACCAGTCTGTAAGGAAGCAGAATACAACCAGTGGGAATGCCTTTATCGTCTTACTCCTCTGCGTTGTAACTCCGACAAGGACCGCCAATGGATAACGCATGTAAAATCCCCTCACCAGCATAGAAAGCGTATATATGGGAAATGAAAAAGCAACATAGTGTAGTCCAGCTAAAACACGTGTGCCTTTATTCCCAAAATTTACCCTTCAATCATTGCACTTACAACATAACAAATCTTTGTAAACATGTCAGCAAGTTAGCCTGTTGGTTCCTACCGCTCTCTCCCGTCCTGGACAAATACAGCCCGGTACCTGGCCGTGAGCCTCGGGGGATCGCGTGTCACCACGGCTTCCTGCGTGATTGCGTCACCACGCCCTGACGCGTTTCGTCATCAAGTGACTTCCACGCCCTCGGTGGAAGTCACTTGATGATGAAACGCGTCAGGGCGTGGTGACGCAATCACGCAGGAAGCCGTGGTGACACGCGATCCCCCGAGGCTCACGGCCAGGTACCGGGCTGTATTCGTCCTGGACGGGAGAGAGCGGTAGGAACCAACAGGCTAACTTGCTGACATGTTTACAAAGATTTGTTATGTTGTAAGTGCAATGATTGAAGGGTAAATTTTGGGAATAAAGGCACACGTGTTTTAGCTGGACTACACTATGTTGCTTTTTCATTTCCCATATATACGCTTTCTATGCTGGTGAGGGGATTTTACATGCGTTATCCATTGGCGGTCCTTGTCGGAGTTACAACGCAGAGGAGTAAGACGATAAAGGCATTCCCACTGGTTGTATTCTGCTTCCTTACAGACTGGTTCTGGTAAGTGTCCCCACATAAGGGTGCACACAGCGGTGTGGTGAAGGCTTTGGGGTGTCTGCAAGGATACAACCGTTTACATCATCTCCTTACATCCTGGGACTGCATGCATGGACTTCCCTTTACTGTTTTATTCATCCTCATATTCAGAGATTGATTCATGTTTATTTCATGGACTTTAGCGCTGCTAGTGCGTGAATGAATCTGTAGCGTTGGGCTTTTTGAATCTTGATGCACCTATATACATACTTAAGAGTTTAACAAAAGATCACATAGAAGAGCTATTGCTAGAAAGCAATGTTATAAGCAATAGACACCATGAATTCATGAAACACCAAAGTTTCAAAGTCAAACAAATCTGTTTATTTTTATAAGGAAGCAAGCAAAAAAGGTACCAAGTACTTGTGGATATAGTGTACTTGCGTTCCCCTCACACAGCTAATGTGCAAGTTTACATCTGGGGGAAAGAGATGTAATCTCCGAAAACGGAAAAGCTTCTTCACAGTAAGGTCTGTGAAAATATGGAATAGATACCCTAAAGAGCTGGTTCTGGCCAGCTCAGTAGATTGTTGTAAAAAGAAAAGGGCTGGTAGCATTCCGCAGGGTAAATTTACACACAATAGAGAGCTGCCGCAATGGTTTTCTCTCCGGCAGCTGCCTGTTCTGGCTACGTTCAGAGGCAGTGTGGTGCTTGATTCAGCGCATCACATAGCTTCCTTTTTTCTTACTTTAATTGACGTGTATAGCAAGTACACTTCCTTTATGTCCATGTACAGCATTGTGATGCACTGTGCTGCTGTACAGTTCCATGCGGTTCTGTACAGTGTGCTGTGATAAAATGCAGCACAGCCAGCTCCAGGCTGTCGTGCAGTATGAACAAGCTGCCACGTCATTAGTGTATCCCTTTAAAGTTGCTTTACAAATGAGTTGATTTAAAATTTTAGTCATGCAAAACAAACTTGCAAAATACTTTTTTTAAGTTTCTTTTTAATTTAGTACTACTTTATAGTTTGCTGCTTCTGTGGACCCATACCATAGCATAAGCCCAAGGCTTGATAATATAAACATTTTTAGCAAATGTGGGGTCTCTCCCTGACGGGCAATGTGGCAACTCATTTTAATATTTTTTGTGTTAAAAAAGCAGATGTCATTGATGCAGTCTAAAAGTTTCCTCTCCCAAATTGGTTTTCTACAAAAACAGATCTTTTAGTACATCTGTCATCTCTAGATTATGTATTTCAAAATGACTAGCAGAGGGTTTTTTTTTTAATGAAGTTATTAAGCTTTTTATTTTTATTTATAGATTACGTTGACTTTGGCTTACCACACATCCACTGCTACCACAGTAGCAGATGCCACATTTCAAATATTCAAACTGAAAATACTGCATTTTTTAAAGAAGTTTATGGAAGGGATTGTCCTGTAAAAGATGAGGATGGCTTTTATGACAGGTCATCAGCACAGCACTTAGTTTGCCTGCCATTTGGCGGTCAGATGGTGACTCTGACTCCCATTTTATCCTCATCTTGGAATAATCTAACTTTCTTTTATTAATGCATCCATTAAAATAAATATGACAATTTTTATTTAGAAAATTCAGTGGAGAAGCTCAGTGGGCTGGGAGTTGTCTTTTTTTCTTTAACCACTTCCATACAGAGCAGTTACACCCCCTTCCTTCCCAGATTAATTTTCAGCTTTCGGCGCTCTCACACTTTGAATGATAATTACTCATACAACGCTGTACGCAATTTTATCATTTTTTTCACACATATAGAGCTTTCTTTTGGTGGTATTTAATCACCACTGGGTTTTTTATTTTTTGCGATATAAGTGAAAAAAGAGCGAAAATTTTGAAAAAAACACATTTTGTTTTAGTTTCTATTATAAAATTTTGCAAATAAGTAATTTTTTTCATAAATTTGGGCCAAAATGTATACTTCTACATATCTTTGATAAAAAATAACTCAAATTAGTGGTTATTATTTAGTCTGTGTGAAAGTTATAGTGTCTACAAGCTATGGTTCCAATCATTGAAAATTTATCACACCTGATGTACCGACGGCCTATCTAATTTCTTGAGGCCCTAAAATGTCAGGACAGTACAAATACCCCCAAATTACCCCTTTTTGGAAAGTAGACCTTCCAGGGTATTTAGTAAGAGGCATGGTGAGTTTTTTGAAGTTGTCATTTTTTCCCACAATTCTTGGGAAAATTAAGAAATAATTTTTTTACACAAAATTGTCATAATAACAAGTTATTTCTCACACACAGTATATGCATACTTGCAATTACACCCCAAAATACATTCTGCTACTCCTCCTGAGTATGGCAATACCACATGTGTGAGACTTTGTCACAGCATAGCCACATACAGAGGCCCAACATGCAAGGAGCACCGTCAGGTGTTCTAGGAGCATAAATTACACATCTAATTTCATTACAACCTATCACACTTTTGAAGGCCCTGGAACCCCAAGACAATGGAAACCCCCACAAAATGACCCAATTTTGGAAAGCAAACACCCCAATGTATATTCTATGAGGCATAATGAGTCTTTTGAACATGTCATTTTTTTCCACAAGTTTTTGGAAACTGTGGAAAGAAAATGAAAACGCATTTTTTTTTTACACAAAGTTGTCAATTTATAAGATATTTCTAACACATAGCATGTACATAGCAAAAATGACACCCCAAAATACATTCTGCTACTTCTCCTGAGTATGGTGATAACACATATGTGAGACTTTGTCACAGCATAGCCACATACAGAGGCCCAACATGCAAGGAGCATCGTCGGGTGTTCTAGATGCATAAATTACACATCTAATTTCATTACAACCTATCACACTTTTGAAGGCCCTGGAACCCCAGGACAATGGAAACCCCCCACAAAATGATCTCATTTTGGAAAGCAAACACCCCAACACATAATCTAGGAGGCATGGGCTGCAGATAGGTTCTCAGGTACTCTGATGGGCTGCAGACAGGTACTTGGGCATTCTGATGGGCTAGAGACAGGTACTCGGGTAATCTGATGGGGTGCAGATTGGTACTTGGGCACTCTGGGCTGGAGACGGGTACTCGGGCACTCTGATGACAGGTACCTGGGTACTCCGATGACAGGTACTCGGTACTCCAATTAAAGGCACTCGGGTACTCTGATGACAGGTACTCAAAGTATCCGAGTACCTGTCATCAGAGTACCCGAGTACCTGTCACCAGCCCATCAGAGTACCCGAGTACCTGTCACCAGCCCATCAGAGTACCCGAGTACCTGTCATCAGAGTACCTGATGGGCTGGTGACAGGTACTCTGGTACTTTGATGGGCTAGTGACAGGTACTTTGATGGGCTAGTGACAGGTCCTCTTTATTGGGGGGGGCAATCAGTGTGTTTTGGGGTGCACTGTATTCGGTAACTAGCTGTTACCACAATCTCCTCCTCACACAGGATCAGTGTGTGAGAAGGAGAACACGGTGACAGCTAGTTACCGTGTTCTCTGTTGACATTCTGTGACCGGCTGTGATTGACAGCCGGTCACGTGGTAAAGAGCCAATTTCATTGGCTCTTTACCTAGGTCAGGGATGGGCTCTGTCTGAGGGACGAGCCTCTTCCCCGATCGCCGCGCTGCGTGCCCCCGGGGGCGTGCATTGCAGAGGGAATGAGCGGCTCGTGCTGGAGCCGCTCTTGTGATCGGCTGTGATTGATCCACAATCTAAGACTAGCCTATCTAACCTTGTAAAGAAGAAATTGCTATACATACCTTTTTTGAAGCCGCTCCAGTCCCAAACTGAGCTGTCAGCGGTGGCTTCTCTGTGAAAGCGAGTGCAGAAGAGGCAGCTGGCAATAAAAGCCCCATAGTTACTCTATGGATGGAGTCACTTCCCATTAATTTCCTTCTTCTGAGCTATCACCACTAGAGACTGGACCGGAGTGGCTTCAAAAAAGGTATGTGTAGCGATTTCTTCTTTACAGGACTAGCTAGATTAGTCTTATATCATGGATGCCTGTAGATTTGGAGATTTTAGTGATAGGATAGACTTCCACTTTAAGAATAAATAGTTGCATGTTTGCTTTAAATCAAACACTAAAGCAAAAAAACACTGGCTCAGTTCCATAATTGAAAGGATTCCATAGTTGAGAGAAATACAGGCCCTCGGTACTGACCACTTCTTCTCAAGCTATTTACCTAACTGGAATGATGATTTGCATCATTCTTTGAATATAAATTATACCATATATAGGACAGAAATAGCAGCCAACATTTTTTTTTTTTGTTACAGGTTTACTCTAAATATCATTTGTCTGTAGACAGTTATGTCTACTTAAAGTTTGTTAAATATACTATAATCTAGTTATGCAATTAGTATTGTTTAAAATATATGCAATATTGTAAAAGGTAATCCAGTTGTCATGATTAAATTAATATGATGAAATCTTTTGCACTAGTTAAGCATTCCTCGTTACATAACATCTGTTACTTGCATTCCCTAAAAGTGTTATCTCTTGCGTTTATTGACGAACACAGCTGCTTCTTCTTTATCCATGACAAAACAGGGTTTTATAGCCCCAACTACAGGAGTAGGACACTAGGCAGAAAAAGAAATCAGCACCTCCTATGGGCAGTCGTCTCTGGATATAAAACTCCCTCTCTGCTATAGGCCTCCAGTCATTCTGCCTAGTGTCTTCAGGAGTAAGCACGTGTTGTTTTCTACTGGAACTTGTGTTCCCAAAGCTTTTTTCCATTTTATTATGGAATTTTGGCTTTTTTACTGCAAGATCTTCTATCAACAGACGAGCTAGGCTGTGGGCTGGATAATCTAGATCCAGGGGTCACCCCGGTCTGACCAGTGAGTTTGCGCAGACTGTTAGCTCCGCGCGCGGTCGGTCGTGGCGATGCCCCACGGACTGGGGTGGCCAGCGAGTTAAATGTCTTGCAGGGACAAACATGACCAGGTGCCTATAGTCTGTGTCACAGTGCTACCCCTGGCTGACAGGCCCCTCACTTCGATAGAGAAGAGAATCTGTCACCGGAGCCTTACCCTCATGCTCCTCTAGATTGGTAAGTAGATGCCCCCTCCCTTCCATCTCTGGACATGGTGTGGGATGCGGGTACTCCCTGGGATGGTTGGTCCTGCGGGCTCCCTTCCCCCCTACCCCCCTCACTTGGCAACTTACCAGGTTTAGTGCATCGGGCTCCTTGCCACCCACACTGGGGGGCGCAGGTTCAGGTCAGTCGGTCAGCCATGCATGCTACCTATGGGAGATACTGGGTCCCCCTGCATCTTTCTCCCTCTGTGACTGTCCTCTATCCATCCTGCTGCTGCTGCGGTGTCGTCGGGCTCCCCTGGCCTGGAGGAGGGGCCTAGTACTATAGGGGGGTGCCACCTACTTTTTCTGCCTCCCCTCTGGGTCCAGGGAGCTCGCATGTGGCTTCCATGTAGCTCTGATCGGCTAGGGGCCATGTATGTGGAGCCACAGCCGCCATTTTTCCTTGGTTTGGAGACGTTTGGAGACATTTCTTCTCTTGTTCTCTGCTGGCCATGATTGGCGGCCATTATGTTGTGGACTAAATTGGTGTACAGGCTATGTGAGCTGGAGGAGGTACTGAGCGGTCATTTTACTTTAGCCCATGAAGGCAACCCTGTCCCTCCTTCTGAGGGTCAGAGGGTGTGGGGGTGATCCCTAAAATTTGTGATGCACACTTGGTTGATCTTTGTAGTGCCCCCTATCATTTCCCTCTTCTTTGAACTGTTCTGATCCCAAATCGGGCTCCTCTGCTGGCTCTGCAATGCTGGGGATCCAGATGACTTATCCCCTGATTCCTCGGATGCATCCTCTGCCTCCGTTGCTGCACAGGAGAAGGCGCTAGTCACTGCTCTCATTGATGCTGTGCGGAAGATGCTTAAAATTGAGAATTCCACGAGAACATCTGCTGCGGTACCTGTCCTCTTTGGTACGCACAAGCCAGCTCAGGCTGCTAAGGTTTTTGCCTTATCCCGCATATTTGGACAAAGATTGTGTTGAGCCTGGGGTTGTCCAAAGCACCCGTTTGTACTTCCTAAGTGCTCTGCGGTAGACTTTGAGGAGGCACTTCTGAAGAAGTGGTCAACTACACTGGTGGAGGATCCACTTATCTCCCAGCTCAATATAGCCACAGTGATCCTAGTGGAGGAATCTCTTTTTTTTTTTTTTTTTTTTTTGTTTACCGACTTTTATTCAGGGTGTAAAAAAGGCAGTACAAAGAATCAATATGCATTAACAGAGGTGCATTACATTCCATATTAGCATAATGACACTATTAAGAGTATCAACGAGAAACTTTAAACATATGTAGCTGAATTATTGACATGGTACTCATCAATATCAAAGAAGTATCAAAACATAACAGAGCGGTATATGCATCAAAGCCCATATGTAAATGAATGAAAGATGTAAGACTTCCTCAGCTATCCAACCTGGTGAAAAAGGATCTCAGAATTAGCCTGCCCGTGTTCGCCATTGCTAGATCTGCGCTTCAGCCTGTATTAGCCTAAGCCCTGGTGTCTCAGATGCTGACCGAAAGGGCCAAGGGTTTGCTGCAAGCCCTGACCATCAGCCAGATGTCTCAAGTGTCTGCTGAATTTGCAGACCAGTTGGTCTGGGGGGGCTGGAGTATAGTTGTGACACGAGCCTTGACCCACTTCTCCCTGAACTTTTCAGTTTCGACTGAGGTTCTGAGCTAGGTCCTTTTGGCTCAAATGTTGATCAGTGGATCAGACACACCCAAAAAAAAAAAAAAAGTTTGGGGGTTCGCCGGTTGATCTTGTCAAGACTCTTATGGGGGGCAAGAGTGCCTTCCTCCCCTTGACCAGAAAAGGAAAGGAACTGCACAAAAAGGTTGGTCTGACCTTCTCAGCTCACAAGCCATTTTTTTTTAAATTCCCCTGGGAAAAAGGCTCAAAACCTTTCAGGACTCCCGCAGGGTGGTGTCAAGCTTCCCTGGCCCATAATTCCTTTAGGGCCCGCGTATAAATCAGCGGTATTGAAGGTTTGCCCCTACCAGGGTGGGGGATCCCCTTCACTGTTTTCCAGAACTGTGGCCTTCCCTCAGTCCTGTCTGGTGGGTTCACAAAATTGTTCTCTCAGGCTACAGAATAGGATTCATTTCTTTCCGCCAGTTTTTTTCCAACTGATCTACGGCTCTCACTGGACCATCTTCTTGCTCTGTACGGGATTGACTTGAGCACCAGAACCACCACTCCTGAAAGAGCAATTCTGCACAGAGTGGTTACGGAGATTTAATTCTGATCTGTCACAGTCCCCAAAACCGACCGAGTTCGCCCGATCCCAGATCCAAAGGCCCAGAGTGTCTTTGTGTGGGTCTAGAAGATTGAATCCATTTGCTCGGTGGTGGCCTCTCTTCACCAGGGTTTTTTTTGGGCATCTATGGATGTCAGGGACACCTACCTATACATCTCTATCTACGAGGGACATCAGTATCTCTACGCTTTGCTGTTGGGGGAGCACATTATCATTTTGTGGCACTTCCCTTTGCTCTGTCTTTCTATTCCCTGGGTGTTTTCCATGGTCCTGGCCTTCTTGAGACAATGGGGGTTTGCTGTGATTTGTGACCTGGACGGCTTGCTTCTGCAGACAGGGACTTTTTCATCCCTGTTGGACAGCATGGAGATCCTTATGCGATCCCTCGAGGACCTTGGCTGGTTCCTGAGCCTCAGAAAGTCTGTGTTGAGGCCAACCAAGCGTTTGGAGTATCTGGGGGTTATCCTCAATTTAGAGCGGGCCAAGGAGTTCCTCTCACAGGACAAACTCCCAGAAGCTCCGGTCTGTGATCTGGCAACTCTTGGCTTGCAGGTTTTTGGCCTGCATTTTTGCATGCAGGTTTTAGGCCTGATGATGGCTACCTGCAAGGCGGTTCCGTATGTGCAGTTAATACAGCAGAAGGCAATCCTTTCCAAATGGAACAGGTCTCTGACTTCCTTGGTCAGTCAGGTTCACCTGAAGGGGTCGACAAGGGCCTCTCTCCTCTAGTGGTTGTGTTCTCTGGCCTTTAGGAATGGAAAGTCCTTCCTTTTCCTTTCACTGGTCTGTGGTCACCACAGAGGCCTGCCTGTCATGCTGGAGAGGAGCCCTGGAATCAAACTTGGCTCAGGGTCTCTGGATCCTGGAGGAAATCAGCCCATCGCTGTCCTGGAGCTTCTGGCAAACTGGTTGTTGCTAACGCAGGGGGCAGTTCATCTAATGGGCCTGTTGACTATTACCCGGTCGGACAATGCCACTGTGGTGGTGTATGTCCATTATTAGGAAGTCTCAAGGAGCGCAGCAGTGGCACTGGAAGAGTATCACATCCTGGGATTGCTCTGGCCGCCGTGCAAACTCCAGGTGTCAAAATCTGGCAATGCTGGATCAAGGTGAGCGGTCCCTACACGAGGTGGTGTTCCATCAGCTTTGTCTTCGCTAGGGGACACTGGACATAGATCTCCTAGCATCCCACCTCCACCAGAAGTTTCCCAGGCTTGTGGCGAGATCATTGGATTCTCTTGTTAGTGTGACAGATGTGCTAGTGGCGCCATGGGATTAGTCTCCTCTATGCCTAAAGGCTGAAAAGATTTCCAGTCATTCTGGTGGCTCCAGACTAGCCTTGTCGCCCAACCGTGGTGGAGTTGGTAGCAGATGCCCCCTGATGGATGCCTCTTTGAGAGGACCTGCTGTCCCAGGGCCCTTGTTCCACCCTGCTTTACGATTGCTGGCTCTGATTGGGTGACTGTTGAAAGCCAGGTTCTGAAGCACAGGGAGCTGTCTGCTATGGCGATCCCACCTCTGTTGAAGCTCTGAAGATTTATCATTGCGCCTTAAGAGTTTATATCATTTGGGGTGAAGCCCTGGGGTTCCATCCTCACTCCTTCTTGGTGGCTCAGGTGTTAGACTAACTGCAACATGGCGTAGATCAGAAGCTTGCTTTGAGCCCCTTAAAGGGTCAAGTCTCTGCTCTGGCTGTTTACTTCAGCATCCTTTGCCCACACACTCTTTGGTCAACACTTTCATTCGGGGTGTTTGTCATGTGGTGCCCTCTGTGTGTTCTTTTTTTGCCACCATGGGCCTTAAGTTTGGTGTTGTCGGCTCTGCAAAAGCCTACCTGTAAGAGAATCTGGGATATTCCCTTGCTCACGCTTATGCAAAAAGTTGCCTTTCTAGTCACAATCACTTCAGAGGGTGTCAGAGTTGGCGGCTTTGTCCTGTAAGCCTCCCTTTCTGATTTTGCATAAGGACAAGGGTGGTGCTTCCACTTTCCTTTTCCTATCTGCCAAAAGGATGCAAATTTTTACTTGAATGTCCTAGGGAGGTGGCCTTACACTCTTTGGACGTGGGTTGCGTGATTCACAAGTACATTTTCAGTGATGGCTGCTTTTCAGAAGTCCATTTCTCTCTGTGCTTACGGATAGTTCAATGAGAGACTTGGCATTTGCTGTTTGATTTGGCAGCCAATGGTGCAGGCATATGCCATTAAGGGGCGGAAACCTCCCTTCCCTGTTATTGAGCTCCCCATTAGGGTGGTTAGTGCCTCCTGGGCGTTCCATCAGCAGGTGTCTGTTTCTCAGGTCTGCAAAGCAAAGACCAAGTTGTCTGTTACTAACTGTAAAAACAAAAAAAAAAGTAAGTTGCTGTCCTGGAGTCCACGGATGCTACCTTAGTTTTGGCTGCAAACTATTGCAGGCGGTTGTTTCAAATCCTCAGGCACCCCTTGGGGGTGATTCCGGAGTGTTGGCATTTTGATCTGTGTTTTGTCTCTCCATTAGTTTGTTTTCTCGCCCTTCGTTGTGGCACTGCTTGGGGACATCCCTGTTTTGTCATGGATAAAGAAGAAGCAGCTGTGCTCATCAATGAACTCCGAGAAAGCGATTTTACGATAACCAAAAATCCTTTTTTTTTTTCTTTTTTTTTTTAGTTTGATGAATGATGGACTTAATTTAAAAATGATAAATAATTGTATGTGTTATATATAAATGCACATATGGATAGGAAGGAATAGCAATGTAACTTTAGTTGCATTTTTGTATCTCTGCAGAGAAGTGGATCTATATACAGGTTATACAACAAGGAACATTTTATGCATGCCTATTGTAAGCAGAGGCAGTGTTATTGGTGTTGTCCAAATGGTGAACAAACTGACTGGAAGTGCCTTCTCTAAAACTGATGAGAATAACTTCAAAATGTTTGCTGTTTTCTGTGCTTTAGCCTTACACTGTGCAAATGTAAGTACTCATTTACTGTTGTAATTTGTTGTTTACGGTAGTAGTTATTCACATAAACCTTTGTTTTGTTGTTTAAAATGTTCTTGATCTGCCTTTAGTGTTGCAGGTACAGACTGTGCACTTCTGGCCCACATAATTAGGCTCGGTTCACACTAGGGCGACCTGTGAGGCGACCTGGTCGCCTCACAGGTCGCCTCCCATAGGGAAGCTGCGGACCCGTTCTAATAGGAGCGACACAAGTCGCTCCGACCTAGAAAAAGGGTCCGGAGCTTCTTTGGGGCGACCAGGAGGCGACCGCCATAGACTTCAATGTTATGAAGTCCGTGGCGGCCACTCCGAGGTCGCGGCGCGCTGCTCGCACCGCGACCTCCGAGGTCGCGGTGCGAAGTAGCGTCGCCTGCATGTGAACGGGGGTGTCCCAATGTTGCCTTTTTAAGATTGCAGTAAACTTGCTTGGTTTACTGCAACAGTATAGCAACAAAATATTCCAAATACACCAGTCTTTGTCCACCAGATTTTGTGACTTTCTGTTGCCACATAACCTTCTCCTCCACCCCCCTTCCACTACTAAAGAAAAGGGACAAGCTCACCAGACACATGAGCTGCCATCAGGCTGTGCTAGTCTTAGTCTTCATCCCTTTCAACATCAAGCAGTTGCTTCAGGAAGGTGGACCCTTTTCAGTGTACTGAGATTTTTACTTTTCTGTACCAGCAATGCCCCTGCATGTGGGAATGCATGTTGTAGATATGTGCATTCTGCCGGCTGCTGTGGTTTGGAACCCCTAACCTGGAGGTTTCTGTTCCCCTTTCATTTGTATTTGAGGGTTAGTTGAGGGTTAGTTGAGGGTGTAAAGTCTTCTGCCTGCCAGACAGTGTTGGGAGGCAACGCAGTGTTTATTTCAGAAATAGATGGACAGAAATACCAATCTTTTGGCAAGTAAAATAGTAAAACAGATCCCATACAAATATATATATATATATATATATATATATATATATATATATATATATATATATATATATATATTTTTTTTTTTTTTTAATACTAGACATCAGAAGATACAACCAGTATCAAGTACAGCACAAATTTGGTCCATGCAAAAGAGTACAAAAAGGCAGTAGTACATCCAAAAATGGTTACACAATATATAGAACATAAACAAACAACCAGACGACCAGAAGACTTTATTTTTTTCTGCAGTAGTGTAGCACCACCCCCGCAGGAGCTGCTGATTATATTATTGGGTCTACACCCTGCCTAACAACCCAATCAAATTGGCTCGATCCCTCCTCAGGCACAACTGACCCAGAATAGGACTGGACTATCAAATAGATACACAGGTTGGAATACAATACTTCACTATGCAACAATACCTTGTTACCTTCTTGAATAGTAGTCCTTCTGGGTGACACAATGGAACAACGCACAAGATTGTAATTAACCAAACTTAGTTTACTATATATCAAATTGAATAGGGGAGATACAATACAATACAATACAAGTCCATAAAAGGTTATTTAAAACAGCTTTAAAAAGGTAAAAGAATACCCCCACACTCCTCCTGCATTAAGGCTAGACACAGTACCAGGTAGGTGGGCCTATCTGAGTCCCTCCCCCAGAGTTCTCTTCTTTCTTGTTGATCTTCGCTAGCAGGGTTATTGAATAGAGCTCATTTGTAATCCAGATTAGGAATAAAGATCAAGAGAGAGAAAACAACGAGCTGTTAGTTGTCACCGCAGGGTGTCTGCGTAACTGAGCAATAACTTCTGCGAGAGAGATAAGCCTCTGGCGACTCCTTTACAGACCTTATTGTTTGTCTATGAGTCTCCTGAGAGAGTATGGTGATAAACCCCGGGGTTTTATCACCTCCTGCTGCGCTACCGCTATCTGTAGATAAAACTGTCTCTTCAGCAGATAAAGTCAGTTATTGGGCATGTGCCCTCTCACCAACAGAAGTTTCTCCTTCGCGCGCTTCCACTGCGGTCTCAGTCCTTTGGCTATATGCCAGCCGCGCGGGGTCCTTCTGGCGGATGACTTCCGGTCTCGGCAAACAGCAGTATGACCTCCAGGAATGTGCCTCGTGCTTGAGATGGGACGGTTCCACGTCGTCCCTCCAGGCTAAAAGGCTCTGGCCCAATATCCAGTGTCAGTCCTTCACTCTCGCTCGCTGGTTCCTCAGAGTCCAGCGCAGAAAGGCCCCCCCTTCGCGCGCTTCTCTCTTCCTTTAAATAACCTCCCCCATAGTGCCGTGCGGTGCAGCCGTGCACCCTGGATCTTGCAAAGCAGCCTGGGAGATGTAGTTTCTTCATCTTGTGAAAAGGAAGTCACAGCCTGGGAAATTCCATGCAGCTACCACTAGAGGGAGCCTAGTTCCTGGATCTTGCAAAGCAGCCTGGGAGATGTAGTTTCTTCATCTTGTGAAAAGGAAGTCACAGCCCAGGAAATTCCATGCAGCTACCACTAGAGGGAGCCTAGTTCCTTCCCACATATCAAACAGTGTCTTTAGGCATGTTTAACCCCGCTACAGTATTAACACACAGCTCAGGTGAGTGGCGAGGAGGGGGCGTGTGTATTCTTGGGTGATAGCGCAGCTCCTCCATTTATACGGTGAGTAAGCTTAGCCACTCTAAGACAAGATGCGTGTTTCTGCCTGTCACATCAGTTGAAGGAAAAATTCAAAAAATTCTTAATACAGTCACTGAAATCTAAGGATTATTGATAAACAGCAATGTGTTTAATTTTGTTTTTTTGGGTTAAGAGAAGTATTTTAGACAATAAATCAAAAAAATGAATAGATTGCAACTTATCAGTCCTTAGTTGTGGTAGCTGTGTTGGCTTTCTTTTTCCAAGCTTTTTTCCTTTGTTTTAATCTGGTGATTCTGCCAGGAGCACCCAGTTCTAGGATGATACTACTCACTTACCATACTGTATCAACAGGAAAGGACTGCTGGGGACTACCTCTTTTCTGTATCATCAAAACTATATAACTGATTACAGTGCAGCATAGACTGAGAAGAAGATTTATGGCAAAATCAATGTGACAGAAGTCACTTTGGCTGGGGGGCTCGTGGAACTCAGATTACGTTAGAGAGGTCAGGAAACTCCTTGTCAGCTTCCCCAGCCCTCTTATGTGTAAGCCACCCTGTGTCTATTAGGGGCATAGGTTGACCAAGACCCCCAGTCGGGTCTGCACTAATCAGACTCGCTGTACAACCACACCGGACTCAGCATTTCATGTTACCCCAGTTATCCTGGGTTCTATATGTGTGTTTTGTGTTGAAAGACTGAAGGGCCTCTTTCACTTGGGACAATAATATTTCTGGACAATATACCTCAGGAAATATATAAAGATAATCGGTTTGACTGTTAAGATTGCTATAATATTGCAGGAGTGTCTCATAGACCCTTGCTAGATAGTGAGGTGGGGTGGAGTTTCTTATTGTTAAGTACCTGTATTCCACTGTTTCTGTCTGTCTTAAGATAAACCTATTATGGGATGTATATGTATATGTGAATGTGGATTGGCTGCTAAGGGGGAGGGGGGATTGTCCCAAAGTGTATATCTCTTTGTGCCTGTGTGTGACTAAACAGTTATTTTCTGGTTGAATTCAAAACTTGTACTGTCAAGTTTTTGAGGTAACTATAGCCAGATTCACGGATCCCGTGTTCCAGAGCTTAGGAAGCAGCTTCTTTGGCGGAGATACCCAGGTGTCCGGATTCTGTCACAATCAGCTATTTGTTTCTTTATCCTTTATAAGGGTTCACAGAAATGGTAGAGAATTTCAGACCAATGGATTATACTGGAGGTTGAGACACTGGCAAACAAATAAAAATTTTCAGCTCCCTGTATAACCCCACCTCCTATCGCACTGCCTCATTTTTTGCAAGTGACCTCTGGGGTTAGACGCTTTTTTCTTTTTTCAATTCTTACTACATTTTTACTATTTTATTCTCTTCTTTCAACATACTTGGTACTCCTTTTCATTGATGAAGATCTAATATACTGCTTGAGCTAATCTGGATACAGCAGCCTTCTAAATCTTTGTATCCCAGCAATAGCTTTGGAGGCCATGAACCCTGCTGGATTAAAGATTGCGTGGCTAACCTGGAATGTGTTCTTCAAGCAATGGTTTCTACTTGTGGCCATTTCCATATCTTGTACTGTGTTGATTAGCTGCAGAGCACTTTGCAGGTCCAGAGCAGTGGCACAGCCTCTGGGGTGACCAAGTCTCTGAAACCTTTCTTTGTCAGTGAGATTCCAAATAGGCCAAAGATAGCCCTAATATGTGTCCTCATGTCAGAGGTTTACACTTTTATGGATATGGCAAGATGGGGGGGCAGCATTGAGAACTATCCCACAATTTAACCCTTTGAGCATCAGCTTTTCTTAAAAATTTCTATCCTTTTTACTGTAGTAATTCTTATGCCTGATGAAACCCAGTGCTCACGTCATCTGTCAAGGAGAGTTTTGTTTGCACGTGCATACTCTACAATCCAATCCCACCTTTTGAATCCGAAGGAAATCTCTTCTCTAGTTGCTACTAACTTGGAGCACAATGTAGATTATCCAGTCTCCGGTTTTGCTCCACTGTCCACCTTAGTGTTGTGATCACCTACGGCTGCCTGCTACCTCACCAGCACCCATTGCCTAAGTTTGTGAGTATGTAAGGCTTTGCCTCATTTAGGATTGTTTTCTTACCATTAGAGGCAATATGTCTGTTAAAACCTTTAGAGTACAATCCCGCTGCATTGGGCGACCTAGTTTTACAATCCCCCGCTGTTTTGGGGAGCTGTTTATTGGTATCTCCCGAAGAAACACATACCTGCATTTTGTGTTCTCGGGCCCCTGTTTCTATAGGATTGCTGTTATACCCAGCAGCTTCTGTAGCACCTCTGAATAAGCCTGAGACCTGCACTGTGTCCTCCAACCCTCACATATCCACTTCTGACTTTGAATCTGTGCATGAATAGAAAAATGAACAAACTTAATTCTGACCCCTCTGGGCTCTTACCTTTCAGAGTACCTGATTCCTTTAAATATAGTGCCTGGGGGTCCCCTTAGTCTGCCTGTAAAGTGGCTCATCTGTATCATGCATAGAACATGCTGCAAAAATGAAATTTCTATAGAAAAAAAATCAAGTCACACACAATCAATGTCCCCTTGTTGATGGGAACAAGGGTCTCATCCCCACAACCCTGGGCTGTGGTTGTGATAGTATGCAGGCAGGGAGCTTATCGGAATCTGGAAGCCCCCTTCAACAAGGAGGCCCCCCATATCCTGCCCCCCCTCTTAAATGAATGAGTAATGGGGTACCCAAAAAAGTGTCAAAAATTAATAAAACCACAGACCGTTTTTGACAATTCCTTCATGAAGAATTAATAAAAACAGTGCCCTGATGTAAATCCATCGTTAATCACCCTGCCCCCCGCACCCGAAAAAAAAAAAAAGAAATGCTGCAGCCATCTATAGAGACCGAATGCCTCCTCCGCGATTTGTCAGTTGTTATATAGATAAGAGTGGGGCCACCTGGCGACATCACCTTGTGGCACTGACCCCCTTGTGACATCATAGACCGAAGCCTGAGTCGTGATGTCAAAAGAGGCCCTTACCTATATAAATAAGAATTGTCAGATGGCGGAGGAGGCAGTAGGTGGTAAGCCTTCATGGACGGCAGGAGCATTTTTGTTTTTTCTTCTTTTTCGAGTGCGGCGTGCGTCATGATTGATGATGGATTTACATCAGGGGGCGCTGTTTTTTTAATAAAGGAATTGTCAGAAACTGTCTGTGTTTTTATCATACTTTGACACTTTTTGGGTGAATGGGTAGGGGTGCTATGTACCCAATACTATTTCACATGGGGGGGGGGCAGGATCTGGGGGCCCCCTTGTTAAAGGGTGCTTTCATATACCGATAAGCCCCCTGCCCACAAACCCCTACAACCATGGCCCGAGGTTGTGGGGAAGAGACCCTTGTTATAGCCCCCCCTGCCCCAAAGCACGCACTCCCTAATGTTGAGGGCATATGGCCTGGTATGGTTTTGGGGGGGGGGGCACCCGCTCATCCTTCAAAATGGGCACTTCAGATTTTTCCTGTTTGGCTCCTATAGACTTCAATGGGGTTCACCGTTCACGCTCTGGCCGAACCGTCCTCCCAACTTTAATGGGGAGTTCCTTGACAAATGGTCCCTACCTTGTGTTGACCTTCCAGTTCCTAATCTCAACGGAAATCTCATCACACTGACTGAGGCCTATACCTTTAGGGACTTAACTGGTAGACAGTTGTGCACCCTAGTTATGTCTTTGTTTGATTTACCTGGAGCCTTTATCCATCCTTTCATGGTGGTGACTTTACTATTTGAAACCATGCCTTAATGGATCACATCCTTTAAAAAGGATTCTTAGCACAAGGCAAAACCCCTTATCTTTGAAACATCTTCAGAAAATTTCTGACCCCCCCCCCCCCTCCACTTCAGGTGCAGTGGCTTTTTAGAGGCATCCGAGGTGGTGTCTTGCATGGCAATATTGTCTGTTCATATGTGTAGGGCACTTTGACTATGTGCCTAGGTCTCAGAAGATGAATTTAAAGAATACCTTACTCATTTTCCACTTGAGGGAAGTCGTCTCTTTGGTGATACACTTAGTGGCATACACAAACCTTCTGATTTTCACTCTCTCAACCCCTTCAGCACCGATGATCTGTGGATGAGACAGGATGATTGCAATTTTCATGATCTAAAGCTATTAAACGTTAAAGGCATTCAGAGTCTGCATCCTGCCTGCACTGCAGATCTTAGAGCCACAATCCTTTTGTTTAAGACTTCACCCCTACTATAACTAGTGGCTTTTGTATTCTGTCTATTGGGTCCCAAGGATACCCCTTCCTTAACCACTTGGTTGCTCAGGCTTCCCCTTTTTGCTTTAATTGTGGACCTTATGATTTTTCAAAATACACCTGTTTCGTTGGACAGTTCTCATTGGTCAATGTTTGATTTTGCCTTCCCTGCAGTGCAACTAGCTGCAAGCTCTTCTCTGTGAAGGTTCCTGAACTCCCATTACTAGTAACGGTATCCTTCTTCCTCAGTTGGACTCCCTTTTGGTATGTCCTTCATGTCCACACTATTTGCATTGTTTGTTCACCCTACTTCAAACTACTCTATTTTTTATCTCTCCCTAATCAGTGTGCACTCTACTCAAAGGTGCCATCTTCTCCTTCCAGATATTATTCATCTTTCTCCCTTCACCTTCCAGGACCGTACACCTGAAAGATGAGTCTCCTCCCCACAGGAAACACAATCACTTTAGCAGCTAAGTCCCCACCCTTCCCCTTGGCCCTCAGTATTGATTGTGTTTCTCCCTACACAGTGGCATGTGTGTTATTTTTTTAACCAGATGATCGGGATGGTTCCCATGTGAGACAGGCAACGGGAGGCCGGGGATAGCTGAACTAGGTCACCCCAAAATTGTACCAGCGATTCGGTCACAGGGGAGTGTGAACTGCTGCTGCCTCTTCCTGTCTCCCGATTGCAGGCGAGCCTGATTGGCAGTCTCTGGTAAGGTCAGCCGTAGGGGGAGGGCAGCTGCTCGACCCAGAAGAGGGGGAAGGGGAGGAGATGCTGGCACTCGTGGCGGCTGAGAAGAGAGCTCAAGAAGGCATCAGATTGCTACTGGGTGAGCAAACAGTGCAGAACAGTGGGAGTCTGTCTAACCACCTCAGATGGAGAGGAAGGCATTGGCAATGGCTGCAGGCAAAGCAAGCTGGGGTGTGGTAAGTGCCTTCCATGAGCTCCGAAAAAAGCTGTGTGCCCTAAGCGGACAACATAAGAGCAAGGCTGTCTGCTAGCCTCTTCTGGCTTTCATGGTCCTGGCTTTTCCCCCTACCTTTTGGAAAGGTTTGGATTCCAGGAGAGTGGTGTGTATGCTGGTGCAATGTGAAACACACATCCTAACTTTGCAGCTCTCC
Organism: Pelophylax lessonae; assembly: GCF_965119305.1. Taxonomy (NCBI): domain Eukaryota; kingdom Metazoa; phylum Chordata; class Amphibia; order Anura; family Ranidae; genus Pelophylax; species Pelophylax lessonae. The sequence continues at coordinate 464,748,594 of NC_138770.1, read as the reverse complement.
AGTTGGGACAGCAACTTGGAAGGGGGAGATTTTGGGCCCTTTCCTCTTGTGTGACCCTGAGGATGGAAAAATAAGCCCTATGGCTGTAGCAAGGGGAAAGACCTCAGCGGTGAGTTCTTCCTTTTTCCTTGGGAGCTTAGCAGCAAAATCCCTAAGAGCAGCCAGGTGGTTTCTGGGCATTGGTATAAGACCATACAGGGTGCTACTATCCTTTCCCATTCGGTCTGAACAAATAGCACAGCAGCTGCTGCTAAACCAATGTCCACAGCTTCCTTTTACCTCAGTAGATGATGTGGTTATTACAACATTAAATGGCCAGCCTCTCACTATAAGCACTAATGTAGTACATTAATAGGGGTCAATCTAGTGTAGAAGTGAGACCTGTTAGATAGAGTTTCCTACAGGCTATATATGCCACTGAACAAGTTTATGACATTCCTAAAGTGGGATGTTCAGTGGTTTTCAAGAACTTGGAGATTGCAGGAGTAATACCACAGATTTTCTCTCGGTTAGCCGAGTACACCAGGTAATCTGAATCGATTAGGCCATCTGCAATCAATCTGGCAAGTAGCTCCAAAAAAGAAAACCTTGCCTCCTAATGTTTACCAATATGGTGGGGAGGCACAGTAAAGGGGGTACCCTTGTGAACATATTCTCACTTTGGGAGTTGCTTGCTGTGGGTAACCTCTCAAAAGCATCATATTCATTCCTCCTTGTTGGTGTGTAAAGCTATGTGGCCTGCCTGATTGCATACAAATTGAAGGTGTTTAGTTTGACTATATGGTTTTGGTGGGTCTGAAAGAGTTGTACAAGAAAATTGTATAAAGGTTGTGTAGTGTGTAGCCATCTTAAAGAGTTATTCAGGACCTCTTTTGGTTTGGGCTACAGCCCACCCTTTTTGATAAAAAAAGTTATCCCGCAACCCCTATTATATGGGCTCCTGGTGCAAACCTCTATGCAATAGCTACATATAATAACCTGTATTTATTTAATGCTTGTTAAGCCTTGCAAGTGTCTGATTACCTCCAGCCAGATATGCTAACCACCTCTTCTTGAGGATGTCTTAATTGATCTCTAGGTCTGTGCTCATTAAGACCTTAGATGCTAGACTCGCTCACACCTGCGTATGGGCTAGCTCCACCTATGCTGTGGTAAGTAGTAATGGGCTTGGGGATGTTTGAATCAAGCCCGCCAGAAAGCCGTCACTGCAAACTTCCAATCATAGGCTGTGAGGCATTTCCCGACCGGCAGCTGCACATACACACGCTGTCTAGGATTGGCGGTGTGCAGTGCCTGCATTCTGGCGGGCCCGATTCGAACACACCCGAGCCCATCACTAGTGGTAAGGCAGCAGCTTTTGCAACAGTGGTGTGTTCTCCCACCCTAGATGTCCGTTAGTTAAAACACCAACCATTACACACATCGGGAGCCAACCGGCGGGTACCGCAGACTCTATGCTATTCATCAGTCAGAGGGACAGAACTGCAATCCCCCTATGTAAGCAAGGCAGATTGCCATTCTGACAGGAGGGAAGGCATGGATCCTGTGTCTCTGCAAACCATGTCTTCCTCTAGTAAAAGCACCTCCCATAGTTTAGTAAAACACTGACTAGGCGCACAGTTTACCCTTTGATCACACCTGATGTACTTACAGATTGTCGTTCTGGAATTAGGGGAGGCATGGAACCTGTGCTCCTGCAAAGCAGGCCTGGCAAAAAATGGTCACTGTACTAATTGCACTGGCTGGAAAGGGGTTAACATCAGGTGTGATCAAAGGGTAAACTGTGCGCCTAGTCAGTGTTTTACTAAACTATGGGAACTGTGAAAGCATCTGAACAAACTGATCTCGGTTTCTCAGGTGCTTTTAAGGGCAGATGAGAGATATGGGGTCTAATAGACACCAGATGTCTCCATTAAGAGTACCTGTCACTGCCCATGCTAGAAGGATGTTGTTCATCCCATGTGGTGGCAATAAAGTTGATTTAAAAAAAAAAGGGTAAAAATAAAAAGTTTTAACCACTTCATGACACTTTTTTTTTTAAATCAACTTTATTGCCATCACACGGGATGAACAACATCCTTCTAGCATGGGCAGTGACAGGTACTCTTAACTGAGACATCTGGTGTCTATTAGACCCCATATCTCTCATCTGCCCTTAAAAGCACCTGAGAAACCGAGATCAGTGTTCAGATGCTTTCACAGTCCAGTAATGGCTTGTTTACATCCTGGAGAAAATCTTGTTTCTAATGCCCCGTACATACGTGCAGATTATCTGAAGACTTTTGTCTGCAGACTTACCAAAACCATATAATATGAGGTCAAACCTAGACACTTTCAATTTGTATGCAATCCGGCAGGCCCTATCACTACATAGAAAAGGTAAGTCTGCAGACAAAAGTCTTCAGATAATCTGCACATGTGTACGGGGCATTAGATCATAGAGATGATCAGGGACGCTGAAGGCAGGTGCAATGCTTTACAGGATGCAAAATAAAAAAAATAATAAATGCACGTTTTTTACCTGCAAAAAGATGTGCATTTATTATTTGTTTTTCAAAAAGTGAACTTCGCCACTCAAGTCTTTTTATCTTTCTTTGTTGACGACTTAGCTATACGTTCCACTGCTGTTGCAGGTTTTACTCAGTTTTCGTCTTTTATTTTAGTGAACTGTTTTTGGACTTTTTTCCATTTCCACATTTTATGCAGATATTTTTGAAAAGCATCAATGTTAGGCTTTTTAATGTCAATCCCCTCTCTCAACATGAACTGGTAGTATTGCTTCATCAGCAGTTCACCTTTGAACAATACTAATGCAACAATTTAAGTCAGTGATTAATGCTATTTATTTAATTTATAATGTTATGAATGTGATCTTAGTACTCCTTTCAACCTTTTTTTCTTTTTTTTTTTGTTTTTGACCACGTTGCTACTTGGTCCAGTTCTTCTGTTGTAGGTTTTACTAGGTTTCCACCTTTTTTTGTAAACTTTATGTTCCTATTTTTTTTTTTTTTTTTTTTGCGTTTTTCTAATTTTGAGCAGTATAATTCCTAGGTACAGTCTTTTACTTGGGTTGATTCTGTCCTAGTCTGCATCACAGGTTCAGCCTAGGTGCCATCTCAGTTTCAGGTGTTAACCACTTAAGCCCCGGAAGATTTTACCCCCTTCCTGACCAGGGCCTATTTTGCGATTCAGCACTGCGTGACTTTAACGGACAATTGCACGGTCGTGCGATGCTGTACCCAAATGAAATTGACGTCCTTTTTTTCCCACACACAGAGCTTTCTTTTGGTGGTATTTGAGATTGTGCGATTTTTTGATCATGCGCTATAAACAAAAAAATAGCGACAATTTTGCAAAAATAACAATATTTTTCAAATTTTTTTATATGAAATTCCCCCCCAAAAAATATGTAAAAATCAAAATTTTTTTAACATTTTAGGCCAATTTGTTTTCTGCTACATATGTTTGGTAAAAAAAAATCACAAAAAGCGTATTTTGATTGGTTTGCGCAAAAGTTATTGCGTTTACTAACTAAGGGAAAGATTTTTGTCATTTTTATTGTTTTTTTTTTTTTTTAACGAGTAATGGCGGCGATCTGGGATTTTTTTTTGTGGTACTGCGACATTGCGGCGGACAGATCGGACCCTTGACTGACATTTTTGACACTTTTGGGGGTACCAGTGACATTACTACAGTAATCAGTGCTATACATATGCACTGTTACTGTAAAAATGACACTGGGATGGAAGGGGTTAACTTTATTGGAAAGGGAGGGGTTAAGTGTGTCCCTAGGGGCGTGTTTCTTACTGCTTACTGATTGGATGTGGCTTTGTGTGTACATAGCAGGACCGAGTGATCAGTGCTTTTACACAGGGGAGACTGACAGGCGGCTTTGTTTACATTAGCCGCCTGCCTTTCTCCCTCTCCACCCGACAATCGCGAGTGCCCAGCGGACATCGGGTCCACCGGTCACACGCGTCGGCTTCTTTGGGTACGAGCGGGCGCGCTCGCCCCCTATTCGCTCCCAGGCTAGTGACGTACCGGTACGTCACTTTGCCTGGGAGGGGCTGACCGCCGCCCGACTAGTCGGCAAGTGGTTAAATTCTTCAGTACTATTTTTTTCGTATTTCTGTATTGCTGAATATCTCTGTGGCTATTGCCTGACCCTCGGTTGACCTGCTTTTGTCATTGGGATGACATTTTCTACTATTCCTGTGCACCTCAATGAAACAACTGGATTTTTTGTTACGCACCATAAAATCCGTTTCTCTGAGTTTACATACACCGCTGCTTCTTCTTTATCCATGACCAAACAGAGTTTTTTAGCCACACCTACAGGAATAGAACACTAGGCAGAAAAAAACTCAGCACCTCCTATGGACAGTTCTCTCTGGGCCTAAAAGTTTCTCTGCTATAGGGCTTCAGTCAGTCACAAACCGGGCCAAAGGAGAAAAACACCACAGAGGGGTGGGTGCTCTATATGTCAGTTAACACAGAGAAAGGGATTTTGCGGTGAGTAACAAAAAATCCCATTTTCTTTTATGTTCTGTGACACGGCTGCTGCTTCTTTATCTATGACTAAACAGGGATGTCCCCAAGCAGTGCCAAAATGAGGGGTGGGCAAACCAACTAATGGGGACAACCCCCTAGGACAAGGATGACGAACTTTGGCACCCCAGATATTTTGGAACTACATTTCCCATGATGCTCATGCATTCTGCAGTGTAGCTGAGTATCATGGGAAATATAGTTTCAAAACATCTGGGGTTCCAAGGTGCCAAGGTTCACCATCACTGCCCTAAGACAAAATGCTCACACTCCGAACCACCCCCATTGGGTGGCCGAGTGTCCTAAACAGCCACTTGCAAATCTTTGTGGCCAAATTCAGCATCAGAAAATGCCTGCAAACATTATAAATGAAGTAAACATTTGCACAGACAACCAGGTCGCCACTGTGCAAACCTGAGGAACAAAAGCCTGATGTCAGAACACCCAGGAGGCACTAACTGCTCAGGTGGAGTGCACCGTAACAGGGAAGGGAGGTTCCCACCCCTATAATGGCATACGCATGCACAATCGGCTGCTGAATCCAGTGGGAAGTAATAGCTTAAGAGGCCGCCATGTCTTCCCTCGGGCCGTCCATGAATACAAAGAGAGAAAGCCAAACTCCTCAATTTGCGATGACCGAGGACACAGAGAAGGAACGACAATGTCCTCCTTCAAATGAAACTACACCACTACCATCATCGGCACATTGGCATAAAAGAGGGTGAAGGTTGAAGCACCACCTTGTCTGAGAGTAAAATCAGATAAGGCGGCTTACAGGACAAGCGCCTGACTCCAATACCCCCTGAGCTGAAGTGATGTTAACTAGGAAAGCAACCTTCTGTGAAAGTGTAAGTAAGGGAATATCCCGAATGCTCTTAAAGAGGCAACAGCACCAAATTCAAATCCCACAGTGGCCATGGATAGTGCACAGGGGCCACCTCATGCTGAATTTCCTGAATAAAAGTGTAAACCAAATAATGCAGGGCCAAGGAACACTGAAGGAAAACGGGCAGAGCATAGACTTTACTCTTGAGTGTGATCCACGCAAGCTGCCAATCCATGTCCTGTGGAAGGAAGACCACACCTGAGCCACCGATAGAGCAAGGATGGAACCTCAAGGCTTTGTACCAACCAGTCTACTTTTTTTAGGTGCCATGAAATGCGAGCCTTTAACATAGTCGGAACCCCTGAGCCAGACAACCCCGTCCTTCAGAACCTGGCGTACAATTGCTATGTGAAAATGCCGTGACTATAAAGCCAGGTGGGACACCGGCCCCTGAGACAGAAGATCCCTCCGCAGTGGCAGCAACCAGGGAGGATTAACCACCAACTGTACAACAGACGATGAGGCCAATCTTTAGCCACCAGGACAAGCAGGAGCCTTCTAGCCTCAATCCTGCATAGCGAACGAGGAAACAATGGAAGGCAACAACAGAAGGCATAGATGAGAATGTGTTGAGCCCATGACACCACTAGCACATGTTACAACTGCCAGGGGATCCAGCAAGCCAGCCATGAACCATGGATATTGCCAGTTGAGAAGGGTTGCCAGAGGATCCATGTCTGGCTTCCCCCCACAAAGGCAGAGCTGATGGCTCACCTCTGGATGCAGGGACCACTCACCTTGATCCAGCATCTGATGGGTGAGATACTGCTTGCCAGATTTCGACCCCCAAACTATGCAAAGGAACCACTCACCTTGATCCAGCATCTGATGGGTAAGATACTGCTTGCCAGATTTTGACCCCCGAACTATGCATGGCAGACAGCCAGAACGCACATTTCCACCCCTTAGCAGGAGATAAAACTCCTCCAGTGAGGAAGCTGTGCATCTCATGCCCCCCTAGTGAGTAACATACACCACAGTGGTGGTGTTGTCCAATTTGGGTCCTGAGTGGCAGACCCCATAGGCGATCTGTCTAATGCGTCAGAGACAACCTGACCACCTGAAGCTCCAAGGACATTAAGGGCAGTCGAGCATCTTCCAGAATCCAGCGACTGTGTGCCAAGTCAGAACCCACAGGCTGGCATCCTTTTTGGCCACTGTCCATTAAAGGAAAAGGGAGAACTTTTCAGTCCATAGAGCCGGAAGCCACAACCACCAGAGAAGAGAGGTCCTTGTCGACCGTTCCAGGAGAATCCGAACGTACAAGGAAGTGGAAGACCTGTTCCATTGGACAAGAATTCCTTCTACAGTGTTCCTATATGATCCTGGGAACCACTTACCATCCGGCCTAAATCCTGCCTGCCAAAACACAGGGCCATTAGCAAGAACAGAGCTGCTGGCCCACCAAGCGGAGCGTCCAGAGACTATCTAATGGGAGGAATACATTGGCCTGCTCTGATCGAGCATCAACCCCAGATACTTAGAGTGCAAGGATGAGATAAACATAGACTTCCCGAGATTCAGGATCCTTCTGAAGTCCTGTAGGAAACACATGGTGATCTCCACTTATCCATCAAAAGCAAGCAAGCCTCTGCAGCCAAAATCAAGTCAACCAGGAGACCAATCACCATGATCCCTCATTGCCGCAGCAAGGCCTGGCCTGAGGCCCAACCAAGGGGATTACTACAAATACATTAAAGTGCATCACTGATAGCAAGTTGTAGGACCCTCGCAGATGGAGGTGTGCAGTTAAGCGTTCTTGATGGCTGTGGAGGCAGGAAAACCATCTTACGTGGAGAGAGGCCACCACTGTGTAAATAGATACCAATCTGAACTTGTGAACCTCCACAAAGGAAGTCAGTTCCTTGAGGTCCAGGAATGTGCAAACCCCATTCATCTCAGAACTGAGAACATACTGGAGACAAATCTCCAGAACTGCTCTGATTCGGGCTTGGGGACAATCACTCCTCAAAAAAGCAGATACCGCACAGTCCTGTACAGGGACAGAAAAGCTTATGCACCGTGAAGGTTGGAACAGCTGTACTTCACAGCTCCCTTCCCACTAGGCCTGAGGAAGGGAGGCACCCTAACCACCAAGGCTCTTGAAAATGTCCCGGAAGGGTAGGTCCACTCAGCCCTTTTTGAAAGTCTGATCACTCGACCAACACTTGAGCCATGGCACCACTGTCAAGTTTGAAGAATAGTGGGGCTGTGTCAATGGATGCATCATAATCCAACTCCAATCCCCAGACCAACCGGTCTGCCTGTTCCACAAATGATTGGGACACTTGGCTAGCAGTTAAGGCATGTCACAGAACCTTGGCTCAATTTGCAATGTCTGGGACACCAGGACTGTGGCCAAATTAGGCTGGATCACTGACCCCAGGAGGCTGAATGTGGAACACCCCACCACCTTCACCTTGCGCTCCACAGGGTCCCTAAGGCATTAGATTCCTTAACTGGATCATTGTGGCCTTGTTAGACCTGTAATTGGTAGAATCCCCCCCAGGAGGAGAGGACCACTGCTTCAGAAGGGCCTCCTCAGAAGGGTAACGGTCCACGGGAGTAAAAGAACATGCTGGTCATCCCTAACTTTGCAAATAGTTACAAATTTATGCAGGACACACAACCTATGCAGATTTAGCCGAAAGGGCAAGTGCAGCCCCTCATTGTCCACGCCAGCCCGCAGGTCCAAATGTCTCCATTAGTCAATTTGTGCAGCCACCAGTGGGGTGCAGGCTTGATAGCAGATAGCATTCTGACTGTGGAGGAAATGAGGAACAGGAGACCACAGGGTAAGCTTGCAATCCAGAACCCAGTCCTCCAGTTAACCAGTAGCTGAGGACAGCGGGGCACAGCAAATACACCTCTTAGCTCCCCACAGAGTTAAGTCACAGGGAGGGTTTATTTTTTATGAAGCCTGGAGGCAAAAGGGTGGCATTACAACTCGCCCCCACAACTGGCCGCCATAGCTCCTCCCACCCAGGTACAAGTAGGGGCAAATGGCTGTTCGTAAGATAGCGGGTGCTGCAGCCTGTACAGCATGTACGTATTTATCGGGTAGAAAGGGCAGCATACAAGGGCAAAGCCCACAAGTAAAATGGCGGTGGTCCTGCCCCGCTCCAGTAGGCTGCGAAGCCGCAGCCTTGAGTGCTGGCTAGCCTGACCATGTGATATGCGCACCTGGGGGGGACCTTGTGTGCAAACCAGAGTGCTCTTCAAATACTGCTCCACCAAGTCCCCCTGATTATGCCACTGCCGCAGGTAGTGTACCGGATAGAGGAACCAGCCAGCTGCCCAGAATCACACAGGCACAGCCCCAGGAAAACGGGCAAAACCCACTCAGACACCCTTACCCCCCCCCCCCCCCGCCTCCCCCTCACAGCTGCCAGGCATACCAGGATATAGAAAAGGGTTAACAGCTGTACCCCGGTACCATTCCTGCTGACTGCTTATGCAGGAGAGGCTGATTTAATGCCTCAGGTGGAGGGGAGGGGCAGACTAACCACCAGAGCCAGAAGGGGAGGAGGGATATGCGCAGGGCCAACCACCCCTGGGAGTACCAGCACCGCACACTGTGTGTCTGGGGAGGGAAGGGTGGGGCAATTCTACTTACAAATCCAGCTGGAGCATGTGGGTAAGGCTCTCGTGGACAGATCCTCCTCTTCACCGAAGTGGGGGCGTGTCGGCCAGGGGTAACACTGTGACACAAACTAATGTCTGACTAGTCGGGGCAGACAGAGTACGGAGCTAGCTGTCTGCACGTGCGCGCTGGTCAGACTGGGGTGACCACTGGATCTAGATCATCTAAAAAGGCTATGGGAACATAAGTCCCAGCATAACAATGTGTTGCTACTCCTGAAGTCACTAGGCAGAATGATTGGAGGCCCATAGCAGAGAGGGGGATTTATGCCGAGATAACTGCCCATAGGAGGTGCCAAATTCTTTTTATACTTCCTAGTGTCCTACTACTGTAGGTGGGGCTATAAAATCCTGTTTGGTCATGAAAAAAGAAGAAGCAGCTGTGTCTGTCAATAAACACAAGAGAAATATTTTTGTGTGGTACCATAAAATCTTTTTATTGGAGTCCATTTAGGGACACTGGTTCCACCCCTCTGTGTGTTTGGCCGCTTGCACTGCTTTCTCACAAAACTGAGGCATGATGGTTGAAGGTGGGGGTTATACAGGGAGCTGGCTAAACTTCTTTCTTTCTTTGCCAGTGTCCCAACATCCTGAAGGTATTGGTAAAACCCATCTGGTCTGGTCTGAGATTATCTCTTCCTGTGTCCCTCAATGGGCTCCAAAAAAATATTATATGAAGAACAAAAACCTATCTGTTTTGCACTTGTCAAATATAATGCTTTCAATTGTATTTGTAAATATAATGCTTTCAATTGTATTTGTAACATCCTAAAAGGGAGCCAATAAGAGTGCAATGCTTCTCTTCTAGAATGCAATTTAGTATAATAAGTCGCCTCCAAAACATCTCTGTAAATGCCCATTGTATTCCAGAGTTAACACTGGTAAATGTATCTGAGCAGAAGCACTGGCACTGCAACATCTCCCTGTTCAGACAGACCTAAGATTTCCTGTTTTTTGATGTAGGATATGTTAATTACACTTAACTTTTTCATAAAGAGGACAAGGAGGATTATTAAAACAGTGGTTACCCTTTTAGTTAAAAAAAATACTTTAAGCCCCGGTTCACACTTGTGCGTGTGCGGGGTTCGCATGTAATGTCGGAGCGCACTGCTCCGACATTACATGCGATCGGCTGTGCGGTGCGAGTTTAGCCATACAAACTGTATGGCTAAATTCGCATCGCACCCGCAGCAAACACGCACAGGAGGCATTTTTGCAGCCGCATCAGGATCGGATCGCACAGCAGTTCACACTTGTGCGATCCGATCCTGTGCGAACTGCACGATCGCACTGCGATATGCGATCAAACTGGGGGTGTCGTTAAGATTACATTGACACCCCCAGCGGATCGCATATGGCAGTGTGAACTGCCGGGGGTGCGTGTGTGATGCGGGAACAGGCTGCGAATTCGCAGCCTTCCCGCATCGCATAAATGTGAACTGAGCCTTACACATTGCATTTATTGTAATTTGTAACTCTCCTTTTTCATAATAGTTTTACTGTGCTTTTTTGAGGTTTTGAGAATTAAGATAAGCGGTTTTTATTTTGTACCTACAGGTAAGCCTATAATAAGGCTTACCTGTAGGTAAAATTAATATCTCGTAAAAATGCACGGTTTAGGAGATAGTCATCCTGCATGCAGCCACTGACGTCAGCGCCGCATGCAGAGCTTCTTGCCAGAACCGAGAGCCCCCATGCCCATCCACAGGAGTGATGTCATCATGGCTTTGGCCACTCACATCGCCGGGCCCGTAATCCCGGAAGAAAAGATTGGAGAAGATGTCAGCCCTCTTAGCAGTGAACTGTGAGCAGGCGCTGCTGGAAGGGCTTTCGTTCTAAGGTGAGGATTTAAAAAAAAATAAATAAAATAAATGAAGTGCAAATGTTGCTGTATGTATTAAACCATCAACATATAAACTTTATACCATAACTTGCATAAAATATCATTAAAGTGCTTTGCATGTATAAATTCCTCCAAACAAAATTTTTAGTGCAAAACTAATAAAGTATTGTTGTTTTTGGCACTTATTTCATAATGTGCTAGTATCCAATGCTTTATGACATTCTGTCATTGTCTTGCAGAGGTTTTTTTTTTGTTTTTTTTCTCAGCGGTTTACTACAGCTTTAAGTGGTGCAATTAAAATAGTTCAATTTGAGTTGGACATTTTTGAATTGTGATGTTTGTATAGTCTGAACACTACTCAAAATCATGATCAATTACTATAGTTCACTATAGTACTATAGTTCAATTACTATAAAACATTCTGGAATGATTTATGCTAAACTGCTTACCTTTTTATTTTATTTATTAGATGTACCACCGAATACGTCACTCAGAGTGCATTTACCGAGTGACCATGGAGAAGTTGTCCTATCATAGTATTTGCACTTCAGAAGAATGGCAAAATCTTAAGAACTGTAACCTTCCAGTAACTCTTTGTAAGGAAATTGAACTGTAAGTACTTAAAAACAACTACTAGTAGCATGTTGCCTGTATTAACAGTGATGTGTTTTTAATGATGTCTCCATGTGAGATAATTTTGTTGTAAGACCAGTTCACTAAAAAGTGATATTTTTTGATTATGCATGGAGTATACTACCTTCCAGGGTGCAGTGCTCTCTCACAATACGTTAAGTGCATAAATTAATTAATATATTGATATATAAAGTTCATCAGTGATCAAAAGTATATTAAAATGAAATTCAATAATTATTATACACAAATAAAAATATATCAAAGTGAGTCCATCTTTCAGTGTCAGTTCATAAAGGTACAGTGCATCTGAAAAGTATTCACAGCACTTCACTTTGTAAAATGTTGAGAAAAATAATATATTTAATTCATTTTGGAATAAGACTATATAATATAACAAAATAATGGAAAAACAATACCCCATAACGACATCATGAAAGAAGTTTGTTTAAAATCTTTGCATATTTTTAAAAATAAAAAATGAAAAAAATTACATGTACCTAAGTATTTACAGCCTTTGCTCAATACTTTGTTGAAGCACCTTTGGCACAAATTACAGCCTTAGGTCTTTTTGAGTATGATGCTACAAGCTTAGCAAACCTATTTTTGAGCAGTTTCTTCAATTCTTCTTTGAAGGACCTCTCAAGTACCCTTAGGTTGGATGGGGAGTGTCGGTGCACAGCCATTTTCAGATTTGGGCTGTCATTTTGCATTTTACTGAGGAGTGGCTTCTATCTGGCCACTCGATCATACAGGCAAGATTGGTGGAGTGCTGCAGAGATGGTTGTTCTTCTGAAAGGTTCTCCTCTCTACACAAACGCTGAAGATCTGTAAGAATGACCGTCAGGTTCTTGGTCACCTCCTTGACTAAGTCCCTTCTGGTATGGTTCAGGAGGAAAGGATGGAGAATGCCAGGCTGCGTGGATTTTGAGGGGGACCTAACAACTTTTTTTTTTTTTGGTTAGAGGCATTGGATCTGTTTTAAAAATTCATACTAGACCTGAAAGGTCTGGCATGGATTTGGGAGGAAACTTTTTTTTTTTTTTCCTCATTATTTTATTTGTCCGGTCTGTTTATGTTGACCTGTCAGCCAGGAATCCCTGCCTGACACTGAATGAGCAAATCAGGTTTGTTAGGATGCCTGCTGGCGGGTCCTGGATCCTTAACAACCAGCATCCCTGAGAGCTGAAACTGTCACATTTGCAGTGGTAGGAATACCACTGCTAAATTAATTGAGCAGTCTCCTTCTCCTACATAAAACAAGGCAGCATGAAAAACGCATCAAAAACACATAATGTTACACTATAAAATTGCACTGAAAATCAGATCAAGCCACAGTTGCACTAGCATGAACCTAAATCTCAAAAAAAAATGTTATGAGCTTTTCCAGGCCTCTTATGTGAACTACACTATTTCATAGAGATTAGGAGAGGGGGAATTGTCTATAGTCCAAACCAGAAAAAAAGCCTAGATGGACAACCCTGCATCCCCATAGAATACAGTACATTAAGTAAATGTGGTCACACAAGACAGGAAGTATGTTACTGGAAGGATCAGCAGGTGAAAAAATGGGGGGAGGGGGGGGGGGCAATGCAGCCATTGCATTTAGGATTTGCTATATATGATCCCCTTCACTTTTAGTAATTTTTCAACCTGATAACAGTTGTTTAAATTGTTTTTCTAGTTATTCATGCACTCAGTGCCTCATAATGACAAAGCCAAAACAGAATTTTTGAAATGTGTCTGAATTTTTTAAACTGAAATATCACATTGGCATACATATTCAGACCCTTTGCAACAACGCTTGAAATTTAGCTTAAGTGCCTCCCCATTTTTCTTGATCATTGCTTAAATGTTTCTACAAAGTTCCAGAACAATCACCCCCACACAGGATCTCTGGAGCTTAGTCAGAGTGACCATCGTCTTGGTCACCTCTCTTACGAAGGCCCTTCTTCTCAGATTCCTGGTTGTGACAAACTTCTTCCATATGAGAATTAGCAGCAGACATTTTTTTTGTAACCTTCCCCAGATACTGTATGTGCTTTGAAATATCTCTGGGCTCTGCAGGCAGTTCTTTTGTTCTCATGGCTTTTCTTTTGATACAGTATACATTGTCAGCTGTGGGACCTTTTTATAAACGGGTGTGTGTCTTTTCACACCCCTGTCCTATCAATTGAATTTACCACAGGTTTATTCCAATCAAGGTGTAGAAAAATTTCAGCACGATCAAGAGAAATGGGAGACACGGAGCTAAATTTCAAGTGTTGTTGCAAAGGGTTTGAATACTTATGCCTGTGTGATGATTCATTTTTTTAAATAACCTCAGGGACATTTCGTAAATTCAGTTTTTGCTTTGTCTTAATGGGGTACTGAGTGTAGACTAACGAGAACAACAATTATTGTAAACAACTGTAGTATCAGACTGCAATATAACAAAATTGAAAAATGTGAAGGGGGTCTGAATACTTTTATGAATGCACTGTATATTTTTTGGGGGGTTTAAGTAATTAATTTTTCCACTTTGCAAGTTTTGAAATCATCTTACATAAGATAACACACATTACCAGTTCATGCGCCGATCCTAAACTTAAACGTCCAGGCTGGTGATTCCTTTGAAGAAACACACACGGTGATGAAAATGATGGGGCGTTGCAGCTCACCTAACCCTCCACTGTGTGGTGGACAACCAACTGTACAAAGAAAAAAAGGAAAGAGCGCACAGCCGCCCTAGCATAACACCATTTATTGCTGATAAAAAACAGAACTGTAGATGATACACTCACAATTGGAAGATGAATGTCAAACATATCGATCAAATCCCAGGACATCAATCACTCTCTCCTGTGTGTTATCGCACTCCCGCTCACCATCCGCTCGCTCTCAACTTCCTGAAACCTGAGGCTTCCCGGGGGTGAAAGCATCCGACTCTGGGAGAGCCAATCGGAGTGCGCCTGGACCAGCCAGCACCACGCATGTGCCAATGACGCAACGGTGAGCAGACAGAGACCACAGGCCACGCCTCCAAAACGCGTAGTCATATCAACCAGAAAGTGTGGTGTGACGTCAGGAGGTTTGTCCTCCTCTGAAGCCTTTCTGCCTGTGTTCTCCGTCTGCTCTGCTCCCCTTTGCGTCATTGGCACATGCGCAATGCCGGCTTGTCCGGGCGCAGGTGCACTCAGATTGGCTATCCCAGAGTCGGATGCTTTCAATTTTCCAATTGTGAGTGTGTCCTCTACAATTCTGTTTTTTATCTGCAATAAATGGTGTTATGCTAGGGCGGCTGTGCGCTCTTTCCTTTTTTTCTTCTTACATAAAATAACAGCAGTATTACTATATGGTAATTCTCTTTGGTATTAAACATGTATAAAACATACTTTCTCTTACGTCCTCTGACAGACGCAGCCCTTCCAAGTATTCTTCACTATTGGGTAATGGCGCCATCTGCAAGAGCAGGCTAGGTAGTGAAAACTTAATTAAAAGCTTTTACATAGACACACCTTAGGGGCTGTCTCTCTAGACATTACCCTCAGACACTCAGAGCTACTATTCAGTTTCTTGCTGCCTAGCTCATGAGTAGGACTTAGGAACCCAGCTGGGACTCTGGTCTCAGTCTTTTATTTTTTTCTTTGGAATTTTTTTCTTTATTTTTCTCGCTCACTATCGCTAGCTAGTCAGGGGAATCCTCCTGGAGAACTACAAGTGACAGCCGGGCTGGGCTTCGCACTGGATAATATAGATCCTTATGGTACCCCAGTCTGGCCTACGAGAGTGCGCAGGTTGTGGTCCGCCCAAGCCTCGCCACTACGGTGCCCCAATAGATGGGGACGAACCTGCGGAGAAGTTTTCTTCACTGGGGCGCCTCAACCCTGGAACGCCCTGTGTTGCAGCCTCCCCTCTTGGCTGACGGCATCCCCACTCAGGGTAGGAGGTGACCCGTATCGGAGCGGAGCCGGTGTTCCGTGTTATGGTGAGTGATGCTACCCCCCATGTCCCTTGGACAGTCATCTTGGGGGAGGTGATGTGGGCCCACTCAATGGGGATGGCAGAGCTGCGGTCTCTGCGGTGTCCCCCTGGCAGGTCAGGACGGTCCCTACCTCCCTGATCCTTGTGGGGGCGCTCTAGCTGCGCAGCTGAGCGTGGGGTGTGGGGCTATTACCTTGTCCTGGGGGCTTCCTAGTGGATTCCCGCAGTCGCCAGGGTTCCTGGGCTCCTGACTGTCAGCGCCGTTTTTCAGCCGCCATTTTGGGTGAGGGCAAGCCTGACTGCATCACAGTGAGGGCAGCAGCCAGTTTTGCTAACATGTCCTTTTGGCGCCCATTCCAGAGCCATCTTGGATGTGGGCAGCCGCATAGTAAGGGCGGTGGCCATTTTCCCTGTGATTTTCCCCATTTACATCTATTGGCATCCATTTTTGTGTGGCTCAGGGAGCTGTTCGGCCTCTAGTAGATGATGTCGCTCCCTCCGTCCATCTTTCAGTTGCTGCAGAGGAATTGTGGAGAGCGGTCTCTTCTATCTCTCTAGCACTATAAGGGGTCTTTATTGCTTTGGGCATTATTCTTAAGACACTTTACTAGCACAGTTGTTTTAGCAATATAAAGGGGGTCTCCGGCGACAGTGCAGTTTCACGGTGTTAGTGTCATTTTTTTGTGAATCTGCCAAATGGAGTCCCAGGGTGACAATTTCCCCACAGATCTTGTTTGTGCATCCGGGAAATCCGATGCCCTCTCTGTCTTCTGATTCAGAGCCTGATTTGGTTGCCATGGACACTGCCCCCCCTGAGGGTTCCCTGTCTGCACACTCAGACCGGGAGGAGTCCTCCGCTGCAGCGCAGGAACGCGCTTTAGTTAACGCACTTGTTCGCTCCGTTAGGGGGACTTTGAACATTGATGATGAGCCCACCCTGTTAGGTAAGCGGGTTTCCTTCGGGTTCCGCAAAGCCCAGAAGTCAGGTCAGGTTTTCCCCTGCCCCGAGGAGTTTCACAATATCATGAACGAACAGTGGTGTCGAGTGAAGCACGTGCTGGCTTTGCCTAGGCGTTTTCAATGCCGTTACCCCTTTGCGGATCCGGTTTCCAATCGCTGGATGGTGTCCCCTAAAGTGGACCACACTGTCTCCAGGTTTAATAAATCCACGGTGGTGCCCGTGGAAGACTCCCCGGTGTTTAAAGACCCGATGGATAGGCACGTGGAGTCACTTTCCCGCCATATTTACTTGTTGGCCGGCTCACTCCTCGAGCCTGTGTTCGCTTCCGTGCTGGTTTTTCAGACGGTTACGGAATGGATTAAGGTGCTGAAGCGCAATTTGGTGGCGGAGTCGGTTCCTCTGACTCTCATTGAGCTCACAGACCAAATGGCTCAGGCCATTGTGTACCTGTGTGACGCGCCCCTGGACGAGCTCCCCTTGTCGCATGATTGTCTGCGGTGGGGGTTGCACTCCACCGCATGGTGTGGCTAAAGAGCTGGTCGGCAGACCATGCCTCAAAAAAGTCAGTGTCTGATATCCCCTATTTTGGGGCATGCCTTTTTGGGGAATCCTTGGATGAGATTGTCAAGGGTCTCACAGGGGGTAAGAGTACCCTCCTGCCCCAATCCGCTAAGGGTAGGACACCCCACGCGCGGCGGGCTCCTTCCGTCAAGACTCATCGGGGGCCCTTTCGTGCCTAAGGGGCGCAGGAAAAAGGGAAGCCCTTCAAAGCCCCTGGCGGTAACAAGAAGTCCTGGTCTGGTAAGCCCAAGGCCGGTCAGTCTGGTGCTGTGGCCCAGTCTTCTTCCGCATGAAGGGACGCCCTCACCCGTTTCAGGGGTGGGGGGGACATCTGCGTTACTTTCAGGAACCCTGGCTGTCCCTAATTCAGGATAAATGGGTTCACGAACTGATTCGTTCAGGGTACAAGATCAAATTTTTGATCTCGCCCTGCAGACATGTTCTTTCCAGCAAATCTCAGTCTGTCTCCCAATCACTTAACGACTCTCCAGGGAGCAGTGCTAGACCTTCTTGCCCATGGTGTTGTTATCCCAGTTCCACAGCGGGAGAGATTTTGCGGGTTTTATTCAAACCTGTTCACAGTGCCCAGGAAGGAGGGCAAGGTTCGCTTTGTGCGGTTGCAGAAGTTCCAGATGGAATCCATCTGGTCAGTGGTGGCATCTATACATCCAGAGGATTTTCTGGCCTCCATCGACTTTAAGGATGTGTATCTGCACATCCCTATCTACCAAGGTCATCAGCGGTATCTCAGCTTCGCAGTGGCGGAGGAGCACTTTCAATTTGTGGCATTACCCTTTGGTCTAGCTTTGGCTCCCAGGGTCTTCACCAAGGTTTTGGCCCCAGTGCTGGCTCTGCTGCGCGAGAGGAATTGCGGTCCTCAGTTATTTGGACGATCTCTTGTTGAGGGCGAGTTCGTGTGCCACTCTGTCGGGCGATCTGACGGTCACGGTTCAGATGCTCCAGGAGTTTGGGTGGACCATCAACTTCCAGAAATCGGCACTGACTCCGTCAGTATGTCTGCAGTATCTGGGAATCGTCCTGGACTCCGCTCAAGCGAAGGTTTTTCTCCTGGAGGAAAAGCTCCAGACTTTACAGGGCAAGATCAGGTCCCTCAGGGACAACAATCTCTCCTCCCTGCGGATCTGCATGAGGTCTCTGGGGCTGATGGTTTCAGCTTTCAAGGCGATCCCGTTTGCCAAGTTTCACACAAGGACTCTGCAAGCAGAGATTCTTGCCAAATGAAACAGGAATCCCTTGTCCTTGAACAGGATGGTGTGTTTAAGCCGTCTCACAAGGACGGAGAGTTCATGGTGGCTTCTGTCACCCACTCTGAACCAGGGCAAGTCCTTTCTGCCCCTGTTGTGGACGGTGATTACCACGGATGCCAGCCTGACAGGCTGGGGTGGCGTACCGGACACTATTTGTGCCCGGGGGACGTGGTCGTCGGAGGAATCCTCCTTCCTGATAAATGTTCTGGAGCTCAGAGCGATAAAACTTTTCCTACTCCATTGGGTGACTCGGTTGCACGGTCGCCCGATCTGGGTTCAAACCGACAATGCCATGGCTATGGCTTACATCAATCACCAAGGGGGCACCAGAAGTGCCCGGGCGGCCAAGGATGTGGCGGAGATCCTGACTTGGGCTGAGGCACACGTTCCTGCTATCTCTGCTGTTAACATTCCCGGAATGGAGAACTGGCAGGCGGACTATCTGATTTGTCAGTCCTTGGATCAGGGGGAATGGTCCCTGCATCCGGAGGTGTTTCGGCTCCTGTGAGCCCGGTGGGAGACACCGGACGTGGATCTGTTCGCGTCTCGTCTCCAACAAGGTGGTGGAAAGGTTTGTGGCCTGAGCTCGAGATCCTCTGGCAGACGCCACGGACGCGTTGGTGGTGCCTTGGCACCGGAATCAGCTGATTTACGCCTTTCCCCCGATTCAACTGTTGTCCAGGTTTCTCCGCAGGTTAGCATTGGAACAGGTACAAGTGATTCTGGTGGCCCCAGACTGGCCTCGTTGGTCTTGGTACGCAGACCTCCTCAAGATGGTCATCGAGCCTCCCTGGCGGCTACCTCTGAGAGAAGCTCTGCTGTCTCAGGGGCTGATCTTCCATCCTGCTTTATAGTCTCTGGCTTTAGTGGCATGGCGGTTGAAGGCCAGGTGTTGAGAGACAGAGGTCTCTCTGATGCTGTTATTCCTACTTTGCTGAGAGCTCGGAAGGCTACCTCCAGGAAGATTTATCATCGTACCTGCAAGGCGTACATTGCCTGATGGGAATCACAATGGTTGCATCCTCGCTCCTTTTCGGTGGTGAGGATGTTGACTTTCTTGCAGAAAGGGGTGGAACAACGTTTGGCGTTGGGCACGATTAAAGGTCAGGTGTCGGCCTTGGCCATTTTCTTCCAGCGTCCCTTGGCGACTAACTCCTTGATTCGCACCTTTATTCAGGGGGTGCATCATCACACTCCCCCACGGAGGGCCTCTTTGCCTCCATGGGATTTGAACATGGTTTTCCTCCTTCTGAGAATATCAGAGAAATACCTCTGACTGTGTTGTCCCAGAAAGTTGCCTTTCTGGTGGCTATCACACCTGCTCGCAGAGTGTCTGGATTGACTGCTCTCTCCTGCCATTCGCCTTATCTGGTCGTTTATTGGGATAAGGTTGTTCTGCGACCTAACCAGTCTTTTTTGCCTAAGGTGGTGTCAGCCTTCCACCTTAATGAGGATATAATTTTGCCTTTGCTTTGTGCGAAGCCCAAGCATCCTAAGGAATTTGCCTTGCATTCCCTGGATGTGGTTCGGGCGATCAAGGATTACCTGTCAGCCACGGAATCCTTTAGGAAGTCTGATTCCCTGTTTGTCCTTCCTGAGGGACCTCGGAAGGGTACGGCTGCGTTCCTGCAACCATTTCTACATGGATCAGACAGACTATTGTTCAGGCCTATTCACTCAAGGGTCAGGTGCCTCCTTTCCTTGTGAGGGCACATTCTACTAGAGCTGTGAGTGCCTCTTGGGCTTTTCGCCATCAGGCTTCTGTGGTTCAGGTGTGCAAAGCGCCGACCTGGTCGTCTGTGCACACTTTTACAAAACTCTTCAAGATTGACGTGATGGCATCCTCGGGGGCTTCCTTTGGGCTTTTGAGCTCTGCGGTTCGTTGATGAGAAATGTTTTTTCTCTTCTTGGGGTGAATTGTTGTTCTGGGGTTAGCTCCTGTTGGTTGAGCTTTTGTTGCCCTGTTGGCCACGTTTGTTTTCTGGCCTTGTTTGCACGTTACCGTTTTTATTGGTGCTTCTTTTCCCACCCCTCACACCTGCACTGCTTTGGGACATCCCAATAGTGAAGAATACTTCACTATTGGGATGGGAAGGTCTGGGTCTGTCAAAGGACATAAGAGAAAATAGAATTTTTGTAGAACTTACTGTAAAATTCTTTTCTCTGAGTCCTCTGACAGACACAGCCCCCACCCCTCTATCTTGGGGTTGGTCGTCTTCCTGTACTGCTTGCTACGAAACTGAATAGTAGCTCTGAGTGTCTGATGGTAATGTCTAGAGGGACAGCCCCTAAGGTGTGTCTATGTCAAAGCTTTTAATTTTTTCACTACCTAGCCTGATCCTGCAGATGGCGCCATTACCCAATAGTGAAGAATACTTGGAAGGGCAAGGTCTGTCAGAGGACTCAGGGAAAATAATTTTACGGTAAGTTCTTACAAAAATTATATTTTTCAAACCTATGTATATGTGGTTGTACGTGCTGTGACAAGTGTGTTTTTTCTTTTTTTTTTTTTTTTTTCAGTCATCATTTTGATATAGGGCCTTTTGAAGATCTTTGGCCCGCAATCTTTGTGTATATGATACATCAATCTTGTGGTAAAAATTGGTAAGGTAGTCAAACTTTCATTTTAATTCTTAGTAGGTCTAAAGTGTAAGCAAAAGTAAATGTCACACTTGCTTTAATATCATTTGATGAATAGGATCATATTTTTTTCCCCCAAGACCGTACAAAGAACTATATTTTTTATATATATATATATATATACCTGTCAAGTTCCTCCAAACTCGCTCATCCATGTCTTTATGGACCTTGCTTTGTGCATTGATCCAAAACATTTGGATGGGTGTTTTTTTCAGGAGTTGGGCTTGGCCTTTTAGTTCCAGTGAAGGGAACGCTTAAGGCGTCAGCATACCAAGACGTTTTGGACAATTTCATGCTCTCAACTTTGGGAACAGTTTGGGGATGGCCCCTTCCTGTTTCAACATGACTGTGCACCAGTGCACAAAGCAAGGTCCATAAAGACACGAATGAGCGAGTTTGGGGTGGAGGAACTTGACTGGCCTGCACTGTGTCCTGACCTCAACCAAATAGAACATCTTTGGGATGATTTCGAGTGGAGACTGCAAGCCAGGCCTTCTTCTCATTCAACATCAGTGCCTGACTTCACAAAGGCACTTCTGGGAGAATGGTCAAACATTCCCATAGACACACTCGTAAACCTTGTGGACAGCCTTCCAAGAAGAGTTGAAGCTGTTATAGCTGCAAAGGGTGGACCAACTCCATATTGAACCCTACAGACTAAGCACAGGATGCTATTACAGTTCATGTGCATGCAAAGGCAGGCGTCCCAATACTTTTGACAATATAGTGTGTGTGTGTGTGTGTATGTATGTGTAGATATATATATATATACAGTATCTCACAAAAGTGAGTACACCCCTCACATTTTTGTAAATATTTTATTGTCTTTTCATGTGGCAACACTGAAGAAATGACACTTTGCTAAAATGTAAAGTAGTGAGTGTGCAGCTTGTATAACTGTCAATTTTCTGTCCCCTCAAAATAACTTAACATACAGCCATTATATGTTTTAACCGCTGGCAACAAAAGTCAGTACACTCCTAAGTGAACATGTCCAAAATGGGTCCAACTAGCCATTTTCCCTCCCCGGTGTCATGTGACTCATTAGTTTTAGAAAGTCTCAGGTGTGAATGGGGAGCACATGTGTTACATTGTGTTATTGCTCTCACTCTTTCATACTTGTCACTGGAAGTTCAACATGGCACCTCATTGCAAAGTACTCTCTGAGGATCTAAAAAAAAAATTGTTGCTCTACATAAAGATTGCCTAGGCTATAATAAGATTGCCAAGACCTTGAAACTGAGCTGCAGTATGCAAGACCATACAGCGGTTTAACAGGACAGGTTCCACTCAGGACAGGCCTCGCCATGGTCGACCAAAGAAGTTGAGTGCATGTGCTCAGCATCATATCTAGAGGTTGTCTTTGGAAAATAGACTTATGAGTGCTGCCAGCATTGCTGCAAAGGTTGAAGGGGTGGTGGGTCAGCCTGTCAGTGCTCAGACCATACGCTGCACACTGCATCAAATTGGTCTGCATGGCTGTCGTCCCAGTTGGAAACCTCTTCTAAAGATGATGCACAAGAAAGCCCGCAAACAGTTTGCTGAAAACAAGCAGACTAAGGACATTTATTACTGGAACCATGTTCTGTGGTCTGATGGGACCAAGATAAACTTGGTTCAGATGTTGTCAAGTGTGTGTGGTGGCAACCTGGTGAGGCATACAAAGACAAGTGTGTCTTGCCTACAGTCAAGCATGGTGGTGGGAGTGTTATGGTCTGAGGCTGCATGAGTGCTAAAAGCAAGAAAACAGAGAAAGGGCGCACCGACCTAGCGCATTATCCTCAATACAAGGCTTTATTAATGTTACATTAAAAATGGCTACTCACAGACATAGATGTAAATATAGCATATCGAGCTCATTTTCCCAAATGTCCGGATAAGTCCAAATAATCGTCCATAACCGATGAGATGACGGCTGACGTGTTTCGAGGCTTAGCCTCTTCCTCAGAGCCACCTCTCTGAGGAGACTAGGCCGCAGGGCAGATTTCCAACATAATGACCCCAAACACACTTTCAAGATGACCACTGCCTTGGTAAAGAAGCTGAGGGTAAAGGTGATGGACTGGCCAAGCATGTATCCAGACCTAAGCCCTATTGAACATCTGTGGGTCATCCTCAAATGGAAGGTGGAGGAGTGCAAGGTCTCTAACATCCACCAGCTCTGTGATGTTGTCATGGAGGAGTGGAAGAGGACTCCAGTGGCAACCTGTGAAGCTCTGGTGAACTCTATGCCCAAGAGGGTGCTGGAAAATAATTGTGGCCACACAAAATATTGACACTTTGGGCCCAATTTGGACATTTCCACTTAGGGGTGTATTCACTTTTTTTGCCAGCGCTTTAGACATTATTGGCTGTGTGTTGAGTTATTTTGAGGGGACAGCAAATATACTGTTAAAAGCTGTACTCTCACTACTTTACATTGTAGCAAAGTGTCATTTCTTTAGTGTTGTCACGTGAAAAAAAATAATATATTTACAAACATGTGAGGGGTGTACTCACTTTTGTGAGATACTGTGTGTGTGTGTGTATATGTGTGTATGTATATGTGTGTGTGTGTGTGTGTATATATATATATATATATATATATATATATATATATATATGTACTGAACAATATTATAAATGCAACACTTTGTTTTTGCCCCAATTTTTCATGAGCTGAACCTAAAGATCTAAGACATTTTCCCCACTCTAAAATGTGCAATTTTACTGTATTGGGGGGGGGGGGGGGGGGGTTGGTCCGAAAACCAGTCAGTATCTTACCACCATTTGCCTCACGCAGAGCAAAAAATCTCCTTTGTATAGACAACTCCTCTTCAATGGCTGTGCAAAGTTGCTGGATATTGGCAGGACCTGGAACACGCTGTTGTATATGCCTATCCAGAGCATCCCAAACATGCTCAATGGGTGACATGCCCGGTGAGTATGCTGGCCATGCAAGAACTGGAATGTTTTCAGTTCCTTGCAACACGGGCCGTCCATTATCATGCTGCAACATGAGGTGATGGTCGTGGATGAATGGCACAACAATGGGCCTCAGAATCTCGGTCACGGTATCTCTATGCATTCAAAATGCCATCAATAAAATGCACCCGTGTTCGTTGTCTAGAACATATGCCTGCCCATACCATAACCCCACAGCCACCATGGGGCATGGGGCACTCAATCCACAATGTTGACATCAGCAAACCGCTCACCCACACGACGCCATACACGCTGTCTGCCATCTGCCCTGTACAGTGAAAACCGGGATTCATCGGTGAAGAGAACACCTCCCCAAAGTGCCAGATGCCATTGAAAGTGAGCATTTGCCCACCCAAGTCGGTTACTGCGATGAACTGCAGTCAGGTCGAGACCCATATGAGGAGGACGAGCATGCAGATGAGCTTCCCTGGGACGGTTTCTGACAGTGTGTGCAGAAATTCTTTGGTTATGAAAATCGATTGTTGCAGCAGTTGTCCGGGTGGCTGTTATCAGACGATCTTGGAGGTGAAGATGCTGGATGTGAAGGTCCTGGGCTAGTGTGGTTGTGGTTGTGAGGCCGGTTGGATGTATTGCCAAATTCTCTGAAACATCTTTGGAGACGGCTTATGGTAGAGAAATGAGCATTCAATTCAAGGGCAACGGCTCTGGTGGACATCCCTACAGTCAGCATGCCAATTGCACGCTCCCTCAAAACTTGTGACATCTGTGGCATTGTGCTGTGTGATAAAACTGCACATTTTAGAGTGGCCTTTTAAGCCTCGTACACACGAGTAGAAATTCGGCCAGGAAATTTCGTCCGTCTACCGATCTGCCGATTTTCGGCTTGTTAGTATGGTGCTTCCGACAACCGACTCCGACTTTTCGGCCAAAAAAATCCTGGTGTGCAGGCTATAAAATTGTTGTCGACCATCAAAACACGTCCGATTTTCGTCTCATTAGTACAGATTTCGATGGGGAAAAATCTTATGAGCAAGACTAGGCATGCTCAGAGAAGAAAGAACACATACAAAGCAATCCAACACATGACATCACTTCTGAAGTAGAATTCTGTTGTGCGGGAAAATTTGTGTGCAGTCTAGAGCACATTCCAACCAACAGACACGGCTCTGGACAAAAGACGGACGACCGGTCGGCGGAAATTCGTTGCGTGTGTACGAGGCTTTATTGTGGCCAGCCTAAGGCACACCTGTGCAATAATCATGCTGTCTAATCAGCATCTTGATATGCCACACCTGTGAGGTGGATGGATTATCTCGGCAAAGGAGAAGTGCTCACTAACACATATTTAGACATATTTGTGAACAGTATTTGAGAGAAATAGGCCTTTTGTGTACACAGAAAAAGTCTAAGATCTTTGAGTTCAGCTCATTAAAAATGGAGGGAAAAACAAGTGTTGCTTTTATATTTTTGTTTGGTGTGTGGATTATTGCACAGTATATATTGTAAAATATACTGTATGGTGTATACCCATACCAGCCCTTCAGATTCCAGTATACTGTAGGCAGATCAGTTAAGGCATTAGCTCTGGACTATGGACTACTGCATTGTGTAAATAATCACTGCTTTTTGCATTCTTTAGTATTCATTTGCTTCCTTTTGGTGTGTTCAATCCAAATATCTTATTTTGATTGTACAGTATAGGACACAGGACTTGTATTCATAGACTCTATATAGAGTGTTAATTGCAATAATAATTGTAATATAAGTAGGCAGCTATATTCAGTGTATTAGAAAACAAATTGTGTGTTAAAAAAAAAAAAAGTCAATCTACTGGGTTGATTAGAACAAACTCCTCTGGGGGTGTATTTTACTTTTTTGGAGCTCTTACTGTAAAGAAGCCTTTCTGTATTTAGAGACAAGGCAAAAACAGACCTAACATGTTCTAAATTTGGTTTATTGTCTTTGTTCCTATTGGTCTTTACATCACTGAAGAGTGAACAATCTGAACTTAAAGAGGAACTTCACTCACTTAATCAAGATTGACTATTTTTAATTATAATGCTGCTAGCATTAGTAAATAGCAAAGCATATCATATTTACTTGTATAATACTTATTTTTGTTTTACATTTCTTCAGTTACTTCCTGGTTTCCAGGCCTAGGCAAATTATGTCATACATCCTTGGTACGGAGGGGAGTAGGGTTTTTTTCAGCTAAGCACACCACCCCTGCCTGCATGCCTTGAGCTAAGAGCAAATGGATTCCAGAAAGTAAATGCTAGAGAGGGTTTTCAAAGTGATTTCTCAGCAAAAATAAAGCATAGATAGATGGGTGCATTTGCTTTGAATATTAAAAATGGAATGAAATAGTGTTTTTGGTTTGTTTGGCTCAGCTGCAGTGTCGTCTTGCTTTAAGATCACCTTGGGTACTGGATCATAAACTATAATGTTATAGATAAATCTGCTGGAGTGATAGAAAACAAGGGGAAGCCTCCAATGAAACTAAGAGCGTATACAATATGGGGGTACCATCATCCAAATGACAATAGTGGAAAAAATGAAAAAGGAGACAATTCCCCTATAAGTCTCCAGAGAGACGAAGGGGATAGACTATCTCGGTACCCTGGACAAATTACACATAGAGTAAAATTTTTACAAAAAATATAAAAACAAAGTATACAGATACAGATTGAAACATCAATTTCAATTACACACAAAGTGATAAAATATGTCTATACATGTGTTCCACTGATGCTTGGATACAGGAGATATAGTGGGTCCTCAGTGAACAGAAATCCTCTACATGTCTACCACTTCAGGAGAAACAGAATTAAATGAAGTCTGAAATAAAGCTAGCGAGGTATACATAATATCAAACAGACAAAGCAATGAGGCATGATATACAGACATTTATAGGTGGGGGGGAAGGGATGGTACTGATTTACATCAATGTGGACCAACACACATGAGGAGGCCAAGACAGTGGCACTGCCAACGCTTCCCTAGGGTGGGCATGGGTGACATGTATTGGGTGGATAAGTTGATGCTGAGTAGCAACTATAAAGAAAATGTATATTTACATTTTTTTAAAAAAGAAAAGGGCTCATGGGAGAGAAAAGGAACAAAAGACAAGGGGGAAAAAAGTGAGGAGAAGAACGGCAAAATATCTGCTGGAGTATAGAGCCAAAACTTTTTTCTTGGTTTTGTATAGATTAGGGAATGGTTAAAACCCCCGTCAAGCTTTTTTTTTTTTTTAACCATCTCTCTTCCATTAAAACACCTTCTCTTGCTTCACCACAATAAGTAGGAGGAAACCTATCCAAAATAAAGAAATCTGCTCTTTGATAACTGCTACTGGAACAAGAGTCCAAATTTCCCCTCTTTTTCTGTTGTGCTGCAGTTTAAAACTTTGGATTATCTCTTACATTTCATTTTAGTGTGAATTGATGACTTTTTTGTTGTATAGTATCATTTCCTAACCTGGTTTTCTTATTACTTTTAAGTTTTGAGCTGGAAAAATTGTGTCGTTTCACTATGTCCGTGAAGAAGAACTATCGACGAGTACCTTATCATAACTGGAAACATGCAGTAACCGTGTCGCATTGTATGTATGCCATATTACAGAATAGCAAAGACCTATTCACAGATGTGGAGGTAGGATAATACATGTTGCTTACCCCTTTGTGACTGCAATATATCTTTTTAAGTTGAAATGGAAAATGCTCCTTGCTGGGTGAATGTAAATTTACCCTGCAACAGATAATTAGGAATGCACAACTGTATGTTCCTAATTCTCAGACCTGCTGTCAAGCACATAATCATACAGCTATTGGCTTGGTTAACTGAAGCATACTGATGCTAAACTTAAAGCATAACTCCACTTTTGTCGAGAAAAAAAGCATTCCCCCAGGGTAATATATATGTACATTGCAAGGATTACAACAAACTTTATTACAGATTCCTACCTTTTGTTCTAAAGAAATCACTGTTTGTTCCTATGTTCACCTGTGCTAAGTGGGTCTAATGGGAGTGGTTTCATAATTATCAATCAGCTGTGCAGCTGCAGAGCACTAATGATTAAATCTGATGGGCTTGCATCCTTTTAGACGTGTTCCTATTGGGAATATTTCACCAAAAATTACATTTTTGTTGCAGAGGATGCCTGAAATCTAACTTGTATCTTAGGCAGACTTCTAGGAAAATTGGTGAGCCAATCACACAAGCAGGAAATTATGTTTCTGGGGTGTAGTCAGTACACATTCTGTGTACAGAACAACTTCAGGGAGCCATATTGCATTGCATTTTAAGAAAATTACAGCGGCTGCAGATTGAAAAGAAAATATAATTTTTAATAACATTCAATTACAATTTTATACAATTCTATACACTATATTATTTTTTCTTTGTTTGCTTTTTTTTCCCACAAAAGTGGAATTTACTTTTAATATGGTCACCTAAGCTCTAATAAACTGTAGCCATGAAAGGCCCTTTATTTGTTATATGTAATTTTCTTTACAATAGGCTCTACATATATCTATGCCTAAGTACTTTTTGAATACATTATTTTGTCCAATGTTTGATATATAATAGAATCTTTTGCTATGGGTAATAACTTCACTTTCCCGTACTGAACTTATTTTGCATCAGCTCCGCGACATGTACGCTATACATTGGGGGGAGAATTTACTTAACCTGAAGCAGGCAGAGATGAATTTATCCAAACTGGAGTAGACCAAATCTGAATCTGTTGTGCATGACAATCAGTCAGCTTTTGTCTTTCATTTCCAAAGCTTTACTGAGCAAGCTGAAACTAGAAGCGTATTGGTTGTCATGCACAGCTTCTCCAGATTCTGTCTTCTCCAGTCTTAGTAAATTCCCCTCTTTATGTCTACTTTTTTTTTTTTGCGCTAACCAGTTTATCTAGCTTTTCCCCCTCCTGCACTACAGCCACCTGAGTGACTGCTCCTCCCATCTGATTAGGGCAAAAAAGACACACTAACACTAACTGGGTTCCATAGGTTTGACTGCAGGGACCTCTGAAGTGTTTCTCTCTCCAAGGAAGAATGAGGTGGGTTTTGAAGCTAGTGGCACCTAGCCTCTTCATAGAGGACACAGTGCCTCCTACTTGCTTGAAATTACTTAATTTGTACTTCTTAACTCCATTTGACACTGGGATAGGTGGTGGTGGTGTCACAGATGACTCATTTCCACCCCAGCGATTCTGCACCAGGATCCTGCAAAGGTGCTGGGCACCTTTTTTTTTTTCTTTTCTTTTTCCTTACTTATCCATGCTGCAAAGTGTTAGGGACTGGTGATCAGTACCCCACACTAGTTTTTTGGGACAGTCTGTCTGCTTAAAGTCTCAACCAGCATGGACATTGTAGAGCCAGTGAAGCCAGCAGCTACTTATACCCAGGTAAGTTTTGGTTCTGTTTTAGCATTTTCCTATGTCACCCTGCAGTAGTAGATCATGGACTATTAGAAGTGAACTGCTGCTGCCTGCAGTAGTGACCTGAGATACCCCTCTTGTAGAAGAAAGTGGAAGTGTGTGTGTATATACCGTTGTGCTCATAAGTTTACATACCCTGGCAGAATTTATGATTTCTTGGCCATTTTTTAGAGAATGATAACACAAAAACTTTTCTTCCACTCATGGTTAGTGTTTGGCTGAAGCATCTTATTATTAACTGTGTTTACTCTTTTTAAATTATGACAACAGAAACTACCCAAATTACCCTGATCAAAAGTTTACATACCCTGGTGATTTTGGCCTGATAACATGCACACAAGTTGACACAAAGGGGTGTGAATGGCTATTAAAGGTAACCATCCTCACCTGTGATCTGTTTGCTTGTAATTAGTGTGTGTGTATAAAAGGTCAATGAGTTTCTGGACTCCTGAAAGACCCTTGCATCTTTTATCCAGTGCTGTACTGAGGTTTCTGGATTCTGAGTTGTGGGGAAAGCAAAATAATTGTCAAAGGATCTGCGGGAAAAGGTAGTTGAACTGTATAAAACAGAAAATGGATATAAAAAGATATCCAAGGAATTGAGAATGCCAATCAGCAGTGTTCAAACTCTAATCAAGAAGTGGAAAATGAGGGGTTCTGTTAAAACCAAATCACGGTCTGGTAGACCAACTAAAATTTCAGCCACAACTGCCAGGAAGATTGTTCTGGATACAAAGAAAAACCCACAAATAACTTCAGGTGAAATAAAGGACTCTGAAAACACGTGGTTTGGCTTTTTCAAGATGCACAAAAAGGAGGCACATGAAGAAAGATGGAATGCATGGTCAAATCGCCAGAAGAAAGCCATTACTATGCAAATGCCACAAAGTACCCCACTTACAATATGCCAAACAGGACAGAGACAAGACTAAAACCTTCTGGCACAAAGTCATTTGGAGCGATGAGACCAAAATTGAGCTTTTTGGCCACAACCATAAATGCTTCATTTGGAGAGGAATCAACAAGGCCTATGATGAAAGGTGCACCATTCCTACTGTGAAACACGGGGGTGGATCGCTGATGTTTTGGGGATGTGTGAGCTGCAAAGGCGTATTTGGTCAGAATTGATGGCAAGATGAATGCAGTATGTTATCAAAAAATACTGGAGGAAAATTTGCATTCATAAGTCCAGAAGCTGCGCATGGGACACACTTGGACATTCCAACAGGACAATGATCCCAAAACACAAGGCCAGGTTGACCTGTCATTGGCTACAGCAGAATAAATTGAAGGTTCTGGAGTGGCCATCTCAGTCTCCTGACCTCAATATCTTTGAGCCACTCTGGGGCGATCTCAAACATGCAGTTCATGCAAGACAGCCCAAGAATTTACAGGAACTAGAGGATTTTTGCCAGGAAGAAAGGGCAGATTTACCATCGGAGAAGATGAAGAGCCTCATCCACAAAAAACAAAAGACTTCAAGCTGTCATTGATGTTAAAGGAGGCAATACAGGGTATTAAGAACTGGGGTATGTAAACTTTTGATCAGGGTCATTTGGGTAGTTTCTGTTGTCGTTATGATTTAAAAAGAGTAAACACAGTTGATTTGATAATAAATGGCTTCAGCCAAACACTAACCATAAGGCTACGTTCACATGTGGGCGTAGCGGATCGCGGGCAGAATCAAAGCCATTCTGCCCACGATCCGGGAATCATTGCAAATCGCGGGATGCCTGTGCGATGCTCGTGATTTGCAATGGCACCCCAAACGCTGTGCGATGTTGCCGCGATTTCCGCCTGGCGAATCGCGGTAACTTAGCGCAAACAGAATCGCGGGACGCATGACACCCAAAAAAGAGCTTCTTTTGTGCGTCATACGTCCCGCAATTCTGTTTGTGCGATGTTACCGAGATTCGGCAGGCGGAAATCGCGGCAACATCGCACAGCATTTGGGGTGCCATTGCAAATCACGGGCATCGCCCAGGCATCCCGCAATTTGCAATGATTTCCGGATCGCGGGCAGAATCGCAGTGATTCTCCCCGCGATCCGCTACGCTCACATGTGAACGTAGCCTAAGTGAAAGGAAAGTTTTTGTGTTATCATTCATATTCTCAGGAAAAATGGCCAAGAAATCATAAATTCTGCCAGGGTATGTAAACTTTTGAGCACAACTGTATATAACAGTGCTAGGCCTGCCACTATGCAAGTTTAAGCAAAAGACACATTCAGACACATGCAGGATTTGCATTAAGGCACACAGTGTAGCTCAAGAGTATTATTTGTGAGAGGAGAAAGCTATTTGTATAGCTTCCTCTGGGTTTGGTCATTCCAGATCAGGGTCTGGAACTTGGAGACTTCAAAGAGATTTTGATGTGAATAAAAGCCCCTTTTACACTGCTCTGTAGCAACATTGAGGTAAAAACGCATATGCTTTTTTACTGAGATTTTGCTGTGTTTCAGATGTGTGTGACCTGCATTTCTGATGCATTTTTTAGGCTGCCTGGACTTGTGAAAAATGGACATGTGACTCAAAAATACAAATAACGGGTGTGTTTTTACCACGATTTTGCTGCAATTCCTCTTTATTTCAATGGGAAGCTGCGTTTTGGGTGCAGTTTTCAAAACTGCACCAAAGATGCAGCATGCATGACTTTTCAAAACGCACCTCACCCACAAGCGTAGTGGTAGAAATAGTAAAAGGTTTTAAAAGGGAGACATTTTCCTGCATTTTTTTTTTTTAAAATGCAGGAAAATCATATCAGTGTGAAAGGGCCCTTACTCTCAAATCCTGTATCCAGGTCTTATTAGAGGCCTGCAGGTTGTGTGAGTATGCAGGTGTGTATGCTCAATTTAAACCAAGCCCAAAGATAGCTCAGGGCTCCCAATTGCAGACAGAGCCTTTGTGTGAAAAAAAGGTGTGGAATGGAAGAGTTGGGAAAACGAAGTGCGTTGACAGAAGACTGAAAGAGCTGAGGCTACAACACGTCC
The DNA here is from genome assembly GCF_965119305.1 of Pelophylax lessonae. Taxonomy (NCBI): domain Eukaryota; kingdom Metazoa; phylum Chordata; class Amphibia; order Anura; family Ranidae; genus Pelophylax; species Pelophylax lessonae. The sequence continues at coordinate 464,716,292 of NC_138770.1, read as the reverse complement.
AGGGGACTGGAGGAGGATCTGTATATTTTGGAAAGATCGAGAGAACTTAAGAGTGCTAAGAGTGGACCTGTGCAGTAAGGTGCTGTACCAAAGGCTGACTGAGCCTGCAGCGGTGCTGCTGACAAGAGAGCCAGGTTGACATTTTCAGGCGTTTTGCTGTGTGAGCCTAACATGCCTGTATAGGCAACCATTGTGTTGTGAGCTTTTTTCGTTTTTCAATAAATGTGAGCCTTTAAAACTCACTATTTTATTCTAAGTTAGCGATAGTGAGTGAGGAAAATAAATTCAAAAAATTTTTCAAAGAAAAATAAAAACTGAGACAGGAGTCCCAGCAGGGAACCTAGTCCTACTCCTAAGCTAGGCAGCAAGAAACTGAAGAGCAGCACTGAACAGCTGAGGTAATTTCGAGAGGGACAGCCCCCTGGAGGTGTGGTCAACGGAGAAATCCTCCTTGCGATAAATATTCTGGAACTCAGGGTGATCAAACTCTGCCTGCTCCATTGGGCGACTTGGTTGCACGGTCGGCCGGTTCGGGTTCAAACCGACAATGCCACGGCTGTGGCTTACATCAATGACCAAGGAAGTAGCCGTGATTCTGACTTGGGCCAAAGCACACTTTTCAGCTATCTCCGCTGTTCACATTCTGGGAGTGGAGCACTGGCAGGTGGACTATCTCAGTCGTCAGTCCTTGGATCAGGGGTAATGGTCCCCGCATCCAGGGGTGTTTTGTCCCCTGTGAGCCCAGTGGGGGACTCCGGACTTTGATTTGTTCGCGTCTCGTCTCCACAAAAAGGTGGGAAGGTTCGTAGCCACGCCCTGAGATCCTCTGGCGGATGCCACGGAAGCGTTGGTGGTGCCCTGGCACCGGTATCTGCTGATTTATGCCTTCCCTCCGATTCAAACTGTTGTCCAGGTTCCTCCACAGCATTGGAACAGGTGCAGGTAATTCTGGTAGCTCCAGACTGGCCTCCTCGGTCTTGGAGCGCGGACCTAGTGCAAATGGTCGTAGAGCCTCCCTGGCGGCTACCTCTGAGTGAAGATCTACTGTCTCAAGGGCCAATCTTCCATCCTGCCTTACGGTATCTGGCTTAACGGCGTGGCTGTTGAAAGCCAGGTGTTGAGAGACAGTGGTCTCTCGGATGCTGTCATTCCTACCTTGCTGAGAGCTCAGAAGGCTACCTCCAGGAAGATTTACCATCATACCTGGAAGGTGTATATTGCCTTGTGTGAGTCGCTAGGGTTTCATCTTCGCTCCTTTTTGGTGGCGAGGTTTTTGGCCTTCCTGCAGGAAGGTGTGGAACAGCGTTTGGCGCTGTGCACGATCAAAGGTCAGTTGTCGAACTTAGCCATTCCCACCTTTATTCAAGGGGTGCGTCGTCTGGCTCTGCTGTGGAGGGCTCCTTTGCCTCCATGGGACATGAATTGGTCTTGTCTTTTTTTTGCAACGGCCTCCCTTTGAGAACATCAGAGAAATCTCTCTGCCTGTGTTGTCCCAGAAAGTAGCTTTTCTGGTGGCCATAATCTCTGCTCGCAGAGTGTCTGGTCTGGCGGCTCTGTCTTGCCGTTCGCCTTATCTGGTCGTTTATAGGCATAAAGTGGTCCTACGAACAACTTTGTTTTTTCTCCCTAAGGTGGTGTGGGATTTCCACCTCAACGAGGATATTGTGTTGCCTTCGCTTTGTGCGAAGCCCAAGCATCCCAAGGTGTTTGCCTTGTATTCATTGGATGTGGTCCGGACGATCAGGGTTTACCTGTCAGCCACGGAGACTTTTAGGAAGTCTCTAGAAAGATTCACTGGTTGTCCTTCCTGAGGGACCTTGGAAGGGTTCGGCTGCATCCTCTACAGCCATTTCCAAATGGATCAGACAGACTATTGTTCTAGCCTATTCACTGAACGGTCAGTGCTTCCTTTCCCTGTGAGGGCACATTCTACTTGAGCTGTGAGTGCCTCTTGGGCTTTTAGCCATCAGTCTTCTGTGGCTCAGGTGTGCAAAGCGGCGATCTGGTCATCTGTGCACGCTTTCACAAAATTCTACAAGCTTGACATGACGGCATCCTTGGATGCTTCCTTTGGCCACAAGTTTTGAGTGTGGCGGTTTGTTGAAGAGACGTGTTTTTTTCTCTTCATGGGGTGATTTTTGTTTCTGGGGTTAGCTCCTGTTGAGCTTCTGGTACCCTGATGGCTCAGTTTTCTCTGGCCTTGTTGACACGTTGCCGTTCTTTGGTTGCATCTTTTCGCACCCCTCACACCTACACTGCTTTGGGACATCCCAATAGTGAAGAACATCTGAATGGGCTGCGACTGTCAGAGGACGCAAGAGAAAATAGAAATTTGGTAAGAACTTACCATAAAATTATTTTCTATGAGTCCTCTGACAGTCGCAGCCCCCACCCCTCTATTTTGCTTGCTACGAAACTGAAGAGCAGCACTGAATAGCTGAGGTAATGTCGAGAGGTACAGCCCCCTAGAGGTGTGTCTTTGTTTAATTCTTTTTTTTGTCAAGTTTTCACTACCTAGCCAGCTCCTCCAGAGAGGTCGTTATACCCAATAGTGAAGAACATCTGAACAGGCTGCGACTGAAAAGAATTTTACGGTAAGTTCTTACAAAAATTCTATTTTTAGAGGATGGAGAAAATCCACAAACGGGACATAGCAGATCTCCCCTCTAACATACAGGGGGTTCCATGACCACATGAAAGCAGTAGAAAACAGTCCCCTCCACAGCTTGCAGGCCATGTGGAACACCAAGCAGAACTCTTGGATCACCATAACAGATAAAAGCTATACAGTCCCATGTGGACAACCTAGAAGATAGACACCAGAGAAACCATATCCACCTGTGGGGTTTGCCAGAGTCAACCCAACAAGATGATCTGCTGCCGACTATCCTAGGCATCTTCAACACACTCTTGGGTAACCCATTGACGAATCCTATCAACATAGACAAGGGTGCACAGAATACTTGGCTACCTAAATAATGCCATGACTCATGATGTACTATACATGGTTAATTTTTTTTTTAAACCGAAGAAGCCATCCTCCTCAAAGCTAAAAAGAAAGGTATCACTGATTTTGATGGGGCCCAAATCAGGCCATAGCCTATCTCTATTTAGACGGACTCTTGCAAAGTGGCGATTCCTGCTCCCTCTGACACGAGCACTACAGGAAGCAGGTGTCTTCTACCGATGGGGGTTACTGAACTCTCATTTGCTTACCATACCACTCACTAACCTGGAACTATAACCTTAACCTGCCTTAACTTCATGGGATTTAGCTGGACAAATATTGTGTGAGCCTATCTTGCTTTCCACTGGAATTACAGCATCAGGTGGGCTAGTCTTAAGTGTAGCGCATAACATTACAGCTGGTACCTTCCCCTTCCAGTGTGGACACATCAAGCTACTGATGAGCTCTGCTGTGCAGTTCCCCAGACCACCTACAGTGGTAAGCTATTTGAACCGCCTGTGCAAGTGTTTCAAGATACATTGTCCTGAGTGGATGGTTTTGCCATAACACTTCCTATTAAGACATCCTCAAGCTGGAACATTCTATTATCCTTTGCATAGGCTCTGGATGGCTGTGTGCAACTTTCTCCGATCCTGGGTGAGAGAGCCCTCCATCACTGTCTTATTTTAGGTCACTATTATTTCATCAGACTCCTCCATGGGCCTACTAGCTGGGACTTTATCGTATCTGGCTTAGAGGCCGTCTTCAAACTCCTGTGCCCCTATATACTAGCTTCGATTCTAGTAGGAATTCTGCTCATCCAACTTCGTAAGTAATGAACAGGTGAGGTTGCAGTGCTTTACGGGAAAGATGCCCCCTCACCTTACTTAGCATTAGTCCATCTGCTGTGGGAGAACTAGTGAAACAAGTGTTCTTATTTCCCCCAGTACAGACTGGGATTTTTTATCCTTTTCTGGGGATACCTGAGATTATATTATGGGGGGTTGTTTCCTATATGCTTTCTTCATACTAATGTTAATATTTAAGTGTTGGGACGGTTAGAAACAGTTTTGTTACCAAGTGAAATACATTAGTACTGCATTTTATTTATATTTTATTTATATTATCGTTGCCTTGTCCGGCTTTCTAGGTAGAGAAGCCCAGCTTCATACTGCTATCTTTGGTGCTATGACTAATTATTGCTCAAGTATTTAGTTTAATTCATACTGCTGCATGCATATGCTACTGCCGGGCTTCCTGGGGGAATGAGCCATGGCCTAGGCCACCTCCATTGGTGGTTTTCTTTTGTTTTTCTTTTGTTTTTTGACCTTTTCTTGGTCTGAGAATGATTTACAAGTTTATTTGGGAAATGCTTGCTCAATGTCTTTTTTGCCTAGTTTTATTTATTTATATTTATCATTATATTTGAGCAAGGTGCATGTTCAGGACCCTTGACAAACCTCTTCCCCCTAATAGGTCTTTACTCAGGCAGTTGATTTTGGATTTCATGTAGATGCACTCCCTCATCCCATTTTTTTTTTTAATTCAACCATTTTATTGATTTCAATACATTACATATTATACATTTATATACATCAATTACAATCACATCCCTCACAACCCCCCTCCTCATTATTGTGATCCTTAAACCATGCATCACTTCAAAAACCTAAAATAAAAAAAATAAAAAAGAACACCAAACCAGCACTGTGCTTATTCTAAATCCAATAACCACACAATTGTGTACCCTTAATATCCCTTTACTTACTCAACATATTGCATCATACAGCAAACTTTTATATAGTGTACGCTGACCTTTTTCCCAATATGGGAAAGAGGATTCCCTTGCTAAATTCAACACCACATCCCAAAAGAAAGAAAAAAAAAAAAAGAAAGGGGGGTGGGGAAAACCCCCCACAATCTCAGTGTTTATCATAGTTCCCATCCCCACCTATTGCAACCCCTTCACACCCCTTATTTATGCATCCTATTAATTCATACAACCAACATTATATATAGTGTACTCTGACCTTCCTCCCAATATGGGAGGAAGGATTAACTTGCTAAATTCAGCACCACCCACCAGAGAAGAAAAGAAAAAAAAAAGAAAAAGGGGGGGGGGGGTGGGGCAATATGCCCACCCATTACAACAAATACCCCATTACCTCACAATACACACTCACAGACAAACGAGATATTGCACGAGCGCTCTCCAATTCTTCAGAGCCTACCCTCCGTTGTTTCCTCCACTGCCACACCGCTGGAGAGAGGGTCCGAGGGCTTTACAAAAAAAAAAAAAAATTTAAGGGGAGGGGGGGAAAGGGAAGAAAAGAGTGGGGGGGGAGAAAGGAAAAAGACAGGAAGAAAAATTCCCCCCTCCACCCCCCCTCCCTCCAGTCCTCCCCCCCCCCCCTCGATCCCCCCCCCCCCACCATCCCCCATCGCCACCTAACTCACCTTCTGTAAATATTCTTCAGAACATGTGAAATTCGTCCATGTTTGCCATCTCAACCTATGTCTTTCTTCCATATTTAATCGTGCTGCTGTCAATGCCTCCATCCTATGGATTTCCCTAATCTTAGCATACCATAGTCTTAGTGTTGGTGGTTGTGTTAGTCTCCACATAGCGGGTATACATGCTTTAGCCGCGTTCAATAGATGTATCAAAATCGAATTTCTATATCGCTTAATTGAATTGCTCGTGCAATGTAATAAACATAAAGCCGGGTCTTCTCTCACCTTTTTCAATGTCAACTTTTCAACTATCCGGGCCATCTCATTCCAAAAGTCCCCAATAGCGGGGCATGACCAGAATATATGGACCAATGTTCCTCCTACTTCCCCACACCTCCAGCAGAGTGTGAGGCGAAGAGAGACGATCAGCGGCTCCTCCTCATAGGGGAGACGAGTACATGTAATCAGGACACTGATCATCAGTGCCCTGATTACACAAAATGTAAATACAGTGCCAATTACTGCCCACCATCAGTACCCACAGTGCCGGCCATCAGTGCCCACAATCAGTGCCCATAGTGCTGCAGTCAATGTCCATCAGTGCCTGCTCATCTAGGTGCTGCCCATCAGTGTCCATCAGTGTCGTCAATCAGTGCCGCCTCTCAGTGACGTCTATCAGTGCCCATCAGTGCAGCATATTAGTACCTCCTCATAAGTGCCACCTCATCAGTGCCCATAAGTGCCACCTCATCAGTGCCCATAAGTGCCACCTCATCAGTGCCCATAAGTGCAGCCTATCAGTGCTTATCAGTGCCGCCTAATCAGCGCACATCAGTAAAGGAGAAAAAAAATATTTTCTAAATTTACTCACAGAAAATAAGAAAAACTTTTTTTTTTTTTTTTCAAAATGTTCTCTTTTTTTTCTTTTTTTGTAAGAAATAAAAAAACCCAGAGGTGATTAAATACCACCAAAAGAAAGCTCTATTTGTGTGGAAAAAATTATAAAAATTTCATATGTGTACATGACCACCCAATTGTCATTCAAAATGTGAGAGCGCTGAAAGCTGAAAATTGGCCTGGGCAGGAAAGGGATGAAGGTGCACTGTAGGCAAGTGGTTAATTTAACCACTTTAGGACCGGAGGATTTTCCTGCTTAACGCCCAGGCCACTTTTTTCAATTTGGCACTGCGCAACTTTAACTGACAATTGCGCGGTCATGCAATGCTGTACTCAAACTAAATTTACGTTTTTTTTTTTCCCACAAACAGAGCTTTTTTTTTGGTGGTATTTGTTCACTTCTGTGCTTTTTATTTTTTGCGATATTAATAAAAAAAGAGTGAAAATGTTGCCAAAAATAGACATTTTCTACTTTGACAGTTAAAAAATATCCAAAATATTAAATTTTTGTCATATATTTAGGCCAAAATGTATTTAGCTACATGTCTTTGACAAAAAAATTCTCAATGAGCAAATTTTTATTGGTTTGCCCAAAAGTTATAGCGTCTACAAACTATGGTGTAAATACTGGAATTTACGCAGCTTTAATTTCTGACTGCCTATCTCAATTCTTGAAGTGCTAAAATGACAGGGCAGTACAAAAACCCCCCAAATTACCACTTTTTGGAAAGAAGACATCCAAAAGAATGTAGTGAGAGGCATGTTGAGCTCATTGAATATTAAATTTTTTTGTCACAGGTGTTTGAAAAATGACTAAAAAAAAAAAAAAAAAGTTTTTTTTAAAAAAGTTGTCATTGAAATTATATATTGCTCACGCATGCCTTGGGCATATGTGTAATTACACCCCAAAATATATTCTGCTGCTTCTCGTGAGTACAGGGATGCCACATGTGTGAGACTTTTTGGGAGCCTAGCTGTGTACAGGACCCCGATAGCCAATCACCACCTTCAGAATTTCAAAGGGCGTAAATTTCTCATTGCACTTTCTCACTGCCTATCACGGTTTCGGAGGCCCTATTTGCTGAGAGGCATGTTGAGTGTTTTGCAGATCTCACTTTTTGTCACAAAGTTTTGGAAATTGAAAAAAGAGGAAAAAAAATGCATTTTCCTTTTTTTTTTCTTCATTTTCCAAAATAAATGAGAGCTGCAAAATACTCGCCATGCCTCTCAGCAAATGGCTTGAAGTGTCTACTTTGCAAAATGTGGTCATTTGGGGGGTTTTGTGTTATCTTGGCATTTCATGGCCTTCAAAACTGTGATAGGTAGTAAGGAGTGAAATCAACAATTTACGTCCTTAGAAAGCCTGAAGGTGGTGATTGGTTTTCGAGGTCCTGTACGCGGCTAAACTGCCAAAATGTCTCACACTTGGGGTATCCCTGTACTCAGAAGAAGCAGCAGAATGTATTTTGGGGTGTCATTTCACATATACCCATGGCTTGTGTGAGCAATATATATCATTTACTGACAACTTTGTGTAAAAAAAACAAAAAATAATAATTTTCCCGAAACTTGTGGCTAAATATAAAATATTCCATGGACTCACCATGCCTCTCAGCAAATAGCTTGGAGTGTCTACTTTGCAAAATGGGGTCATTTGGGGGGTTTTGTGCTATCTTGCAATTTCAGGGCCTCTGAAACTGTGACAGGTAGTGCGGAGGTAAAATAAGCAATTTATGCTATTAGAAAACCTGACGGTGGGGATTGGTTTTCGGGGTCCCATACACAGCAAGGCTCCCAAAAAGTCTCACATGTGGTACTCAGGCACTCCTGTACTCAGGAGAAGCAGCAGAATGTATTTTGTGGTATCATTTCACATATACCTGTGGCATGTGTGAGGAATATATCATTTAGTGACAACTTTGTGTAAAAAAAAAAAAAATTGCAATTTTCCTGAAACTTAGAGCAAAACATAAAATATTCCATGGACTCAATATGCCTCTCAGCAAATAGCTTTGGGTATCTACTTTCCAAAAAGGGGTCATTTGGGGGGTGTTTGAACTGTCCTGGCATTTTATTCTCAATCTTAGCCACACATCACCCACTCTTCTAACCATTTGAAGACCAAGCCTTTTCTGTGACTTTTTGTTTACATCAAAAAATATTTTTTTTTACTAGAAAATTACTTTAAACCCCCAAACATTATATATGTTTTTAAAGCAGAGGCCCTACAGAACAAAATGGTGGATGTTGCAATTTTTTTTGTCACATGGTATTTGCGCACAGATTTTCCAAACGCAATTTTTGCTGAAAAAAAAACACTTTTTATATATTTAATGCAGAAATACACTATATAATTCCTAATTGTTTGGTAAAATTTAAAAGATGATCTTATGCCGAATACATAGACACCAAACATGACATGCTTTAAAAATTGCCCACGCCCGTGCAGCGGCAACAAACTACCTACGGTTTTAAAAGTCTTTACAGGTTACGACTTTGGACTTACAGAGGAGGTCTACTGCAAGAATTACTGCCCTCGACCTGGCATTCGCGGCGATAACTCACATGCATGGTGCAATTGCGGTTTACATAGGACACTAGACCAACGATTGCGTGCGCATTTGCGCGCAAGCACGGGGGGACAGGGGGGCTTCATTTTTTTTTTTTATTATTATTTATTTTGCTTTTTTGTTATTTTGACACCTTTCCTTTCATTTTTTTAGCAATAGCAATCTGTAGTGACAGGTACTCTATTTTAAAAAAATTGGGGTCTTTTAGTCTCTAGATCTCTCCTCTGACCTTAAGGCATCTGAGCACATCAAAATTGGTGTGATAAAATGCTTTCCCAATTTCCCAATGGCGCTGATTATTTCTGGCGAAAGAGAATTTATAAAATGCTCGTAGCTTCCGGTATCTTAGGTCATAGAGATGATTGGAGCCATTCTACTCTTCAATCAGCTCTATGGTTAGATAACTGAACCACCGACTGCACTCTTGGGTTAACCGGTGGGACAGGAGAGCCCGAGAAAAACTGCGGAAGGCGGCGGGAAGGGGGGGGGTTTAGTCCCCTCCCACTGCATGTAAAAGCAGTTTAGCAAACAATTATCCGCTAGGATTGCTTTTACATGTAAGCCGACCACTAGCTGTAAAAAATGATACCAAGATGATGCCTAAATCTGCAGGCATCATCCTGGTATAACCACTCAAAGTCCAGCTACGTACCAGTACATTGCTGGTCCTTGTTTGGCATATAGTGTCATTTTTTTTTTTTTTTTTTCATGCAGCCTGTGGGCTTAACGAAAAAAAAGAGAACCTAACAGAAATCACCACAAGAAAATTGTGTAGTATGCACACCATTAACCGCCCAAACATCCAAACCCACTTATTTAATGGTGGGTATACATGACAATATTCCACGTATACCTAAAGGTATTTTAACTGCAGTGGTGAAATCAACCTACCACAGCGCTGCCATCAGAGGTATCCATATATGCTGAGTGCAAACGCTGTTTGTGTCAGAATATATAAAACCAGTGTGGCAGCCAATGAGTACCTGCAAGAGAAACAGGTTAACAAAAGCATGAAAAACAAAGTACAGTAAAAGTACAGTAGGAAGAGTAGAAGAACATAAAAATAACTTAGATGACAACTATTTTTGGCTCTTTTATTTTATGTTTTTTTTTTGTAATTTTTATTTTATGTTTTTATGTATTTTTTTTACACTTTTTTTTTTTTCAACGTTAAAGTTCCAGGTTCCAGGTTAGGGTCTCTCAAAATGACGATAGCCATCGAACATCTTTTAAGACCCTGTGTAAATGTGCCCTAAACTGTGCTGTAACCTACGCTAATAATCCACTAGTGTGTGGTAGCGACGGAAACAGTCACCGTGGCAAAGACCAGGTCGGTCAGGACAGTCGGGACAATAATTACAGGTGTCACGCCTAAATCCGCGCTTACTGCAGACACAGCATTTTTTTGGGGGGTATCTTGGCACGGGGTACTCGGGAGGAATTCCGGAAAATGCCTCTCATGCAGCCGGCTCACTGCATCTGGTTGGGGAAGTTGGGCAGGAGCACCAGCTGGATACAGAAGGGCTCTGATTATCTCTTCCTGGTAGTGTAGGAAGGATAATGTTCCAGCAGACGCTTTGTACAAGACAAAAGCATTGTAAATATCCAATTGAAATAGGTATACAATCACTTTTTTGTACCAGTGTCTGGCCTTACTGGCAATTAAGTACGGTCCCATCATCTGGTCGTTGAAGTCCACCCCTCGGGCTTCTCAACAACAACACCAGTGACCGTAGTTATTTCGACTGCCGTGTCTGAGTGAATGGAGGACAGAACGAAAACGTTCTGTTTGTCCCTCCACTTCATTGCTAGCAATTCATCGCACCTCAAGCAGGCTCTCTCCCCTGGACTCAGTGGAGCATTTACTAGCCGTTGAGGGAAGCCCCGGCGATTAGATCACACGGTGCCACAAGCGCCAATTTGTAATTGAAAGAGGTGTCTAAAAAGTGGCACGCTTGAATAAAAATTGTAAACGTACAAGTGGTACCCCTTTCCGAATAAGGGTGACACCAAGTCCCAAACTACCTTACCGCTGCTCCCTATGTAGTCTGGGCAGTCGGGGGACTCCACAGTGCTAGCTTTTCTCTCATAGACACGGAAACTAACTGTATAGCCTGTGGCCCTGTCACACAGCTTGTACAGTTTGACCCCGTATCTGGCACGCTTGCTGGGGAGATACTGTTTCATAGCAAGGCGGGCAGTAAACTTAATCAGGGACTCGTCAACGCAGACATCTTGTTCGGGGGTAAACAAGGCTGCAAACCGCTGATTAAAGTAATCTATGAGGGGCCGAATTTTGTGGAGCCGATCATATTCAGGGTCTCCCCGAGGACGACAGAGTTCATTGTCGTTAAAATGCATGAACCAAAATATTTTTTTGTATCGAGCCCTGGACATAGCAGCAAAGAACACGTGCATTTGGTGAATTGGGTCAGTGGACCAATATAACCGCAATTCATTCTTTTTTGTAATACCCATGTTGAAGGATAGGCCCAGAAAGGTCTTAAAATCGGAAACCGTTATAGTATTCCAGGCGAATGGTCTGGCAAGGGGCGAATTTGGATTGGCGGCGATAAATTGACGTGCATATAAATTTGATTGATCCACAATAGATCTGTTAAGATCTTCAGTGAAAAACAGCTCAAAAAAATTAAGGGGATTAAAGCTGTTTCCACTCGAATTCCGGATTGAGCAGTGAATGGGGGAAGTACGGGCACTGTAGAATCTGTGGGCTGCCAATTAGGATATGCCAGCATTTCAGGGAGGACACTATGGGCTCTACGGGCCTGTCTTTGAATACACGGTGGCTACGGGCCACTACTCGTGCTATCCACCGCACCAGCTTCAACTGCACTTATGGGACTCGCCACATCACCAAGTCTTACTGCAGTGCTGGTTGTAATAGGTCCAGGGAGCACTAGGCCGCTCGTGCTTTCCAGATCACGAGAAGTGTGAGCGGCACTAGTACTGGCACTCTGCTGCATACGAGAAACATCCGGTTCGTGCATCTCAGCAACTGAAGAATGGGGTCGGGTACACCTGACCTTAGCAGGGACCCACCCGTCGTCGGAGCTGTCTGTCAGGGAGCCGCTGCTGTCTACAGGTTCATATACTGACCCTGATTCTGCCAGTGAGGCTTCCCCATCGCTCTCATCTGACATGGTCAGTAGACTGGCCTCTGCACTACTGTACCACAGTTTGGACATTTTATCAACTAAATTTACCGGTACAGTAGTGTGACTAACAGGTAAAAAAGCACCTGGTTGTCAATGACTATTTGGTCGCTACAAAAAAAAGACTCTATTTTATTTACACACCCGCACACTAACAAGAAACACACTCATCCCCAGAAAATCGCGGATACATTCGCGGATTATTATAGTGCTCTCTATAATCGGAACCAAGACAGTTCCACCCCCCAACCCACCGACAATGACATTCAAAATTTCCTTAAGCATCTCCGTCTACCGTCCCTATCTGCAGAATCGCTATCCTATCTTAATGGTCCCTTCACCCTTCCAGAATTGTCTAAAACTCTTAAAGCTCTTCCCTTAAATAAATCACCGGCCCCGACGGTTTGACAAATGAGTATTATGGTGCCATGCAGGATATAATATCCCCCCACATGTTAGACCTCTTTTCTCAGACCGTCACTGTAGGTTCCTTACCCAATGAAATGCTCCAGGCCACCCTAAACCTGGTAAGCCCCCCTGACACCCCAGCCAACTTTAGACCCATCTCTTTATTAAACAATGATATTAAAATTTACGCTAAAATCATCGCCAACCGTCTTGCTAAAATCATAGCCAACCGTCTTGCTACAATCCTGCCAACCTTAGTTGGTGCAGACCAGATGGGTTTTGTCCAGGGCCGCCAGGCTCCTGACGCCACTAAACGTGTAATCAACTTGATGCACTATGCAGAGTGCACCCGAACGCCTTCTCTGCTTCTGTCTATTGACGCAGAGAAGGCGTTCGACAGCGTCCATTGGGGCTATATGCAAGCCGTTCTGGAGAGGTTTGGCTTCTCTGGTCCCATTCTGTCTGCCATCCTCCCTTTATATTCCAACCCCTCCGCTAGGGTTCTATCGGCGGGAGCACTGTCTAAACCTTTCTCCATTTCTAATGGTACGCGTCAAGGTTGCCCACTTTCCCCCCTTATATTCAATCTCCTAATTGAACCCCTTGCTGCGACAATCCGACAAAGTCCCTTAATCTCTGGCTTTAAGTTCTCCAACTCCCAACATATCATTACACTCTTTGCAGACGATGTTGTTCTTAGTCTCACTAACCCTACAGTCTCCTTACCGCCAGCCCATAACATCCTTCAATCCTTTAGTAACGTTTCGTACTATAAGGTCAATTTTAGCAAATCGGTAATACTTAATATGGGTGTCCACTTGACTGCTCTCACACACCTACAGACGCTTTTGCCTTACGCGTGGACCACAAAACCTTTACACTACCTAGGCATAGACCTGACATTTCCTACCTCCAACATGGTTGCCGCAAACATGAAACCTCTTCTATCGACAATCACGTCAGATATCGCCAAGCTCAAAACGTCCGAATTGTCTTGGACGGGTAGGATTGCTGCGTTCAAGATGGTATGCTTACCCAAAATCCTATATATATTTCGCACTTTACCAATACATATCCCCAAGAAACACATACTTTCTATTGCTAAATTACTACGTACATTTGTCTGGCAAAAGAAACGGGCTAGATGCGCCTATATCCACATGATTCGACATAAGTCAGTAGGCGGCCTAGGACTCCCTGATCTCACCGACTACTATAACGCGTCTCGCCTAGCCTCCTTACGCCACTGGTTTTCTGAACACCCTACTTTACCATGGCTTCCTATAGAATCCACCTTATCAAAAGCCAAATGACTTCTCTACCCTAGTGCTGGCGGACATGTGGAGACCGTTGAGCCTACAATCTCTGCCACTACCCACCCAAGCCACCCTGTTATCGTGGAGACTCCTCACTGCTCACTTCTCTACAGCCCCTCTTTCTATACTGATTCCACTCCCGATAACCACACTATGAATATTACTCCCATGTATCAACCTATCCAGATTCAGGTCGGCCGGCATTGTTACAATAGACCAACTTTACCATGCCAACTCCATTAAACCTTTTGAGGCATTGAGACGCAAATTTACACTCCCCGCACAAGCAGTATATACATATAACAGTGTATCCAGTTTTCTACACAAACACCCTCCACCCGACATATGTTTTCCCTTGAAGGTATGGAAATTCCTTACGACTCCCTCTCCATCTACGAAAGGTATTTCCTTGTTCTATAATCTCTTTGGACAAAAAGTGTCGTTCTCCAAGTCACCACACATGATCGCGTGGGAGGGGGAGCTTCACTCATCCTTCTCCGAAGCACAGTGGAAACTGGCCATTCGTAGCTCCTACAAATTTACCCAATGTGTCAATCATTGGGAGCAGGCACAAAAAATCCTTACACGTTGGTATCTTAACGCCATATCGCCTATCTAAAATGTATGACTCTCAAAGCCCTCTTTGTTGGCGTAACTGTGATCAAGTGGGATCTCTCATTCACATTTTCTGGTCCTGCAAAGGATTATCTAGCTTCTGGAGAAGGATGTTTGAGGTTTTATCTACCACTACTGGTATACTCATCCCACCCAATCCTGCTTTAGCCCTCCTTTCATTAGGTCTGGATTTAGTACCACCCTTTATGAGGACAGTAACTGTGCATATCCTGATAGCTGCTAGAACGGTAATTGCAAGATATTGGAAGCAGTCCACTGCGCCTTCCCATATGGAAGCGGTCCGTTTGGTGAATTTGCAGTGTTCCTTAGAAAAGGCTTTAGCTTACTCTACGTCCCGAGAACATAAATTCCACAAAGATTGGCAAGTTTGGGTACAAAGTCCATACTTTTCAACACCCGGCTAATGTTAATGATACTATTACAGTTATTGTAATTTCTTGATTAACTTCTGACAATGTTCATGAGGCATTTACCCACTTGTTTATACGTTTATCTACATGTACTGTTCACATGTTTTACCCAGTATGGCTCATATGTTAAACTCTAATTTGGTTTGTTTATCTTGTTTCTGAAAATTTCAATAAAAACTTATTGCAAGTAAAAATAATTAATTAGTAGCAATAAATCATCATACAAATATATTTAAACTTGTGTGCTGCTACAAAATTTTTATAATGTGCTATACCCTCAGCTGCCAGTAACCTACCCACACTCTCATGTAAGCATTCCTTTATGCAATGATACTACTGAAAGTTCAGTGCTATATACTACTGTGATTCAAACACGTGATAATACACACTTTTTAATTTGTTTATAAGTAAGTTTTCCAAAATAAAACGGTTTATAAACAATAACTTTGCTCCAACTAAAACAAGTGTAGTTTATTTTAGTGTTCTTAATAAAGTGTGATGCTGTCTTGCTGAATTAGTTCACCATCAATAATTATGCAATAAAAATCATCTTATCTGTGCAACCACCATCAGATGCACTCTTGCCTGAAGAACTGGACCTTGCATATACATGTATGGTCAAATAAGCTTGTGTCCTCTATAGGACAGATAATGGACTTCCGGGTTCCTGGAATGCGCTTTTATTTTCTTAGATGGTACTTTCCCTTTTAAGATGCCTTCACCTCTGCTTCTCTGCTCAATTATATGCAAAAGCAAACTCAAAATAGTGTTTTATTGTTTTAAACCAATAAATCTCCTAAACACTTCCACATACCACTACTTATGTTTATTATAAAAACACACGACCAATAAGAAATAAAGATGAATATATACTGTGACTCCTTAAGTGTTTTATGCTTCCACCACCACCTGTTCAGCTGCACCCCTTAAGGAGTCACAGTATACTGTATATTCATCTTTATTTCTGATTGCTCTTGTGTTTTTACACAGATCAGGAGGGATTCAATTGGCACATGGGAGGCAGGACGGATCACTATGACACATGGAAGGCAGGAAGGATGGATTACTATGACACATGGAAGGCAGGAAGGATGGATTACTATGGCACATGGAAAGCAGAAAGGATCACTGACACATGGAAGGCAGGAAGGATCACTGACACATGGAAGGCAGGAAGGATCACTGACACATGGAAGGCAGGAAGGATCACTCTGACACAAGGAAGGCAGGAAGGATCACAATGACACAAGGAAGGCAGGAAGTATAGATTACTACGGCACATGGAATGCAGAAAAGATGGATTACTATATCACATAGAAGGAAGGATGGATTACTATGGCACATAGAAGGCAGAAAGCATAGATTGCTATGGCATATGGAAGGCAGAAAAGATGGATTACTATGGCACCAGGAAGGCAGGAAGGATCACTGACACATGGAAGGCAGGAAGGATCAATATGACATGCAAGGCAAGAATCTGCTATCTCTGCTAAATTCTTCTGAAGATTTGAAGAGGAGACCAGCTGTGCTCTGTGAAGTCTCGGGAACAAGCAGAGAGGTAACATCAATCAAGCAGATGACAGGAAAGGGGGTGGATCCAGACTCCCATTGTCGGTAGGACACTGCAGGAAAGTCTATAGCCCCCTCCCACAAGTATTTAGATCAATTTTATCAGAATGGGTGCACTTCTGAGAAGCCTGGAAATATTTTTAGATGTTAGCAGCTCACATAGAATAGGTGTAAGGTAAAAAAAAAAAAATGAAACCCATACTTTATTTTAACACAGGTGTCAGTGTTGACAAGGCTGGAAATCACTCTGTAATGCTGATTGAGTTAGAATAACAGATTGGAAGCTTTAAAAGTATGGTGGTGCTTGAAATCATTGTTCTTCCTCTGTTACCTTGGTTACCTGCAAGAAAACATGTACGGTCATTGCTTTCCACAAAAAGGGATTCACAGGCAAGGATACTGCAGCTACTAAGATTGCACCTCAATCAACCATTTATTGAATCAACAACAACTTCAAGGAGAGAGGTTCAATGATTATGAAAAGGGCTTCAGGGTGCCCAAGAAAGTCGAGCAAGGGCCAGGACCGTCTCCTATAGTTGATTCAGCTGTGGGATCAGGGCACCATCCATGCAGAGATTGCTCAGGAATGGCAGCAGGCAGGTGTGAGTGCATCTGCACTCACAGTGAGGCGAAGACTTTTGGAGGATGGCCTGGTGTCAAGAAAGGCAGCAAAGAAGCCACTTCTCTCCAGGAAAAACATCAGGGACAGACTGATATTCTGTAAAAGGTACATGGATTGGACTTCTGAGGACTGGGGTAAAATCATTTTCTCTGAATAATCCTCTTTGCGATGGTTTGGAGCATCGAGAAAAAAACCTGGTCTGGAAAAGAAAAGCTGAGCTCCACCATCAGTCCTGTGTCATGCCAACAGTAAAGCATCCTGAGACCATTCATGTGTGGGGTTGCTTCTCAGCCAAGGGAGTGAGCCCACTCAGAATTTTGCCTAAGAACAGAGCAATGAATAAAGAATGGTACAAAAACATCCTTTGAGAGCAACTTCTCTCAACCATCCAAGAACAGTTTGGTAATGAACAATGCCTTTTTCAGCATCATGGATCACCTTGCCATAAGGCAAATGTGATAACTAAGTGGCTTGGGGAACAAAACATCAACATTTTGGTTCCATGGAAGGAAACTCCCCAGAACTTTATCCCATTGAGAACTTGTGGTCAATCCTCAAGAGGCGGGTGAACAAACCCCCCCCCCCTCCCCACTAATTCTGACAAACTCCAAGCATTGATTATGCAAGAGTGGGCTGCCTTCAGTCAGGAAGTGGCCCAGACGTTGATTGACAGCATGCCAGGGCGAATTGCAGAGGTCTTGAATAAGAAGGGTCAATACTGCAAATATTGACTCTTTGCATAAACTTAAAGCAGAGCTCCACCCAAAAGGGGAAGCTCCACTTATGTCTCCTCGGGTGCCACATTTGGCACCTTAAGGGGGCAGGGGGGAATGGGTACCTGGTTTTGACCAGTTCGCCCCTCCTCCTCCTTTCCCTGCCTCGGGCCATTCACAAAGCACAGCATGATTTGCGCAGTAGAGAATTGTCTGTGAAGATTCCCTTACAGGCAATGGTGGCGGCAGCACCCAAGAGCCGATGCAAATATCGGCTAAGGTGCTGACATCACTGTATTTTAAGGACAGGTAAGAAGTGTCTTAATATTTAAAGTCAGCAGATACAGTAATTTTTTTTTTGGGGGGGGGGGGGGGAGCTGGACCTCCTCTTTAATGTAATTGTCAATAAAAGCCTTTGACACTTATGAAATGCTTGTAATGCTTGTAATTATACTTCAGTATACCTTAGTAACATCTGAGAAAAAGATCTAATGACACTAAACCAGCAGACTTTGTGAAGATTAATATTTGTGTCATTCTCAAAACTTTTGGCCAGGGCTGCATACAGTATCTCACAAAAGTAAGTACACTCCTCACATTTCTGTAAATATTTTATTATATTTTTTCATTTGACAATACTGAAGAAATTACACTTTGCTACAATGTAAAGTAGTGAATGTACAGCTTGTATAACAGTGTAAATTTGCTTTCCCTTCAAAATAACTCAACACACAGCCATTAATGTCTAAACTGCTGGCAACAAAAGTGAGTACACCTCTGAGTAAAAAAAAAAATGTCCCAATTGGGCCCAATTAGCCATTTTCCCTCCCCGGTGTCATGACTTGTTAGTGTTACAAGGTATGAAGCATGAATGAGGAGCAGGTGTGTTGAATTTGGCTTAAGATTGCCAAGACCCTGAAACTGAGTTGCAACATGGTGGCCAAGACCATACAGTGGTTTAACAGTACAGGTTACACTCAGAACAGGGTAAAAAAGGTGTATATATGGGCGCTTCCATGGGGTAGAGCCCTGGATCCAACAGGTCGTATAGATCAACATGCACTCGGGCAGCACCTGAGAGGAGAAGCCGCTCTGTAGAAATGTAGAAGAGAACAAGGCGCCTCTAAGTGCAATATAGACCATTTTATTAGAACATAAAAGGGTTAAAACAACTTACAAGAAGTTCTTAAAATGAAAGCCAAAAGCAGAAGCTGGAGATGGATCAGCAGCGTATCTTTTAGGCCAGAGGAGCCGATGCTCTGTTGTACAGTGCCCAGGAGGCTGCTTGGTGTATTGGCGTGCACACAGCGTGGTAGGGCTTCCAGTAACAATGCTCAATGTATTATCACCAAGGGGAAGAAATGAAGAATTAGAAATAAATAGTTTATTATAATCTTTCCTGCTCCCAGGTGTCAATATGGTCTATAGTGACTTATTATATATATTTTTTTTTTTTTTTTCGTCTGTGTATGACCAATAACACCAATATAAAGTCACTCTGGGACCATAGTATATCTTCCACACCCTCCTTTCTCCTTTTTTCTTTGTAGAGAATTTCCATGTCCATCACGACCACGTTTGTTTGTTTTTTTGTTTGATCCCCCTCCCCTTTTTTTTGCTTTTGGTTTTGTTTTTAATCCCTCAGTTCTATTCCTATTTAATTTTTTATCTTTTTCTTTCCTTTTCTTTTTTTTTTTTTTTTTTTTTTACAATAATCTTTATTAGAATTTTCATAACCATCATACCAACAACAACAATAAACCCCACACAAGACCCGAAAAAAAAAAAAAGGAAATAACACAAACCAATAAAAGGAGTAATCTTAAACTCCGTTTCTCTATCGCTCATTGACAGACGTAGTCTTCTTGATTCTCAAGAGCTGGGTTATGTTGTCTCCGCAGGAGTAGGACTAGGCAGAAAGACAAAACGTTCTGGCTCCACCTTAGGGGCAGTCCCTGAGGGTATATCCTCCCTCTCTCTGCTACAGGGAATCAGTTATAAAGTTGATGTAATGGCATCATCTGATGCCGTGTTTGGCCGCAAGGTTTTGCAGGCCGCCATTTGAGGAGACCAGTGGTCTGCCTCGAGGGTTTTTTTTCCGTTGGAAATTTTTCTTTTGAGTCTCATTCTTTGTTTATAATGACATTTGGAAGGATTGGGAAACAGAGATTTCGGGCACAAAAGTTTTGTTAAAAAGATTTCTTTTATTCAATACAAAACTAAATATTTTAAAATCATAGAAAAATACAGGCAAATAATTGTGTATTAAGGACACAATGAGACCACATAACAATGGTCTATGTTGTACAATATCTCAGTGCATAGAACTTATAAAAGTCGGTTTACATACAGTTCAAAGTACAAGATCATTAGTAGTCATATAATCCTTGGAAACGTATTACTTGTTATCAGAAGAACCGCCGACGGACACCCAAGCAGTATGGTGCCGGTCAGCAGGGTCGACTGAAAATATAAGTTAACATTCACCATGTAATATATGACCTTTGCTCGACATGTTTCGCTTTCTTAGACAAAAAAGCTTCATCTGGAGCATATCATTTCTTTGTCTGTACATATAGTAATCAGGCACATATCTTAATCTCCATAGAGAATTCTTTAACGAGGAGGACTGTGCGTTTTGGGAAGCTCAGAAAGGCAATGTATAGTGACATAGTAGTGAGGGTAGTCACTCCATGTCTCATATCAAACTTAGGAAGGACCAGAGCTTAAATGTAGGGAGCGTGTCTCCTCTGCTTGTATGTCGGCCCTTGCCACGCTGTTCCCAGCTTCCGCACAGTCCTCACCGGATGGGGAACCTCATGGTGGAGATATTGTACAACATAGACCATTGTTATGTGGTCTCATTGTGTCCTTAATACACAATTATTTGCCTGTATTTTTCTATGATTTTAAAATATTTAGTTTTGTATTGAATAAAAGAAATCTTTTTAACAAAACTTTTGTGCCCGAAATCTCTGTTTCCCAATCCTTCCAAATGTAATTGATCAATTGAGGATAGGGGCACACCCTAAATTGGATACGTCATGGCCAAGATGGCTGCTATCTGTGGACACATGACTTATAAAATAATTTTGTTTATAATGAGCCTTTAAAACTTCTAGTTTGGCACCGGTTGGGCCTTCTAGATTGGATTTTGATTTTTGTCAATCCCACCCCTCATTTGTGGCACTGCTTCTGGATGTCCCAGCTCTTGAGAATCAAGAAGACTACGTCTGTCAATGAGCGATAGAGAAAATCGGATTTTTTGTAAGATCTTACCGTAAAATCCTCATTGACAGCCGTAGTACCCGCCCCTCTATCATTGAGTTGGGTTGGGTTAAATTCTCTGTTACTGCTTTAGAACAGAACTGATTCCCTGTAGCAGAGAGAGGGAGGATATATCCTCAGGGACTGCCCCTAAGGTGGAGCCAGAACGTTTTGTCTTTCTGCCTAGTCCTACTCCTGCGGAGACAACATAACCCAGCTCTTGAGAATCAAGAAGACTACGTCTGTCAATGAGCGATAGAGAAAAGGATTTTACGGTAAGATCTTACAAAAAATCTGATTTTCTCTCCCTCTCTTCGTTCAATAAAAGCACATCATAACATGCATCATATACAATGACATTATTTTCATTTTCCATTACCAATTATTTATTTATCCTTCATAATAATGCATACAGATTTTAATTAGCCCTGTCTAATTAATAGTAAAGAGATGGGATCATATCAGGGTAAGTAAACCAGGGCTCCCAGATTTTAAAAAATTGTTTTTCTCTTACGTCCTCTGACAGTCGCCGCCCAATGGTATTAGCCTTCACTAATGGGTAATGGCACCCTTTGCAGGAGCAAGGCTAGGCAGATGATTGATTATCAGGTTAATACAAAAAAAAAAAATTTATACCTGGGCATGCCACTAGGGGGCCATCCCTCAGCCATTATCCTGAACCCAATCTGACATTACCTCAGTTTTACGCTGCCTAGCTAAGGAGCTGGTTAGGTCTTCTTCTGGGACCTTGTGTCTCAGCTTTTTGTTTTTTTCTGAATTCATGTGTTTTTCTTTGCACAATAGATTTTATTTTCTCTCACTATCACTAGTTAGGGATTCCTTTCCTGGACTACAAGTGACTGCAGAACTGGCCTAGCCTGCCAACGAGCGTCGCAGGTTACTGGTACGCCCAGGCCTCGCAACGACAGTGCCCTTCCGATAGGGGACGAGCCTGCGGAGCTGCGCCTTCGCTGAGGGTATCTCAACCCGGATCTCCCGTGTGTTGCCAGCATCCCTCCTTGGCTGACGGCACCCCCACTTAGAGTGGGAGGTCTCCCGTCTCTGAGTGGTGCCCGCTTCCTGGACTGGTGAGTACTGTTAACCCCTTGTCCCTGGGGACTTTAGGGGGGTTGTGGGCCCACTCTTAGAAGATAGCAGGGCTGGTGGTTTCTGTAGGATCCCCCTTCTGGCTGGGTTTTTAGTTCTCCCTTCCTCCCTACTCCCACTGGGGGCGCTGTGTGGGGTGCTGTAGGGGTCTCCCTGGGGTCCCTGATGATAGCCAGAATGTGTTTGTGCACTTTTTTTTTGCCGCCATTTGGAGCGGCCGCCATGTTTTATGGTGAGCAGATTCTAAGCTCTGTGTGAGGACAGCAGCCACTTTGGGATTCTGCACATGCTCCCGATCGGGCGTCATCTTGGATGTGGGCAATGCCTAGTAAGGGCAAGCGGGCATTTTCCCTGGGACATTTTACATTAATTTTCAATAGGCCTTTTGTATGGGCTCGAGGGCTGGGCGCGTGTGAGGTCACTTCCTCCTTCTTCACACATTTCCTGTGTAAAAAGGTGCTGACAGGCTGGGGGATTTTTGTTAATCCTTCGGTCATTTTTCAACCAAAATGTTTTTTTCTTGTTGCTGGTGTGTTCTCTGAGGGGGCACTTTCGGGGGGTCTGCGGGAACCCACCGATTTTAAAGGCCAGCGTCCCTTTTAATTTTTATGGCAAAAATGGACTCCCGGGACAGCAAATCCCCTGCAGGCCTGGTGGGGGCTTCAGGTCCACCCTGAAGCCTCTGCCATGACCTCTATATCTGCTGTTCTTGCGACTGGTGTTCCAGGTGGATCTGCTGATGTTGGAATGCTCCTCCAAAAAACGACCTGTGCCCTCCCAGTCCTCTGACTCTGAGACAAAAATTGGTTGCCACAGACAATGGTTCCCCTGAGGGGTCCCGGTCCTCCGCTTCTGAGGGGGAGGAGGAGGAGGTCTCTTCCTCCTCGGTAGCGCGGGTACACGAGCTACGATGGATGTTCCCCTTAGCAACGTTAAAAAATAAGCTCTCTATCTTGACGATGAGCCATCTCAGTCAAGTCAGCAGCCCGCTTTTGTGGTTCCCAAGGGCCCAGACGTCGGGTCAGGCTTTTTACCTGCCCTGTGGAATTTCACGGAAGTGTGAATGACCAGTGGCGGTGCATAGGCACCTGTTGGTGGTGCCTAAGCTTTTTTTCCCTCCGCTATCCAACTTTGGGGGCGGGGGACAAACGTTGAACGGTGTCCCCACAAATGTGGATCACGCTGTGTCTAGGCTGTATAAGTTCACTTTGATGCCAGTAGAGGATTCCTCGGTATTCAGGGATCCGGCAGATGGGCATGTGGAAACACTCGCCTGCCACATTTTCTCTGCTGGAGGTTTCCCTGTTAAACACTGTTTTTTGCCTCGGTGATGGCCTATCAGGCTCTCGCGGCATGATCCAAGGTGCTTCGCAGCACTCTGGTGGCGGAGTCGACCTTTCCGCCTGCCCTTGCTATGGTGGATTGCACAGAGACTGGGATGTCCTTGTGCGAAGCAGCCTTGGACGAGGCCCCGTTGGTCGCCCGGTTGTCGGCGGTAGGGGTAGCACTCCGCCGCAATACCTGGTTGAAGAGCTGGTCGGCTGACCACGCGTCCAAAGAGACGGTTTCTGAGGTCCCCTATGTGGGGGGTCATCTTTTTGGGAAAACTCTAGATGTGTTAATTAAGGTGCTCACTGGTAGGTAAGAGTACTCTGTGGCCCCAGGTCTCTAAGGGTAAGCCCCCCTGCACACGACGGGGGTCCTCTTTCAAGACCCAATGTAATTCCTTTCGTGCCTTGGGACGCAGGAGAAGGGTAGACCCTTCAGACCTCCTGGTGGCCACAAGAAGCCGTGGACGGATAAGCCTAAAGCCGGTCAGTCTGGCTCAGTGGCCCAGTCTACCTCCTCCTAAAGGGATGACCTCACCCGTTGTCGGGGTAGGGGGACATCTGCGCTGCTTTCGGGAGCCCTGGTTGTCCGGCATTCCGGACAGGTGGGTTCACGAGCGGATTCGTTCAGGGTACAAGATTGCGTTCGATCTTGCCCCGCAGACAGGTTCTTTCCGTCCAATCTCCAGCTGTTCCCCGATCGTCTCGGGGATCTTATGGGGGCAGTGCACGATATGCTTGCCCAAGGAGTCTTTGTACACTTTCCTCCACGGGATAAGTTTTGCGGGTTTTACTCCAACCTGTTCACTGTGCCCATAAAAGAAGGCACGGTGCGTCCGATTCTGGATTTGATATCTCTGAACCGCTTTGTGCGGGTACAGAAGTTCAGGATGGACTCCATCCTGTCGGTGGTGGCATCGTTGAGGCCCGGGGTCTTCCTAGCTTCCATTGAATTGCAGGATGCATATCTACACATCCCTATTTTCGAGGGTCATCAATGATATCTCCGCTTCACGGTGGCTGGGGAGCACTTCCAGTTCATGGCGTTACCTTTCGGTCTCGCTTTGGTTCCCAGGTTTTTCACCAAGGTATTGGCTCCGGTTCTCATGGTTTTCATCCTCGCTCCTTCTCGTGGCGAAGGTCTTGGTTTTCCTGCATAAGGGCGTGGATCAGAGTCTGGCGCTGACTACGGTCAAGGGTCACGAGCAATATCCTCTGATGATGTCTGTGCGGACGATACGCGTCAGGAGCTCGCAATAGAACCTCATTCTTACTTTATAACCTGTTACCATGCGAATTTTGTAAGTGCAAGTCCTTTTATTTCATTAAAAGTTTTTAGCAATATTACGTTATGTGCACACCCCTTTTTGGCTTTTATGTTACCTGGTTATGAGAGATTTCCATCCCTCTCCCTATCATCGCATGAGCCGGAAACCACATCCATGGTCACATTCTTAGGAGGAATCAGGATCATCTTGTAAAGCTTGGTTGGTCTGCTTGCTATATGGCAATTCAGACCCACTTGATCTGGTGAGCGACCATTCTAATTGTCTACTTGGTGTTGGGAATTATCTTTTCACACTTGGATTTGACTATGTGCAGGACAAGATGCATCACATTTTTTGGGATTCTATTTTTAGTCTATCTTTGATATGGGACTTTATTTGAATATTTGATTTATTCATGTATTATGCCATCATTATTTATTTGTTGTATATTATGTACACAATACTAGCGCTGCACTTAATTTTTTCGTTGTCAAGGATCAGTTGTCGGCCTTGGCCATCCCTTTTTTCGACGACCTTTGGCGTCGCATTCCTTGGTCCGCACCTTCATTCAAGCGGTGCGGCATTTGGCTCTCCAGAGGAGAGCTCTATTACCTCTCTGGGATCTGAAATTTGGTTTTGTCTGTGTTACAACAACCTCCCTTCGAGAACATCAGAGAGATTCCTCTGTCTGTGTTGTCCCAAAAAGTTGCCTTTTTGGTGGCCATCACGTCGGCTCGCAGAGTGTATGAGTTGGCGGCCTTGTCCTGCCGCTCTCCTTCTCTGGTTTTCATAGCGCTGAAGTGATTCTGCGACCTAACCAGTCTTTTCTTCCCAAGGTGGTTTCTTCGTTCCACCTCAATGAGGCTATCATGTTGCCTTCGCTGTGTGTGCGGCCCAAGCATCCTAAGGGATTTGCCTTGCATTCCCTGGATGTGGCCCAGGCGGTCAAGATTTACCTTTCCGCCACAGAGTCTGTTCGACAGTCTGATTCTCTATTTGTTCTTCCTGAGGGACCTCGGAAGGGATCTGCCGCCTCCGCGGTGACCTTTTCTAAGTGAATCAGACAGGCGATTGTTCATGCCTATGCCATTAAGGGTAGGATTTCTCCTTTTCCGGTAAAAAGGCCCGTTATACTTGAGCCGTTAGTGCCTTTTGGGATTTTCGCCATCAGGCTTCTGTGGCTCAGGTGTGAGAGACGACGACTTGGTCGTCCATGCACACTTTCACAAAGTTTTTTACATACTTGATGTTTTTGGCATCTTCGGATGCTTCCTTTGGCCGCGCAGTTTTGAGTGCGGCGGTTGTTTTCAGGGGACATTATTTTTTCTGTCCCTCCTTCTTGGGGTGTTTTTTTTTTGTTATTCTGGGTTTGTTTCCAGTTTTTTCCTGTGGGCTCAGGTTGTTACTGGCCCGGCTGTTTGCGTCACCTTCCAATTTGGTTGCGTTGTTTTTTTCCACCCCTCATACCTCTGCACTGCTTTGGGACGTCCCATTAGTGAAGGCTAATACCATCGGGCGGCGACTGTCAGAGGACGTAGGAGAAAATAGAATTTTTGTAAGAACTTACCTTAAAACTATTTTCTCTGAGTCCTCTGACAGTCGCCGCCCCCGCCCCTCTGGTTTTTGGATCTGGGGGTTGCTGCCTTCCAGTACTGCTTGCTACAAACTGAGGTAATGTCAGATTGGGTTCAGGATAATGGCTGAGGGATGGCCCCCTAGTGGCGTGCCGAGATATAAAAAGTTTTTTTTGTATTAACCTGATAATCCATTATCTGCCTAGCCTTGCTCCTGCAAAGGGCGCCATTACCCATTAGTGAAGGCTAATACCATCGGGCGACGACTGTCAGAGGAAAATAATTTTACGGTAAGTTCTTACAAAAATTCTATTTTTTTTTATTTCCTATTCTTATATATTTGTTGTTCTCTGAGTAAAGCATAATTTACTTGAAATCTCCTGTCCTCCTTAGAGGGGTAGGTGGGGGGGGGGGGGAATAGGGGAATAACCATTTAGCAGCTATATTTTATTAAATAATAGCCTATTAAGTAATGTTTCAAACATAGGTTAAAATGTGTCGTCTGGAAAAGCACTCGGATCACAAATTTTGGGATCCAGCGAAAGCTGGATTTCAAGTACACCATTTATTGTGTTCACCAGATCATTCCAATACCTAAGTAGTTTAGGGCATCTCCACAACATATGTAGAAGATTGGCCATGTTTGTCAGCATCTTGGTCAGTCCGGGGATTCCCTTAATAGGGGTATGATACAGTCAGGTCCATAAATATTGGGACATCTACACAATTCTATTTTTTTGGGTCTATACACCACCACAATGGATTTGAAATGAAACAAACAAGATGTGCTTTGACTGCAGACTCTCAGCTTTAATTTGAGGGTATTTACATCCAAATCAGGTGAACGGTGCAGGAATTACAACAGTTTGTATATGGGCCTACCACTTTTTAAGGGACCAAAAGTAATGGGACAGATTAACGATCATAAATCAAACTTTCACTTTTTAATACTTGGTTGCAAATCCTTTGCAGTCAATTACAGCCTGAACTCTGGAACGCATAGACATCACCAGATGCTGGGTTTCATCCCTGTTGATGCTCTGCCAGGCCTCTACTGCAACTGTCTTCAGTTCCTGCTTGTTCTTGGGGCATTTTCCCTTCAGTTTTGTCTTCAGCAAGTGAAATGCATGCTCAATCGGTTTCAGGTCAGGTGATTGACTTGGCCATTGCATAACATTCCACTTCTTTCCCTTAAAAAACTCTTTGGTTGCTTTCACAGTATGCTTCGGGTCATTGTCCATCTGCACTGTGAAGCGCCGTCCAATGAGTTCTGCAGCATTTGGCTGAATATGAGCAGATAATATTATCCGAAATACTTCAGAATTCATCCTGCTGCTTTTGTCAGCAGTCACATCATCAATAAATACAAGAGAACCAGTTCCATTGGCAGCCATACATGCCCATGCCATGACACTACACCAACCATGCTTCACTGATGAGGTGGTATGCTTTGGATCATGAGCAGTTCCTTTCCTTCTCCATACTCTTCCCTTCCCATCACTCTGGTACAAGTTGATCTTGGTCTCATCTGTCCATAGGATGTTGTTCCAGAACTGTGAAGGCCTTTTTAGATGATGTTTGGCAAACTTCCGGTCTTCCGAGTCTTTTGGTGTTGCTGAGCTCACCGCTGCGTTCTTTCTTTTTAAGGATGTTCCAAACAGTTGATTTGGCCACACCTAATGTTTTTGCTATCTCTCTGATGGGTTTGTTTTGTTTTTTCAGCCTAAGGATGGCTTGCTTCACTGATAGTAACAGCTCTTTGGATCTTATATTGAGAGTTGACAGCAACAATTT
This sequence comes from Pelophylax lessonae, assembly GCF_965119305.1. NCBI lineage: Eukaryota > Metazoa > Chordata > Amphibia > Anura > Ranidae > Pelophylax > Pelophylax lessonae. The sequence goes on along the minus strand of NC_138770.1, from coordinate 464,688,239 downwards.
CCAAATGCAAATAGCACACTTAAAAATTAACTCTGGACCTTTTATCTGTTCCTTGTACATGGGATAACGAGGGAATAACACACACCTGGCCATGGAACAGCTGAGCAGCCAATTGTCTCAATACTTTTGGTCCCTTAAAAAGTAGGAGGCACATATACAAACTTTGAAAAAGTCTATATTAATTCCCGCGCTAGTGAATCAAATATATATATCAAACTTACTAACAATTTCCTTAAAATAAGTGTACATAAATGAACATAGTGCATAAATAGTGAAATAAAAAAGGATATGCAGCTGCTGCAACTCTAAGTAAATCTTAGGAAAATATAAAAACAAAATTAAGCAGCGCTAGCATAAAAACAACAATACAGTTCATGTGATAAATATAAATAAATAATTCAATTGATTATAAAAAGTCCTTGTGAAGTGATCCAAATAAAGTGCTCAAGTGCAAAGATAATTCAAAGGTGCTCCAAGGTGATAGGTGATCCCTCCTTGTTCCCCACTCACCACAATGCCAGATTGTTTGCGCTTGAAATGTATATTACACAAAAGCCTTCTTTCAGGGATCATTCGGTGTTTTCATATATCCGTGGATAAAGGTAGGTGTGATTTGCCTCCATATCCACCATTAAAATATAAAAAGACTGTGCATGGTGAAGTATGTTTTAACAATTTATTGGCAATCGAGAAGTCAAAAACATACTCAAACAGAATATTAAAATATCGCATGTATCACAAGCTCGTGGACGCCGCAATCGGCGTGCGTTCCACAGTGTGACCAGGAAGTGTTTGACCGGAAGTGACGATGCTAAAGACAAGCAGACGAAGGACGCGGATTACTGGAACCGTGTCCTGTGGTCTGATGAGACCAAGATAAACTTATTTGGTTCAGATGGTGTCAAGCATGTGTGGCAGCAAGTAGGTGAGGAGTACAAAGACAAGTGTGTCTTACCTACAGTCAAGCATGGTGGTGGGAGTGTCATAATCTAGGGCTGCCTAAGTGCTGCTGCCACTGGGGAGCTACAGTTCATTGAGGGAACTATGAATGCCAACATGTACTGTGACATACTGAAGCAGAGCAGGATCCCCTTCATTCGGAGACTGGGCCACAGGGCAGTATTGCAACATAATGTCCCCAAACACACCTCCAAGGCGACCACTGCCTTTCTAAAGAAGCTGAGGATAAAGGTGATGGGCTGGCTAAGCATGTCTGCAGACCTAAACCCTATTGAGCATCTGTGGGGCATCCTTAAACAGGAGGTGGAGGAGCGCAAGGTCTCTAACATCCACCAGCTCCGTGATGTTGTCACGGAGGAGTGGAAGAGGACTACAGTGGCAACCTGTGAAGCTCTGAACTCCAAGAGGATTAACTCAGTGCTGGAAAACATTGGTGGCCACACAAAATATTGACACTTTGGGCCCAATTTTGACATTTCCATTTAGGGGTGTTCTCACTTTTGTTGCCAGCGGTTTAGACATTAATGGCTGTGTGTTGAGTAATTTTGAGGGGACAGCAAATTTTCACTGTTATACAAGCTGTACACTCACTACTTTATCATGTAGCAAAGTGTCATTTCTTTAGTGTTGTCACATGAAAAGTTATATTAAAATATTTACAAAAATGTAAAGGGTGTACTCAGTTTTGTGGGATACTGTATGTTAAACCCTTATATTGCATTTCCCTCCATTATGCAAGAGCTGGAACACTTTGGCTTCTTTGGCAATTTTAACATTATGGTCTCAGTATTACTCTGCCTTGTAGCAGAGGAACTCGTGGTTGAGTAGGATGTCCCTCTTCAAGGACATCCTTCCACAGTTTCTAGAAAATTTTCATACTCTCCCGATCCAAGTTCCCCAACTATTTTTGTTGCTCTGTATGTACTGCTCTACTTTAGTACCTTTTGGCTTGGACTCGCTCCTTGGCTTGAATACATTATGACATTTTATTTAAGCAAAAAGCTGAGGAGGGTGCGGGCTTGCCTAATCTAGAATTATACTACACCGCACCATTACTTTGCTGAGTCAATGATTGGTTCCATCTTGATCAGTCTAAGCTCTGGTTTGGCATAAAATGCAGAATTATTCAGTTACTGCTAACGTCCCTGCCTTGGCTTTATCCAGCTTCTCATCCACCCTCTTCATTGCTCCCCAATTTAGTAACTTCTCTTTTATATGTTTAGAATTACACTATTCTAAAACGCAATGTCTCCTCCAAAATTGGTTCCATGGCGCTGATCTTGGGAAACCCAAATTTCTCCTAGGTATGCATTGCAAAAGCTTCCTGCAATGGCTAGAATCAAATCCATCCCCTGTACAACATGCCCTCGAACCGACTGGAATTAAGCCCCTTAAAGAGATGTGACCCCTGAGTCGCCATGTGAGGGTCCAGAGGCTCTTTTACTTCCAGTTTCAGCACTTCTGTGCTAGGCTTGCAATGGCTGAATGGCTCCACAGAGACCTGACCACATTGGAAGGAACTTACCAGAATCCTCAGAAGTAGCTCTGTTATCAGTTATACCTGGGTCAGTAGTGAAAATAAAGAAGGATATATTTAGTTTCCTAATATTAAAGGGGTCATGCTTTGATCTCCAGCCACTGGAAAACAACCACCGTCTCCACTACTAGAGAATGGATGGCAGAACTTAACAGTATAATGAGAATATAGGAGCTAATTGTCTGCCTTCATGAGAGCTACCTGAAGTTCCTGGATATGTAGTATACTTGGATGGACTTTTCAAATTTTGCTAAACTACTACCTTTTCTTTAACTGTAACATGGTCTTATGCGTAATATCCTAACTAGGCTAATCGACCCTCCTGTCGGGTGCCCCCCTCCTTTTTTTTTTTTTTTCCTTCTTTCCTCTCCTTTCCTCATCTATTCCCTCCTACCCTTCACCTTCCCTGGCTTTATTTCTCTAATAAGTGGTTCCCCATTTTTATTTAGTATTTTCTTTCAATGTGCAAGAGACTGCACTGGCGTTCATTGGGTCCCTGTGTCACCCCAGTTGTCTCCCCAGAATTCACACATAACCTGCCTATATTGTATTTTGTACTAGAGGTCATCAGGAGGTACCCTAGGCCTAAGATTTATAATAGTCCTAATGCATTTATAATTATTCCCTGTGAGGATTGTAGTTCCTCTTGATCATAACCACCTTTAATGTTTGCTACCCACTCATTTTCTGTAACAGATAATGATATTGATTGCCATGATGTATTGCTGAGTTACTTTTTATTCTTTTTTTAAAAAAAGATTTCACTGGGAAAAATTACAGGGAAATACATTTCTCTTTCGTTCGTTGACACAGCTCCTGATATTCATAACCATTGGGTTATACTGCCCCCTACAGGAGTAGGACACTAGCTAGAAAAGAAGTCTAGCTACACTACACCTATGTGCAGTCCCAGGGGGTATACTCCCTCTCTCTGCTATAGGTACTCAGTTTTTTTTCTGCCTAGTGAGGAGTAAGGACCTAGTTCCTTGCTGGGATCTCTGGTCCTAGCAAAATGCTTTCTTTTAGATACGTTTTTTTCTCCTGGTTTTCTTGTGAGATCTACAATCAACTGCTGGATGGGGCGACAGGTTGGAAAATCTATATCCATTGGTCAGCCCACTCTGGGCAGCGAGCGCATGCAGACCTCAGCTCCATGCTAGGCAGGCCGCAACGTAGCCCCACCAGACGGGGGCTGGCCTGCGAATTAAACGCCTCGCGAGGTTGCATACCACCGGGTCTCGGCCCAAGTCACAGCATTCTTCCTGGCCGACAGCCCCCCAATTTTGATGGCAAAGGGTTCTGTCTGGAGCGGTGCTTGCCTGGTTCCTGGTATGGGGAGTAGCTGTCCCCCCTCTCCCCCTGGAGGGTTTTAGGGTGGACGTGGGCCCCACCTTTGAACAGTTGGACCCCTGGGTTCCCCTCCTTCCCATGAGGCACCCCCTTCACCTGTCCCCTTCCCATCCTACCCCCCTTCCACTAATGCTGGGGCTGTGTGGTTGGGCTGGTACACCTCCCGGGGTGGGGGCAGGGCGCTGTGCTGGCAATGGGGGTGGAAGGGTACGCTGCCGGCGACTGGACATTTGGCTGGGGGCTCCTACCAGAGCCCGCCTGTCCTGCCTGTGCCTGTCCTGAGGCCTAGGGATCCCTCCTGGGTCCCTGGGAGCTGCCATTTTAGCCTGTATGTTTCTATGCATAGCGGCCTTGTTTGTGTAGTCCGGCAGCCATTTTGCAGTGGTTTGCCATAGAAAACAGCAGCGGCCATGACAGTGGAGCCCTATGGGTGGCAATTTCGGCACTGGGAGCCCCTCCTCACTACTGGATCCTTTCTTTTCCTGATCACCGTACGTGCTGTGCAGATTCTCCTGGTGGATGCGGTGCCTGGTTTCTGCAGGGTGGCGAGTCTGGTGGAGTCCTCTACCTCTCTGCTGAGGATTGTTTGGGGCTCCGTGACTGGCAACCGGGTGTGCTGCCTGAGTGGTGGGGGTGTCGCTTAGTAGTGTTTTACACTTTTGTGGGGTCCTGGTGACTCATGGAGTCTTTTAGAGCACATCTCTCCACCTGATCCCCTCTCTGAGGCTGCGGGGGCCTCCGGGTCTCAACAATCCATCAACGTTCTGAGGGCGGTCCTGGAGTTCTTTGTGTCCCGAGTGGAGTTGGCTTTTGTGCGACGGGCTGGCAAAAAGTGATAATGGTCCTTTGGTGTGTCTTTTGGCTCAAATGCTGGCCTGCAGACCGGACTTCTAAAAAGCCCTTGACTGAGCTTCTCGTTTAAGGAGAGTGCCTGTTTGGTGCTGCCCTGGATGACATCATTAAAGGTCTCACAGGGGGGAAGAGTGCCCTTCTTCCACAGGCTACTAAGGGCAAGGACCCTTGTCGTAGATGTGGTCCCTCCTTCTCGGCTCATAAGAAGTTTTTTTTCACCCCTCAGGGTCGACTGACAAATGATCAAAGCCCTTCAGCCTCCTCTGGAGGACCCAAGCGAACTTGGTCTGGCAAGTCAGTAGTGGGCTTCTTCAGACCCGAAGACAAGGCCCCTTCACCTTGAAGGTGTGCTATCATCCGTATCTGGGGTGGGGGGGACATCTTCGCTGGTTCCCAGACCCGTGGACTTCCCCAGTACGAGACAAGTGGGTCTACAAAGTAATCCAGTCTGGCTATAAGATTGGGTTTCGTTCTTACCCTTCTCCGGAAAGGTTCTTTCCTGCCAACCTGCGATTGTCCCCGGTCCGCTTAGGGGCTCTCTTTGGGGCGGTGCAAGACCTTTTAGTTCAAGGGGTGATTGTCCCGGATCCCACTTCCGAACATTTTCAGGGGTTTTAATCAAACCTGTTTACAGTCCCCAGAAAGGGAGGCAAGGTGTGTCCAATCCTGGACCTCAAGGTGCTAAACAGCTTGTGCAGGTGCAGAAGTTCAGAATGGAGTCTGTTTGCATGTCCAGCAGATGGTCATTCCTCCGGACTTGCATGCGAGTGCTGGGCCTGATGGTGTCTACCTTCGAGGCGGTCCCGTTTGCACGGTTCCATATGAGGTCCCTGCACAGGAGATTGTGATCAAATGGGACAAGACTCTGCTGTCTCTGGACAACCAAATCCAGCTGAGCCAGGGATTTAAAAGGGTCCCTGATCAGGTGGCTTCCCCATCTGGTGCTCCGGCATGGCAAATCCTTCCTTCCTCTTGTGTTGGACGGTGGTCACCACAGATGCCAGCCTGTCGGGGTGGGGAGGCGTTCTCAACAGAATTTCTGCTCAGGGGGTCTGAACCCAGGAAGAGTCCAGATTACAGATAAATATCCTGGAGCTCCGAGTGATCAGACTGTGCCTGGAACGGATCATCTCCAAAGATGTCCAGTGTGCATTCAATCAGACAATGCCACAGCGGTGGCTTATGTCAATCACCAAGGGGCACAAGAAGTGTCCTGGCTGCTCTGGAGGCAGCCAGCATTCTCAGGTGGGCAAAACATTTGTTTCAGCCCTTTCTGCCATACACATTCCCAGAGTGGAAAACTGGCAGGTGGATTTCCTCAGTTGGCAGGCGTTGGACCAGGGGGAATGGCCTCTTCATCTGGAGGTGTTTCAGTAGTTGTGTCTCCGGTGGGGCACCCCCAAGGTGGATCTGTTGGTGTCTCGACTCAATAGACAGGTGCGGAGGTTCGTGGCACGGTCACAGGATCCTCTGGCAAACACTAGAGACACCGTGGTGGCCCCATGGGGTCAGTATTATCTGATTTACACCCTCCTTCCTCTCAAGCTTATGCCAAGACTTCTGCGCAGAATCGACACAGAAGGGATTCCGGTCATCTTAGTGGCTCCAGACTGGCCTCGCCGAGCTTGGTACGACAATCTGGTGCAGTTGGTTTCTCCTTTCACCTATCAAGTCACACTCTACTTGGGCGCTCAGTGTCTCCCGGACCTTCCGTCATCAGGCGTCAGTGATGCAGGTTTGCAGGTGGCCATCTGGTCGTCTGTGCACACTTTCACAAAGTTCTATAAAGTGTATGTGTTGGCATCTGCAGATGCCTCTTTTGGCTGCAAGGTTTTGCAGGCTGCTGTTTAGAGGACTTGGTCCGTTTTCAGGGTGTATTGTTTTTTTCAGGTGGGCTCCAGTTGTTTTGGTTGAGCCTACTTGGCTACTGTTTTTAGCCTTGGGAATTTTTTGCTGTTCCCATCCCTCATGTTTAACACTGCTTTGGGACATCACAATGGTTAAAAATGTCAGGAGCTGTGTCCGTCAATGAACGAAAGAGAAAATGGGATTTTTGACATTTCTCTGATGTTCATTGACGGACACAGCACCCACCCCTCTGTGGAGTTGTATTTTCTCTGACACTGCTTGTAACAAAACTGAGTACCTATAGCAGAGAGAGGGAGTACACCCCTTGGGACTGCCTATAGGCATAGCCAGACTTCCCCTTGGGACTGCCTATAGGCATAGCCAGACTTCTTTTCTGCATAGTGTCCTCCTGTAGGGGGCAGTATAACCCAATAGTTAAGAATATCAGAAGCTGTGTCCATCAATGAACATCAGAGAAATGGATTTTGCGGTAAGTCAAAAATCCTAATTTTTTGGGGGGGGGGGGGGGGGGACAAGAAAATAATATATGTATCCAGATTTCCTACTAAATTAAAGCCATATTTGTCCTGGAAAAAAAAGAGGTGTATAATACGTAGAATATACAAAGGAAAGCAGCGCTAGTCACAATAATGAAATAACGTATCTGTGCAATTATAAACAAAGTGGAAAATATAAAGAAATGTCCAAGTGATCAAGGAGCTTTCACTTATATGTGGTCCACTAGCTGAATGGTGCACGAAAGTTTCCGATTCATTGTGCAAAGAAGGTCCACCTCCATGTGAAGTAATTAAATAGGCCCCTTACCAGGTCAGCTGGCCATTCAATTATAAATGGTCATAGGCACTCAGCATAACCATAACAGAAGTGATTCCATAGATGAGATCAGCAGCTCCCAGAATCAAAATTACCAGTAAGAAAATTACATACAAACTCACATAGTGAAGTATGTAGTAAACGCAGTCCATTTATTCAATAAAAGTTTCAATGCATCAAAGACGATATCGAATGATATGTGCAGATAAAAATCCTCTGAGCTGATGGCTCAAAAAGATAAGGACGCTGTGTCGAGTCGACTAGCAGAACAGATCCGCGCCGACGCAATTCATCACAGAAAGGCACGTCCAACATCTTTCGTCACAAAGATGTCTTCGGGGGACAGGTTAAATGAGAATTCGAAGAATACAAAATTGAAAACTATACAATGTGCACAACCAAGATATCACCAAAATGAAAAAAAAAAAAAAAAAAAACTTTAGGATTTAGAGAAAAAGGCCTAGGGACTCAAGTGGTAAATTAAAGTAAGGTGAAGCTGAAGATCATAAGCTTGTCTTTAAAGTATATGTGACCTCTCACCCCGTTCAGTTTAAAAAATTTGTCGTGTATAGATATAAAAATAATTATGAATACTTTTTTTTTTCTTTTTTTTATCAGTGTTCACATACCCTCGGTTCTTAGCTGCATATGAGGGATTTGAGTTTAGAAGCAGCAGTAGGCTGAACATCCCAGTGAATGGCTGTGTGTGTATGTGTTGGAGGGGGAGGGGGGGAACGTTTTAGCACAAGTCTAATCATTTGAGGAAACCAGGTTGAGTTGCCAGTACAGCCAGGAAAATTTAACATGCGATGCTCTCATGCCTAGTGTGGTCAGTTTTTAAAAGGAAAGCAGAGGGACTGTCAGGAACACCAGGTATTTCACACACAGGAAGCAAGACGAAGAGAACAGACTGCTTTCATACAAGCACATGGTACAGCAATTATGCTTCTGCAGAGATAACTACTGTAAATACTGTAAACCAACCTTTCCTCCCTTTTTTTGACAATACAGTATATCTGTATGTAGATGATATTACATTTCTGTGTTTTTGTTACAGAGAAAAGGGCTTTTGATTGCATGTTTATGCCATGACTTGGATCACCGGGGGTATACGAACACCTACTTACAAAAGTTTGATCATCCATTGGCAGCATTATATTCTACGTCAACAATGGAACAACACCATTTTTCTCAGACTGTGTCTATTCTGCAGGTAAGGACAGTGTAAGTTTTAGACTTGTAGGTAAATATGATTGCATTTTTACTCTTCTTTTAGTATAACTGCAGGTTGGCTGGAGTTAGTTAATATTTTTAGGTACTGTGGGAGATTAGCTCACAGGGATCACCTTTTCCAGGAAAGTAAGGCCAGCATGCAGGTCATTTCTTAAAAGTCTGGTGGGTTGCCAGCTTTATTCAGCAAAGGTTTGCAAATATGAAACAAACAACAAAACAGTAAAATAAATCCTTGCCGTCCGGCGCTAAACTATACAGGAATTTTCCTCACTATACAGTGTGGGGCTGGTCCCCATCACCCACAAAAAACACATGGCAAAGCAAACCTTTTAAAGTCCAAACCGAGCTCCTCTCTCAGATCCCCCTCCTGAGTCTCAGGCCAGAGCATTTCTGTGCTCTTTTCCTGTTAATTTAAAGTTCACCTGAGCATGGACTCAGGTAACTTACAATCTCTGGACCGGAACCTAGCCTGTCACAGAGGCTGGAAAAACCCGGGCCGGATTCCGGTTCAGTCTCTCACCACAGAATGTATGCGAGGTGAAATATAGCGATTATCTACTATCTCACCTCGCATACCGTCACAGTACTTAACATACTATACTGTTTGACACAAGATTTACTTAATATTTCTATTCATTTGGTTAATCTGTTCTGCAAAAATGTATTAATGGAGCAGGAGAGTGGCACATTCAAACATGGTGAGCTATTAGACGCAGGATAACTGGTGTGTCATCCGCCTCGGGAAGATTTTCACTTCTCATTGTCCCAATGGCACCAGTCACCTTGTATGGGGGGGTTCTAAATGATTATACAATCCTGACAATGATTTTGACCCCAATATACCGTTTACATTTTTTCCAACTGCGGTTTGTATTACTTTTATAGAGATTTACCCTTGCTTATGTTATAGCATTGGTCAGCAGCAGAACTGGGAGTGAAAGAAGATCTTTAGAACATGGACAAAAACAGCAATAAAAATCTGACAGACTAACAGTTTCCTATCATATCCAAAGCTAGGAAAACCTTTTGGCTGGAGAATTATTTGCGTAATCTAGAAACAATTGTTTCTGCTTAAAGAAATTGTGTTTTCGGAGTATGTCTCTTGTCATGCAGGATAGTTAACACATTTTATGTGTGTGTTGGAGGCTTAGAAAGTAATGTGCATGCTTTCAAAATACTGTATATTGAAAAATATGATATCTACAATTCTGGAGCATTCACCAGTAGGAGGAATGGTATACACGGACTGAAAATGACAAAATTAATAGACCTGTCAAATCTGGAAAATCCAAGCTGGGTTTGAGTGGGTGATAAGAGTTACCTTAGGAGAAAGACTGCATATCTTTCCCTCTGTAAATCCAAAGATTTAAACATAAATTAATCTTTCAGCTTTCCTGTTATAACCGAGCAAGGTCTCCCCTATTGCCACAACTACCTTGGAATCTTTTCATTTGTCAGTTAATGTGACTTGCAGTCTCGCTAACCAATATAAAAGTTTGGTAAAGCTGGGACTGTGCCTAACTTTCACAGGAAAAGGCATCAATTGCATATACTTTCAACTTTTTCTCTGGACCTCCTGTTTTAACATTGGTTTTCATTGAAAGTAACATTTACTTGCCATATTTTCATCATATGCTCGGTTTGAGGCTACTTATTTTAACACTACCCTAAACACAAATACTTGGATTACACTGCATTATAACCTATGTATGTATGTGATCTAACCAGACTGTCCTGAGTTGAACAAATAGTGCTTTCATACTGTAATATAAAGTGCTTGTTTATTATATTCTATTATTAGTAATTTGTATGCCTTTTAATGATCTAGGTTAATATATTTTGGTATACATTAAAAGAATTCCCTTTTATAGTATTGCATTTTCAAAGTAAATGTTCACTGAAAGATATATGGATTGCTGACGTCTCCTTCTGAAAATGACGGTTGTCTGTTTTTTAAAGTTGATCCAATGACTTCCTGTCTGGAATAAATGTAACTCTTTGTAGTAAAATCCTTTCTTGGAGTTCATTGAGAGACACAGGATTTGAAAACTTTTTGGTTATACTGTTGCCTACGGGAAAATTTAGACTCCAACAAACAGTGACCAGCCTAATGTAACCCCTCCCCTTCCCAGCATGTATGCATTTTGTAACCAAGCCGTGCTGTGTGCAAGACAATAAGCACAAAGCAGTAAGACGTGTCCCTCAATAAACACACAAAAAAGAGGATTTTATAGTGATGATAAAATCCTTTTTTTTTTTTTTTTTCTTGCTTTTTATTGAGGGACGCAGGATTCAGAGTCATTTGGTCTGTTCAAAAGTAGTTCAAGTGAGAGGTGGGCAACACAGCGAACAAAACAGGCCCAACTATAAGCAAACTGGGAAGTTTCCTCATGGACATTATGTTTAAAACTGGCATCAGAAGAGGTCTGGACAGCTGCCTGCTAAAACATATAGAATGTGCAAAAAGAAGACCAGGTGGCTGCCTTGTCAATCTGGGAAACAGTTGTCTGGTGCTAAAAAGCCCAAGAAGCAATCACAGATCTAGTAAAGTGCCCTGACTGGAAAGGAAGGGACCCAGTCCTTGAGAACATAAGCTGATTTGTCTGAAAAACCAAGAAATGAGAAAAGCGATGACAAAGGTTCATTCTTTCTAGACACGCAATGCTCACTAAATCCAGACAATGAAAAGGGTCATTTCCTTCTGATGTACTGGAGCTGCACAGAGGGCCAGGAGCACAATGTCCTAATTAGGGTGAAAGGCATTAAACCACCTTGTGAAGGGAAAAGATTTTTTACTTCTTGTTGTGAGAAGACATACAGTTCCTCCTTGATGGTTGATGTACACCACTGCCATAGCATTGTGCAATTGGATTCTGTTTGGAGACCTCTATATGAGATGTCTAGCATTGTAAAAATAACCAAATCACTCAAAGCTTCAGAAGTAGGGAATCTTCCAGGTACTGGCAGGGTTTCCAAAACTTCGACCTAGCCTATCAGGCTGGTGTCGGTTTAGGTGATCTCCTAGGAGATCTGAAGGAAGGATTTCCCCAACTCCAGAGCTAGATTTCTGAGCCACCAGGCCAAAGACAACCTGCTCCTTGGTGTCAGGTTAACAGATTTGTCCTATACTGAAAGAATATTGAGTTAACGGGTCACGAAGCGTTGAATTTAAAGTGTTATTTTCTCTTACGTCCTCCGACAGTTGCCGCTGCCTCCAAGTCATCACTGTTGGGTATTGACTTTCTCTCCGCAGGAGTAGCTAGGCATAAAGACTTAGTCAAAAGAACAAAGGCATTTGCATATACACACCCATGGGGGCTGTCCCATCTGGTCAATACCCCCCTGCAGTGACCACTCCCAACTCAGTTTCATTCTGCCTAGCGTCAGGAGTAGTTAGGCTTCCCTGTGCTAGGGCTACAGTCTCAGCCTATCTAATCCTTTTTTATTTGATTTTCTTTTGAAAATGTCAGTTTTTTCTTACTTTACTAGCTGTTTATTTTGTCAGCTTTAGTTTTAGTCGATTCTTCGGATGAAGATGGATTCATGCGGTGCTGGGATTCGGACTGACCACCCTGGTTCTCCAGAGCAGAGGGTCAGATGGACCCCCAGCCCGCCGTCGAGCGTTCAGCCATGGTTAGTCCTGGCACTTTGAACGACCCATCCCTGCTCGCAGCAGGGATGCAGCCGTGAGGTGGCTACCTCACAGGACACATCTGCGATGCTGCAGTGTTAGGTCCCTGGCTAATGGCACTCCCTGTCAGATGAGGACAGCGGCTTTCCGTTCATAGAGGCACACCACGCCATCTGGTACAGGTAAGTACTTCTGTGTGGGGCCTCTGTCTGGGGTGGCAGTCCTGTGTTGCTAGTTTTTGTCTGTGCCTGTGTGACTCCCTGATGCGGTCCCTGTGGGGATCGCTTGTGCATGCGCTGCGGTGCTGTATGTTTTAGGGGGTCCCCTTCCCTGTGTCACTTCGGTGCTTGTTGGGGGTGCAGACTGTGTGTGTGGCGGCCGCAGCGGGGTAAATCCGCGCGGTCCGTCATTTTAAGTATGGGCAGGCATGTTTGGCTTCTCTATGGGCAATGCTACATGCTGTTTTGGCGCCATCCGCCGCCATTTTGCGGTAGCAGAATGATCCTTCCGACCGCATGTCCGGCGGCCATTTTGGCGGAGCCTTCCTTGCAATCCTATGGGGCAGCCATTTTCCCTGAGTCATGCAGCCTATAAGTTCAGCCTACTCTAGCAGCGCTTCCTTTTCCTCTGAAGCAGGACATCGGTGGCAACGCTCTGCGGGGCCTGCAGGTTATCTCTCTCAATATTTTTCTGTATTGTCGCTTCTGGCTTAGTTTTTTTTCCTCCTGTTTGGGGGTCTTTGTCACTGTAGCTATAGCGGTGGGCTGCGCACTCCGCAGCGGTCTTAAAGGGGCAGTACAAACTTTATTGCACTGTTTGTCACCTTGAGCAATGGCTTCTCAGGACAGCAAATTCCCCCCAGCTTTGGTGGGGGTCCCCAGTTCTCCTGTGGCCCCTCTGAGACCTGATTTGGCCACTGTAGTGGCGACCTTGGTGTCAAATATGGAAATGCTGATGGCTGAACGTGCTGCTAAAAAGAGGCCCAGATTGTCTCTCTCCTCTGATTCAGATGGTGATATGGCTGCTGCGAGCGTGCCCTTTTCAGGGTCTCGCTCATCCTTGGACCCGCTGGGGTCTGAGGAGGAGGCAGAGGTGGAAGGGGTTGATACCTCCTCCCCGGGGTCGCCTGAAGAGCGGGCGACCATGGATGACTTAAGTGTTTCTGTTAAGGAAACACTACATTTGGAGGATGAGCCCAGTGCTCCAGGCGTTGTGTCCTCATTTGGGACGCACAGGACCCGCAGGTCGGCGCAGGTTTTTCCCTGCCCGGCGGAGTTTCATTGCACTGTTAATGAAATGTGGCGCACGTTAAACTCGTCCGTTCCTGGTGCCTAGTCGGTTCAAATTGCTTTATCCCTTTGCACCGGCTACGGAATCACGATGGTGTGTGCCTCCACAGGTAGATCACACTGTGGCCGTGTTAACCAAGGCTACCTTGGTTCCTTCTGAGGATACCCCGGTTTTGCTTTATGTTTTGGATCATTGTCTTGTTGGAAGACAAATCTCCGTCCCAGTTTTAGGTCTTTTGCAGACTCCATCAGGTTTTCTTCCAGAATGTTCCTGTATTTAGCTCCATCCATCTTCCCATCAATTTTAACCATCTTCCCTGTCCCTGCTGAAGAAAAGCAGGCCCAAACCATGATGCTGCCACCACCATGTTTGACAGTGGGGATGGTGTCTTCAGAGTGATGAGCTGTGTTGCTTTTATGCCAAACATAACATTTTGCATTGTTGCCAAAAAGTTTGATTTTGGTTTCATCTGACCAGAGCACCTTCTTCCACATGTTTGGTGTGTCTCCCAGGTGTCTTGTGGCAAACTTTAAACAACACTTTTTATGGATATCTTTAAGAAATGGCTTACTTGCCACTCTTCCATAAAGGCCAGATTTGTGCAGTATATGACTGATTGTTGTCCTATGGACAGAGTCTCCTACCTCAGCTGTAGATCTCTGCAGTTCATCCAGAGTGATAATGGGCCTCTTGGCTGCATCTCTGATCAGTCTTCTCCTTGTATGAGCTGAAAGTTTAGAGGGGCGGCCAGGTCTTTGTAGATTTGCAGTGGTCTGATACTCCTTCCATTTCAATATTATCACTTGCACAGTGCTCCTTGGGATGTTTAAAGCTTGGGAAATCTTTTTGTATCCAAATCCAGCTTTAAACTTCTCCACAACAGTATCTCAGACCTGCCTGGTGTGTTCCTTGTTCTTCATGATGCTCTCTGCGCTTTAACCACTTAAGCCCCGGAAGATTTTACCCCCTTCCTGACCAGGGGGTATTTTGCAATTCGGCACTGCGTGAATTTAACGGACCATTGCGCAGTCGTGCGACGCTGTACCTAAACGAATTTGACCTCCTTTTTTTCCCACAAACAGAACTTTCTTTTGGTGGTATTTGATCACCTGTGCGATTTTTTGATCATGCGCTATAAACAAAAAAAGAGCGTCAATTTTGCAAAAATAACAATATTTTTCACATTTTTTTATATGAAATTCCCCCCCAAAAAAATGTAAAAATCAAAATTTTTTAACATTTTCAGCCAATTTGTTTTATGCTACATATGTTTGGTAAAAAAAATCGCAAAAAGCGTATTTTGATTGGTTTGCGCAAAAGTTATCGCGTTTACTAACAAAGGGAAAGATTTCTGTCATTTTTTTTTTTTTTTTTTTTTTAACGCGTAATGGCGGCGATCTGCGATTTTTTTTTTTGCGGTACTGCGACATTGCGGCGGACAGATCCGTCCCTTGACTGAAATTTTTGACAATTTTGGGGTTACCAGTGACATTTCTACAGTAATCAGTGCTATACATATGCACTGTTACTGTAAAAATACACTGGTAGTGAAGGGGTTAACTTTATTTGAGAGGGAGGGGCTGTGTGTGTCCCTAGGGGCATGATTCTAACTGTGATTGGCTGTGGCTTGAGGTGTAGGAACAATGATCAACGGTCCTACATAGTAGAACCGTGTGATCATCGTTTCTACACCGGGGAGAATGACAGGCGGCTTGTTTACACTAGCCGCCTGACTTTCTCCCTCTCCCCCGACGATCGCCGAGTGACCGGCGGACATCGGGTCCGCCGGTCACACGCGCGCGGGGGGGGGGTCCATGACCGAGCGGGAGCCTGCCTCCGGTGGCGCGCGCTCTCTCCCCAGAGTCTCACAGGCTAGCGACGTAGACCTACGTCGCTCTGCCTGTGAGGGGCTGACTGCCGCAGTAAATATACTGTGAGCAGTCGGCAAGTGGTTAAACGGACCTCTGAGGCTATCACAGTGCAGGTGCATTTATACGGAGACTTGATTACACACAGGTGGATTCTATTTATCATCATTAGTCATTTAGGTCAACATTGGATCATTCAGAGATCCTCACTGAACTTCTGGAGAGAGTTTGCTGCACTGAAAGTAAAGGGGCTGAATAATTTTGCATACCCAATTTTTCAGTTTTTAATTTGTTTACAAAGTTTAAAATATCCAATAAATTTCGTTCCACTTCATGATTGTGTCCCACTTGTTGTTGATTCTTCACAAAAAATTACAGTTTCATATCTTTATGTTTGAAGCCTGAAATGTGGCAAAAGGTCGCAAAGTTCAAGGGGGCCGAATACTTTCGCAATGCACTGTATAAGGTAAAAAAAGCCTTGACCACTTAGAACTGACTGCTGCAAGCAGATAAGATTCAAAGAGCCTGAAGTGACCAGGTAGGCAGCAGCATAGACTAACCAAGGTGAAATGGCATGCCTCTTGAGATAAGGAACAAAAGTGAGAAGGAGCTACCTCATGCTAAATGACAGGAAAACAAGTGTGGAGTGTGTGCCCATAACACAGCACTCCATCTTTTAGTGTTTTAGCTCTTTGCATGGAGATACATAGAAGAAAAGGATGTAATGATGGTGCCAAATGGTTGTAATAAACAAAGGAGCTTTTTGTGCTCAGCCCATAAGTTCCACTCATATTGGGTATTCAGAAACTCGGTCACACCGGAGGTTGTCACAGCTCTGAACCTGGAAAGTTCTTTGTAGCTAATTAACTCAGTACACAGAGGTTTTAGGGTTCAGGTACGTCCTACAAAAGGATTGTTGAGGATGACCTGATCCATATAGCTGCATAACAGACCAGCTCAAGCACTAGGTAGATAAAGTCTTGTTTAAAGAAAAAAAAAAAGAATCTTTAACAAAAAAAAAAAAATGGTTTGTTAAACCATTTAAACTTTTCTCAGTAGAGAAATTACATTGATCCTAATAGAACACACAAATAAAACAAATAAAAAAATCATGCTCGGAGTGGGAGGTTTTATACCCTGCTGGTCCCCTTTTGTTTTCAAGCTGGTATCCAAATCCCCCTGTAGGTGGCACTGTAGTGCAGATGTTTCTGGTCTTGATGTCCTTCATTGAACGGAATAGGGTATTTGTACAGTATAAATGCTTTTTGTGTTTTTGTAGTGTTTATATAGTTGTTTTTGCAAAAGTTGCTTGCATGTTTTAGGGGGAGCATGGCTGGTTACATTTGCTTGGACTATAAACAAGCACATATAAGAAAACCCCTTGTCGGCATTTATTTAAAGCAAACCTTATAGTTAAAACGTGAAGAAGAACAAAGAACCCTTATTTGCTTCCAAACACCACTATGAATTGTAGAAATGACAATCCAGTCAGGCAAGAAATGAAACAAGGTGTTTGCTTCCAATGTGGATGTGCCCCTATGTATACTGTTTTGTCTTTGCAGATATTAAGTAGGAGGTAGTCAGTTTAAAGTTGATGCTGGGATTGCTATAATTAAAGCCTAACTCCAGCCATTTATTTATTTATTTGGGGGGGGGGGGTTGAAAAAGGGAAGGGCTAAAACCTCTGTCCCCTCTGAACCCCTTTAGTACAGAGTATTTACCTATAATTACAACATGGCTATACAGATTTATATTTTTCTTTTAGCTGATTTCTTAGCTCTTTATGTGTGAATAATGTAAACTGAGTTTGAATCAATTAGTACAGAAAATGGAGGCTTATTTTTTGTTAAAAAAACACTGCCCTTGCCCCTTTTAGCAGAAGGTTAGGTTATTAATGCCACAGGATTGCTATTGTGGTCACTTCTAAAGGAACTTGCATCAGATTGAGCCAGACAATATGTTGCTCTGCCTAAACGGTGACCCTCCTTATCAGAAACTAATTTCTTTCTTTTTTTTTTTTTGATCATACCTTTTACATTCTCCTTTATTTCTTAGGATTAATATTTAATTACGGTATATATCTGCTTTAAATGTTTGTAGCATGATTTCTATATGATTTATTAAAAACTTTAAAATTGGATTGAATATTATATATAAAAAATGAAGTGTTGTTTTTCTGAATTAGATTACCCCCTGCATTTGTAACCATCTTTTTATAAACCCTGTGCTTGCCTAATATAGTACATTGGTACTGAAAATGGTTACAGTAGAGCTATGGTCAAAATAAAAATGAGATATATGATGCAGTCTGTCACTTACTGTAACACAGCAATTTGTTTTTATGAGTCATCCCATGTCTTTATTTTACTACCAGTTTATCCTTAAAGAAGATTATTTTTGTAATGATACTATTTTTAATCCTATTTTTACCCTTCTGTAATAGGATGGCAACAGTATTCATTGTGACATGGAATGTATTATCTGCTGTAGCTTTAGGCTGACAACAATGTTTTATTTTTAATTTTTTTTTCAAAATTTAAAAACTTATGAAAAAAAATGGCTGTTGTAGCAACCCCTTTCAGTATTAATTGCTATGTTTCACATTTTCTGGTTAGCTTGGCCCTTTGATGGAAGTAGATAATTGATTTACTGACAGGAAAAACAAGACAACTGTGTTTTTGCCATTGACAGGCTACATTAAATAAGTGATTTTAACTTTGCTCATAGTTCCACTGTAAGATCCATCCATTAATCTCTTCTCATATAATGGCAGAAAGGTTAAAGTTGATCTTTACATTGAAATACACAGGACATTGTGCTTTTTATCTATGTTTTGTTGTTTCACATAGCTGGAAGGGCACAATATCTTCTCCAATTTGAGTTCTTGCGAGTATGAACAAGTGCTGGAAATTATTCGCAAAGCCATCATTGCCACAGACCTTGCGTTGTATTTTGGAAATCGAAAGCACTTAGAGGACCTTCATCAAACCGGCGCGCTAAATTTTAACAACCAAGCTCACAGGTAAAGAAGAACTATAATTAACCTTTGTGTTCTCTTTGATCCCTCTAAACTTGTATTCCTGCATATAAAATTTTCAGTGGCACTGTTTAAAGTAATCTACTCAAACCTTATATTCCATATTCTAGAACAGTGATGGCGAACCTTGGCACCACAGATGCTTTGGAACTATCATGGGAAATGTAGTTCCAAAACATCTGGGGTGCCAAAGTTTGCCATCACTGTTCTAGAGGGTTGAATCACCCTTTTTAATTGAACTTATGGCAACGGAAATGTCAGTAATATACTTTAAGAATAGCTTCTTATCTATGCCTGTGTTTGTTTTTTGGATGTACTATTTGACAGAAAAGCTAACTAGCATTGCATTTCACACAAAGTACATGTGAACTGTGGTAAAGCAGACACATCTAAAATCAGTCCTGCTGAGTAGTGAAAAATTGGAACTGGAGTTATTGGAAAGCCTAAAGTTTAATACAGTTTCTGGAAACTAATTTTTCTAAGTGATGATTTTTTCCTTAACTATACGTTTCCTTTAAAGTGGTTGTAAATGCTGATTTTTAAAAAAAACAAGGGCATTGCACAGAGTGGCCTCTTTTCTCCTCTTCTGGGTTCCCTGCTGATGCTGTCTGCTCCTCCTCTTCTCTGAGTGCCCCTTTAGCAAGCTGTGTGCTATGGGGATACTCGTGTGGGCACACTACTGAGCAGGGCTGTGTGCATCCATAGATATGCACAGCGTGCCTTGTCATTTCCCCCCCCCCTCCACTCCATCCTCACAGGATTTGATTTGCAGCAGCAAGAGCCAATGGCCTTCTCTGCTGCCTGTGAATACAGGAAGAGAGAGCAGTGCTGCTGCAGACAGGCAGCACACTAGAAAGAGGATCCAGATACATATTTGGGGGTGATCCTGAAAGTTTTTACCCTAATGCAGAGTGCATGCCTTTGCAACCACTTTAAGCACTTAAGGACCAAGCCTATTTCTGACACGTTGTTTACAAGATAAAATCAGTATTTTTTTGCTATAAAATTACTTAGAACCCCCAAACATTATATATATTTTTTTAGCAAAGACTCTGGAAAATAAAATCGCGGTAATTGCAATATTTTTTGTCATGTCGTATTTGCGCAGCAGTCTTTCCAACACAATTTTTTTGGAAAAACATTTCACTGCGTTTAAAAAAAAAACTAAACTGTAAAGTTAACCCAATTCTTTTGTATATTGTGAACGCCGAGTAAACCGATACCTAACACGTTACGGTTTAAAATTGCGCACACTCGTGGAATGGCGACAAACTACGTTACTTAAAAATCCCCATAGGTGACGCTTTAAAAAATTAACAGTTACCAAGTTTAGAGTTACAGAGGAGATCTTTTTCTAGAATTATTGCTCTTGCTCTGGGGATCACGGCGATCCCTCACATATGATTTGAACACCATTTTCATTTGCGGGCGCGACTTGCGTATGCGTTTTCTTTCGTGTGTGAACTCACGGGGACAGGGGCGCTTTAAAATGTATTTTTTTTTTCCTATTTTATAAAAAATTTTATTTTTAACAGTTTCAAGAAAAAAAAATCTGATCACTTTTATTGCTGTCCCAAGCAATGTAAACATCCCTTGTGACAATAATAGGCAGTGACAGGTACTCTTCATGGAGGGATCGAGGGCCTAAAAGACCCCAGACCCCTCCACTGCACTTCAAAGTATTAAAAATGCCAAAATCTGCATTTCTCTTTCGTTCATTGAAGGACACAGCTCCTGGTATTTAAAACCATTGGGTTATACCGCCCCCTAGAGAAGTAGGACACTAGGCAGAAAATAATTCTTGCTGCACCCATGGGCAGTTCCGGGGGGTATACTCCCTCTCTCTGCTATAGCCTAGTCAGGAGTAAGGTCCTAGTTCCTTGCTGGGATCTTTGGTTCTGGCAATATTTTTTCTTCTTGGATAGAAATTTTTTTCTCCTGGATTTTTTCTGTGAGATCTACAATCCAAATGCTGGACTGGGCATTGGTCTGGAAAATCTAGATCCAGTGGTCACCCCAGTCTGGCCAGCGAGTGCTCGCAGACCTCCGCTCCACGCTAGGTCAGCCACAACATAGTCCCACTGGACAAAGGCTGGCCTGCGAGGCTGGCCTGGGGATGATGCCAAGGGGGTGTGCCGCCGGCGAGCAGACGATAGACTGTGTGGGGGGGTTTTACCTGATGGGGGCTCCTGCCAGGGCCCCTCCATCCTGCTTGGATCTGTCCCTGAGGCCTGGTTTCCCTACTGGGTCACTGTATGCCTTGTGTTGCTGCGCTGAGCCACCATTTTGTTGTAGCCTGTGTATTCCTGTACACGGCGGCCATGTTTGTCTAGTCCAGCAGCCATTTTGCTGTGATTTGCCATTGAAAATAGCAGCGGCCATGGCAGTGGAGCCCTGTGGGCGGCGATTTCAGCAGTGGGAGCCCCTCCTCATCCCCTAGACTCCTGGATGATTTTATTTCCTGATCACTGCATATGTAGTGCATTATCCTGGTGGCTGCAAGTGCTTGTTTATGCGGGTGGTGAGTCTGGTGGGGTCCTCTCCCTCTCTGCTGAGAATAGCTTGTTGTCTTGTGCCTGGTGACCGGGTGGTGCTGCCAGCATGGTGGGGGTTGTTTTATACCTTTTGTGGGGTCCCCCTGGTGACTCATGGAGTCTTGGGAGAACATTTCCCCACCTGATCCCCTCTCTGAGGCTGTTGGTCCCTCCAGGTCCCAACCATCCATCCGTGCATTAACGGCGGTCCTGGAGTCCCTTGTGTCCCTGGTGGAAGTGGCTTTCGGGTGAGGGGCTAGCAAAAAGCGCCCCCCCCGCTGCTTTCCCCAGCCTCATCTGTCTCATCAGATCCTGAATCTGATTCTGCTGCAGACGTGGGTCACCCTGCTGGTTCTGCAACCTTGAGTCTGGAATTCTCTGATAGAGGATGATTCCTCCACGTCTGCGACCATGCACGAAAAGGCGCTGGTGAAGGAACTGATTGTATCTGTGCGTGCGACCCTAAAGATCGAGGACATAGCTGAAGCTGCGATGGATGCCCTTTGGCACTTACAAGCCATCCAGAGCAGCAAAGGTGTTTCCTTTCCCGCCTGTGGGGACGACCAAAGCGTTGCTGTGGGGTTCCTAAGCGCTTTACTAGGCGTTATCCCTATGAGGAGTCCCTTCCTAAGAAGTGAACTGTGCCACCAGTGGTGGACCCTCCGGTTTCCAGATTGAACAAAGGCAACCATGATTCCAGTTGAAGAGCCTTCGGCTTGTAAGGATCTGGCTGACCAGAACGTGTGGAGGCTGTGGCCTGCAATATGTACGCTCTGGCAGGTTCAGCAATGAGGCCAGTATTTACCATTTCCCTAGTGTCGCAAACTCTGACCATGTGGGCTAAGCTCTTAAGCCATGACCTGGAGGGGAGACCGTTCCCCCCTGCCTTTGCCAAGCTGGCAGACCAGCTGGTCCAGGGGCTACAGTTTGTGCGATGCTTCTTTGGATGTGGCTCCCCTGATGGCTCGCCTCTCTGTTTTGGCAGTGGTCCTTTGGCGTGTCTTTTGACTCAAGTGCTTGTCTGCGGGTCAGACTTCAAAAAAGCCTTTGCTGATCTTCCTTTCCAAGGAGATCACCTGTTTGGAGCTACCCTGGATGACATCATTAAAGGTCTCATGGCGGGGGGGGGGTACTTTTCCTCCGCAGGCTACTAAGGGCAAGGAACCTCTTCCTAGACGTGGGCCTTCCTTCTCAGCTCATCAAAATGAGCCTGGTCTGGTAAGCCAAGATCAGGCTTCTCCAGACCCATGGATAAGGCTCCTTCAGCATGAAGGTGCGCCCTCACCCATATCCGGGGTGGGGGGATGTCTTTGCTGGTTTCCGGATCCGTGGACTTCCCTGGTGCAAAACAAGTGTGTCCACTAAGTAATTCAGTCCGGCTACAAGATCGAGTTTTGCTCTTGTCCCCCGGCAAGGTTTTTTTCCTTCCAACTTGCACCTGTACCCAGACCGCTTACAGGGCCTGTTTGGGGCAGTATAAGACCTATTCCTTCAAGGTGTGATTGTCCTGATTCTGACTTTGGAACGTTTTCATTGTTTTTCTCAAACCTGTTCACAGTCCCCAGGAAGGAAGGCAAAGCGCGTCCAATCCTGGACCTCAAGGGACTCAACTGCTTTGTGCGGGTACAGAAGTTCAGAAAGGAATCCATTCAAATGGTGCTGGCATCCCTGCATCAGGGAGATTTCCTCGCTTCTTTCGATATCAAGGATGCCTACCTTCACATTCCAATATATGTCAGTCACCCGCCTTTTCTCCGCTTTGCTGTGGGAGAGGAGCATTATCAGTTTGTGCTGTTACCCTTTTGTCTCGCCTCTGCTCCTTGGGTCTTTTCACAAAAGGGTTACCCTGGTGCTAGCTTTGCTATGCCAATTAGGGATCATTGTACTGGGCTACTTGGACGAACTCCTTCTGTGAGCAGTCTCCCTCTGCTCTGGTAGAAAACCTGTAGATCACAATACAAACTCTGTGGAAGTTCGGCAGGATTCTGAATTTTCAGAAGTCTGCCCTGGTTCCATCCACAAAGCTGGACTATCTGGGCCTAACTCTGGACTCAGCCTTAGCCGGAGGGCTCCTTCCTCTGAACAAACTCAAGAAATTGCAGGCTGAAATTTGTCTCCTGATGTCCAACAGGTGGTAATCCCTCTGGACTTGGTGTCTAATGGTGTCTACCTTCGAGGTGGTTCCTTTTGCAGTTCCATACGAGGTCCCTGCAAAGGGAGATTCTGACCAAATGGGACAAGACTCCGCAGTCACTGGACAATCAGACCTGGCTGAGTCGGGGAACGAAGGAGTCCCTGATATGATGGCTTCTTTCAGGGCCGGCCTTTGGGGTGTGCGAGCTGTGCGGCCGCACAGGGCGCCATGGGCAACAGAGGCGCCGTGCGACCATCACAGCTCGCATATGATCAGGCCGCACAGCGGGAGGTAAGCAACAACCGCGGCCTGGAGAGGGTTAACACAGGCCGCAGCCACCGCTTATCTCCCACTGTGCGGCTGTGCCTCGGTCTCCTATTGCTCCAGGGCTGAGCTGTGTGTATGTCTTACACAGCTCAGCCTCCGATCCGCCGCCACTAACAGATCCCTCCTCTCCAGGGACGCCAGAGGAGAGATTGTCAGCTCCTCCTCCCGCCCCTTCTCCTCCTCCCGCCCGTCTCCTCGTGGTGAGCTTCCGTACTAAGGTAAGTAAGCTCTCTCCTGCATCAAATGTAAGAGGGGGGCTCTGTGGGGGGGGGTCTCATGTAAGGGGGGGCTCTGTGTGGGGAGTCTCATGTAAGGGGGGGCTCTGTGTGGGGGGTCTCATGTAAGGGGGGCTCTATGTGGGGGGTCTCATGTAAGGGGGGCTCTGTGTGTGGGGTCTCTTATGTAAGGGGAGGGGCTCTGTGTGGTGGTCTCTTATGTAAGAGGGGGCTTTGTGTGGGGGTCTCATGTAAGGGGGGCTCTATGTGGGGGTCTCATGTAAGGGAGGGCTCTGTGTGGGGGTCTTTTATGTAAGGGGGGCTTTGTGTGGGGGGTCTCATGTAAGGGGGGGCTTTGTGTGAGGAGTCTCTTATGTAAGGGGGGGGGCTTTGTGTGGGGGTCTCTTATGTAAGGGAGGGCTTTGTGTGGGGGGTCTCTGTATGGGGGGTCTCTGATGTAAGGGGGGCTCTGTGTGGGGGTCTCTGATGTAAGGGGGGGCTTTGTGTGGGGGTCTCATGTAAGGGGGGGGCTCTGTGTGGGGGGTTTCTGATGTAAGGGGGGGGGGGCTCTGTGTGGGGGTCTCTGATGTAAGGGGGACTCTATGTGGGGGTCTCTGATGTAAGGGGGGCTTTGTGTGGGGGGTCTCTAATGTAAGGGGGCTCTGTGTGGGGGGTTTCTTATGTAAGGGGGGCTTTGTGTGGGATGTCTCTGATGTAAGGGGGTCTCTGTGTGGGGGGTCTCTGATGTAAAGGGGGCTTAGTGTGGGGGGGTCTTTGATGTAAGGGGGCTCTGTGGGGGTCTCTGATGTAAGGGGGCGCTTTATGGGGTGTCTTTGATGTAAGGGGGCTCTGATGTAAGGGCCGCTGTGTGGGGGGCTCTGATGTAAGTGGTCTCTGTGTGGGGGGCTCTAATGTAAGGGGGGTCTGTGTGGGGGGGGGCTCTGATGTAAGGGGGCTCTGTGGGGGGGGTCTCTGATGTAAGGGGAGCTCTGTGTGGGGGGTCTCTGATGTAAAGGGGGCTCTGTGTGGGGGTCTCTGATGTAAAGGGGGCTCTGTGTGGGGGGTCTCCGGCGCTTCGGCTGGGCAAATCTCTCCTACCGTTTTATTGGACAGTGGTCACCATGGATGCTAGCCTGTCCAGCTGGGGAGGCGTCCTCTGCAAGCATTCTGCTCAGGGAATCCAGACGCTGGAAGAGTCCAGACTACCGATCAATGTCTTGGAATTCCGAGCAATCAGACTGTGTCTGGACCATTGAATGGATCGTCTTTAGGGTTGTCCAGTGCGTATTCAATCAGACAGTGCCACAGCCGTGGCTTATGTCAATCACCAAGGGGGCACAAAAAGTGTCCTGGCGGCTCTGGAGGTAGCCGGCATTCTAAGGTGGGCAGAATGGTTCGTTCCAGCCCACTCCGCAGTACACATTCCAGGGGTGGAAAACTGGCAGGCGGATTACCTCAGTCGGCAGCCGTTGGATCAAGGGGAGTGGTCCCTTCACTCGGAGGTGTTTCATCAGTTGTGTCTCCGGTGGGGCACCCAAGAGGTAGATCTGTTGGCATCTCATCTCAACAGAAAAGTGCAAAGGTTTGTGGCTTATTCAAGGAATCCTCTGGCAGAAGCCATGGACACGCTGGTAGTCCCGTGGGGTCAGTTTTATCTGATTTACGTCTTCCCTCCTCTCAAGCTTCTGCCAAGACTTCGACACAGGATTAGGGCAGAAGGAATTCCGGTCATCTTAGTGGCTCCGGACTGGCCTCGTCAGGCTTGGTATGCCGATCTGGTGCGGCTGGTCACCGGCGTTACTTGGAAGCTTCCTCTCAGGGAGGATCTGCTGTCCCAAGGACCAATCTTCCATCCTGCTTTACAGTTGCTAGCTTTGACGGCTTGGCTGTTGAATGCCAGGTGGTGAAGGATAGAGGTTTAACTCTATCAGTGATTCCTACACTGGTAAAAGCTAGGAGTATCTACCATTGTACGTGGAAGACGTACATTGCGTGGTGTGAGTCTCTTGGGGTTCACCCTCGGTCCTTCTCGTGGTTTGGATCTTGACCTTCCTTCAGCAGGGGGGTTGAACAGAAATTAGCCTTAAGTACCATCAAGGGCTAGGTGTCGGCTTTGGCGTTCTTCTTCCAATGACCTTTGGCCACACACTCCCTGGTGCATACCTTTCCTCAGGGTGTACGACATTTGGTTCCTCCAGAGCTTGCTCCGTTGCCGTCGTTGCCGCAATTTGGTGCTTTTGGTCCTCCAGAAGCCTCCTTTTGAGAATCTTCGGGAAATTCCCCTGCTTACACTGTCCCAGAAGGTGGCCTTTTTGGTGGCTATCACCTTTGCGTGCAAGGTGTCGGAACTAGCCGCGTTATCCTGTCCATCTTACCTCGTGATTCACAGAGATAAGGTTGTTCTTCACCCCTAACCGTTGTTCCTTCCAAAGGTTCTCTGTCTGATTTTCTTTTGCATGAAGACATTGTGTTGCCTTCCCTGTGTCCCAGGCCTAAAAATCTGAAGGAAATTGCCTTGCATGCCTTGGATGTGGTAAAGGCAATTAGGGCGTACCTGGCAGCTACGGAGTCTTTCAGGAAGTCAGACTCTCTCTTTGTGCTTACGGATGGGCCTCGCAAAGGGTTGTCCCCTTCCTCTGCGACCATTTCCAGTTGGATCACAGACAGTGATTCAGGCCTATTCCATCAAGGGTCAGGTTCCTCTTTTCCCTGTTAGGGCGCACTCTCTTAGTGCCTCCTGGGCTTTCCGTCATCAGGTGTCGGTGACGCAGGGTTTGCAAGGCGGCCACTTGGTCATCGGTGCACACATTCACAAAGTTTTATAAAGTGGATGTGTTGACATCTGCAGATGCTTCTTTTGGCTGCAAGGTTTTGCAGGCTGCTTTTGAGAGGACCTGATTCTCTTCGAGGTTGTATTGTTTTTTCAGGTGAGCTTCAGTTGTTTTGCTTGGCTACTGTTTAGCCTTGGGAATTTTTTTGCTGTTCCCACCCCTCGTGTTTAACACTGCTTTGGAAAGTCCCAACGGTTATGAAGATCAGGAGCTGTGTCCATCAATGAACGATAGAGAAAATGTGATTTTTGACTTAACGTAAAATCCATTTCTCTGATGTTCATTGATGGACACAGCACTGTAATTCTTCTGACACTGCTTGTAACTAAACTGTGTACCTATAGCAGAGAGAGGGAGTATACCCCCTGGGACTGCCCATGGGCGTAGCCAGTCTTTTTTTTTTCTGCCTAATGTCCTACTCCTGTAGGGGGCAGTTTAACCCAACGGTTATGATGATCTAAAGCTGGTCTGTCAAAGAACATCAGAGAAAAGATTATTGTATATGAACACTATACTACAAAATACTCCCACAAATGTGGGCCATTGATTGCAACCAAGATTTGTTAATTTGCACACACAAAAAAAAGTATTTTTCCTAACAAATTAATTAAAGACCATATTGCAAAAATGAATACACCCCAATGAAAGTCTTAGGAACAAAGCTAAATTTTAGACCACAAAATCCTAATTAACCAGTTTGGGTCTACATGTAATACATGTAGAAATCATCCTAATTTTTAGCAACAAAATTACATAAACCCCCAGAACATTATATATTTTCAAAAAGCAGAGGCCCTGTAGAATAAAAAGGTTATATTTGCTCATTTTTGTTTCACGTGATACTTGCGCAACTGATTATTAAATGCAAATTTTCCGGAAAAAATATACTCAAATGAATTCTAGTGCAAAACCACACAATATAATATCCATTTTTGGTTACAATATTAAAGATGAGGTTGCATCAAGTAAATAGATAACATTCCATGTTTTGAAATTGCGTGCACCGTGATATCACCAAAAACTATGGTGTCCAAAAATGACCATAGGTAACGCTTTAAAAGCCGTTACAGCTCATTCATTTAGAGTTAACGAGGATCTCTTGTGCTCGAATTATTGTTCCCACTCTGACGTTCACGGCAATATGTCATATGTGTGGTGTGACCGCGGTTTACATACACATACGTATGCACCCTGGGTGTGCGCAGGTGTATGGGGCAACAGGGGTTTTGTCATTTTTTTTATATTTTTTTTTTTACTTTTTTTCTTTTTTCCTTATTTTTACGTGGTTGCTATCACAAGGGGATAATAAACCCCTTTGTGATAACATTGGGCAGGTGACAGGCAAAGAGTTGTAAAGACTCCCAAAGAGCTGAACTGGTTAACAAGAATTCATCTACAGGTCAGTCTAATTCATAAAAAAAGTGTCCAGCAGACAGTTGATTATAAAAAGACGTTATTTAAAGAAATCCCCTTCCATTTTCATGTGGACAGCAGTGGCACCACTTAAAAGAGAAATGTCACAAGACCTGGGAAAGAAAATCATTTCTTTACCCAAGAAAGATGAATGCTACAAGATCAGCAAAGCTTTACTTCTCAGTCAGAATACTGTAGCAAAAGTGATACAAAAATTTAACAAAGATGGAACTGCAACCATCTCACAGAGATGTCCAGGCTGTCCACGGAAATCAACACCTCAACAGGAGTGTCTTCTGATGAGAAACACTGATAAAAATTGCCATGCAAGTTAGCTAAAGAAGTGGAAAGCCAAACTGGGGGTGATTGTTTCCGGTGACACAATACGGCATACACTGCAGAGGAATGGCATGCATGGGTGTCATCCACAAAGGAAGCCTCTCCTAAAGCCCATGCACAAAAAAGCCTACATAGAATTTTCCAGGGCCAATGCTGAAAAAGAAGACTACTACTGGGACTTTGTACTGTGGAGTGATGAAACCAAGAAAAATGTTTTTGGAAATGATGACTTCAAAATTTCATGGCGTTGCAAAGGTGAGGATTACAAAGAAAAATGCATGGTGCCTACAGTGAAACGTGGCAGTGCGAAGATGCTACTGTCGCATTCAGTGGCCAAGTACAGTCAGGTCCATAAATATTGGGACATTGACACAATTCTAATATTTTATACACCACCACAATGGATTTGAAATGAAACAAACAAGATGTGCTTTAACTGCAGACTTTCAGCTTTAATTTGAGGGTATTTACATCCAAATTAGGTGAAAGGTGTAGGAATTACAACAGTTTGTATATGTGCCTCCCACTTTTTAAGGGACCAAAAGTAATGGGACAATTGGCTGCTCAGCTGTTCCATGGGCAGTTGTGTGTTATTCCCTCATTATCCCATGTACAAGGAGCAGATAAAAGGTCCAGAGTTAATTTCAAGTGTGCTATTTGCTTTTGGAATCTGTTGCTGTCAGCTCTCAATATGAGATCCAAAGAGCTGTCACTATCAGTGAAGCAAGCCATCATTAGGCTGAAAAAGCTAAATAAACCCATCAGAGAGGTAGCAAAAACATTAGGTGTGGCCAAATCAACTGTTTGGAACATCCTTAAAAAGAAAGAACGCACCAGTAAGCTCAGCAACACCAAAAGACCCGGAAGACTATGGAAAACAACTGTGGTGGATGACTGAAGAATTCTTTCCCTGGTGAAGAAAACACCCTTCACAACAGTTGGCCAGATCAAGAACACTCTCCAGGAGGTAGGTGTATGTGTTTTGAAGTCAACAATCAAGAGAAGACTTCACCAGAGTGAATACAGCGGGTTCACCACTAGATGTAAGCCATTGGTGAGCCTCAAAAACCGGAAGGCCAGATTAGAGTTTGCCAAACAACATCTAAAAAAGCCTTCACAGTTCTGGAACAACATTCTATGGACAGATGAGACCAAGATCAACTTGTACTAGAGTGATGGGAAGAGAAGAGTATGCAGAAGGAAAGGAACTGCTCATGATCCAAAGCATACCACCTCATCGGTGAAGCATGGTGGTGGTAGTGTCATGGCGTGGGCATGTATGGCTGCCAATGGAACTGGTTCTCTTGTATTTATTAATGATGTGACTGCCGACAAAAGCAGCAGGATGAATTCTGAAGTGTTTCGGGCAATATTATCTGCTCATATTCAGCCAAATGCTTCAGAACTCATTAGACGGCCCTTCACAGTGCAGATGGACAATGACCCGAAGCATACTGCAAAAGCAACCAAATAGTTTTTTAAGGGAAAGAAGTGGAATGTTATGCAATGGCCAAGTCAATCACCTAATCTGAATCCGATTGAGCATGCATTTCACTTGCTGAAGACAAAACTGAAGGGAAAATGCCCCAAGAACAAGCAGAAACTGAAGACAGTTGCAGTAGAGGCCTGGAAGAGCATCATCAGGGATGTTAATCTGTCCCATTACTTTTGGTCCCTTAAAAAGTGGGAGGCACATATACAAACTGTTGTAATTCCTACACTGTTCACCTGATTTGGATATAAATACCCTCAAATTAAAGCTGAAAGTCTGCAGTTAAAGCACACTTGTTTGTTTCATTTCAAATCCATTGTGGTGGTGTATAGAGCCAAAAAGATTACAGTTGTGTCAATGTCCCAATATTTATGGACCTGACTGTGTATGTCTCCTGATCTGAACCCAGTTGAACATCTATGGTGAATTCTGAAGAGACAAGTTGAGCATCATCCTCCATCCAGCATCCAGGCTTTAAAAGAGGTAGTTCTTGAAGAATTGCAATATGTCGACGACTTGTTCGCTCTATGCCTAGAAGACTTGGTGCTGTCCTTACAAATCATGGAGGTCATACCAAGTAATAGATGTAGAAGGTTTTGTTGTGGTGTACCTGTATATTAATTTTTGCATCAACTAATTTGAGTAAAACTGAAGATTTTGTAATCTAAATATTATTGTTAACCCTTCTTTCATGTAATGAGCTAAACAAATGTTCTAAAAAAACAGTTTTGTTCAAATTTTGGAAATTGTTCTTGTGTTTATTGAAATCGTTTTTGAAATCTTACTTTTCAAAAAGGGTGTACTCATTTATGCTGAGCACTGTATATCCCAGGACAACAGGGTACGGAGTATCTTCATATCCATTATGATAAGGATGTCCCAAAGTACTTAATATGAAGGGACAGGAAATCTCTTTTCTAGGCAATAACCATTCCCAGCTAGGCAAGGCTTCAGTTTTTTTTTTTTTTTTTGTTTTTTGTCTGAGTGATGGTCATGTTTGTGCAGTCTCTGCACAAAAACATCTAGTTTCTCAACAGTTCCATCTTTTTTGAGGAGACTGACTTTTCCAGATATGTAGTGTATGGCTTATTATGCTCACATTAAAAAATGGGATTGGGAAAGCATGGACTTTACTGGCACAGATAGATAAAATATAACATTTATTATTGACTGATTAAAATTTAGAACAAGTGGCAAACAAATGCCAACGCATACAAATAGTCAACAAAAAATACAGAAGAAAGGTAATTCCAAACTACCACATTATACAATAAACATGCAAATATACGTAGACTCTGTGATATTGATCATATTGTAAATTACCCCCGAAGGGAGGCATAGAGATACCACTTCCCCTCCCGGGGATCTGTAGATAGGATTGTCACAGATGTCAGACAGAGTGTGAGCTAGGCTGACATATTTTGCAAATATGTTTCATCTGGAGCTCTGGTTCATCACACACACACACACAACATTTACTGTTAGCTACTCTATCAGAAACAGAAAATAGAATAAACAACTTTTTGGGTAGTTGAAGTTGGGATACAATCTCCAAAGACAATAGTGTAATCAAATAGGCTACTGATTAATAACATGCTGATAGGTTTATGTCGCATTGAAGGAGCCAACCGTACTTGCAACCCTGTAATGGGGGAATCCCCAACAAGGAGAGAACATTAAGATCCATACAATAAAAATATCCTAGAAAGATGTAAGGAAAACGGAATCAAGGATAATAAGTGTAACATACCTGTGAAGGTGCTTACAAGAGGGTAAGTAGAGGGGGTGATCAGAGGAGCCAGCAAAGTTAATTCAAGATATAATTGTTTAAGTATCTACAAGAGCATTGATCCTTGTCAAACTGGGGCTGCGATTAGATAGTGTAGATGATTGGCTGTGTGTGGTCTCTACAGATATAAAAGAAAAATATCACATATCTCTATAGACTATATCCACTGAGTTAAGGGGAAAGGCACCACAGTGAGTCGACCTCAAACCCCAGAATTGTGGAAAAAAACGACAGGGTTGAATCATAGGTATAAACACCAGCCCATAGAATTATATATAAAAATTAGAATTAAAATTATTATGCTCCTAGGATTGGTACCTGGACATGCGAGGATGGCCTGTAATGTTGTTGGTCGGAACTGGACCCTGCATGGAAGGATATATTGCTGACCAGTAGGGTGCTATACAGCTCCAGGGCAGTGATCCTCAGCTGGGGAGTCAAGTTCCTAAAGGCCTTTATGGCATAGCCTGCTATGATAGGTAAAGATTGGACCCAACCTGCAGGGTCCTGTAGTGTGGAATGGTGAGTGCCCTGGGGGTAATACCTGGTACCATTCCTTCTTCTCGCACTTATAACCTCCCATTCAATCGCGCCCCCCCCCCTCTCCACGGGTGGGACAAGAACTGTTTTTGTACTCCCTTTAGTTGGCACTGTTTTTCACTATTGTGTACTATTTTTTACAATAGTTTTGCTTTCCGAGTGCTACAAAGCAGAGCTTAGGGGCAGTCTAAGAAGCTCTGGGCATCAAATTTAGGGGGTGTAGCTTTTTCTCAGTCCCCTACATTCACTTTTTTGGGCACGCGCTTACACAGTACAGCTGTTGATGTCATGAGTGGGGCAGAGTGCACTGGCAGTGTTTATTCTGCCAAAAAGCTTGCTCTGCAATACCCCATGGAAAATGAGTTCACTAAAAAAAAAAAATGAGTATACCTTTAATTTATCTGGTGGTTTCCAATCACAAAAAAAGACGCCAACAATCCCAATAGACGATGTCTCGGTATTAAAGGATGTATTGGATAGACGTCCGGAGGCCTTAAATAAAGGCTTCTTTGTTCTGGTACTACAATTTTCAATTGCTGGTGCAGGGGTGTTCCAAAGCCTTACGGTCTGGGTGTGTTGCACAACAAAAGAGAGGGACCCTGCTAGTAAAGATACCAAAGCGAGCAGAAACCTGTAAGATTTCCCACATATCCTTTGTTTCTCAGTGGATGCCCTAAAGAACTCTATTCAGCTACTTTCTTGTCTAGGGGTCTTGTCTCTGTACACTTGTGCAGGATCTTATGGCTAAAGTGTTGATCAACAGAGTTACCCTGCAAGAAGCATATTTAAGGTTTACCTTTTCAAGGGGAACATTTTGTTTTTTTTTGTTTGTTTTTTTATCAGAAAAAATAAATCTTTATTGAACAAAGTTGCATTACATGACATATAGGCAAATAGATATAGCTGTATACGCATGACAATGCATAACATAAATGATAAGCGTTGACCTTTAAGTGCACATTCACAGTATACAGAGTGGAATAGTAGCATAGGTCATATAAACAATGCACATAAATCAACTAATCACACAGGTCAGGTGCCTTCTATAATAGCCAGATACATGTAGTCATTATATAACATTATTATTATTAAGGATTTCTATAGCGCCAGCAGTTTACGCAGTGCTTTACAATATTAGAGGGAGACAGTACATTTACAATACAATAAAATGCAAGAGGATTAAGAGGGCCCTGCTCAGAAGAGCTTACAATCTAATGGGGTGGGGCAGGTGTTACAAGAGGTTGTAAGAGTAGGGAATGAGCTGATGGCAGATTAGTTGGTGGTGTGATAGGCTTCCCTGAAGAGATGAGTTTTCAGGGATCGCCTGAAAGCAGCTAGAGTAGGGGATAGCTGTACAGGTTGAGGTAGAGCGTTCCAGAGGATGGGAGAGGCCCTGGAGAAATCCTGGAGACAAGCATGAGAGGAGGAGACAAGGGAGCTTGAGAGGAGCGGAGAGGACAGTTTGGGTGATATTTGGAGACAAGATTGGTAATGAAGCTTGGGGCAGAGTTGTGAATGGCTTTGTATGTTGTGGTTAGTATTTTGAATTTAATTTGCTGGGCAATCGGGAGCCAGTGTAGGGATTGGCAGAGAGGGGAGGCAGATGTTGAGCGGTTGGTAAGGTGGATAAGCCTGGCAGCAGCGTTCATGATAGACTGAAGAGGGGATAGCCTATGAAGTGGTAGGCCTACGAGAAGGGAGTTGCAATAGTCGAGGCGAGAAATAACAAGGGAGTGAATGAGTAGCTTGGTGGTTTCAGTTGTTAAAAAGGGGCGAACTTTAGAGTTGTTGCGGAGGTGAAGTCTACAAGCTTTTGACAATGATTGGCTTTGGGGCTGAAAGGACAGGTCAGAGTCCAGGATTACACCTAGTACCCTGGCATGAGGGGAGGGATTGATGGTTGCATAACTAATTTTGATAGAAAAGTCATGGAGGGGGGCACCGGCGGGAGGGAATATTACCAGCTCAGTTTTAGATTTAGCTTGAGGAAGTGGTGCGACATCCATGTTGATATGTCAGTAAGTAAGTTAGCAATGCGAGAGGAGACTGAAGGAGTGAAGTGAGGAGTAGACAGATAGCTTTGAGTGTCATCAGAGTATAGATGGTATTGGAAGCTGTGGGCGGTTATCAAGTGACTAAGGGAGGCGGTGTAGATAGAGAAGAGGAGGGGTCCAAGAACAGAGCCTTGGGGAACCCCCACAAAAAGGAGCAATGGGGAGGAGGAGGTAGAGTTGTGGGTAACACTGAAGGAGCACTGTGATGGGTAGGAGGAGAACCAAGATAGAGCAGAATCTTGGAGGCCAAGGGAACCGAGTTTAAGAAGAAGGAGTGGGTGGTCAACAGTATCAAAGGCCGCAGAAAGGTCAAGTAATAGAAGTATGGAGTAGTGGCCATTGGTTTTAGCAGTTAGTAGATCGTTTGTGAGTTTTAGTAAGGCAGTTTCTGTAGAGTGCTGCGAGCGAAAGCCAGACTGTAAGGGATCAAGAAGGTTATTTTCACTGAGGTAGGAGCTGAGACAGTTGTAGACTAAGTGTTCTAGAAGTTTAGAAGTGAATGGGAGCAGTGAAATGGGTCTTAAGTTGTTCAGGTTGGTGGGGTCTAGTGAGGGCTTTTTAAGTATGGGAGTGATCTGTGCATGTTTTAGAGGGGAGGGGGGACGGTGCCACTAGAGAGGGAGAGATTGAAGATGTGAGTAAGGGAGCATAGGATAGAGTAAGAGGGTGTCCGTAGTAGTTGCGAGGGAACAGGATCCAGGGAACAGGTGGTTAGGTGGGCATCTGAAAACTGTTTTTTAACCTCTTCAGTAGTAGCCAGTTCAAAGGATGAGTGTGTTGACTGTGCTGTTAGGCAGGGTATGTTGAGTGGGGAAGATGTGCACGCAGTGGAGGTGTCCTCACGTACTGCATCAACCTTGTCTTTGAAGTGATTGGCAATCTCTTGGGCAGTGAGTGAGTTAGTGAGTAGAGCGGGTGGGGGACAAAGTAGAGAGTTAAAAGTTGAGAAGAGCCGGCGGGAACTGGATGACAGGGTAGTGATAAGAGAGACAAAGTAGGCTTGTTTGGCAGCATGGAGGCATGAATTGTATGTTTGGAGGGAAGATTTATATAGGGTGAAGTCCTGCAAGCATTTGGTTTTACGCCATCGTCCAAGAGCACGGCAGCGTCTATTGAGATTTCTACTGTTGTCAGTTTGCCAGGGTTGCAATGGTCGGGGCCTGATTCTGCAGGTAGTTAGAGGAGCAAGTGCATCAAGTGATGACGAGAGTGAACTTTTGTAAACAGAGGTGGCCAGGTCAGGACAGGACAGGGGAGAGATTATGTCATGTTGGTGGTCAGTAGCAGAATAGAGGAGAGAGGGGTTAAAGTAACGAAGGTTCCTACAAGTAATTGTTTGCTGCTTGGGGGGTGATTTGAGGCAAGGATACAGTGAAACTGATGAGGTTGTGATCAGAGAGAGGAAAGGGGGTGTTGGTGAGGTTGCCAGCAGAGCAGAGATGGGAGAATATAAGGTCGAGGGTATTACCATTGGAGTGAGTGGAAGTGTGTGTCCATTGGGTTAGGTCAAAAGAGGAAGTTAGGTTGAGGAGTTGAGTTGTAGCTGTGCTCTTAAGATTGACAGGGATGTTGAAGTCACCAAGAATGATAGTCGGTGTTTCAGAGGAGAGAAAGTCGGGTAGCCAGGCAGCAAAATCTTCGGAAAAGCGTGATGCTGGTCCAGGGGGCCGATAGATTGCTGCAATCCTTAGAGAAATTGGAGAAAACAGACAAATACAATGTATCTCGAAAGAAGAGTGTGACAGAGAGGGAGGGATAAAAGGAATCCAACTCTGCCTCCTTTCTGTCCGGTGGGTCTGGGGGAGTGAGTCCAGTGGAGCCCACCATAGGAGAGGGCAGCAGGAGAAGCAGTGTCTAAATTTTGGAGCCAGGTTTCAGTTATGGCGAGTATGTTAAAGCTATGAGAGATAAAAAGGTCATGCACAGATGTGAACTTGTTACAGATGGAGCGAGCATTCCAAAGGGCACATGAGATTGGGGGGCTGGTTTTAGGAACCAGGGGGCCAGAAATTAAACTGAGTGGATTGCGGTTGTTGCCAGAGGAGGAGGGGTGCGGGTTATGTGGTTTGCAGTTAGAAAAAGGAGGGCCAGGATTTGGGGAAATATCCCCTGAGGCTAGAAGAAGGAGGATGAGAAAGGTAAGATGGGAGTGGGATGTGTATGAGTGCACATGTCTAATTGCCCTGCTGTTTAGGTTAGCATGTGAGCTCAGCAACTGAAGGAGGTGATGGGTACAGAGGTAGGGAGAGGGTAGGAGTGAGGGTGCTATGTGTGTGCTGTGGGGTGGAGAGGAGGGGTAGTGTAAGGATATTTTGAGGATGGAAGACACCGATGTGAGAAAGAAGAGTAGAAGGAGCATGTTTGCAAAAAGAAAGTGGGAATCTGACTACAAATAAGTTAAATGTTGAGTGCTGGTTTGCTTGCAGTCTTTCCAGAGTTCTTGTTCTTTTTTTTTTTTTGTCCAAAACATTTTATTAAAATATAACATTATACATGAAATATGAACATGACAAGCATACATGAAAACGCCTCAAAATAAGCAAAATACAGTCATGGAGTACAATTAGAAATACAAAGGTCAGCATTAGATGACACAGAAACCCAGGTGTGGCTTTGACACTGGATATTGTAGAAAACAAAAGACCGTGAAGAGTGTAGGTGAAAGGGATTCGAACTGAAGGGTCAGGCACTTGTAATGACCACCTAAATGGTGAAAGCCGGAATAAGGCTAAAACTATACATCTGCGGGGCCCCCCGGACCCTGACACCCCTATAAGGGAACTTGCTGTGTCAGAGGGCGGGGGGCCCACGCCATGGAGGTGTGTGACCCGGCGAAGGTAGTTCAAATTGCGGGCATCGTAGTATTGGTCGGTGGAGAGAAGATGACCACCGGGCGATAGTCGGAAGACCCTATGCGGGGAGGGGAACGAGGAGAGGAGGAAGGAGAGAAAGGGGGATGGGCTAGGGGAGGGAGGAGGGAGAACACAAGAGGGAGAGAGGGGAGGACGGAAAGGGGGATATAGGTAGGGACACGAAGAAGAAGTTAGACGAAAGTTCTTGTTCTATCTTCATACAGCTTTAGTTATCCTGCTGTAGTTTAACTGCGGTGGTGAAACTGGGCAACACTCATGACTGAGACACTCAGGAATGAGACATGGTATCTGCGCCTTGCCCCCTGTCTGTGCCTCCCCATAGACCGCTTTAAATTTATAGGGAGATTGAGTAGGCAAGCATTTGTCAATTGATCAATATAGGATCTGATTTAGGACACATGAATATGGGAGGAGAGATGGACAAAACCAGACCACAAACACAGGCAAGGGTCATAAAAGGTAATTTAAGTCCCTTGATCACTCAAGCTAAATGGAGTTGAATCAGTCACCAGATGTGTTGCTCATTTTTTTAAAGCACTAGCATTACATATAAAAGTTGAGATATGGATAGCAGAAGACATTTACCAAAAAATAAAGAGCAGTGTCATAGGCAGAGCAGGGTGTACATATGGATATCAGAAGACATTTACCAAAAAATAAAGAGCAGTGTCATAGGCAGAACAGGGTGTACATATGGATAGCAGAAGACATTTACCAAAAAATAGAGAGCAGTGTCATAGGCAGAGCAGGGTGTACATATGGATAGCAGAAGACATTTACCAAAAAATAAAGAGCAGTGTCATAGGCAGAGCAAGAAGAGAAAAGACCGGGCGCCGATCTAAGTGTAGCAATAAAACATTTAATAGCAATAGCAAGAGTACTACTCACAGGAGTACGTTAAAAACAGGCATCTCAATAGTGGGTGTGCAGAGTTCTTCCGGGGGGTCCTCCAGAAGTCCTGTTGGAACTGGTGCTGCGAGGGATAAGCTGCGGTCTCCTGGTGCGGGACGCGCTGATCTCTCTGTGTTGATCCGGCAGCGTGAGTCCGTAGGATGGAGGGCCGTGGTGTCACTTCCTAGTCGACTCTGCGTGCTTGAACGGCGACGCGTTTGCGGAGCATGCGCTCCTTCTTCAGGCCGTGCCTCATAGGCAGAGCAGGGTGTACATATGGATAGCAGAAGACATTTACCAAAAAATAAAGAGCAGTGTCATAGGCAGAGCGGGGTGTACATATGGATAGCAGAAGACATTTACCTGTAATAAAGCAGAGAAGACATGATCAGAGTTCATAACTGCAGTGGTGAAATTGTGCAACACTCTTGACTGAGACACTCAAGAATGAGACATGGTGTCTGGGCCTGAGACTGAGCCATGTCCTCAGAACTCTGAAGACAGACCAAGAAACTATAGAGATTAGAAAAAAAAGGAAAAACCTGTTTTTGATATAGGATTCATCTCCACTAAATACCTGGAAGGTTCTAATATCCCCACAAAGCCAATCACGACCCCCCTCCCCCCCCCTCCCTCACCTCTGACATCAGCGTTGTGGTTAGAAAGGTCTTACCCTGTAAAAGTCTGTCTTTAATTAGTTGATGTGGAGCTGGGCCTGGAATATCTAACCATGGTTGCCACAGAGAATAAAAATTATTTGCAGCACCCCTATGTATGTAGGTACGTTTCTCGTGTATTAGCACATTATTTACACGTTTCACCCGTTAACGCCTCGTGGGTACCGCGAGAACATCGGGAACGTTTGTTTGGGCCTTTCTTGGATAATTACATTCAGAAGGTGACTGAGGGTAAGAGAACCCTGTTAAAAGGAGTTCATAGCTTAAAGTTCAAAAACCTGCCACTCCTTTCTACTTCCAAAAAGCGTTCCTTTCTGAACCTCAGGCCTCGGGTTCCAGTGCCCACTCCAAGTTTTGTAAAAAGATGTAAACTTCTAAGCTCTGGGCACAAGTCCTCCTCACAATGAAGGGGTGCCCCCATTCGCTCAGGGTTTGGCAGGGGAAGATTGCGAACGAGTGGGTTAGCAACATAGTGAATCGAGGTTACAAGCTAAAATTTAAGAGCCTTCCCAATACAAAACTGAACACCGATGAACCGAACACCCATTTCTGGATCTCAGGAGACTTGGAAGGTTTCTCTGAGTGCAGAATGTTCAGATGGAATTGGTGCAGTCTGTGGTGGCCTCTCTCCAGCAGGGAGATTTTCTGGCGTTAATAATTCTTGTCTGCATGTTTCCACCTCACCCAAGGTTTATGCGGTTTGACAACTTTCTTTTTCACTCATGGAGACCAATGGAGAGGTTTGAATGGTTCTGAATTTGCAGAAGCTGACTCTAGTCCCAACCCAAAGTTTGGAATATTGAGATCTGACACCAAGTTTGGTCCAGATGAGCGTGATTCTCCCTCCAGACAAATGTCTTATTCTGAGGGCGCAGGTGGACTTTCTCAACAGACTGACAAATCCCTCAATTCGACTTTGCATGAGTGTTCTTGACAATCTATTGGCACAGGAAACAGTCATTGCAGGAGAGGTCCTTGCCCATCAACATTCTGGAATTGATAGTGATTCTCCTTGCCCTGATGCATTGGTTGGCTTCAACTGACAGACCTCCCTTTAAGGGGTCCGGCAGACAACATAAATCATCAGGGAGGCTGTCACGTGCCTGGTCAGTGAGCCTGACGTGTAGAGGAGGGCCTCAAGTACAACTCCGGCTCGAGGACCACTGATAGTGAGACAGCAGCCACAGGAGCACAGTGACGTAGGAGTGCCTGTAATCAGTCCAGTAGTTTGCGTGGTCGCAGTGAACAGGCTGGTAGAAGGCAGCTGGAGCAAGACTTGCTGAGCTGAAGTTGTAGCAGGCCAGATGAGCAGGGTGCAGGATCAGACAAGCCGGGTCGGTAACGGTTGGGCAGAATGGACATAGATGGTAGGAGAAAGTGGATCTTACCTTTCTTGGGCAGAACTAAATGTTTTGCCATCTACATTCCAGGCGTAGAACTTTGGCAGGCCATCAACTGTCTTCAGGGATGTGGATCATCTGGCATACAGGTTTAATGTGATGCTGGACAGGTTTGTCTCCAGGACCAGGGATTCTCAAGCACTCATGTTGGATGCTCTGGTGACACTGTGGAATCAGTTTTCCTTAATTTATGCCTTTCCACTGTTACAGCTTCAACCTCATCTGCTCTGCGGGATTTGAGTGGAATTCACTCCAGTGATTCTGATGGCCTCAGCCTGGCCCAGGTGAATGTGATACTCGGACATCATAAACAGGTCGGTGGGTGAAGTGTATCCTTCTGGATTGACCAGACAACTAGTGTCGTAAGGTCCAATCATCTATCCTTCTTTACATTCGCTAGCTTTAAAGCTGATCTCCAGCTTTTAGTGATGTTTATATAGCTTGTTTGGACCAAGCTTGTCCAAATGAACTATTACCTTCATTAACATATGCAGCGGCTTAACATATGCAGCAGCTGGGAGTACTATATAAACGGAATTAAGCCTCAGTCACATACAGTATACAGCGCTGGGTTCTGGCAGTGGGATGAGAACTTCCCATACCACTCTCGAAAGAAAATTTGAGTTGGGCTGAGCGCTGCTCACCCATTTGGAGGGATCTTTGTATTATATGAATGAATACAAAGTTTTCTCTTGCTGAGACGGAGGTCCTGTTGACGTCCACCTGCCTTTCTTCAGCCAATGCTACGTACTGTTTATACAGTGCTCCCAGCTGCTGCATCTGTTAATGAAGGAAATGGTTTGTTTGGACCAGCTTGATCCAAGTGAACTATTTAAATTTCACTAAGAGCTGGAGACCAGCTTTAATGACACGGCTGTTGAAGCTAGGGTTCTGAGAGACAGGGAAGTCTCTGATTTGGTCATGCCTACCCTGCTGAAGGCTAGCTAGGCAACTTTAGGGAGAATTTACCAGACTTGGAAGTCTTATTTTGGCTGGTGTGGGACTCTCATTCTAGCATTTAAGCAATCTAGAGTCGATCAGACTCTGGCCTATAGTATGGTCAGAAGTCAGGTTTCAACCTTGATGGTTGTCTTTCCAATTGCTTCCCATTCCTTGGTGTGTGCCCTTGTACAAGGGGTAACACATATTGTTTCACTGGTTAAGACTCTGTGGGACCTATACTTGTTACTTTCAGAAATCTCCATTTCTCTTTCGTTTGACTGACACGTTGCTCCATAAATCATAACTACTGGGTTATATTGCCCCCTCCAGGAGTAGGACTAAAAAAAACGTCCTCACCTGGTATATAACCCTCCTCTCTGCTCTAGGTAATCAGTTATAATCTGACTTGCATACATATTCTGGATCTGGTGGTATCCACCTTCAAGACAGTTCTGTTTGCACTGTCCTACATGCAGCTCCTTCAGCAGGTTCAGCTCCACAGGAGGTTTGTGGCTAGGTCACAGGTTCCTCTGGCAGATGCCACAGACGTCCTAGGGGTTCGATTAGGCCAGTATGATCCTCGGCTCAAGCTTCTTCTTCAGTTTCTGTGAGGAATCAAGGCAGAGGGTCTTCTAATCAGTCTGGTGTCCGTAAATGTCTCTTGTTAGAGAAGACCAGTTATCCCAAGGGCTGATCTACCATCCTGCTTAACAGTCGCTAGTTTTAATGGCTTAGCTATTGAAAGCCAGGTATTGAGGGATAGAGGTTTGTCTGGATCAGTGATCCCTACTATGGTGAAGGCGAGGAAGTCGTCTTCCAGCAAGATATACCATCGTACGTGGAAAGCGTACATTTCTTGATGTGATTCGATTGGTGCTCATCCTCGATCCTTTTCTATAGCTCGGAGCTTGACCATTCTTCAACAGGGCATTGAGCAGAAGTTGGATTTAAGTACCATCAAGGGCCAAGTGTCTGCCTTGGCAATCTTCTTTAAGCAACCCCCTAGCTGCGCACTCTTTAGTTCGTACCTTCATTCAGGGGGTTCGACATGTGACTCTACCTGTACGGTCATTTTTGTCACCATGGGATTTAAACTTAGTGCCCTCGGTTCTCCAGAAACCTCCATTTGAGAATATTTAGGAGATTCTCTTGCCTACATTATCCAAGATGGTGACATTCTTGGTGGCTATTACCTCGGCCCACAGGGTATCGGAGTTGGCTGCATTATCCTGTCGTAGTCCCTATTTGGTGGTCCATAGGGATAAAGTGGTTCTTCGTCCCTGTCTGTCATTTTTGCCCAGTTGTGTCTGACTTCCATTTGAATGAGGACACTGTGTTGCCTTCCTTGTGTCCCAAGCCGGCTCATCCAAAGTAATTTACTTTGTATACCTTTAATGTGGTTCAGGCGATTTGGCTGTATCTGACAGCTACAGAGTCCTTTCGGAGGTCAGACCCGCTCTTTTTGGTTACACAAGGACCAAAAAAACGGCTGCCGGCTTCTTTGGCTACATCTCCATATGGATCTGACAGACGTTGACTCAGGCCTATTCGAATAAAGGTCAGGTTCCTGCTTTCCCTGTCACGACATATTCTATTTGGCTGCTGAGTGCTTCTTGGGCCTTCCGTCATCAAGCGGCCATTTCTCAAGCTTACAAGGCGGCCAGTTGGTCGTTGGCATATACCTTCACAAAATTCTACAAAGTAGATACTTTGGCATCTGCAGATGCTTCTTTTGGTCACAAGGTTTTGCAGGCTGCTGTTTGAGACATCTAATACTGCTTGCTGCTAATCTAATTACCTAGAGCAGAGAGGGGGGTTTTATACCAGCTGAGGACAGCCCATGGGCATAGCCAAGTGCTTTTTTTTTCGTTCTGCCTAGTCCTACTCCTGGAGGAGGCAAAGTGACCCAGTAGTTATGATTTATGGAGCGCTGTGTCCGTCGATGAACGAAAGAGAAATGGATTTCACGGTAAGTACAAAAATCCCATTTATGAACCCACCCAGGATATTTCTTTAGTTCTTTTGATATGGAGGGTAATTTTCTGGTTGAAATTACTTTGGCTTGTAGGGTTTCGGAATTGTTGCTGCTCTTACCTGTAATGAGTTCATGGTGCTCTACTGTGACAAAGGTGGTTTTGTGGCCTCACCTGTTCTTTTTACCTATGGTGGTTTCACTGTGCCATCTTAACCAGGACATTGTGTTACTGTCATTCCATCCTAAGTCTCAGACGCCAGGGAGCAAGGCTCTTTACACCTTGCATGTGGTTCCTGCTATCAAGTTTTAGCTGATGTTGACAGCTGCAATTTTTCAGCCTAATTCTCTTTTTTTTCTTTTTTTGTTTTCTGAAGGCCCAAGAAAGGGTCACATAGCTTCTAAATCTACAATATCTCAATGGGCTTGTTTATTTCTCAAGCTTACAGTCTAAAGAGAAAAGTCCCGTTTTAAATGATGGCTTATTCTACCAGGAGTGTTGGTGTTTCCTGGGTATTCATCATCAGGCTTTGGTAGCTCAAGTTTGTAAAGCTGCTACCTGGTCTTGGTTTAGAGTTTTACCAAGTGGATGTTAGAGCTGCTGTAGACGCTTCCTTTTGCAGAGAGCTTTGCAGGTTGCTGTTTAAGGTTATAACCTGTTCTGGTTTAGTTATTTGGGGCTGGTTGGCTTGTTGCCTTCCTTTGCTTTGGTGCATCCCTATCATAATGGATATAAAGATGTGCGTGTCCTGGAATGTACAAAATAGAAAATTGAATTTTTCATTTACCTGTAAAATCCTTTTCTTGGGCCACATCACAGATCACAGGATTTCCCATCTCTCTTCTTTTGTGGTTCATGGCTTTCCTCAAATACCTGACACCTTGCCTGGATTATTATTTTCTGTTCTTTTTGCCAGTGCCTAATCGCCTGAAGTCAGCAGAAATAACCCTGTCTTAATGGATATGAAAATAACCTGTGTCCTGTGATGTTCTACAAGAATAGCGTTTTACAGGTACACCAAAAATTCAACTCTTAAAGTACTTTATAATGACATATGTCGAATCATCAAATGTACTGAGCATTTTCTAAGGAAAATTTGCTCCAAAATCTACTAGTTTATGGCCAGCTTTTGCAACAAGTTTACCTGTAAGGGCTTTGGAGCTGTTAAAGGAGTCCAGCTTTTAGAAATTGATTAGAAGGGAGATACACTGCTGAAAGAGAGTATATTGATGTATTTTAGATGCTGGGGGTGGCGCTAAGTCTAGGTAATGACAGACACAACTGCTGTTTAGATCATCATGAAGTAGTTCAGAATCTCTGTGATGGAAAGAGAAGATATCAGGGAAGGATAAAGTGAAAGAGATGAAACTATGGTGAGATACCACAGAAAAAGCCCACAATTGTCAGGTGCCAGTACAGCTAATCATGTAAGCCCTTGGTCCACAACCCTGGCCTACAGGGCCCACTAACAGGCCAGATTTGCAAGATAACTTCAATACATCCCAGGTGATATCATTTGCTGCTCAGTGATTGCAGCACTCTAGTCTGCATCTCCCCAAGGTAATACTTAAAATCTGGCCTGTTAGTGGGCCCTGAGGACCACTGATGTAAGCAGCTGTAGAACTTGTCATGTTGCTAGTGTCTCTTAGGGTGTTGATCATTGGGCTCCAAATACAAAACAATTAATTTGGTCATTCAAAACACAATTTTCCCTTATAATGTAATTTAAACATTAAGAAAATACATTAATATTCTCGGGAATTCAAGGTGTAGGGTATTTGATATGGCAGGCACCCCCTGCTTCCTACCAACAAATAAAAATCTGTAAAGCCATAGAAAACCTAATTTTGATAAAATTTATACTCTATCTGCACTGCAATGAATTGCATGTTAACCAAAGGAATATATCGCTGAATATAAATGCTTAAAGTGACTTAGTGTTGGAATGCCGGTCCTAGTGGCCATGATGCCTTCAGATCTTTGTTCTCTTCAAGAGATAGACCAGCTAAAGAATCTTCAGCTCCTGACATTGTACTTGGTGGTTTCACCAACTGGCCTCTGAGTCACTACAGAAGTTAAAAT
Source organism: Pelophylax lessonae (assembly GCF_965119305.1). Taxonomy (NCBI): domain Eukaryota; kingdom Metazoa; phylum Chordata; class Amphibia; order Anura; family Ranidae; genus Pelophylax; species Pelophylax lessonae. The sequence goes on along the minus strand of NC_138770.1, from coordinate 464,643,293 downwards.
GACCTTTGTTCACTTTGAATACCTAAACAAAATGTGTCCAACATGCTTGGTTGCTTAAAATGAAACTTTCAATTTATTTACTAAAATGAGCATCTGCATGTAAACCAAGTAGTGTATTGTTTGTGTGCAGCAACCATGAATTCCACTGAAGAGAGGTGTGGTGTCATAGATGTCACTGGTTTTATTTCAGAGCTGCTTTGCCTGGTTTTCAGCTGATTTCTAGTGCATGTTTGAAAATGACTGATTGTTTAGAAGTAACATGAAATGCCCTTGTTTTAGACACTTTTAATTATAAGTAGAAATGTGCATGGTAATGGTTACCATTGTAGACTACAAAACTTCTTATTGAAACACTGTCAGACAGAAATTAAATTCAGAAACCTAGCTATCCATGCTTAGTACTTCACAATTTTTGGCTGCAAATTTGGTGCTTTGATGAAGCTGAAGAAATTAGCACAATTATGTTATACTCATTTTGTTCATTACATTGTTTTTTCCTCTCTTGAGACATGGATGTGCCAATACTCCCTTTTGGTTGCTTTATCTTGTATGAGTTGTAGATATTAAAGGAGTTTTAAAGTCATAAGGATTTTTAATCTTAATGCATTCTATGCATTAAGATAAAAAGCAACCTTCTGGGTGTAGCAGCCTCCCCAACACCCCCTAATACTTACCTGATCCCCATCTCTCTCCAGCAATGTCTAGGAGTCCCTTGGCCGCCGGGGACTCTCCCTCCTGATTGGCTGTGACACAGCCGCGGTGCCATTGGCTCTCGCGGCTGTCAGTCAAAGTCAGTTAGCCAATCAGTAGAGAGGGGGCGGGGCATTTACAATTACTTTAAAGAACATCTATCTGTCATGAGTGAAATATGGAGGCTGCTATTGCAGACCTCTGCTTCTGAGGGTGCAAGTTGCCTGGTTGTCATGTTAAATATTTAGCTTCAACACCCAGAACAAATAAGAAAATAGAATTATGAATCTCTGTAACATTCGTTTGCCACATACTGGTTTCTGGTATGTGAAGTGTTGAAGCATGACACAGCCATGCAACTAGCCTTTTCAGGAGGAGGCCAGCAGTAGTAATATACATATTTCACCCTAGCAGGTGTACTTAAGATAATCAAATACATGTTCCTTTATTTACATTTTCAGAGATCGCATGATTGGGTTAATGATGACTGCATGTGACCTCTGCTCTGTGACAAAGCTATGGCCTGTGACCAGACACATTGCTGATGACATATATGCTGAATTCTGGGCAGAGGTATGATTTCTATTCATTTTATTTTACATATGTAGCACTACCCCCCATAGGAGTTGATTTCAGGGTTCCCCCACTGCTGCACATATCAGAAATCAGTCCTTTGACTTGTTTTTGTTATTTTATTAGGGGATAATAACTTAGATGGGGCAAGGGGTTATGGTATGTCCAACTTAAAAAATGTCCATAAACAGAACCATGGACAACATTCTCCAAAATTTACAGCTTCCTCTTCTTCCTTCTGCTCAAACTTGGTTCCTTTATTTTACAGCTTCTGCTGACTCACTCCTGGAGGAACTAGCAGTCTCTTGTTAGCTCAGCAACAGCCCATTACAGGCTAGGAACTCTAGGAGGAGTGATCAGCATCTCACACCACCTTCTGCTTCCCTGTAGACACTGATCCCAGTTTCACTGCTTGCAGAAAATGCCAGCCCACCTGGCTGCCTTCTCTTCCCAGTTCTCCTGACTGACATACACATGGAGACTCCCCAGGGCAAGGTTAGATAAAGGCTTCGCACACCGTTGGCTTCAAGAGATACCTGCTACAGTTGGCAGTCTCTCCCCTTGTCCCTCTCCAGTTAGAGTCCCCCCAACTGTCTCCTGTGGTGAGTTCCTTCCAGGCCAGCCTCCCAAGCTCCAGCCTGAGGTAAATTCCCTCCCTGGCAGACTTCCTGAGCACTGCTTCTCCATCTTCTACCAGACTCTCCTTCTCAGCATGTCTCATTCTTATTTATGGGCTTCTCAGTCACCTGCCAGGCCTATGCCTGGGGATTGGCTAAGGGCCCATAATAATGGAGAACAGCTCCTCCTCACCTCCACCCATTAGTTCCAGAATGTTCTCCAACTTCCCAGATACCAGGGGGAGGCACCAGAGGGCTGTCTGTATGAGTCATGCTGGCCTGGCCTCTAGTAACCTTGACCCAGATTCAGTGACTCAGGTTTAGCCCAGAGCCAGACTATAGTTTGCCTGTACTAACACTAGTAGCACATACTAGAGGGTGCTACACATACAGAAACAATGCTCTTCTGCTCTTGTCTCAAGTTAAAAGTAGACAAGACAGGTAAAATGTATTAACACAATGTGCCACTGCAAACTGCTGCAACTATTAAAATATAAGCTCTAATGAGTTGGGCCCTCTATTTTTTTTTAATTGTATTATAACCATGCTGTTTTACTCCATGTTGTAATGTGCTGAACAAGCTGTTAGTACTATATAAATCCTATATAGTAATATGCAAGTAATGCAAGTGTATTTTATTCAAAATTTTCTTTTTTTTTTTTAAGTTCTATATTTTAAATGTACTGTGCCTAGTAGATCAGTTTTTATGTAAACTTGTTTTATTTTATTAAACCTCATCCACTTGTTTTAAAATTATTTTACATTTTATGTTGCAGCGAGACTGTGGGGAAAAAAACAAAAATATTAAAGCCAGTATCTATTTATATTTATAAAATAGTAGTGCAGCGCAGTCTAAAATCCTCCGATATATATCCCACAGAGACAAAATCAACATAAAAATGCACAATGATATTGACATAAGTATTGCGAGAGACAGTCCATAGTTTGAAGATATGCAAGAAAGGAAAGGTAGTCCACTTGTGGTTCGGTGAAAAAACGCACAGTAATTGTGACTTCCGTGCTTGCAGCTTCCCTCCACCAAGCAATCTCTGCCTCTCACCTTAATAACGTGACCCACATATATCTCTCAAAAGAATCGGGGAACACAGCTCCAAGGTCTCAAACATCAGATGCCGCAGAAGCAATCCTTTACCGCAGTATAATGTCAAGGATAAGCACCAATCCAGGATGCATCCCCCAAGCCATGAAATAAAAGAAAAGGGGATCTAGTGCTCTCTGTATGTAACATTTAATTAGCTCATAAGCAAAGGAATCGCACTTACATGATATCCGACATATAAAAGCGAGTAACAGTATGTAGAGCCTGCAGCGTGCTGGGACCGTGCTGTATTACTTCCTGGTTAGGCCATGGATCAGATGGACCAATCCCTGTATGCGTTACGTCCGAAATGGGCGTGGACTTCCTTTCTTGCATATCTTCAAACTATGGACTGTCTCTCGCAATACTTATGTCCATATCATTGTGTATTTATATGTTGATTTTGTCTCTGTGGGATATCTATCAGAGGATTTTAGACTGCGCTGCACTACTATTTTATACATTGTTTTAAGGTGTTTTTGATTGCCCTTGAAGTGTTTGCTGCTGGTCTACATATTGTTTTCTCATAATTCAGCGCTGAATCTTTAACACAAAAATTATTTATTTATATTTGCCACAACTGTGATACTGATTGTTTTACCTATACAAAACCAAATGTAGTAGGAAAGTATTCCATTGAAATCTTTTGTTAGGATCACATGTTTAATTTTCATATATTGTATGTCCACAATCAGTGCCATCATCAAGCACCAGTGTAAGGTGCCATGTCTCTTTTGCCCGCCAAAGAAAAAGGAAACAGTTCTCCACTAACAAGAAAAATAAGGGGCCATTTATCCACTAACTACAAGTGCAAGGGGCTGTGTCTTTACTGGCCCCTGGTGTAACGGAATCTGTCTCCACTGTCCATCGGTGTAAGGGATTTAGTCTCCTCTGGCCACCAGTATACAAGAGGACACATCTCTGCTGGTACTGTTAGGGGTCACATCACAGCTGGCCACAGGTATAAGGGTGCTATATATGTATATGTTTAGATGTATCCAACTGAATGCGATTCTATGGTCCTGCTCTCCAGGCACCATGTCTGACAAACCTAAAAGCCTTTTTCCATAGAATTGTGTTCATTTTGGGACTGGCACATTACTAAATCAACCCCAAAGTTTGTCACTACTAAAATACCTGGTGGTTTTTGAAATGTGACAAGGTTAAGTGTATAGGAAAAGCGAAACTCCTGTTTTTTTTTTTCTGACTTGTGCTGTGTACAAGTAATTTACCTGTAATTATGCTTATCTTAGGTCCAGATTGCTTGTGTATAGGATAAAAATCATACCTATACATCATAGTATCTCAAAATGCTCAACTCTATAGTCTTTAGTGTACTATCTGGATGTATCGCAAGCAGGAACCTTTTCTTTTTTTTTTTGTGTGTATTTTATAGTGGACCCCCCCCTAGTCTAAACTGTTTGGTGCATTGCATGCACATGCATAAGCATCAATACATCCTTTTTAGAAAGAGAGAGTATTTTTTCAATTCTTACCTTTTTCTCTTGGCTCTTCCTGGATTTCTTGGCACTAGTGATGTAGTTCTGTAATCACAGGTGAACCCTGGGATGGCTATGTTAGCAGTACCTGGGAAGGTCTTGGAAATGGGCGGCCTAGATCATGTATTGCGCATGTGCCATACAAGTTCCTATAAGGAAAGTTCTTCCTGCTTGTTTTCCAAAATACACATATAAATACAAGAGGAGAGGAAAAAGAGGGTCACTTCACTGTATGAGAGACGCAGCACTCATAGCTTTCATACCCACAGCGCCAGTGCTGGCTGTACTTTAAAGCATGCATGATACCATGATTTTTACTTTTTTCAGCAGCAATACAGAACCAAGATAAGCATCTTTAGAGGTATCTTGTCTTGTCATTTTTTTTTTTTTTTAATGCTAAACTTTGCAAAATAAGAAATGTTCAGAGACCTCTGGTGTTTTGTGGAAAGATAACATCAGCATTGTGCATTCAGAAATAAACCTATGTAAATGCATTTAGCGAAAGTAGGTTAGGCGCTGCTTATTTAGTTTTTAAAACACCTAAACATTAAGTGACTAAATATAATGTGATGATTTCTGTAGTATAGTGCAAATTCATAAACTTACAAAAAAATAATACAACCAAGTATATGCCTACTCCATTCATAAAGACTGTGCAATCAGTCCAAACAAAATATATATATATACAGGTCCTTCTCAAAAAATTAGCATATTGTGATAAAGTTCATTATTTTCTGTAATGTACTGATAAACATTAGACTTTCATATATTTTAGATTCATTACACACAACTGAAGTAGTGCAAGCCGTTTATTGTTTTAATATTGATGATTTTGGCATACAGCTCATGAAAACCCAAAATTCCTATCTGAAAAAATTAGCATATTTCATCCGACCAATAAAAGAAAAGTGTTTTTAATACAAAAAAAGTCAACCTTCAAAAAATTATGTTCAGTTATGCACTCAATACTTGGTTGGGAATCCTTTTGCAGAAATGACTGCTTCAATGCGGCGTGGCATGGAGGCAATCAGCCTGTGGCACTGCTGAGGTGTTATGGAGGCCCAGGATGCTTTGATAGCGGCCTTGAGCTCATCCAGAGTGTTGGGTCTTGCGTCTCTCAACTTTCTCTTCACAACATCCCACAGATTCTCTATGGGGTTCAGGTCAGGAGAGTTGGCAGGCCAATTGAGCACAGTAATTCCATGGTCAGTAAACCATTTACCAGTGGTTTTGGCACTGTGAGCAGGTGCCAGGTCATGCTGAAAAATTAAATCTTCATCTCCATAAAGCTTTTCAGCAGATGGAAGCATGAAGTGCTCCAAAATCTCCTGATAGCTAGCTGCATTGACCCTGCCCTTGATAAAACACAGTGGACCAACACCAGCAGCTGACATGGCACCCCAGACCATCACTGACTGTGGGTACTTGACACTGGACTTCAGGCATTTTGGCATTTCCCTCTCCCCAGTCTTCCTCCAGACTATGGCACCTTGATTTCCGAATGACATGCAAAATTTGCTTTCATCCGAAAAAAGTACTTTGGACCACTGAGCAACAGTCCAGTTCTGCTTCTCTGTAGCCCAGGTCAGGCGCTTCTGCCGCTGTTTCTGGTTCAAAAGTGGCTTGACCTGGGGAATGCGGCACCTGTAGCCCATTTCCTGCACACGCCTGTACACGGTGGCTCTAGATGTTTCTACTCCAGACTCAGTCCACTGCTTCCGCAGGTCCCCCAAGGTCTGGAATCGGTCCTTCTCCACAATCTTCCTCAGGGTCCGGTCACCTCTTCTCGTTGTGCAGCGTTTTCTGCCACACTTTTTCCTTCCCACAGACTTCCCACTGGGGTGCCTTGATACAGCACTCTGGGAACAGCCTATTCGTTCAGAAATTTATTTCTGTGTCTTACCCTCTTGCTTGAGGGTGTCAATGATGGCCTTCTGGACAGCAGTCAGGTCGGCAGTCTTACCCATGATTGCGGTTTTGAGTAATGAACCAGGCTGGGAGTTTTTAAAAGCCTCAGGAATCTTTTGCAGGTGTTTAGAGTTAATTAGTTGATTCAGATGATTAGGTTAATAGCTCGTTTAGAGAACCTTTTCATGATATGCTAATTTTTTGAGATAGGAATTTTGGGTTTTCATGAGCTGTATGCCAAAATCATCAATATTAAAACAATAAAAGGCTTGCACTACTTCAGTTGTGTGTAACGAATCTAAAATATATGAAAGTCTAATGTTTATCAGTACATTACAGAAAATAATGAACTTTATCACAATATGCTAATTTTTTGAGAAGGACCTGTATATGTTAATAAAGTGACAAATACTATGGTGTCCTTTTATGAACGGGTGAATTTTTTTCTCCGCTGGCTTCTCTACAGTTCTCCGGGGAAAATGATCACATCTGGCACCCATTTTATGAATTGGAGAACTTCAGTTCGCCCAGGGTGATCAGAGGAGAACGGTTTTCTCGGAGATCTGTGTAGAAGTCAATGGGGCGTCTGTAATCTCGTGAGACAAAGCGAGATTACAGTAGTATGAAAATCCCTGGCGCGCTTTAACAAGCAGAGATAAATTATCACTGCTGAGTACACGAGGTTAATAAATAATAGTCCCCTTACATAAATATATATATATATATATATATATATATATACACACTGAATACACACACACATACATTGTATATATATATACACATTAAATAGATATCTACATGTATGTGTGTGTATATATATATATACATGTGTATATATATACATAAATATGGCAGGGGGACATGATTACTGTGTTGGGGGGTCTGAACGAGGAAGAAGGAAGTCGATAATCTTCCTTTTTCCCCCTCAGTTCTCCCCCGATTCTGTCTTCACTCCCTGCTTCACAAGCTCCAGGCTGGTGAACCCGGGAGTGTGAATTCTGGCACAGATCGCCAGTGAAGTTGTTCAAGCTGTTTCTGTGTCTGTCAATGACAGATTCCCGTGTGAAGAAATGATCAGTGGAGAACATGTTCTCCCCCGATCATTTCTGTTTCATAAACTGAGAATGATCGGAAATGAGCTGTGATCAGCAGGATCACTGGTCATCTCCGTTTCATAAAAGGACACCTAAGTGTAGCAATATTGAATCTGGAAATAAAGTCTTAAAAATGACATGTGCCGAAAAACAATGATTGTGAGTCCCGATTTCGCAGTGTGCCAGTGGTCTTACACGTGCTCCCCCGTGAAATACAGGTGAAATATTACCACAGCAACAAAGGTTCATATACAGGAGAGCCCCAACACTTAGGAACAGACTGGTAGACAATGTACTGGATCCTCCTAAAATCATTAGCCTTTTTTCAATTCCTAAATGCTTTTTCAGATGTCAAGGATGTCTTCCATGTAGGGTCAGCAAAAAACAAAGCAGGAGAAAAGACCAATTTAAATCCACAGCAACAGGCAAAGAATATAAAATTAATGAGATGATTACAGTACACACGTCACCTATGTCGTTGAGTGCCACCCATGCCAGCTCCAATACGTGGGCAGAACAACTAGGCCGCTATATGTTAGATTTCGGGAACATATTAAGAATATTAGGCTTCAATAAATACAGTCTTTCAAGACATTTTAGGGAAGTGCACCAAAGAGACCCCTCACTCATGACTTTCTATGGTATAGATAAAATAAAGGGACACTGGAGAGGGGATAACAAGAAAATTATATCACGCAATGAGACCAAATGGATTTATTTTTTAAATTCTCTCCAGCTTGAAGGTCTCGACTCTCTAAATAGACATATAGCTTAACTGTTTTACTTCCAATGCTTTGGAATTTTTCTATAGCCCTACCTCTCTCCATTATACACTTTTAATACATTTTGTAGAAATACAAATCAAAAATATATTTTTTTTCTTTTTAGATTTCATTTTATTCATGTATGTTTTTATTGGTCTTTTATACATTTTTCATATGTGCATCATATATGAGTTACTGTTGTTTGTATTTATTTCACACAAATCCATAACCATTTCAATGTATGTTATATACAGAATTTGGATAACAACATCATTATAACCCAGTGGCAATAGATATATTAGAAATAAGGGGTTAATGGCAATATTGCATATTTGTATATATGGCCGCCAGTCACGTCGCTCCCATCGCCATAGCACCGGAGCATACATAAAATATGGCCGACGGTCACGTGTTCTGAATGTTATGACATAGGTTACCTAGATACTGGAATACATATGGAGTTGGGAACGTAGTAAATATGGCTGCCAATCATATGCCCTTGTGTTGCTAGGATGCCGCAATAAAAATAAATCCGGAAGTGTAGCAAGATGGCGCCACTCCTGATTAGTTCAGTGTGACAAAATGCGTAGGGAGGAGCATCCAGCATCATTGCGTCACTTCTAGTCTGAAGCCGTGGAACACAGACACGGTCCCCGACTTCCTGATTTTAAAAGAAAGGCTTAAAACCATATCACACTATGGGGCATGCCTGTTATCTCCACATGTGAGAGCTCTGGAGGGGCAGACAAGCAAAGGGGAGGACAGCCCTGGATCTGGAGCATGTGTACAGCCACAATAGCACTGTGAAAATGAATACACACCACAAGGGGAACGCTTTTGGTGAGTGATGTCAACATGGGGGTGAGCCCGTGTAAGACCACTGGCACACTGCAAGATTTGGATAATAATTTATGAATTTTTTTTTGTTCACCCCACATAGTGGTCCCCAGCCTGGAATATATTTCCTTATTTTAGATCTAACCCTATACCTTCTCAAAAATGCACACCTATAGGCATACCTTCTCAAGTTGAAATTTCCTATTTTCTGTCCATATCAAAATGTAGAGTTATGAAATAATAAGTAATCACATTTTTTTTCCTGGTGCCTACATGGCAGCACACACATGGTAAATAACTCATAAGGGAAAAGTTATTAAAGCAAAAGGGGCTGCATGGTCTTTTTTTGCCAAAATCCCAAGAGGTTTAACTGTCTGGATCCACACTGTAATGCAACATGAAAGTGGAGAAAGAAGACCAACTGGCTGCCAGACAAATGGTCACAGGAGACACCCTTGCGAACATTGCCTAAGAAAATGGCATACTCCTTATGGAATGAGCTGTCACCGCTCATGGAACCGTTGCCCCATTCACATGAGCCTTCTAAATTACCTGAACAATCCAACTTGCATTGGTTCTGGATGAACCCCATCTGGAAGCCACCTGACTTTTACTTGCCCCAACCAGTATGATGAATAGTGTAAGAGACAGACTCTTATGGTTCTGGATGCATCCATATTTGATGCTTAGAGATATCGTGAAAATCTGGGAGCTCTGGTAGTACCCATTCTTGATTGCAGTAGAATACTGATGGAGCCTTAGGAACAAACTCATCAATTGGTTGTAAAACCACTCTCCAATGGAGACTATATGATGAGCTCCCAAATACAAAAATATGAACAATTCACCAGTTTATGCACTGATCAAAAGAACCCCCCCCCCCCAAAGTCCAGCTGGTAATCTTTAGTTAATCAAAGGATGAAGTAATCAGTGGATATGTGATTACCTATAGCGCTTGCTTCAAAATTAAATTAAATGAATTAGCAATATTAATAAAATTCATATAAATCCCGTTGTATGGTGCAAATGGTATATTGATTTAAAATAGTATTGCAATAAATAAATATGTGGTAAGGTGGTAAAAATGTATGTCATATATATAAACAAATAAGTTATAAAACAGTGCAAAATTATATCATTCACATATATAATCCTTAAAATTCATGTGCAAAAAAAGAGTTTATGTGCAATTGAGCTAAAAGTGCAAATAAAGATGTGATTCCTTAGTAGGAGAAAAGTGCTCAATAATTAGTGTTTTGTGCTTGGTGATAGGTTAATTCACTTTTCCTAGGTGTCCCTTCTGGTGTTCCACCGTGACAGGAATAGATGAAATTTACACTCACCAGATCGCAGGGGTCCTATATGTCTTATGACACTAGGACCATATGAGCTTTAGAGACCCCCTCAGGGTCGGGATACGTTTTCCTCCAGGCAGGTATCCTTCCTTGCAATGGTCCTCCTCCTGCTTATCAGCTCCAGTGGGGGATGTGTAAAAGGAAAACAATCCAGATAGTGCAGTATTTGTTTATATATATATATATATGACATACATTTTTACCACCTTACCACATATTTATTTATTGCAATACTATTTTAAATCAATATACCATTTTCACCATACCACAGAATTTATATGAATTTTATTAATATTGCTAATTAATTTAATTTAATTTTGAAGCAAGCACTATAGGTAATCACATATCCACTGATTACTTCATCCTTTGAGCACTCGCACTTTACTATAGCAGCTGCGAATCACTTGCAATTGATTTATTATTAGATTAGGTCTTCATAATACCCATAGGTCTCTCCACTTGGCGCGGGAATATACTCTGTATATTTTACATTCCATTAATCTTTAGTTAATGAAATGAACTTCTTCTATCACTAAAAGCACTGCAGCTCTCTTGTTAATCCACTGAGTGGTGGAAGTTGATCTATACAAGCAACGAAGAAAGAAAAGAGCGCAAGTCCACCCTAGTGTGATACTGTTTAATAAGGTACATGATAAAAAGTTTCACAAGTTGCACTCACATTTGGAAGTATATGTACAGGCATGAAGTACAGTTCTCCTGTCCTCAAAAGCCGCCCGATATCGCCTTTGCGTGCACAGCAGACTGCGCATGCGCCTGGACCAGTGGGCGCCTCACTGTGATGGTAAGACCTGTAGCACAGGGAGAGCCGTTAGATACAGAGATCAGTACATGAGTCCATAGGGTTGCTTTGACAATGGATTTCTAGGCATTGCCTCTTTTATCAGGTCACGCCCATACCTCTAATACATGGCAATTTATTGGGAGTTGCATCACCTCCCATCCAACCCATCCTAAAGGGGCTGTGCCAGGAGAGGAAAATTCACATAGACTACAGTAAATGGGGCTAATAGCAACCTTATCTCTACTGGATTTCTTCAAAAAATGCACACACAAAAGTCTTTATATATCTAAAGGAGAATATAAACTAAAAAAGAGAATATATACTAAAAACATCTAATGAATACATATAATAAAAATTCAGCCCTCAAAATTTCTGCTTGCATTTGGCAAGTGGAAATAAAGTGAGGGCGAGTTGTAGAATCAGCGTCAGCCAGGATCCTGCTGGGGGAGGAAAAGAAGCACCTGGTCAGGGCCATCTTTAATGCAGGGCTCAAAGCCGATGCCCCCAAGTCCGCGCCAGTGGGGGGAACTACTGGCTTCCCCCTGTTGTCTCCCAAGTCCCGCCTGTGAAAACTATCGGTTGCTCGCCTCCTAACAACCAATAAAGTGCTTGGAGGATCTGGCATTCAGAGGAGGAAGATGTAACTTCCGCCTTCAGAGCTGCTCCACCTCTCCCTCAAGTGCTATACCTCCCGGCTTCCTGCTGACAACGGAATGGGCTGGGAGGGGACTTGCTGTCTGCACTGGGACACTGCTAAGCTGACTGACCGGGAGCATGAAGGGACCTGCGTGCTGTCTATATAGGGACACTGCTGATGATGTGAGTGAGGGTCCTGGGGTGAAAGTGAACAGAGGAGTCCAGGTCTGACCATGCCTACACACAGAACAGGAGGTAGGACATGCTCTCCCACATCCCAGAGCTGTGTACACTGATCTGCAACATCTCCCCCTCTACAGAGATGTGGAGGGGGGGGGGGGGCATCCATCTCCACAGTACCGGTACCATGTCTGTAGTCTCTCTGTTTGTCTCCTGTACTATGTCTGCAGTCTCTGACCGTCTCCTGTACTACAGTTGTGTTCAAAATTATTCAACCCCCACTGAAATTGATTGTTTTGGCCAGTTTGACATTGATTTTGATCATTCAGTCATCCTGCTTACAATTAAATCAAAGAGGCACGTGTAGGTCAGACAAATATAACATAACATTTATAATGAAATAACCACAAATGTCTTTTCTGTGCTCACATCATTTTCAATTTTATTCAACCCCCAAGTGACATTCAATCTTAGTACTTAGTACAACATCCTTTTACAGTTATAACAGCTTTTAAATGTGAAGCATAGCTTGACACAAGTGTCTTGCAGCGATCTATGGGTATCTTCGCCCATTTGTCATGGGCAAAAGCCTCCAGTTCAGTCACATTCTTAGGCTTGTGCACTGCAACTGCTTTCTTTAAGTCCCACCAGAGGTTCTCAATCGGATTTAAGTCTGATGACTGTGATGGCCACTCCAAAATGTTCCAGCCTTTAATCTGCAACCATGCTCTAGTGGACTTGGAGGTATGCTTGGGATCATTGTCCTGTTGAAAGGTCCAACGTCTCCCAAGCCTCAGGTTTGTGACGGACTGCATCACATTGTCATCCAATATCTCCTGGTACTGAAGAGAATTCATGGTACCTTGCACACGCTGAAGCTTCCCTGTACCTGCAGAAGCAAAACAGCCCCAAAGCATGATTGACCTCCCGCCATGCTTCACAGTAGGCAAGGTGTTCTTTTCTTCATAGGCCTTGTTCTTCCTCCTCCAAACATAGCGTTGATCCATGGGCCCAAACAGTTCTAATTTTGTTTCATCAGTCCACAGAACACTATCCCAAAACTTCTGTGGTTTGTCCACATGACTTTTGGCATACTGCAGTCGACTCTTCTTATTCTTTGGAGACAGCAAGGGGGTGCGCCTGGGAGTTCTGGCATGGAGGCCTTCATTACGCAGTGTGCGCTGTATTGTCTGAGCAGAAACTTCAGTACCCACATCTGACAAATCTTTTCTCAGTTCCTCAGCAGTCACACGGGGACTTTTCTCCACTCTACGCTTCAGGTAGCGCACAGCAGTCAAAGTCAGCATCTTCTTTCTGCCACGACCAGGTAGCGTTTCAACAGTGCCCTTTGCCTTGAATTTGCGAATGATGCTTCCTATGGTGTCTCTTGGTATGTTTAACATCTTTGCAATCTTCTTATAGTCATTGCCCTTCCTGTGAAGAGTAATCACCTCTTCTCTTGTCTTCCTGGACCATTCTCTTGACTTCACCATGTTTGTAACCACACCAGTAAATGTCTAGAAGGAGCTGAGTATCACAGTCATTTTAAAGCTGCCTAATTGGTGCTTATTAGGCATTATTGCTGCTCCCTGACATCCACAGGTGTTTTCAATACCTGATTGAAAACACTTCAATGAACCTCTGTTCTTCAGAGTGGTAGTCTTTAAGGGGTTGAATAATTGTGTCAATGAAGAATTCACAAAAGAAACATTTACTACTGTATTGCAAAACCAATTGATGTCATTTTAGTTGCATATGGTTCTTTAAGAAGTCCTTGTAGGATTTCATTCTGAATACAATTACAAATGTACACTAAATTCCCTAAAACCCTTTACAGCATTGGGGGTTGAATAATTTTGAACACAACTGTGTGTCTGCAGTCTCTGAGCATCTCCTGTACTATGCCTGCTGTCAATAACCCTCTCCTGTACAATGTCTGGAGTCTCTGACCATTGCCTGTACCATGTCTGCAGTCTCTGAGCATCTCCTGTACTATGCCTTCAGTCTCTGACCCTCTCCTGTACGCTGTCTGCAGTCTCTGACCCTCTCCTGTACGCTGTCTGCAGTCTCTGACCCTCTCCTGTACGCTGTCTGCAGTCTCAGACCCTCTCCTGTACGCTGTCTGCAGTCTCTGACCCTCTCCTGTACGCTGTCTGCAGTCTCTGACCATCTGCTGTAGTGTGTCTGCAGTCTCCCTGACCCTCATCTGCACCATATCTGCAGTCTCTGGCCATCTCCTGTATCATGTCTGCAGTCTCTGACCCTCTCCTGTACTATGCCTGCAGTCTCTGACCCTCTCCTATGCTGTCTGCAGTCTCTGACCCTCTCCTGTACTATGTCTGCAGTCTCTGACCTTCTCCTGTCTGAAGTCTCTGACCCTCTCTTGTACTATGTCTGCAGTCTCTGACCCTCGCTTGTACTATGTCTGCAGTCTCTGACCCTCGCTTGTACTATGTCTGCAGTCTCTGACCGTCTCCTGTACTATGTCTGCAGTCTGTGACCATCTCCTGTACTATATCTCCCGTAGTCTGTCTGCTGTCTCTAACCATCTCCTGTAGGGTTTCTGCAGGGGGGAGGGGGAGCAAGAAAATGTTTGCCCAGGGTCTGATTAACATTAAAGATGACCCTGCATACCATGTATAATCTGTGTATACCCTTGTATCATCTGAAAAAAATATAATTTATGGGGACGGGGCATAGTGGGAGTTGGGTGGGGCAACTGGTGGCGAGTAACCCTTAAGGCCTGGTTAGTAGCTCATGAAATTGAAATTTTGAGCCCTTATAAAATCATTCTAAAACATGTAAAATCATGCAAATTTATAACAGATCTAGACAAAAAAAAAAAAAAAACATAGCAGCTCAACCACCTATACCTCATTTATATTACCTCATTCTTTCATACACATCTCCAACACTTACCGTCCACAACACATAACATATAAAAAATATAAATAAAAATATATATTATGAGAATACCTCCGCCAAACATTTTACAAAGAAGGGGAATGGAGTGTGAACATGACCCAACCCTTTCCCATTACTCCTAATTTTTGCATTTTTCCTATATATTTGGGGGTTATCCTAAAAAATGTGGTGATTCAGAAATTAGAATATATAGGATTCCATCTGCAAAGATTAAGAGTAAAGGGAAAAGGGTTGGGTCATGTTCACACTCCATTCCCCTTTGTAAAATGTTTTTTGTGCGTTATCATATTTCATATTTTATAGATTTTAGTTTTTATTTTTAAAATACTGATCTCCGTATCCATCGGGTCTTACCATCACAGCGTAGTGCCGGCTGACATAGGCACATGCGCAGTACGCTGTGCACGGGGTGATATTAGGTGGCTTGTGAGCTGCCATTCGGCTTTGGGGAGGTTTGATGTCTCTTGTTCCTCAATTCTTCTTATAGTGAACATCCGGGAGAGGAGAACAACTTTACTTCACGCCTGTACGCATACTTCCAATATGAGTGCAACTTGTGAAAGTTTTTATCATGTGTCTTTTTGAATTTAATAGGTTCTTTATTGAAAAATAAGCATGTAAACAAATGTTACGGGAATACAGCAAAGTGTAGAATGCCAAAACATACAAAAGTACATTCCTCTCACATACATAAGAACACAAGAAACAAAACAACGGTAGGAGTAGATTCAGTACCTGGGCAAACGTCACCTGGGAGATACAGGATGCAATGAGGGAAAGACTGCTAACACAGTAAAACCATAGACAATGGTGTCCCGTTGGGGCGCTGCACATAATCAAAGCCACCAAGACTGTAGGTTCATGTAAGATTGATGTTTCAGATGCACGTCTCTGGGGCCTGTAGCCACCTGTCCCAGATTTTATTAAATTTGGAGGGGCAGCCCCATGTGGGTGTAGATTAGCTTTTTATATGGGATGGTGTTATTTAACTCCCGGAGCCAGTCATGAAATGTGGGGGGGTTCATTGTGCATCCAGTGTCGTGCTATCAGTTTTCTAGCAGTAAACAACGTCTCTTGTAAAAAGAGGGTAGAGAATTTGTCTATACTGACGTCAGGGAGTATCCCCAGTAAGCACGGCTTAGGGAGCAATGACGGGGGAGCCCATGGTATCGTGCAGGAATCTGACAATAGAAGGTACCCCGATCCAGCCTTCACATAGGGCACAGGGTAGAAATACCCCCCCCCCCCTTACCTGGCAGTCATGAGAGGAGTGAGGTAAGAGCGGTGAAGCAGTGAGGCGATCAGACAGTTTGGGAGAGACCGTCTTACAGGCATCCAGTGCGTCACTCCATTCCTCATCCTCCAGCTCACCCACATCATTTAAACTTGGGAACGTATGCCGCCACTGTAGATGCAGGCAGATGGAGCATGTTGTAGAGAATAGAGATAAGTTGCTTAGGATCAGAGCCCCTGACAACCTCCATTATGGGGACTGGTGCAATGTCGTGGATAGGCTGTGGGAATTGTGTTAGAAACGCATGGTGGATCTGCAGGTATCGTAAGTACATGTGGTTAGGTAGCCCATATTCACCCTTTAGGGCAGTGGTTCTCAACCCCGGTCCTCAGGGCCCACTAACAGGCCAGGTTTGCACGATAACTGAAATACATCCCAGGTGATATGATTTGCTGCTCAGTGATTGCAGTACTCTGCATCTCACTAAGGTAATACTTAAAATCTGACCTGTTAATGGGCCCTGAGGACCGGAGTTGAGGACCACTGCTTTAGGGTATTGAAGGTCTTAAGTGTTCCATTCACGAGTATATGCGAGAGGAAACAGATCCTGAACTGGGCCTATGCATGCGCATCCGGTATGGAGCAGAATTCAGGAAGCAGGGTGTTGTGCCATAGAGGGGGTTGATCATGGAGTCGGGGGGAGAGCAAGCTTAATGCAAAAATGGGGACGGTGTGGAGATCAGGGAGGCTGGGATATGCTTGTTACCAAGCAGGGCGATCCACCTACATCCAGGGCTCAGCAGATAATCTCCTGTTGGCCCAGTGTAAATCAGAGAGCCACCGCAACCAAGAGATACTCTGCAGGAAAGAGGTAAAAAGGAACAAAGAAATGTAGCCTTAAAGGGGTTGCAAAAAAGGGGATGCTCAATCTGATAATTATAAAATTGAAAAACTTTATTGTAAATAGTGACAAAATACATATAGTGCACTTCCCACTATGTGAGATAGTGACACTACTGAGAGACCAGACACAGAATGACTCACAAAAACGACAGCATAAAACCAACACAGAGACAGACACACACGCACCACCTGTCACACCACACTACTGGGGGATCACTGAATCAGCCAGTGGCAGTAAATGGCTCCGTAAGGCCTTGTTAACCGTCACAGTGGTTGAATGCATGCCGGCATGCCAAAGAGGTCAGTTTTGGTATGAATATAATAAAATTGAAAATGAAGCCAGCAATACAGTGTATGGGCATACAAGACCATGTGTACCAGAATAGTGCTGCAGATATGGGTAGTCAAGTGAATCTCTACTATTGATCTGATTTGAATCAGAGAGAAATCATCTGATTTGAAGACAACAGAACTATCTGGTTATTGGGATTCCAAAGCGGATTGCTCACAGGATTTGAAGTATTGTTCCAGCAAGTATAAATAGACATTCATGTAGATCCCTAGAAATCATTCCATGGCAGCACTGAATGGAACAGTAGATTCTCAAGGCAGTCTATAATAAACAATGTATCACATAAACCAGCATATATGGAAGTGAAGTGTCACCAGTAAATTCTTGGCAGAGTACCTGCTCCTCCGGGATGAATGGTGAGGGGATGAAAGGGACCCGGCCGGGAAGGAGATTTTTTCAGGTAGGTGCACCCTAGTGTCCGCAATGCTAAAGTGGGGAGAGACGCTCTAAACTAAGACAGCGAGGGCTCACATCAAGGAAATCTTCTGTGATGTTGGGAATCCGGGCAGCAATCCGGTTGTAAATGACCTGTCACATAGACTTAGGCAATTTGCTTACCCCATCCCCGGAGTGTTCCGCCGCTCAGAGATGCCTGATGGTCACAGCCCTTTCTCTATCCCCTTCGCTGAATCAAGTGCTCCTTCTCCGGTACTATTGATCTGTTGCCGTAGGGACATTCAGAATTTCCCTCGGTCTCCAAACATTTCCAGTTCGTCGAGGGAGCACTTGACTCAGCGAAGGGGATAGAGAAAGGGCTGTGACCATCAGGCATCTCTGAGCGGCGGAACACTTCGGGGATGGGGTAAGCGAATTTCCCTACATCACAGAAGATTTCCTTGATGTGAGCCCTCGCTGTCTTAGTTTAGAGCGTCTCTCCCCGCTTTAGCATTGCGGACACTAGGGTGCACCTACCTGCAAAAATCTCCTTCCCGGCCGGGTCCCTTTCATCCCCTCACCATTCATCCCGGATGAGCAGGTACTCTGCCAAGAATTTACTGGTGACACTTCACTTCCATATATGCTGGTTTCTGTGATACATTGTTTATTATAGACTGCCTTGAGAATCTACTGTTCCATTCAGTGCTGCCATGGAATGATTTCTAGGGATCTACATGAATGTCTATTTATACTTGCTGGAACAATACTTCAAATCCTGTGAGCAATCCGCTTTGGAATCCCAATAACCAGATAGTTCTGCTGTCTTCAAATCAGATGATTTCTCTCTGATTCAAATCAGATCAATAGTAGAGATTCACTTGACTACCCATATCTGCAGCACTATTCTGGTACACATGGTCTTGTATGCCCATACACTGTATTGCCGGCTTCATTTTCAATTTTATTGTATTCATACCGAAACTGACCTCTTTGGCATGCCAGCATGCATTCAACCACTGTGACGGTTAACAAGGCCTTACGGAGCCATTTACTGCCACTGGCTGATTCAGTGATCCCCCAGTAGTGTGGTGTGACAGGTGGCGCATGTGTGTCTGTCTCTGTGTTGGTTTTATGCTGTCGTTTTTGTGAGTCATTCTGTGTCTGGTCTCTCAGTAGTGTCACTATCTCACATAGTGGGAAGTGCACTATATGTATTTTGTCACTATTTACAATAAAGTTTTTCAATTTTATAATTATCAGATTGAGCATCCCCTTTTTTGCAACCCCTTTAAGGCTACATTTCTTTGTTAGTTTTTACCTCTTTCCTGCGGAGAGCAAGCTTATCGGACACTACATCCCAGATATGTCTATAATGATAAAGTACGGACTTACTTTCTCCCCGCACCTCAGCCCCCCGGAAACCACTCAACACAACCGACATCGGATCCATAGGTGAATGCACCCAAGGGGGACCCAGGAGGGCCAAGAACCTCATCCTATCTATATTGTTAAGGTGAAAGAGTTGGGAAAGTTGCGATGCCAGGTAATACAGGTTAAAGTCGGGATTGCCACCCCACTTAGGTCCGTAATATTCTTGAGTTTCCGCCATGATAACTTATGTCTGCTGGACCCCCAAGCAAGCGGCTTAAGGAGAGATTCCAACTGCATAAAGTACATAAGGGGGAGGTATACTGGCGAATGCCAGAGCACATAGAGTATCTTAGGCAGAAGCACCATTTTTATGAAGTTAACACGGCCCATCACCCCCAGGGGAAGACGGGCCCAGGTTTGGGTCTTGGTTTTAACCAGGGCAAACAAGGGCTGGAGATTGTCAGGGATATAGTCCGCCGGCGTATTGGTAACCTGGAAACCTAGGTATTTAATGCGGTCCACCCTCTGCAAGGGGAGATCAGGACTGACAGGTAGGGAAGAAACGTGGTCTATTGGCAGTATCTGGGACTGTTCAATGAGGGCCAGGGCGGTATGTTAGGAGTCGTCCGGGTCATCATGTGCCTTTTTAAACAGTATCACACTAGGGTGGACATGAGCTCCCTAATGCCTGTATTTTTTAAACTCTTTGACCTGAAGCAATGGCCAGTAGGTAAGCTGCGTTCTGAGTGTTTAAGGAGCGTTTCTATGAAACAAATTTCAAAACTAGATCCAACTGAAGATAAGTTTTTTTAAGGAAGCCTCAGTCTGAGAACTGCTTTAAGGAATCTCTCTACTAGCGGATTCAGAGCCCACCTGAAATTAGTAGGAGCAGAAACTTGGACATTTAACGTATTCAGACTGAGAATCAATCCAGGACACAACAGAAATTGTTATGTTGTGTACTTCTAGTGACAAAGCATTGAAAGTAGCTTGCTTGGAAAACCGAAAATATCTCCTACACTTGATAGTAAGTTGCATCAGTGAAGTTTTTTCACATCCCCAGGAGCCACTTACTGTATGTAACTTCAATGCATTCAAATTCTGAAGCTGTGGAATCAGAAAAAGAGATCTGCTCACAGATCAAAAAATGCATCATGTAGGAACCATGACCTCGGCCTATATTAACTTCTTGCTAATTGGTTATCCCAAAAGGTGCTGTAGGAAATTTCTCTATAAGTCCAAGGTTGGATAAGTATGTGTGTTCCTGCAGCTTCCTGTGAACCTACCTGATTTTAAATGAAGGATACTGACACTCAGTTTCTAAATCTGTCTATCTTCTCTGTAATACTGAGATACCAGTGCCCCCACCTGACCACAGGGGTTGCGTGATGGGAAGGTTCTCAGAATTTTTAGACACTGTGAGATTGTCATTGTCTATCTTAGGATTCACCAAAGGCAGGAAAACAATAAATAGCTGTTGTGTGAGAAACAAAGTGCGAGAGACTTGATAATCCAAAAAGAAGAAATATTGTATATGAAATGCAGAAAGCAGCCATACACTGCACCTAAAATGACAACTGTGGTTCTCTGCCCAAAAAACAAATCCATGGAAAAATGAGCTCTCACACCTGTAAGTGCTTTTAGCAGTGTAAAGGGTAACTCCACTTTCGTCTGGAAAAAATAAAAATAAAAAATATAGCGTACACAATTGCGACACAAATCCTATTATGGTTGAATATTATTAAATTACCTTTCCTTTTCAATCTGCAACTGCTGTAATTTTCTGAAAATGCAATGTAATGTGGCTGCCTGGAGTTGTTCTGTACATAGAATGTGTACTGACCACACCCCAGAAACATAATTTCCTGCTTGTGTGATTGATTTACCAATTTTTTCCAGAAGTCTGCCTAAAAAATAAGTGAGATTTCAGCATCCCCTGCAACACAAATGTAATTTTTGGTGAGATATTTTCAATAGGAACACGTCTAAAGGGATGCAGGCCCAGCAGCTTTCCTCATTAGTGCCCTGCATGTGCACAGCTGGTTGCTAATCATGAAACCACTCCCATTAGACCCATTCAGCAAACGAGCACAGAGGAACAAACAAGGATTTCTTCAGAATAAAAAAAAGATAGGAATCTGCTACAAAGGTTGTTATAATCCTTGCAATGGGCACACATCACCCAGAGGGGGATGTTTTTTTTTCTCTACGGAAGTGGAGTTATGCTTTAAGTAGTAGGACTTCATCTAGAAGAGCATAAATCTGAATGGATTCAATAAAAATGAAAGTAAGAAGTTATTGCAATAACAATCTTGTAGTGAGGAGGACAAAAAGAATGGGACTGTGGGTGCCTAGTCACATCTTTTACTGAGCTATAATGGATCATGTTGATTAGATGGGGCAGAGCACAAACCATATGTATGCTGTCATGTTGGCATCAAGAAATCTCTTTATAGGTATTACAATGATTGCGTAGCAGCTCTGACAGTTCAGCTCCAATAAATATATTTGCAGATATATTAAAATATCCCAAAGTCTTATACTCAAATGTTGATGCTGCTACTGCTAGGATCTTTCTGCTGTAGTAAATATAAGTTGTTAGGGGGCAGGGGAATTATGGGAAATGTAGTCCTCCTTTCACATTTGTCTTGAGTTCTAACACAATGATCATTGTTTTAATTCTAAAGGGGGATGAAATGAAGAGGCTGGGTATTTCACCAATACCAATGATGGACAGAGATAAAAAAGATGAAATTCCTCAGGGACAGGTGAGTCAAACTACTGTATGCAACACTGCTGTACACAGGAACAATTGTAATCACAAATTAGCCTGTACTATCAGCCATAATATCAGCAATATAGGGCCTTAAAGCAGAGCTCCACCCATAAGATTGATTGCTTCCTCCCCCCTCCACTGCCACATTTGGCACCTTTCGGAGGGGAGCGGATACCTGTCAAAACCAGATACCTGCTTTCACTTCTGGCAAATACTGTAGGCGCTGACCTTTAATATAAGGACACTTACCTGTCCAGGGATCCTCCTCCTCTTTTCAGTTTAACTCGAAAAGAAAAGTGCTAAAATAGTGTACCCTTAATTTCAATGTGCTCTCTTTAAACCATGCTTCATATAGGGCAAAGGTTGTGAATCCATCAATACGTGCTGCCATACGTGCACAAAACTCTTTACAAAACTCAGTCCCCAAGGCACAGGGTTGGGCAATATCGTATCTGATAAGCCTCTTAGATTTCACTCCTCTTGTTCCCATTATTAAGCAGGCTCCCAATGGGTGAATGGCATATAGGGCATAAAATTATTTTAAAAAAGCTCCTAGTGCAGAGACACCCATTAAAAAATGTGTTTTATTTACCATAAAACTGCTCACATAAGTACAGAAATGCACGTTTCCAATACTCAAGATGGTGGAATGGGCAGTTCTAGGGCCAGCATCTGGCATCACTTCCTGACATGTTTCATCTGTAGACTTTATCAAAAGATTATCAAAGTTTATCTTGATGGACAGCCAAAGTCTTTACAGCTAGATGGGTTGAGGAAAATATAGTTTTGAAGATTGAATATGATACAAAAACATTTGATGGCCCTTGCTGTTTTCTTCATGCCTTTGTTTCAATTAGTACTTCACATCAATTCTGCATTCTCTGCAGTAGTAGCATACAAGTATTCTAATGCATGTATAAGCATTATATATTATTCGGGAACCTATTTTTGAATTGAGGGCTTTTTTTTTGTCCCAAATAGAACAATATTGCTTAAGGTGCTAATTTAAAATACAGTATCTCACAAAAGTTAAAAAAACATTTTTGTAAATATTTAATTATAACTTTTCACGTGACAACACTGAAGAAATGACACTTTGCTACAATGTAAAGTAGTGAGTGTACAGCTTGTATAACAGTGTACATTTTCTGTCCCCTCAAAATAACTCAACACACAGCCATTAATGTCTAAACTGCTGGCAACAAAAGTAAGTATGCCCCTAAGTGAAAATTTACAAATTGAGCCCAAAGTGTCAATATTTTGTGTGTCCACCATTATTTTCCTGCACTGCCTTAACCCTCTTGGGCATGGAGTTCACCAGAGCTTCACAGGTTGCCACTTGAGTCCTCTTCCACTCCTCCGTGATGACATCAAGGAGCTGGTGGATGTTAGAGACCTTCCATATGAGGATGCGCCACAGATGCTCAATAGGGTTTAGATCTGGAGACATGCTTGGCCAGTCCATCACCTTTACCCTCAGCTTCTTTAGCAAGGCAGTTGTAGTCTTGGAGGTGTGCTTGGGGTCTTTTATCATGTTGGAATACTGCCCTGCGGCCAAGTCTCCGAAGGGAGGGGATTATGCTCTGCTTCAGTATGTCACAGTACATGTTGGCAATAATGGTTTCCTCAACGAACTGTAGCTCCCCAGTGCCAGCAGCACTCATGCATCCCCCACCCAGTGGTGGTATTCAGCCAGGTCGCACCGGTTCCACAGAACTGGTTACTAAATATTTGGAAGTTCGCAGAACCGCATTGTGACCATCTGTATATCATCCGCTGACTGCTCTTCTGCTCTCTCTGTCCTCTGTCCCTGCTTGTGGTGGCGGCGCTCTCTCTCTCTGCAGGGAGGCGGCCGGAGCCCACACACTGCACTGGTTGCTAGGCTAGAGCCGCTTAGCAACTAGCAACCAGTGACGTCACCCCTTTCTCCTCCAGGCCGCCACGTCGCCGCCTCCCAGACAGTCCCCGCCTATTACAATTTGGCTCTAGTAGGCTTCAGGAAAGGGTGGACCCGAGGCGCAGAGCAGTGCGCTCCAAGCCCACCCATTGTGTGACAATAGCAAATGAAAATTCGCTATTGTCACACGGATCCTCCTCCTGGCCAATCCCATGCCATTGGCCGAGGAGGAGGCGGGAGGAGACGCGGGGACTGAAGAGAAGAAGCCGCCGATACGACAGGTAAGTAAAGGGCACTGGTCTCGGGGGGGGGGGGGGCGTTGTTCACTCTGCATCTGAAGGGGGCACGCTGGTCTTTGCATTGAAGGGGGCACGAATGATTATCTCTGCATTGAAGGGGGCACACTGGTCTCTGCATTGAAAGGGGGCACAAATGATGATCTCTGCATTGAAAGGGGGCACACTGGTCTCTGCATTGAAAGGGGGCACAATGATCTCTGCATTGAAAGGGGGCACAATGATCTCTGCATTGAAAGGGGGCACGGTGATCTCTGCATTGAAAGGGGGCACGCAGGTCACTGTGCATTGAAAGGGGGCACGCTGGTCACTGTACATTGAAAGGGGGCACGCTGGTCATTCTGCATTGAAAGGGGGCACGCTGGTCACTGTGCATTGAAAGTCTGAACTGGTTACTAAAAATCCCACCACTGCCCCAGACCATGCTACTCCCACAACCATGCTTGACTATAGGCAAGACACACTTGTCTTTGTACTCCTCACCTGGTTGCCACCAAACACACTTGACACCGTCTGAACCAAATAAGTTTATTTTGGTCTCATCAGACCACAGGACATGGTTACAGTAATCCATGTCCTTAGTCTGCTTGTTTTCAGCAAACTGTGGGCTATCTTGTGCATCATCTTTAGAACAGGCTTCCTTCTGGGACAACAACCATGCAGATCAATTTGATACAGTGTGTGGCGTGTGGTCTGAGCATTGACAGGCTGACCCCCCACCCCTTCAACCTCTGCAGCAATGCTGGCAGCACTTATATGTCTATTTCCCAAAGTCAACCTCTGGATATGATGCTGAACACGTGCATTCAGCTCCTTTGGTCGACCATGGCGAGACCTGTTCTGAGTGGAACCTGTCCTGTTAAACCACTATATGGTCTTGTCCACCATGCTGCAGCTCAGTTTCAGGGTCTTGGCAATCTTCTTATAGCCTAGGCCATCTTTATGTAGAGCAAAAAATCTTTTTTTCAGATTCTCAGAGAATTCTTTGCCATGAGGTGCCATGTTTAACTTCCAGTGACCAGTATGAGAGAGTGAGAACGATAACACCAAATTTAACACACCTGCTCCCCATTCACACCTGAGACCTTGTAACACTAACGGGTCACATGACACCGGGGAGGGAAAATGGCTAAATAGGCCTGATTTGGACATTTTCACTTAGGGGTGTACTCACTTTTGTTGCCACCGGTTCAGACTTTAATGACTGTGTGTTGAATTATTTTGAGGGGATAGCAGATTTACACTGTTATACAAGCTGTACACTCACTACATTGTAGCAGTATATTTTCCTCAGTGTTGTCACATGAAAAGATATGAGATAGAAGATGTAAGAAAAGATGTCATTGGCTGCAGAGCCTGGGCAGTGACGCCACCCATCAACCTACTATGGGTCATCTACTGTCGGCTGTCCTTGCGCTCCCCTGAAGTTGGCGCTGGGAACCAATCATTTGACCAGACCAGAGCACTATTAGGTTAGATAAGTCTAAGCATCTTTCCTTTACAGGGTAGTGAATATAGGGCTTAGAATGGGATGGCAGGGTTAAGGTTAAGCTTTGCTGTGTTTTGACTTACACTTAAAACTAGATAAGACACCTGAAAAAGTATTGTGTTTTCTCAAAATTGTGATGAACTGGAAACCGTGATCTGCAGTATTTGTGATTATATAATTATTGTAAAGAAAATGTAGATTATAAGTATATTTATTAAAGAAATATACTGGATTGTCTATAATGCAGCTTTGCCTGTCCTTATCAGGTTGAAGTTGTTTTAAATACATTTGCACACTTTCACCCCACACTTTATATAAGGTCACCTTATCTGCTATTCATCACTCTCCTTCTTTTGAAAAAACTTAAAAAGTTCTGTCTGCAAAGGAAATAGTTAGAACTTTTGTATTCTAATGCTTTGCTCTCTCAAAGAGCCAATTTAGCTAAAGCAACCTGTTGTGCACTGTATTTTCTTTCACCCACCCTTTCACTACTGTGCAGAGTAGTGACATAGGGGGGCTGCAGATGGAACTACAGCATGCAGAGAGGGAAAAGACATCTAGCACTGTTAGATTCTGAAGACTGAGAATTAGGATCTGCATCTCAGGCAGCAGTACACGCAAGTATTCTTTCCTTTACAGAGGCGTCTGTTGCTTTAAGCCCAAAATCCTCATTTGCATTTACTCCTACTCCTGCTGCCAGTTTGCATTATAAATAACATTTAGACTTAAGGGCAAATGGCTAGCAAATGTAGATAAAGTAAGCAGTCAAATGAAAATAGATTTGCCAGGAGGTTATAAATATGCCTGTATGACTTTCAAAATTGATATATGCAGTTATATCACTATGTCTCTTTTTTTCTCTTTTTACATAGATCGGGTTCTACAATGCAGTAGCTATTCCTTGCTATACAACATTATCCCAGATATTTCCTTCTACACAACCTCTTCTTACTGCCTGCAGGTAACAGTCATTGGCTTATCTATGAATATTATTTGGTTGTACATAAAAAAAAAAAAAGTGTTGTAATTTGCTTGCGAATACAACACAATATTTGTGTATTTTTCTAATCATAAAATAGTTTTTGTTTGTGTGGTATACAGTTGTGATCATAAGTTTTCATACCCCTGGCAGAGTTTTTGAAGATGTGAACCATTTCTTCTTTTCCAATAGTTTTTATTGTTTTTAGAAACAAAGGTTCTCATACATAATATAGCATACATGCTTTTACATGTTTGATATTGTAGACAAGTGTTTCACAATGGTTTCCTGGACAGGAGCGTATACCCATGTCTGGGTTTGTTTCTATACCCCGTTGCCATTTCCTTAGGTTCCATGTAAAAAAATAATCTTTGTATCAAGAGAACCTGTGTCTTATTCTAACAACATTTGACAAAAATTTAGTATGTATAAACAAAAATAATTGAGAAGAACAAGAAAGCAAGAAGGTAAGAAAAGGAGAGAAGAAAAGAAATGAAGAGGCAAATTCCACCTCTCTATCTATCCCATAGGTCCAGCATAAATTGCGGTTTGTTATTCTCCTGAAATATAATGTATCCATGGGTCCTATATTTTTTCAAATAAATCTGTTTTTATCATTCAGAGTAGCTGATCATTTTTCATTTATCATTATCAATGATGATTTTGTTTTTATCAGTGCAAACGGAATAGACAAAGATCTCTAAGATTTGGCAATTGCCATCCTAGCAGTTCGGTATATAAATTACCGTAGATTCGATTTTTGGTATGTTTTGGTACGTTCTCCATTGGCCGGTCTAATAAGACTTGCTAGAGGGATTTTTTGAGGTTGGTTTGAGTTAAAGAATATATAATCTTATATACTCCAATCCAAAACCTCTTCTTTTTTTTTTTTTTTTTAACATGTTCACCATTTGTGATATTCCGTACCCATCTGTCAACATCCTCTAAAACTCGTGGGTGGAGGCACCTGGGAGCTGCTTTTGTAGGTACCATCTCAAGAACACTTTATATTTGGCTTTGATGATGGTTATATATGACCTAGAGGTTGTAAAGACCAATTAATTCCCCTCATTAAGGTCTACGTCCTCATCTAAATCCCGCTCCCACTTAACCATATATAGTAATTTATCAGGTTTTGGAGTTGAGCATAGTATATATTACAGAAATGTAACCAGGAATCTTGTTTATATTTTTGCAAAGGTGTTCCATTGACATTAAAATTACCAGATCTGAATGATGTTCTAGGGCCTGTAAGAAATGCGTATAAGACATTTTGTACAAGTCACAGTTGATTTGCTCAACAGATATTGCACCACTTAAAGTCTCCTGCACACCATCCCTCCCGCGCTCTCTGCCTCAGGTGCTGTTCCCTCAATAAATAGGTTCTGCTCTAGCCATCCACAGCAATGCAAAGCCCTTGATCACACTCTGTGTATCAACCATATCTCAAAGTGAAAGTGAAAGCTACAGTCCCCCCCCCCCCCCCCCGCCCACTGCCAATGCAATGCCATGCTATGCTAATGCTTTTCTGCCTGTATTGTGTTTATTTATAAATCATTCATTTATTTCCTCCCCATAATAATTCCTAAGGCTTCATGTAGACATTTCTGCCATGTTCCCACTAAGTTATTAAAGCATACTTCTATACCAGTCAGCCTTAACTTTATGACCGCTAACCTAATATTGAGTAGGTCCTCCTTTTGTCACCAAAACAACCCTGACCAGTTCAGTCATGGATGCCTCTAGACCTCTGAAGGTATGCGGTCATATCTGGCACCATTCTGTCAGTAGAAGATCCTTTAAGTCTGGTAACTTGTAAGTTGGGGCCTCCATGGGTCGGACTTGTTTTGTTTTCAATGATTTTTATTGAATGTTTTATGGAAAAGAACATCAAAGGTACAAAAATTATCATCGTTAACATAGGCATATCAGAGCCGGTTCACATTTGTGCGGCTGCGGCGTTCGCATGTAATGTCAGAGCGCACTGCTCCTTCATTACATGCGATCGGCTGTGCGGTGCGAGTTTAGCCATACACTTTGTATGGCTAAATTCGCACCGCACCCGCAGCAAACACGCACAGGACCCTTTTTGGCAGCCGCATCAGGATCGGATCGCACATCGGTTCACACTTGTGCGATCCAATCCTGTGCGAACTGCAAGATCGCACTGCGATATGCGATCAAACTGGGGGTGTCGTTAAGATTACATTGACACCCCCAGCGTATCGCATATGGCAGTGTGAACTGCCGGGGGTGCGTTTGCGATGCGGGAACAGGCTGTGGATTCGCAGCCTTCCCGCATCGCATAAGTGTGAACCGGGGCTCAGTCCCAATTATCCCACCGCAATCACAAAATAAAAAGTAGAGAAAAAGAAAAATAAACAAGCGGCGTAAACTGTCACTATGCGCTGTCGCCTGGGAAGAGTGAAAAGCCTTTAAACTGTTTAACATGAAGCAGGATAACATCAATCAAAAACAAGTATTAGTGGATACAAGCGACAAATTATCACGAGCAATAGGGGCTAGAAATGTGGAAAACAATAAAAAAACCCTGCAATATCAGCCACCTATTCAGCCCATCGCCATGTCCCGGCTCCAGGGCAGCTAATGTAAGCACACTTGGGTATCGTAATTGGCAATGCTCGATTGGGCTTTTGTGACAAATCAAAAAAGTCAGAGATAGAAGTAAAGAAGAATAGCAGGGAAGAAGAAGAAGGAAGAGGAGGACCACGTCCCCGATACCCCCACAACGCAGCCCCCGCTAATCACTACCAGTAAGATAGTGGAGCCACGGCTCCCACACTTTATCAAACTGTTTCATTTTATCATTCAGCATAGCCGACATACGTTCATTGAGCATAATCCAGGTAAGTTTATGTCGGAGCTGCTCGAATGGCAGGACCGGAGACCTCCAAGATCGTGCTATCGTTATTTTCGCAGCCGTGAAAATAAATGTAATAAGCCTTCTCTGCACCCTCGTGGCGGTATCCACCCCCAGAACCCAACAAAGCCTGTTGTGGGGATTTGGTCAGGTTAATTTGCGTAAGGATGTATATAAAATTATACACCCTTATCCAGTAGCGGCGTACCTTGGGGCATTGCCACCATATGTGGAACATGGTTCCTTCCTGACCACAGCCACGAAAGCACAAAGAAGATGCTCCAGGTACATATTTTGAAATTTGCGTCGGTACCATATGCCAGCACATCAATACTTTGTAGTTCGCTTCAATAATTGAGGTATTGATTAGCGATCTGGAGGCGTCCTGAGCCATAAGTCGCCAGTCGACCAGCTCAATACTATCTTGTAAGTCGGCCTCCCACTGAACCATGTATGATAATTTTACAGAAGAATCAGACAACAGGTTATACAGTGTGGAGATATATCCGTGAAGCTTGTCGTATTTCCGACAGAGATACTCCATGGGAGTCATGGTCGTGATATCAGAGAGCTGGGATAAAGTGCGTAGGTAGTGAACAATTTGGGCAAAGCAATAGAATTCAGATATAGGTAAGGCATGTTTCTCAATCAGTGCCTGTCTCGTCAGAATACCCCTATGATCGCAAAAGTCCGCTATTCGTATGAGCCCCACATGAAAGGTCTGGGGGAAAGACCCGGGGGGGGGGGGCCCGCTATTGTTGAGCACAGGAGCCAGGGGGGTGTGGAGCGATTTAAAGTTGTGAGCCCTTGACAACCTATCCCAAATAGCCAAAGAATGGGATAGGGCCGGGCATAATATGGGGGGGGGGGCGCTCTTTAGGCGGTTGCCACAATATATGAGAAATCAGTTTATCAGGAACAGAGCACACCTCCAGCTGCATCCAGATGGGATGGGGACAGTTTGAGTGGAACTTCACTAGTTGGGCCAGTTGTGCTGCATAGTAATACTTCAGCAAATCTGGCACCCCCAGGCCACCCCTGCTCCTGGGAGTTAACAGCGTCCTTCTGTTCACCCTAGGTCTTTTGTTCCCCCAGATAAGACAACATTTTGCCCTGAAACTTCTGAAGATCAGTTCTATGCAAAGCAATGGGCAATGTACGAAACAAATACAGCACTTTGGGTAGGATATTCATTTTCACCGAGTGTAGTCTGCCAAACCACGACGAAGGGTGAAGCAGCCACCTGTCCATATCAGCTAGCAGTCGAGCAAAGAGGGGCAGATAGTTACTGGTGTATAGTGTATGTAATGAAGGTGTCAATTGTATGCCTAAGTAAGATAGCGTTTTGGTCTGCCAGATAAATTTGTAGGACTGTCGCAAGGTGGCAACTGTCGAACCCTCCAGAGAAACATTCATTGCCTTGCGATTTAGCTTGATTGGTTTTCAAGCCCGAGATAAAGGACTTGTTTTTATAGTACATCCCACAAATGTTTGAATGGATTGCGATCTGGAGAATCTGGAGAACAAGTCAACAACTTAAACTTGTGTTGTTTGATCCTCAAATACATTTTACAGTGTGGAAGAGTGGATTATCTTGCTGAAAGAGCCACTGCCATCAGGGTATACTGTTTTTCATGACCGGGTGTCACCAACAATGATTAGGTAGGTGGTATGTGTCAAAGAAATATCCACATGAATGGCAGGACCCAAGCTTTCCAAGCAGAACATTTCCTAAAGCATCACACTGCCTCTGCAGGTTTGCTGTCTTCCCATAATGCATCCTGGTGCCATCTCTTTTGCACATGCACCCAACCATCAGCCTGATTTAAAATAAAATGTAATTCCTTGGACCAGGCCAGGATCTGATGCTCTTGTGCCCATTGTAAGCATGGGCACCCAAACTAGTCTGCAGCAATGACCATATGATTTCCATTTTTTCATGTTTACTTGCTACCTAATGTATACCTCCAACTTTCATATGCCATTGTAACAAGATATGATATCCTTGTATTTGTGTATGGTATCTTTGTGCATGGGAAAAGTAGTTGAACATACAGGTGCATCACATAAAATTAGAATATCAAAAAGTTATTTTATTTCAGTAATTAAATTCAAAAAGTGAAACTCATATATTTTATATAGATGCGTTCTACACAGAGTGATATATTTCAAGTATTTCTTTATTTTCATTTTGATGATTATGGCTTACAGCTAGTGAAAACACAAAATTCAGTATCAGAAAATTTGAATATTACAAAAGACCAATTAAAAAAAAAGTTTTTTTAATACAGAAATGTTGGCTTACTGAAAAGTATGTCCATGTACAGTAAAGTATGCATTCAATATCTGGTTGGGGCTCCTTTTGCATGATTTACCACATTAGTGTTGGATAGCATAGAGGCGATCACCCTGTGACACTGCTGAGGTGTTATGGAAGCTGAGGTTGCTTTGATAGCAGCCTTCAGCGGCCTGCATTGTTGGGTCTGGGGTGTCTCATCTTCCTCTTGACAATACCCCACAGATTCTCTATGGGGTTTAGATCAGGTGAGTTTGCTGGCCAATAAAGCACAGTGAAACCATGATCATTAAGCCAGGTATTGGTACTTTTGGCAGGTGCCCAATTCTGATGGAAAATGAAATCCGCATCTCCATAAAGTTGGTCAGCAGAGGAAAGTATGAAGTGCTCTGGAATTTCCTGGTAGAGGGCTGTGCTGACTTTGGACTTGATAAAACAGTCACTGACTGTGGAAACTTCACGCAGGACCTCATGCAACATGGATTATGTGCCTCTCCACTCTTCCTCCAGACTCTGGGACCTTGATTTCCAAATGAAATGCAACATTTTTCACAGTCCATCTGCTGAGGATAGTCAGCTGTGTTTTATCAAGTCCAGAGTCAGTGCAGCCCTCTACCAATAAATTCTAGAGCACTTCATGCTTCCCTCTGCTGACCAGCTTTATGGAGATGCAGATTTGATTTTCCCTCCTCCCATCTTTAAATCCCTCACTCCTCACTCCCCCACTGCCTTTCCCCCCTGTCTGGACCTGAAGTCTGGTGGGGTTCCCAGGGCAGAGAATGCAGCAGAGACCCCTGGGGTCTCCCCTGCGATCCCCACTCTGTAAGGTTCCTGGGATAGTGTGTGTCCTGCCCTGGTAGTCTGGAGGGGTCCCAGTGTAGCAGACCCCTAGGTGCATGCCCTACTGTTTGCAGTGTGGGTACAGTGCAGAGACTGGTGCAGAGTGTGCAGTAGAGTATCCCCTAACGTGTGTTCTACATTCGTGGGGGGGGGGGTCCCCTTGCAGAGGGTACAGCATTTCAGAGGGTGCAGGGAAGATCCTGGCAGCATGCTTCAGTGTTTGTAGCTGATGGTGGCCAATTTTTGTCTCCGGTTGGCGGTCAAAGATGATGTCACGGGGCCATTTTCCCTTGGTTTGGCTGGTCTCCGGTTGGTGGCCATGTTTGTGTAGCCGGATGATGTCATGGGGGCCAATTTCCCTTAGTCTGGGAGATGCTGGAGACAACTAAAGCTTCGTGGGGATCCTGAAGCTCCTCCTCTTCCTCAGTTTTCTCTTCTTGTGCCCGGGACATATGAATAGGGATAGCGTCCATGATGATGCTGGGTTAGAATTCTCTGCGCTCCTCCTGACAGGAGGGTGAGTCTTTGGGGGTCCCTGTTCTCTCTTTCTCTGCTGACAGGTACCCTGAGCCTTAAGGGGATCCTTTTAGTGTTGCTAAAAGATCGTTTTTGGAGGTGGCAGATTCCTCTGAGCCCCAGATTCCCATTATTGCACTGACGGCGGTCCTGCAGTCCTTAGTGTCCAGAGTGGAAGTGGCGTGTGGGCAAAGGCCCAGGAGGAAGTGTCCCCCCACCTTCCTCTGCTCAGGCGGTCTCATCTGATTCTGAGCCTAATGCCGCCATGGATGTGACCCGTCAATTGGGACTTAATATCACACGCCCAATCTATCCGGTAGTGAGGATGATTCCTCCATGGTCGCAGCAGCGACTGAAAAACCGCTGGTAGATGCACTTATCACTGCAGTGCGTGAGACTTTATAAATGGAGGATTTGGCTGATTTAGCCACGGATGTGGCTGTGTAGTTTGGTAGGCACAAGTCGCATCGTACTCCAAAGGTGTTCCCTTATGTGCCTTATTTTGACAGATTTTTCTGTAAGGAATGGGAACAACCTAATTACCCTTTGTGGTCTCCAAACGTTTTATGTTACGCTTTTGAGGGGTCACGTTTAAAAAAATAGACTAGTCCACCAGTGGTGGACCCTCCTTTTTCCAGGTTGAATATAGCAACCATGATCCCAGTAGAGGAATCCCAATCTTATAAGGACCTGGCTGACAAGAAAGCAAAGACAAGAAACCAGCATGTTTACTATGGCTGGTTTGGCATTGCGGCCAGTCTTTGCCTCAGCCTTGGTGTCTCAGACCCTGACTGAATGGGCCAAGCTTTTGCTCCAGGGCCTGGGGGGTGAGCAGGTCCCTGCTGCTTATGTTGATTTAGCTGACCAGTTGGTCCATCGAATGCAGTTTATTTGTGATGCAGCTTTGGATACAGCTCCTGTGTTGTCCAAAATTTCTGTTTCAGCGAAGGTGATTAGGCGCATGCCGTGGCTTAAGAATTGGCCTGCAGACCAAGCCTCTAAGAAAGCTCTCACTGATCTGCCCTTTCTAGGAGATTGCTTGTTTTGGGCTACCCTGGATGACATCATTAAGAGTATCACAGGGGGAAGAGTACCTTCCTGCCACAGTCAGGGAAAGGGAAGGAGCCTCACCCCAGACAGGGGCCCCCCTCCTCAGCCCATAGAAAATTACTTCGTGCTTCTGGGATGGAGAATAAGGGAAATAGATCTTTTTAAATCTTCCCCGGGAGGTTCCAAGCAACCTTGGTCTGGTAAGCCTAGAGCAGTGTTGGTGAACCTTGGCACCCCAGATGTTTTTGAACTACGTTTCCCATGATGCTCATGCACTTTGCAGTATAGTTGACCATCATGGAAAATATAGTTCCAAAACATCTGGGGTGCCAAGATTCGCCATCACTGGTCTAGAGCTAGCTTCCCTGGACCAGCACTCAAGACTCCTTCAGCATGAAGTCTTGCCCTTACCCATTCTTGGGGCGGGGGGACATCTTCGCTGGTTTAAGGCCCAAATCACTTCTTTGGTAGGCGTCAAGGAGAGCCGCGAGATGTTTCTTTTTTGTGGGTACCCAGAAAGGGGGACAAAGCTTGTCCTTTTAAGTTTTTTAGGTCCTGAGTCTCCTTGTGCAGATTTAATCCCTGCAAAGGTTCAGGTGATGTCTGAACTACTTAAGGTCCCCCCTATGCATGTCCAAGAGATTTGATTTACCTAGGTCTGATTCTTTTTCTGACCAGGGTGGTCCTTCCTCTGCACAAACTTCAGGGACCACAGGCCGTGATTTGCCAGCTGCTGTCACACAGATAGTTCTCTCTCCGTTTTTACATACAGGGTCTGAGCCTGGTGGTATCCACCTTCAAGCCAGTTCTGTTTGCACAGTCTTACATGCAGCTCCTTTAGCAGGTTTGACTCCACAGGAGGATACCGAAGTTCATGACAGGGTCCTCTGACAGACGCCGCAGGCGTCCAAGGGCCACGGTAAGGCCAGTATCCTCCTCGGCTAAGGCTTCTTCTTCAGTTCCTGCGAGGAATTTAAGAGCGAGGATCTTCCAATCTTCCTGTTGGCTGTAAACGTCCCTTGGGGGCTTCCTCTCATAGAAGACCAGTTGTCCCAAGGGCTGATCCATCATCCTGCTTTGCAGTTGCTGGTTTTAATGATTTAGCTGTTGAAAGCCAGGTACTGAGGGATAGAGGTCTGTCTGGATCAGTGATCCCTACTATGGTGAAGGCGGGGAAGTCGTCTTCCAGCAAGATATACCTTTGTGGGTGGAAAGTGTACAATTCTTTGTGTGAGTCGAATGTTGCTCATTCTCGATCCTTTTCTATGACTCGGGTCTTAACCTTTCTTCAACTGGGCATTGATCAGAAGTTGGCCTTGAGTACCATCAAGGGCCAGGTGTCTGCCTTGGCAATCTCATTTTAGTGACCTCTAGCCACGCACTCTTTAGTTCATACCTTCATTCAGGGGGTTCGACATGTGGCTCCACCTGTACGGTCTCTCTTGGCGCCATGGGATTTAAATGTAGTACTTTCAGTTCTCCAAAAACCTTCATTTGGAAATATTTGGGAGATTCCCTTGCGTACGTTATTCCAAAAAGTGACAATCTTGATGGCTATTACTTCGGCCAGCAGGGTATTGGAATTGGCAGCATTATTCTGTCACAGTCCCTATTTAGTGGTCCTTAGGGATAAAGTGGTTCTTCATCCCTGTCAATCATTCATACCCAAAGTTGTCTGACTTCCATTTGACTGAGGACATTGTGTTACTACCTTCCTTGTGTCCGAAGCCGGCTCATCCCAAGGAATTTGCTTTGCATACCTTGGATGTGGTTTGTGCGATTGAGTTGTATCTGGCAGCTTTTCGGAGGTCAGACTCGCTTTTTGTGGTTACAGACGGACCAAGAAAAGGGCTGGCCTCTTCTTCGGCTACCATCTCCAAATGGATCAGACAGACGATGACTCAGGCCCATTCCATTAAAGGTCAGTTTCCACCTTTCCCTGTCAGGGCACATTCTACTTGGGCGTTAGTGCTTCTTGAGCCTTCCATCATCAGGCTTCAATATTGCAAGTTTGCAAGGTGGCCACTTGGTGTTCCGTGCATACTTTCACAAAATTCTATAAGGTAGATACTTTGGCATCTGCGGATGCTTCTTTTGGCATCAAAGTTTTGCAGGCTGCTGTTTGAGGGGCTGTTCCCTTTTGAGGGATGTTTTTTCCTTTAAACATTTATTTTTCAGACGGGGCTCCTGTGACCCGGTTAAGGCTCCTGTGTCCTGGTTAAGGGCTCTTGTGTTTAGCCTTGGGTTGATTTCCCCACCCCTAATTTTTCTTTTGGCACTGCTTTTGAACGTCCCACTAGTTATAATTTATGGAGTGCTGCGTCCGTTGATGAACAAAAGAGAAAATGGGATTTTTGTACTTACTGTAAAATCCATTTCTCTATGTCCATCGACTGGACACAGCACCCACCCCTATGAAGTTCTGATACTTCTAATACTGCTTGCTACTAAAATGATTACCTAGAGCAGAGAGGGGGGGGGGATTATATATCAGCTGAGGACAGCCCATGAGCGTAGCCAGATGTTTTTTGTTCTGCTAGTCCTACTCCTGGAGGAGGCAATATAACCCACTAGTTATGATTTATGGAGCGCTGTGTCCATCGATGAACTCAGAGAAATAGATTTTGCGGGAAGTACAAAAATCCAATTTTTCCCAAGTCATCCTCCAGGACAGTCAAATGAGAGATAGGCTCCTCCTGCAGGAAACCTAAGCAAAAAAATGTTTAAAATGGCCGCCCACCGGCTGCCCCTTTAGTTCTTGTTTCCTGTCCTGCATGCATGAGCTGAAGACTACATTTATTCCATTTATTTTTGTACCCTGTCCACGGCAGGGGTCCCTGGACACCCCCTCCCTCCACCTGTATCCTGCTGGTGTGGCCACCCCCTCCCTCCACCTGTATCCTGTGGGGTGAGGGAAGAGGGACTTCCAGGGGTGAGCCCTGTAATCCTCACAGGACTCCCCCTTTCTGGCTTTGATTCCCCGGTTGCCTTTTCTTGCACCAGATGATGTTTTAATTACGACATGGGGTTAAGGGGGGTTGTGTCCTCCAAAGGCGTTTTTTGTTTCACTTACCTCTGCTCAGGTAAGTTTAGGTTAGTGAAGAGCCCAAAGGGTTTTTTTTTTTTCTTTCCAGCCAGTCGGAGGTCCTGTTAGAGGCTGCCCACCACCCCTCTCGCTCAGGTCGCACGCGGGGTTGCAAGTGCTTGGGATTCTGGGTGTAGCACGCCAGCTGGCAGCGCTGATGGCACGGCGGAAGTGATGCTTTTAAGATGGTGCCGCTACTGGAAGTAGCTTGGCGCCCATCTTGAGTTGGGGAACAAGCACTTGTCGATGCAGGCGGAAGTTTCCCTGCCTGAGATTGGTCGGCGGCTCTCCGGAGGAGGCGGTTTGGAGCCCCCCCTCTCTGCTCTCCCCATATATATAAGCCAGTCTGCACAAGATGGCGGCACAGTTATTCCCGGAAATTGGCG
The DNA here is from genome assembly GCF_965119305.1 of Pelophylax lessonae. Taxonomy (NCBI): domain Eukaryota; kingdom Metazoa; phylum Chordata; class Amphibia; order Anura; family Ranidae; genus Pelophylax; species Pelophylax lessonae. The sequence goes on along the minus strand of NC_138770.1, from coordinate 464,605,582 downwards.
AGCTACCTTCCCTCCAGGCGGTCCCAATGACGGAGGACCTTGCCCTACTAGAGGCTGCTGATACAGGCCCCAGCCTTGGTATGGTAAATGGAGGGGAGAGGATGCAGGGAGTTTTCTATTCGTACAGAAAGGCAGATCCATCTGTTTCAATACCAGGCTCTCCCCTGGATTTCTTCGCATATTCACAAAAATTGTGGCAGAAATTTTTCAGTAGCTCAGAATAAAGGGAGTCCAGATAGTTCCTTATTTGGACGACTTTTCTTATGGTCGGGCAAGGGCAGAAGTATTAACATACCTTCAGATGACCAAAACCTTTCTCACCTCATAAGGCTAGGAAATCAACAAACAAAAGTCCAACAGAACCCCATCCCAGCGGGTTGTGTTTCTGGGTTTACACCAATGAATCGGTGGCCCAAAGGATCTTCTTGCCAGAGGATAAAGTTACAAGACTAGTCAATGCGACAAAAAAAGCTGGTAGCAGTATCAGGAGCAACAAGAGGGAACATAATGGTCCTGTTAGGTCTCATGTCGGCCTCCATTCTAGCGGTTCAATGGGCCCAACTCCACATGAGAGCTCTGCAGTGCCAGCTCTTGGGCCATTGGGATGGAAAACATCATCTTTGAAAGAAGAGATCACAATCCCCCTGATCATCAGAAAGTCCCTAGCTTGGTGGCTGAAAAAGGACTCTCTCACAAAAGGAAGACTGGCTGCCACTCGTTCAGGTCAGGGTCACCACGGATACAAGTGCTCATGGGTGGGGAGCCCACATAGGCCCCCAGGTGAGACCGGGAACCTGGTTCCACCCTGGGCTGTACATCTCTTCCAAACGTAAGAGAATTTGCAGTGGTGTGGGAAGCCCTGCTCACATTTCAAAAGGAAACGACAGGCAGGCATATCCAGGTACTGTTGGACAATGTCACGGCAGTGGCACATAACCACCAGGGGGGCACACTATCAAAACCTCTGAGAGTAGCCCACGACTTTCATGGGCAGAAACTCACCTACTTTCCCTTTCAGCCGTCCACATAAAGGGGACGGTCAACGTGCTAGTAGACCTTCTAAGTCGCAGACAGCTGGACCCAACAGAATGGGAGCTGAACCACCAGATCTTTGAGGCACTCACTCTGAGATGGGGTTTTCCCAGAAGTTGACTTGTTTGCCATGGCAGACAACAGGAAAGTAGCAAATTACTTCTCCTTGAACAGAGAAGAGGTTTCTCTAGGGATAGATTCCCTGGGGTTCCCTTGGTGATTCAACCTCGCCTACGCATTTCCGCCAATACAACTTATTCCAAGAACAATCAGTAAGATCCAGCTGGAAAGAACAAGAGTGGTCCTTGTAGTTCCTTACTGGTCGAAACAAGCAAGGTTCACACCCCTGAGAAAGATGGCGGAAGAAGATCCCTGGATACTTCCAAACCAGAGCGACCTTCTAGTTCAATCCAGAGCCCATCACCCCCATATCCAGACCTTGAAACTGGCTGCGTGGATCCTGAACGGCGCTTGCTACTAGACAAGGGTCTCTCTACCAGGGTAGTTGATACCCTGCTTCAAAGTAGGAAGCCGGTAACTAGGAAAATTTACAACAAAATATGGAAAGTGTACACGTCAAAGATGCGGACCAAAGATAGAAGTCTTAAAAACTTTAGCACCGTTTTGGACTTCCTCCTGGATGGGGCAGAGGTGGGACTCGCAGTAAGTACCCTCAAAGTTCAGGCAGCCACCTTTTATCAGTATTTCTTGATGTGCCAGTTAATGATAATCCATTGGTTAAACCATTTTTCAAATCTATCGTAAGGACTCGTCCCAGTAAGAGCCTAAGAGTAGCCCCCTGGGATCTTTTGTTCGCAAGGCCCTCACCAAGAACCCCTTTGAACCTCTCGCGGAGGCTTCTCTAAAACACCCTACTTTTAAGGTAGCACTACTGGTTGCCATCACATCGGCCAGGGGCGTAAGTGAGCTGCAAGCTCTGTCTATAAAGAAACCTTTCTTAATGTTTTTTCCAGATAAACTAGTACTCAAAACAGAGCCCCTGTTCCTCCCTAAGGTCGCATCGGTTTTTCATTGCTCACAGGAAGTGGTGCTCCCATCTTTTTGCCAAAATCCTTCCAACCAGGGTGAAGAACTTTTTGCTATGTTAGACGTCAGGAGGTGCATCCTGCACTATTTAGAGATCACTAAACCACTCAGGAGAGCGTCCAACCTCTTTTATATTGTTCGAAGGCGCTCAAAAGGGTAAAGTGGCCTCAAAGAACTCTATAGCGAGATGGATCAAATTGGCAATGGTAGCAGCCTGCTTGACCCAAGGTCAAACTATTCCTTCAGATGTCAGGGCACATTCCACTCGCTCTGTAGGTACTTCCTGGGCAGAAAAGGCTGGGGCATACATCAACCAAATTTACCAAACACCCACCTGGTCCGGTGATTCATGATACCTTTGTGAGGCACTATAGGGTTGATCTGGTCTCCGCCCAAGATCTGACTTTTGGTCGTAAGGTAAGCGATAGTCCCACCCTTGGAAGGCATCAATGGGGTCTCATGTGACCGTCCTGGAGGATGACTTGGGAAAGTCTCAGTTATTACCTGATAACTTTCTTTCTAGGAATCCTCCAGGACGGTGGACCCCGCCTATTTTATGGATAGTTGTTAGTTGGTTATTTCAGGCTAAAAGCCTATGCTGTCCAGCTCATCTTAATATAACTAAGGGGCAGCGGGTGCACATATCTGTGCTTGTGTTTCCTGCAGGAGGAGGAGCTTATCTCTCATGTGACTTTCCTGGAAAGGGAGTTTTCAGGTAATAACTCAGACTTTTTTACTTACCGTAAAATCCATTTCTCTGAGTTCATCGACGGACACAGCACCCACCCCTCTATGGAGTTCTGATCTTTCTAATACTGCTTGCTACTAAACTGATTACCTAGAGCAGAGATGAGGGTTAGATACCAAGCTAAGGACGGCCCATGGGCGTAGCAGGGTGTTTTTTGTTCTGCCTAGTCCTACTCGTGGAGGAGGCAATATAACCCAGTAGTTATGATTTATTGAGCGCTGTGTCCGTCGATGAACAAAAGGGAGATGGATTTTACAGTATGTACAAAAATCCAATTTTTATTAGTCTGATGTAATAATATTTTCTGATATACTGAATTTTGGGTTTTCACTAGCTGTAAGCTATAATTATCAAAATGTAAAGAAAGAAATGCTTTAAATATACGACTCTGTGTACAACGCATCTATATAAAGTGAGTTTCACTTTTTGAATTTAATTACTGAAATAACTTTTTGACGATATTCTAATTTCAGTAAGATGCACCTGTATTGTTGGATGTAGTTTTTACCATGCCTTCATGGTGTTTGCCAAAAACCTTCAAGAGTACTTTTTCTAAACTGTGTAATGTTGGGGTACTTTATGGGGTCCTGCTATTCTTGAGCCACTGTAAATGTAGTACGGTGCCAAGAAAAAAGACATGCCAGTTTTCAGCTTTTGAGAGTCAGAAACCCTCCCTTGTTTCCAGGCCCTGCCATGTTCACACAATGTGACTTGGACACGTTTTGTGGTGCAGTCATGTATGGGAGTAGTAGTATAAAGGAGTTTATAGCATCACTATCTATTTATATAAATAACTATTTTATTTTCATTGTTTATATTTTGCTCTAGTTTTAAGTAACCCTAAAATAAAAAATGTTTGAACATTACAGTCTAGGGCTCGGTTCAAACTGCTGCGACATGGGACCAGACATTTGAGACCCCAAATTCAACTTTCCCTATGAGAGCCGTCTTAACTGATTCTACTAAAAAGTGATTGCTTTCCTTGTTTGTGTGTTTTTGCAGCTGACTCACATCCACCCAGAACTGAACTGAAAAACTCAAAAGTGATTGCTTTCCTTGTTTGTATGTTGCTATAATATGTTACAGCTGAATCGCATCCACCCAGAATTGAACAATTGAAAAGTGATTGCTTTCCTTATGTTTGTGTTAGTTTATGTTCTTTCTGATTAACCATCTGCGGCCCTCTCCCCATTTGATGGTTATTTCTTCTCCCTAGTGTCTCACCTAAATGATGGCCTTTTCTTATCTTTACAACTATGTCCCTTGTATGTCCGATTCTGAAGTGGAAATGTTGCCCTGCTAGGAAGCTATCCTTTTATTAACTCCATTTAGCAAACACCACCCCCACCCCTAAGAGTATAAAACTAAAGCAACGTTATGGGGAAGGTGCATTTGCAGGACGACTCATTTGCTGGTGTTTTTTCTATAAGTGGGGGTATTTAAGGGGGAGCACTTGCAACTCTGCACTCCAGCAAATGCACAAAGCTAAAGTATACAGGAATATACTTTGAACAGCATAAAGCATGCAGATGACCTTGCTTACCCCTTCAGCTCTCCTTCCACTAAACATGCACACTCTACCACTCCTTCTGACACTTGTCCTCTCTCCTTAAACTCTTTCCTTCACCCCTCTTCTCCACCCCACAGCTTATATATAACTCCTTCACTTCTGTCCTCTCCCTAATACTACACACACCAACTCTTGCTAATGTTAAATCCACACACTAATAAAACCTCCAGGACACTGGAGTATGTCCCTTTATATAAATCACATTCCCACATTACCTCCCTCACCCTTCTGCTTCTCCTAACCTCTGGTGATATATCCCCAAAGATACAGCCGGCCACACTCCACAGCTGAGATAAGATTATGAAGTTCCTTTATTCATCGTCAGTTTAGACAGACAGATGGGATAGGTAGACAGGTTAACATTTCACACGACACCCGTGTTTGTTCACAACCAGGCTGTGAACAAGCACGGCGTGTCGTGTGAAACCTTAACCTGTCTACCTGTCCCCTGTCTGTCTGAACTGAAGATGAATAAGCCCCGGTTCACACTTCTGCGAGTCCCGGGTTCGCATGTAATGTCGGAGCGCACTGCTCCGACATTACATGCGATCAGCTGTGCGGTGCGAGTTTAGCCATACATTTTGTATGGCTAAATTCGCATCGCACCCGGAGCAAACACGCACAGGAGGCATTTTTGCAGCCGCATCAGGATCGGATCGCACAGCGGTTCACACTTGAGCGATCCGCTCCTGTGCGAACTGCACGATCGCACTGCGATATGCGATCAAACTGGGGGTGTCGTTAAGATTACATTGACACCCCCAGCGTATCGCATATGGCAGTGTGAACTGCCGGGGGTGCGTGTGCGATGCGGGAACAGGCTGCGAATTCGCAGCCTTCCCGCATCGCATAAAAGTGAACCGAGCCTTAAGGAACTTCATAATCTTATCTCAGCTGTGGAGTGCGGCTGTATCTTTCTTTGGTATCTTCATGGTGTACGGTGGTGAGCTGAGGTAAGCACCTGCAACGGATATGTTGTACTTTACCCTTTTGGCCTGAGTGGCGTATGTATGTTTGTTGATATATCCCCAAACCCTGGGCCTCCATCATTTAACTGTACACAACGCACCCATTACCCTGTACCTTCTTGCAGCAGCTGCAATCCACACATTTTAGTTTCCATTCGTCATCTTCCCAAAGCCAGTCTCCACTTTTCTTGCTCCCTTTGAAATGCCTGCTCTTTCTGTAACAAACTCCCTTCTCTCCACAAACTCTTTATCGCAAACTCATTTAATCTACTCGCCATTACTGAACCTGGCTTCATAAATCCGACACCACTGCTCTCTCCCATGGTGGCCCTCTCTGAACTCACTCCATCAGACTCAATTGAAATAAGGGAGGGGGAGTGGAAATCCTAGCCCCACATAGCACATTTTTAGGAACTTCACCCACCTCCCTCTCTGTCACTCTCCTCATTTGATGCACATTGCATTTGTCTTTTCTTTGCAGTTTCTCGAAGGATAGCTGTGATCTACCTGCCCCCTGGACCAGTATCAGCCTTTCTTAAATACTTCTCTGTCTGGCTACCTTACTTTCTCTCTTCAGAAATCTCCACAATAATTTTCGGTGACTTCAACATCCCTGCTAATACTAACACTCCTGCTACTTCCAAACTTCTCAGTCTAATCTCCTCCTTTGACCTAAAGCAATGGATACATGCTTCTACTCACTCTGACGGCAATACCCTTGACCTTGTTTTCTTTCACCTGTGCACTCTGTGCAACCCCTCTAACAATCCTTTCCCTCTTTCTGACTTATTAACTTATTAGTTTCACTCTCTCCCTCTCTTCCAACTCCCTTTTACAGCCGAACAGTTACCCGTAGAAACCTTCACCACCTCAAACCTTCTCTTCTCTACTCTGCTACTGACCACCTAAATGACAAAATCTCATCTCTGTCCTGCCCCAACGTAGCCATTTCTGTCTACAACACTTAACTGTCATCCTACCTGGACACACTGGCCCTCATTACTACACAAGAGAATCCGGTCCCAATCCCCTACAACTTCAGCAAACAGATGACACTAGACGTCTGAAAAAACATAGCCCGCTCTTGAGCGCCTTTGGCGTAAGACTAGGTTTCAAAAAGCTTTCAACCAATATGAAATTCCTGCCTTCTCACTTTAAATATAAGATTGATACAATTTGTGAGGGGATCTCCACTGTACAGATACCTAACACCCCATGTCCACAAGGATAATCATTACTTCCTTCATTCACCCCTGCTACTATAGATGAGATTGCTAATCTTTTCTCTATTCTCCACCTTGCCACCTGCCCCCTGGACCCTGTTCCCTCACAAATGCTATGTTCAACCTCTTGCTCAATTCTACACTCTCTAACTCACATCTTCAATCTCTCCCTCTCTTCTGGCATCTTCCCCCAACTCTCTAAAACATGCATTAGTCACCCCCATACTTAAAAAGCCCTCACTAGACCCCACCAATCTTAATAACCTATGCCCTTATCTCTTTGCTCCCCTTTTTATCCAAACTCCTTGAACGTCTGGTCTACAAACGACTGAGCGACCACCTCGCCGAGAATAAACTTCTTGATCCCCTTCAATCTGGATTCCGCCCTCAACACTCCTCAGAAACTGCTCTCCTAAAACTCGCAAAAACAATCTGCTAACAGCTAAATCCAATGGAAACTATTCTGTACTCCTACTCCTGGACCTCTCTGCTGCCTTTGACACAGTGGACCACCCCCTCCTCCTCAAACAATGCCTCGGTTTTAGTCTCCATGACTGTATTCTTCGCTTATTCTTATCCTATTTATCCAACCTAACCTTTAGCGTTATTTATTCTTCTTCCTCCTCTCCTCTCCCTTTCTCTGTCGGGGTCCCCCAAGGTTCTATTCTTGGACCTTTCTTATTCTCCATCTACACCTCCTCCCTGGGTCAGGTAATGGCCTTCCATGGCTTCCAATATCATCTCTATGCTAATGACACCCAAATCGGTCTCTCTACCCCTCAGCTCACTTCTTCAGTCTCCTCACTTATCACTAATTTTCCAATAGACATATCAGCCTGGATGTCACACCACTTCCTCAAACTATCCAAAACCTAACTCATGATTTTTGCTCCCCCACATGCTTCTTCCCCTGATTTCTCTGTCAAGATTGATAGCACTACGATCAGCCTGTCTCCACGTGCCAAGGTTCTAGGTGTAACCCTGGACTCTGAACTATCCTTTCTGCCCCACGTCCAAACACTGTCCAAATCTTGCTGCCTCAACCTCCGCAACATCTCCAAAATACGCCCCCTCCTAACCAATGACACCACAAAGCTCCTAGTTCACTCCCTGGTCTTCTTCCACATCGACTACTGCAACTCCCTTCTCATGTGATTAACTTTACATAGGCTATCCCCCCTTCAGTCCATCATGAATACTGCTGCCAGGCTTATCCATCTTACCAAACATTCAGTGTCTGCTACGCCTCTGTCAATCCCTCCACTCACCCAATGAATTAAATTAAAAGTTCTAACAACAGTTTACAAAGCCATTCACTCAGCCACCAGCTACATCACTAACCTAGTCTCAAAATACCAACCTACTCATTCCCTTCATTCCTCTCAAGACCTCCTGCTCTCTAGTTCCCTCGTCACCTCCTCCCATGCTTGCCTCCAGGCCTTTTCTTTTTTTTTTCAAATACAACTTTTATTCTTTTTTCAAAACACACACAAGGCTTACAACGAAACAGAGAAACAAGTACATATCAATCAAGTTATCACAAAAAAATAGGAAGATCAGACGATCATAAAAAGTAACTCAAATCATCACTACCCCCACCATGAACCCCCACAAGGGGGTCTCATTAAGTTATTAAATTTATATACCTTCCCACAACATATAATCATGGCAGGCAGCAAGATAACCCTCAGCTTGCCCGTCCATTCCGTATTTACCCCATTTAATTTAAACAAAACACAAAAAAAAAAAAAAAAAAAAAGAGACATCTCTAACTGAGGAGATCTCTCCCCCATCTCTACTCATGAATGCAACAGAGAAACACCCTCATCCGACGAAATAAAGGTATTCCAAAGCTCCCAAGTCTCACAATACAACCCCCGTTTACAGTGTTAAGTCAGAACCAAGTCTTCCATCTTATTGATGGAAGACTTGGTTCTGACATAAAACTGTAAACGGTCTCTACCCTCCGTAACCAGTCCTTTACCGTAGGGGGACAGGGACTTTTCCATAACGCAGGGATACAAGCCTTCACTCCATTAATTAAATGACACACCACCAATTTCTCATATCTCTGTATGGGAATGTCTGATAAGTGAAGCAAAAAAAAGGCCGGATCCTCATGAATAGAATATTCCGTAAAATTTTGAACGATAGATCTAACCTCAGACCAATATCCTGAAAGTTTTGGGCAAGACTAAAAAATATCAAGTATCGTTGCATCCTCCCCCCCCCGCAACGCCAGCAGTTCGCCGATACATTTGGGAAGATCCTATGAAGTTTATAAAGTGTATAGTACCACCTGGTCAATACCTTAAAGTTGGTCTCTTGGATTTTAGTACAGATAGACGTTTTAAAGGCCAACGAAACAATATTCTGTATTTGTGATGGTGTGAAGGTGCGATGTAGATCAGATGCCCATTTAGTCAAGCATGGCAAAGGAGAGTTATCTAACGGGATCGTTAGTAAGCTGTATTAGCAGGCCTTTTCTTGAGCCTCTTCTAACTTATGGAACTTCCTACCTAAGTCTGTCTGACTATCTCTTACTTTTAAACGATCCCTGAAAACCCTTCTCTTCAGAGAAGCCTATTCTGCCTTTACCTAATAACTCTACTTTTATTTTCTCCATCAGATCATCCCCCAAAGTTATTACCTTTTGTATCACTTGGCTCTCCCTCCTAGATTTTAAGCTTTAACGAGCAGGGCTGTCTATTGCTCCGGTATTGAATTGTGAACTGTACTGTCTGCCCTCATGTTGTAAATTACTGCACATACTGATGGGGCTTATAAATTCTCTATAATCATAATTCTACACAAGTCGCTCTAACTTTAGAAAGGGTTCCTGCACTATTTTGGTCAGACTTGGGTGCAATTTCAGCCCTTGTATAGGCTGTTAAATAGCATCCAAGTTGGAGGAAGTTGCAGGGAAAAGTCGTTCATCACAGCAGTGTGATCCCAGCCAAACACTTCAGACACACACATTTTCAAAGATAGGGCCTATGTTATGTCATAGTGTGAAAAAAAAGCTTCATAGATAAAATCTAATATATATATACATCATTGTTTCATATTTTACTTCCAACTTGGGGGGTGGAAAAGCAAAATTGGTATTATTTGATAGCAGACAAATTAAAAAATGTATTTATAAAAAAAAAAAAAAACAGTGCGTCGTCATTTTGTTTCAAAATCACCATACAATTGCTTTTTTCTATTGTTCATCGACAGAAGCAGGTCCATATCTTCTTTAGACCATTGGGTTATGCTCCTCCCATCAGGAATATGACACTAGGCAGAAAAAAGTTTTACAAAGCCTTTGGGGCTGTCCCTGCAGGCATAACCCCACACACTCTGCTACAGCCTCTAGTTTGTTTCTGCCTACTTTAGGAATAGGACCTAGTTCCCTGCTGGGGGTCCTAGCTATTCATAGGGAATTTTGTTATTTTGTGATTTTTTTTTTTTTTTTTCACTAGTTAGAGTTCCTGGAGAACTATAAGCCACAGCCGGCTGTGGTTTTGGACTGGATATTCTAGATCCTTAAGGTCTCCCAGCCTGGCCAGGGAGTATGAGCAGGTTATAGTCCAGAACTAGGCCTCACCACGACAGAGCCCCGATGGATGGGGACAAGTCTTGCTGGGACGCGATCGACCTGGAACGCCCTGAGTCACAGGGTACCCCCTGGCTAGCAGCACCCCACCCTGGATTGGAGGTGGACTGTTCCGAGTGGCACCCACCTGGTACCGTGGTATGGTGAGTAATACTGTCCCCCCCCCCCCAATCTTCTGGCGGTTTTGGCGTGGACGTGGGTCCTCTCCCTGGAATAGTCAGACCCTCGGGTCCCTCCGGGCCTCCAGCATATTAGGCTTACCCCCTGTAAGTCTTTTCCTTTACCCATAGCAAGTCCTAGCAAATCTAGCAATGACCCTGGCTGTGCTTTCTATTTCCTGTGTCAGAACGTTTTACTTTGTTTCACAGAACGTGCTGGCAGCCTCCTGAGCAGCTTGGTAAAGTTTTCTGGGGCCCCTGTAGTTTTTCCTCCTCAACTCTGCTCTCAGATTGTATTAGCGACTTTTAAAGGGACACTGCATTATTTTAGTCTCAGTGTAAAATAGAGTCCCAGGGTACTATTTCACCTACAGATCCCCTGTGTGCGGCTGTGGAACCTTCTGGGTTGCAGCCCCTGTCTGCGCTTACATCAGTCTTGGAAAGCCTTGTGTCAAAAGTAGATTTTGTATGTAAAAGTGTTGCTAGCCGCAAAACGTCCTCTGCCTTCACCTCCCATGGTAGTTTCCTCAGATTCTGAGGCAGATATGTCCACCGCAGACGCACTTCACCCTGAAGGGTCAGTGTCTTCGAATTCTGATGGTGAAGAGGACCTCTCCTCGTCCGCCGCCACGCGGGAACGTGCTTTGGTGAAAGCACTTATAGTTTCAGTGTGGGAAACTTTAAAATTGGCAGATAAATCTACAACGTCGGGTTTCGCAGGTGTCTTTTGGCTCCTGAAAATCCCAAAAATTGGGCAAGGTGTTTCCTTGCCCGGAGCTTTTTGACGATATTGTCAATGAACAATGGCGGCGCATCAAGCACATGCTAGTGGTGTCTAAGCACTTTTAACGCCGTTATCCTTTTGCAGATGCAGTTCCCACTAGGTGGACCGTGCCACCAAAGGTGGATCACCCGGTTTACAGGCTGAATAAGTCTACTGTGGTTCCGGTGGAAGAATCCCCAGTCTTTGCGGACCCTGTGGATAAATGAGTGGAGTTCCTGTCCCTCCATCTACACGTGCTAGTAGGTTGCATATTGAAACCAATATTTGTGAATGTTATGATGTCACAGGCAGTTACTGAATGGGTGAAGTTACTAAAAGGTAACTTGGAAGCTGAGCAGCTCCCCCCAGCGGTGCTGGAACTAATGGACCAGATGGCACAAGCCCTGGTGTTCATGTGTGAGGCGTCCCTGGATGCGGCTCCCCTAGTGGCCAGAGTGTCAGAAGTGGGGATTGCGATTAGACGCATGGTGTGGTTAAGCTGGTCTGTGGATCAGGCTTCCAAAAAAGGCTTTGACAGGTCTTACCTTCATGGGGGAGAGGTTGTTTGGATCCTCTCTGGATGAATTGATCAAAGGCCTTACGGGTGGGAAGAGTGCTTCTTCTTCAGTCTTCTAAGTCTTCACTGCTCATAAGCGGCTTTTTCGTACCTCCGGGTCACAAGCAAAAGGAAAGCTGTTCAGGTCTTATGGGAGTCCCAAGAAGCCATAGTCAAGTAAATTTAAGGCCAGCTAGTCCGAATCTGCAGACAAATCCTCATCTGCATGAAGGGGCGCCCTCACCGTTTTTTTTCCGGAACCTTGGACTTCCTTGATTCAGGACAAATGGGTTCAGGAACTGATCCGATCAGGCTACAAGATCCGATTCGGGTCTCATCCCTTGGAGGGTTCTTCCTGTCCAATCTGTGTCTATCTCTAGACCAGTTAAGGAATCTACGGGAGGCGGTACAAGATCTGCTGTCGCAAAGGGTGATTGTGCCAGTCCCCTCTCAGGAGCGCTTTCAAGGGTTTTATTCAAACTTGTTTACTGTGCCCAGAAAAGTAGGCAAAGTGTGTCCAATTCTGGACCTCAAGGCTCTGAACCGCTTTGTGTGGGTACAGAGGTTTCGCATGAAATCCATTCGAACAGTTACTCTTTGGTCTCCCCTCCGCTCCCAGGGTGTTTGCCAAAGTACTGGCCTCAGTGTTGGCATTGTTGCACCAACGGGGGATTGCGTTACTGGGGTATCTGGATGATCTCCTATTGAGAGCAGACTCTTATTCAGCCCTGATGAGCGACCTGACGGCCAATGTCAGCTCCCTGCAGGAGTTTGAGTGGAACATCAATTTCAATAAATCCACCCTGATACCTTCCTTGAGACTGGGTTATCTGGGCCTTACTCTGGATTGAGCTTTGGTGAGGGTCTTTCTCCCCCCGGACAAGCTTCAGAAGTTGCAGGGGGCGATGCTGTTATTGACAAACAATCTCTCCTCTCTGCGAACTTGCATGCAGGCCTTGGGTCTGATGGTATCAACCTTTTGAGGCGGTTCCGTTTGTTCAGTTCCATACAAGACCTTTGCAACGAGAGATTCTTGTCAAATGGAACAAGGATCCAAAGTCCTTGGACACTTTCATTCGGTTGAGCCAAACCATGAGATCTGCTCTTCTATGGTGGCTTTATTCTCCAGCACTATGTCAGGGCAAGTCCTTCCTCCCATTGTTTTGGACGGTGCTAACTACGGACGCCAGCCTGTCGAGCTGGGACGGGGTGCTGGGAAAGCTCTGTGCCCAGGGAACCTGGACAGTAGAAGAGTCCAAACTGCCAATAAATGTTTTGGAGCTCAGAGCAATAAAACTTTGTCTGAGCCACTGGACGACTCATCTGCAAGATTGTCCGGTTCGGATTCAATCAGACCATGCCACAGCTGTGGCTTACATCAATCACCAGGGGGGAACCAGGAGTGTGTTTGCGGCCAGGGAGATGACAGAGATTTTGGCCTGGGCAGGACAGTTTGTTCCGGGCCTCTCGGCTGTGTACATCCCAGGTGTGGAAAGCTAGCAAGTCATCAGGTGTTGGATCAAGGGGAGTGGTCCCTACACCCCGAGGTGTTTCATCTCCTGTGTGTCCGATGGGGGACACCCGATGTTTATCTGTTTGCTTCTTGCCTCAACAAGAAAGTGCAGAGGTTCATAGCCAGGTTTAAAGATCCTCTGGCCGATGCCACAGACGCACTGGTGGCTCCTTGGGGTTGGTATCGTCTGATTTATGCCTTTCCTCCGCTGAAACTCCTGCCGAGGCTTCTACACAGGGTAGAGGTGGAAGGGATTCCGGTCATGCATGTGGCTCCAGACTGGCCTCACCGGTCTTGGTACGCAGACCTAGAAAGGTTGGTTGCCAATGCTCCTTGGAGACTTCCTCTCAGGGAATATCTGCTGTCTCAAGGTCGGATCCCCCATCCTGCTTTAATGGCATGGCTGTTGAAAGCCAGGTGTTGAGGTAATTTTTCTGGTGTAGACACTGAAGGGTTAACATGGTCTAATATTTTGGTCATGTGGGGAATTCCAGTTGCATCCAATGCACAGCTTCCAGGCTAATGAATTAAAATTTACTGATATTTTCTGATAAAATTCTACATTCATCACATTATTGTTTACTCAGCTCCCTGTGCCACTGCAGCCCACACACTCTACAAAACAGAGATCCACCTCCATTCTTTATGGTAAGGATGGTGTGCTTCTCTTCATAGGTCTTGTTAAGTTCTCTACAAAAATAACATTTATAGTTATGGCTCTAAAGTTCAATTTTGGTCTCATCACTCCAAATTTTGTTTTTTGAAGTTTTAAGAGTTTTCTACATAATGCTTGGCACATTGGAAGGGGCTGCTTTGCAGTGTAGTGCAACAAAATGGATAACATTTTACAAATTCTGGCATGTAAACTTAGGAGTACAACAGTAGTGTGAATAAAAACATGCAACAGCTGACCATGATACATAAAAATTAAGATGGGAGATGATGAAAGGTCTTCCATATACCATCAGTAGTATAACCCCTTACATAATAATTGACCATCTTTTGATATAGCTGTTGGCTGAATCAAATTTGATTTCATATCTGAGAGGCATGCGGATATTGACACCTTTTGGGGGAACATTGACTGGACAAATTAGAAACCTGTATGGATCATTGTTTTTACTACAAATAATGAAACAGCTTCTGACTGTACTTTTATACCTGCTTCCTCCTCCTCTAGTGACTTTAACAATAATGCTTAGTCAAGGCTATAACTAATGCTTTTTGTTTCACTGGCTACTAGAGGACAGTCAGATTGTGCCTACGAAGCTGCAAACTATTGAGCAGGCCAGTTAATGAATGGTGATCAGCCATGTGGGTAAATTTGAACTACCAAAAAATTATTTCTTCTTGAGAAATATAGCACTATAAACATGACATGCTTTGCACAAAGAAGACATCTTTGTGTTTATTAAAATCGGAAGGAAAGATGGGCCAGCTTATGAAGAGGCAAACAAGCAGTCCATTCTTCCATCAGATCAGCTGGCAAAAATAGGAGCATGGCTGTTGTAGCTGCCCATAGATCTGTGATCCATTTCTGATTAAACCATAATCTACAGATTTGAGGGGCAAAAATCCTATGTCTGTGGGAACCCTTACTAAAGTTTTCCATAAATATGAGCAGACATCTCCTGAATAACAGCATCCTGTTTGGTGTGGTTATGAGTTATGCCCCATACACACGTGCAGATTATCTGCAGACTTTTGTCTGCAGACTTACCTTTTCTATGTAGTGCAAGGGCCTGTCGGATTGCATACAAATTGAAAGTGTTTAGGTTTGACCTCATATTATATGGTTTTGGTAAGTCTGCAGACAAAAGTCTGCAGATAATCTGCACATGTGTATGGGGCATAAGCGATCCTCTGTATTGTGAAACGCGTCAACCTGGCATGTCTTTTGATGCACTGTCTGTATGAATTTGTTCATGAGGAATAAAGGATAACATTGATTTCATTTTCATCTTCGAGTGCGGTCTCACTTTCTTGGTTTCAGCATCCTGTTAGATGTGTCTCATGACGAGGGGTAAAAAATTGTAGATTTTATTGAAAAAAAAAAAAGCATTATGGATACCAACTTTATTAGGTTTTGTTAGCAGGTGTACTGCAAACCTCCTCAGGTCCAAGGCCTGTGTAAGCTAAGTTGCTTTAATTGGGGCTTACAGCGCTGAGAACTCTCTCCATACCCCCAATGTGCTTTCCCATGCACTGCTGGTGAGGGGGGCTTAAAGTATTAAACTCCTTTTAAAAAAGAAAAAAAAAAAAACACTGATGAGCATTTATGAAAGAAGAGACCCTATCAGTTCCTTCAGTCATAAATGCTTCTCCCAGCCTGTTAGTGGTAATGTACACTGATCCACGAATGTGCAGCTCAGATCACATTTACGGCACCCACTCTGTGCATGATGATGTGACTCCTGTGCATTAAGAGTGCTGAACCGGAGGCGATCGGCAGACCTTTTTTGGCCATGATCCTTCGACAGAAACTGGCCTGACTGGCTGCTATACACATGGGCCGACTGTTGGATGGTTTCTATTGAACCAGCCAATGCCGTCTGACGTTAACCTTGCGTATACTAGGCTTATGTTCAGACTGTCATGGACTTGGCACAGTCTGTAACTGGACAATAAAAGAAGCAGGAAAATGATGGGCTTATCAATCTAATTTATCCTTCCATCAGCAGATGAACTAAATGGCTCTTTATACTGCTTCTTCCTGCCCTGTTTTACGAAGAGGGTGATATCTGATCAACATTAAATACTTTTATTGCTTGCATTTGAAACATATTTTTAATGATGTATAAAGGAATAGTTTTTTTGTTTTTAAGTTGTGTCTTTTTAACTGCTCAGAGTTCAGTTTTATGGAAATAATTTAAGTAAAATATATATAAAAAAAAAATGTTACACTGCCTTTTGTGCCATTATATTATGTCTTCCTTTTTCTGTGTCAAGGGATAATCTTAATCAATGGGAGAAAATTTCCAGAGGAGAAGATACTACAGGCTGGCTTCCTACCCAATCAACAGTGACAGGATCAGCAGATTCCTTGCCGGTTAAGATTGATGACTAACGCTGAACACATTCACAAAGGGAGCTATAAGAAGGCATGTGTGCACAGATGCCACATAGAAGTCACTCAACCCCAGTCTAAAGAAAATATTATGTTTGGTTATCTGATCTTTAAAGTGGTTTCTATAGTTGCTCTAACAGATTGTTGTGCTTTAGGGCCCATCTGGTACTAAAATGCTGCAGCAGGTCCTTGCATCCAGATACATATTGAAGATCTACAGCATAGCTGTGAGGTTAAAACAGCGTTATTTGAGCAGTAAATGTGTATTACCATTTAGGTAGTTGAAAGCACATGATAAAAATGCTAATATATTTAGCAGTTCTGATATTCCTTAACTTTTATTTTGCTAGGTATTTATCTCTTTGTGAAGGAGGCTTCTTTTTTTTTTTAACTTGCGAAGTTCCATTTTGTGGCACTTTAAGGAAAACGAACTCTTAGCATACACCCAAAATGTTCCATGCCTACCTTTGATGGCATTATTATGCACTTTCTTTATAAAATGAAACCTTGTGCAGTAAAAAAAATATATATATATTTACAAAAAAAAAAAAAAAAAAAATGCAGACTTAGTACAGATGTGAACAATCAACTCTAGTATCAAAAAACAATAAAATAAAAAATACTTACCGTACATTTTCAAGGCCCACTTTCAGATGTAGAATAAAAAGTTGATATTAGAAGGTACTGTGATGTGAGTTCTGTGTCAGCATTTAGAAATTTCTCAAAACTCTGAATAGCTGCAATAATGTCAAAATACTTGATCATTTGGAATCCAGTGCCTTCTAATTTTTAAGAATATTTGCTGCAAAAAGTAAAATTACTTCGAATGAACTGGTTTAACATTGCATGGTAAAGGGAAGAAAATTGGAATCATTTTTATTTTGGTCAGAGTCTTATTTTATTATTTTTTTCATAGTCTGTTAGCCATCCCCTGGAAAAGGTTATGGTGTAAATCAATTAATATTTAGTTTCTTACATCCATTGTATTTTTTAGGTACCATTATTCCTCTCAGCTTTGTTATTTGTGAAATGTTGGTGTTTCTTGATGATGGCATTAGGCCTTATGCACCCTGGAAGTTTTGCCCCAAAGCAGGAGACACCAGAGTTTAAGTATGCAGTGCACTGTTCAACCCCATCTCCGGAAGTCTGTCAAACTCTATGGCCTTGTTTAAACTGGCACTTGGGAGGGGGAGGCGCAGTAAAACCATACGCCAAAATGCACTGCAAAGTCAGCCAAGGGGTGTGTAGGTATTCTGTGGCTGCGAAAGAATTGAATCCTTGCGCGGCAAAAATTATCCTCACTGTCGCGTTCAACTGAATGGGAGGTATGCTAATGCAGGGTTCATGGAGTTTAGGGCAGGCGGTGAGGAGGTGATGCAATGCCTCGTAACCGCTTGTCAAATGTTTTCTGAAGAGCGGTCTGAACGTGGATTACTCCTCAGAGAGCAACGCTAGTGTAAACATTCTCTGTAAGAGGCTTCTGCGACTGGATAGTGTTCATAGCAGTGCTTAAATTTAGGGCAGTATGTTCCCAAGGATAAATGCTTGGATTGCAAGCAGGTCTGCTGAGGTAGACTATACACCTGTGCCCTCCACCTGCACCTAAATGCTAAAGCCTAAGGCACAATGGCTAAATGACCAGTGTGTATGGGGCCTTCCAGTTAAGTTAACCCCCCTATTTCTGACTATATTTTTTCTTCAAAAAATGTATTGCCATGACCTTCTGATTGGTTTTCTTTTTGTTCTGCATTGGAGTCAGTGACACCTGGACCATGTGTTGGATACTTATAACATCCAGGAACACATAAAACAAAGGAACATGGCTTGTAAATTTAGGCCATGAGGTATAGGCAATTTTGTCTAACATAGCTGATTATGCTCCAAGCTGAAAAATATATTAATGTATGTCTCAGTATAGGCCTACATTGGCATGATTTGCTGTCAGGTTAGTGAACTATATAGCTGGCCAGTTGTTTGCCCAGTATATAGTAGTATCATATATGACATTTAGAGAGCATATTTAGCCCAATCAATTGTAAAGAAATTTTAAGGATGCATTGCAGTTGTAAATTAGTTTTACCATTTCAGGATATTCCACAGCCCTTGTACCTCACTTAGAATAGGATGCACAAAGAATTAGTAATAACTAATATGCTCCAAAACATGAAGTAGTGTTAAAAAGTATGTCAGTGTTTGAATTTGGTTTTCTGGTTTTCTGCCTTTTGTAGAGGCATTTTGTTGCCATGCAATGCAGTAGTTTAGATGCTGCCCCAACAACACCACTACTAAAGCCCCGTACACACGCGTCGATAATTGGCCATGAATTTTCGTCCGACCACCGATCGGCCGATTTTCGGCTTGTTAGTATGATGCTTCCGACAACCGACTCCGACTTTTCAACACAACGGCCGATTTTCCATCAGTCAGTACAGATTTCGGCACACAAAAATCTGATGAGCAAGACTGGGCATGCTCAGAGAAGAAAAAACACACGGAAAGTAAACCAGCACATGACATCACTTCTGAAGTAGATTTTTGTTGGCCGAGAAAATTTGTGTGCAGTCTAGGCACATTACAACCAACAAAACACCACTCTGGACAAAAGTCGGACGATCGGTCGGCCGATAATCGTTGCGTGTGTACGAGGCATAAGCCTTCTATCAAAACCCAAAACCACTGTCACAAATTCCTCTATAAATGCTAAAAATCCTATGCAAAACAGTGGTTTCTCAGTATTCACGAGAATGTGCGAGAATAACAAAAACCAAGAACTTTATTCTGTGCTCCTCCTTGAAGGACGCCACTTAAGATACAGTTTTTGTCTTATGGTAAAAATGGAATTGTATACATTGTTTTTGCAGGGCCTTTCAAAAATATAAGAGGGCATAGATTATACTTTCGTGTAAAAGTTTTTCCCTGGCACAACTGAAAAAGAAAGCAAATTTTCTGATTAGCTGCCTTGAGTTAAAACACTTTTTTTTTTACGGAAATGTCATTTTTTTTTTATTTTTAGCAGAACCTTGTTAAAACGGGCCAATATTCTGTGTCGTGGGAAAGACAAAAAAAAACATGGGAAGCAGCAAAGCATATACCTTCATGAGCTGCACTGAATGACCAGAATGTCAGAGAATAACAAAGACCAGGAACTTTGTTCTCTGCACCTCATTGAAGGATGCCACTAAAGATACAGTTCTCATTTTATGGTAGAAATGGAATTGTATACATTGTTTTTGTAGGGCCTTTCAAAAAAATATAGGCATAGATTATACGTTTATATTAATTTTTTTCCCTGGCACAACTGAAAAAAAAAAAAAAAACAAAGCTTCTGATTAGCTGTTTGAGTTAAAACACCTTTTTATGGAAGTGTTTTTTCTATTTAGCAGAACCTTGTTAAAATTGGCCAATGTTCTGTGCTGTGGGTAAGACAAAAAAAACATGGGAAGCAGCAAAGGGTATACATTAATGAGCTGCATAAAATGACCACTAACTTTTGACTTGTTTACACAATGATTGGTTTCTTAACTATACTGTACAGTAGCCATATTTTCTATAAGGATTCTCTTAAGGTTTTAAAAACTTATTTATTAGCATTTACAGAATATTTTTGTAACAATATGTTAGCATGTATGCGAAAACTGTGATACAAGCTCATCCTTTTATTCACATTGTAATAATATATATTTTTCCTAATGTGATTGCATTTTATTGTTTGCTTTTTTTTATTACACTAGATTGCGTTAGATGGCTTTTCTTTTAAAGGAAACCTATTGGAAAAATATGTAGCCTGCCACTGCTGACCTTTTTTCTGAAAACCTTATACAGAGTTCCACCCAAAAGTGGAACTAGCACTCCTCCCCCCCTTACATGCCACATTTGGCATGTCATTTTTTTTTGCGGGGGGAGGGGAGTGGGTACCTAGTTTTGATAGGTACCCAGCTCCCACTTCCGCTGGGGCCGCCTAGTTCTCCTAGTTCTCCTCTCCCCCTCCCTCCCTGCAAACTTCTGGGACACGTCACAGGTCCCAGAAGATTGCCGGCCACTGAGAAGGCTTAGCGCGACTCGCGCAGTGTGCTCCCAGCTCTTAGGCTGCAAGCTATCATAGCCAGGTGCCCACACTTGTGATGCAAGCACCAGGGAGAGGCAAGAGAGAGGAGCGAGTCTTCGGGCGGCCGCATCTCTGGATCGTGGGACAGGTGAGCTCATGTTTATAAAAGTCAGCAGCTACACTTTTTATAGCTGCTGACTTAATAAACTTAAAACCGAGTGAAACTCCGCTTTAGGCTCCGTTCACATCTAGGCGTTTTGGGGCGTTTTTGGGGCGTTTTTCTGCTCTAGGATCAGCTCTCAAAACGCCCAACAACACAAATCCTATTCATTTCAATGGCCCCTGTTCACATCTGAGCGTTTTGACGCTGTATACAAAACGCCCAACGCTCAAAAAAGTACATGAGCTTCTTTTTGGGCAGATTACAGGCGTTTTCCATTGATCTCTATTCAATCTAAAAACGCCTGCACAAAAATCGCGGTAAAAATCGCGGTAAAATCGCGGTAAAAAACGCCGCAAAAATCGCGGTAAAATCGCGGTAAAAAACGCGCGAAAAACGCTACGCTCAGGTGTGAATGTAGCCTTAGTGTCTCTCTCTGAACTCCCTTACTTTTATTTGCTGCATGCTTGTTTCCGATCTACAGCTGAACAAAGAAAGTCAATCAACTAGCATTTTTGAAAGGCCAGAAGCGCCAGCCCCTATTTTTTAGTTATAACATGTACCTAAACAGTGTTGCTTGCTTGGTGGAGATTTAAAGCTTTATTTATTCGAAAAACAATTCCTAGGGGCTACACAAGAGACGCTTCTATGATCAGTAATGAGGTTGCTAATGTGTAGGTGTCCTGCTGGTGGCTAGGTATATGTTGTGAAAGCAGGCCTTTTAACATTTAACCAGTGTGTTTACCTTGCCCTTTTTCATGACACATTTATGTATCTTCCACAAGTTGCCCTTACGTGATGTCCCTGTGGTCATTAGCAAGTTTAGTGGGCTTATACACTAAAGCTGTATATAAATGGCATAGATGGATTCGTTTTTATTGTTTGTTCAGCCAGCGGGTTGAAAAAAAAAAATGGACTTCTCCATCCACACAGTTGAGGTAGATGGAGGAATCCTCCCTGCTGAGACAGGGAGACTCTCCATTAGGGCTTGTTCACACTTGACAAAATTTCTAACTTAAAAAATGTTTTATAAGCGCTTGATGCAAGTTAAAACCACTACAAAAATGCCTATTTTTATTTTTTTAAAGGGAAGTGACATTACAGGAAATAAACAATTTAAGGTGTGGTTTGTCATGGTAAATGTTTCCTCCATTAGCAGAGAAGGCAGCAGGATGGATTACTTTACTGTGCTTTATCTCATGTTTGGCCTCTTGCAGATGCTTATGTATGAGCAATTGGCTGAGCAGAGGAAGGGGAGAAGGACATCCAATTGTCTTTAAGAGATATTCTAAAGGGCACTTTCATGCCCTGTATCATGATTTACGCACCTACCCCCAGAAGTTGATGTGAGCCATTTTCAAACAGCACAAAGAGGAAGTGCATAGAAGGTGAATGCAGGACACTCCATGATCGCCTCTATCATTACAGGGCATTGTGGGACATATTTCTCCTGCATGATTTTTTTGTTTAAACTCATTTTATTGCACGTTACCATAGACTTGAATGGAAGGTGTTGAAAGGCTTCAAACACCTCCAGACTCCACATGAGGCTTCAATTTTGATGCAACGTGACGCTAATGCTTAATGTTTTGATAATGTGAATAGCACCATGTGCTGTGCATAATATCATTTGCATAAGCGTTTGAAGAAATGCCCCTCAAATGCCTGCTTTCAATGCCAGTATAAACTTAGAATGCAGATGCTGATCAAGAAAAGTTTTCCAGCAAGTCCATTCGACAAAAGTGGATTCTTAGATTGACTTCTGTTGAGTAGCAGCGTCCACACATGGGTGGAAATTCACGTAGTCCCTGCAGAACCAGCCGAATTTAATCCATCTGTGGCCAGCTTAATTTACAGTCCAATGATAGTTATGTGGTCTGTAAAAGCAAGTCTTCTGCTTTGTTAATTAGTGTTTTATACTTTTTCCAGAAGAAAAATTTATTAAACTTAAAGTATAGCTGAGCTGCTGAAAATAAAGATAGGGTGGTCATAAATGCCTTAAAGTGTTTGTAAAGACTGAAAGTTTTTTTACCTTCATGTATTCTATGCATGAAGCTTAAAAACCTTCTCTGTGTAGCAGCCTCCCCAGCCCCCTCTAATTCTTACCTGGGCTCAATTACAGCAAGTAAGCCAATGAGGAGGGAGAAGGGCGGGGCTGAGTCGCTCCTCTGTTTCTGAATAGACACGCAGAGCTGTGGCTCGGAAGCGAGCTGCCTCCATTGCAAGCTGCATGCTCTGGGGGCACTTGGCAGGAGGGACCAGAGAAAAGGAGGATTGAGGCTGCTCTGTGCAAAAACACTGCACAGTGAGTATAACATGGTTTTTTTTTTATTTGACGGTATAATCACTTTAATCCTGCTTCTTATCCAACAGCCCATTACTTACAGCCCCAGGGACATAACACAGGTATGTAGTAGTGAAAGCACTCCTTAACGTATAACTAAAGGCAAAACATTTTTTTTTAGTTTTGGATAGAGTGTAGAGGGATTAGAACCCCTGTACGGTTTTATTACTGTCTGTGCCCCCGTTAGGGAGATTCATCCTCTCTATTTGTTCTGTTTACCATTATCATTGAAAGTGAAAGTAAGAGAAATTACCCAAATTTTGGGTTGTCCCCAGAAAAGTAAGAGGGGAAATCTTCCAATGGGTACACTAGTTCTGATGACCTGGGGGTCCCCAAGGAATTGCCCTTATTTACATGGATTCCCTTACACTTCCAGTTTTGCTATGGGACAGGAAGTGAAGGGAAATCTCTGCAATGGGACAGAGATGGCGAAAAGAAAATCTGACGGGTTATAACCCTCCTTTACTCTATCTAAAATGGAAAAAAAAAGTTTTGCCTATAGTTCTACTTTAAGCTGGCCATTAAAAGATCCAAATGTGGATGGTTCAGTAGGCCTGCAAGCTGAATGAAAAAAAACTGAGCCATCTATGACCAGCTTTATGCACACAAAGATTTTCCTATCTAATATAAATTCTCTGACGAGGTAAAAATCACATGTGAACTACTTCGGTCTTATGGTTAAGCTGCATAAGAGGACAGCATTGTATCTTTTCTCTAAAGAGGAAAAATAGATGTTTTTGCACTTGTTGTTCTAGGAAAGATATTATATAGCCATCCTTAGGCAACGGAATGCGGACCGTTCTCTGCTCAGCGGGGATCGATCCACCGATCCCCGCTGAGCAGGCGGATTACAGCTCCATCTCCGCACTGTGGGAGGTTTCAGAGCCCCGCTGCTCTCTGTGGGGAATCAGATGAGAGCGGACTGCCTGTCTGCTCCCATCCAATCCGATCCCCTGGACGGATGAAAAATAGGGTTTCCATCCGTCCAGGTTTTTAAGGACAGGATTGGATGCGGATTTCTCCGCTGACATCCGCTGCCCCATAGGGATGAATGGAGGATCCGATCAGATCTGCCTAAAAAACTGACAGGCAGATCTGATTGGATCGTTCGTGTGAAAGGACCCTTAAGCTGGATACACACTATCCAACTTTTGTGGTTAGATTTCCTTCAGATTTACCTTTTCTATGTAGTGCAAGGGCCTGCCAGACTGCATACAAATTGAAAGTGTTTAGATTTGACCTCATATTATATGGTTTTGGTAAGTCTAAAGGAAAAAGTCTTCAGAAAATCTTAGTGTGTATGGCCCTTAAGTCTGTGTAGTAAGACATGGTCTCTGATTGCTTTCTTGACTGACTGACCTGTATTTTCCATGCGCATTGTTGCTGTACTTACAGGGACTTACTAGTAGGATCATCAAAAGCTATCCTATAAATGACATGGAGGGCAGACACATTTAAAGATCATATATAATAACACAGAAGCATCTATACCTAGGGAAGCATGGATGCATAGTTTACTGCTAGGTCTAAACTAATAAAATCGTATACATTTGTATTAGATAGTTAAAACTTTATCCAAATTACTTGTTAGCATAATGACATACCATTTTGAACAGATATTCTTTTACAGAATCATTGGGGTAGATCGCTCTTTAGACACTGCTGGTTTTTTTTTTCCCTTTTAAAGTGTTTGACACTAAACCTTGGTTTAAAAAAATATCCTATTTAAGTATGTATTTTTAAAGTACCTTCTATTGCTTTCAGCCTCCTCGAAATCTCCAATTTTGCTGCTGTGACCTCCTGTTAGATGGAGGCTGTATTTGTTTCCTTGGCCCCTTTGTATGTTGGAACATAGCTACCTCTGTTGCTTGCCCCCTAGATGGACTATGGGATTGGTAATGTGCATAGAGCAAAAGCGGTACAATTTTTTGCATGGAAATTTGGCGTTATGTATTATAGGCCTACAATTCTTAGTAATTACTGACTTAAACCTGACCAAAACAAGACTCTAGTAGATATCCCAGATGTGATAAATTTGAAACACAAACGCATGAATTATAATCGAATCAATAATATATATATAATATATATAATAAAATTATATTATTGATTAGATTATAATTCATGCGTATATATATATATATATATATATATATATATATATATATATATATGTATATATATATATATATATATATATATATGTGTGTGTATATAGGTATATATATATATGTGTGTGTGTGTGCACATATATATATATATATAAATATATGTATATATATAATATAAATGTGTAATGTGTTTGTGTTTTGTGCAACGTTTGAATTGCCCTCCCAGTTCCGCTCCCATGCAGCATTGTTGCTGCAGGGAACGGAACCAGGAAGTCATCACACCGACAGACGAGCGGCGGGGATCTTGGCTGGCGGTCACAGCAATGAGAGATCATCGCTGGATCGCCAGGAGAAGGTAAGAGACAGTGCTGCGCGCTCTGCACATCTACCCCAAGCGTGACTCGGGGATACCGATCCTAACCTAAAAAATCCACGCTCGGGGATACCGCCAGGGAGGTTAGGAGACCATTTTCAGTATATAGGTGCCCTAGTTTAACACCGCTTTCCTAATTCTGCATATTGTAATAAATTAAACTTAATGTAATTAAAGAGCCTAAGTAACTATAAGACCCCGTTCACACTGGGGCGACTTGTCAGACGACCTGGTCGCCTGACAAGTCGCCGTGGGTCGCCTGCCATAGAGTAGCACAGGACCCGTTCTAATAGGAGCGCACAAGTCTCTCCGACTTAGAAAAAGGGTCCGGTACTACTTTGGGACGACCTGGAGCAACCTGCATTGACTTCAATGATATGAAGTCCGTGCATGCCGCTCCGAGGTCGCGGTGCGAGCTGTGCACCGCGACTTCACAGGTCGCCCAGGCAAGTCGGGTCGCGCCTATGTGAACCTGCTCTTAAGGGAAATGTCAGGGAAGATTAAGACTCCCTCCTTGAGCTCCTCTTTCTTTAAGCTTTAAGGGACAGAGCTCCCTGTTATCCACTACATGCAGCGGAAACATTTTTATATGCCTGGAACTGTACTGCTAATGACTATTAACCCATGCAGAGTCAGACTGAATGCCTCTTGTAGAATGTTAAGTAAACTAAGCTAAGCGACAATCAACAAGTGTTAAAGCAACTGTTTAAAACCCGTTAAAGACATCTTCTGAAGGATTTCCAGGTACCTCGTGTATGGCATATTTGTATTACCTTTGGCAATACCAAAGGACTGCTGCAACGTAATGCAGGCCAGTAAAATTTTATTCATTTTTTGGGGCAAAGAGAAATACACAATACATGTTTAAGAGCACAGTATAAGCTGCCTAACCTCATACCATTAGGGATGATCTTTAAAGTTTATTGCCCTTTAGAAGATCTGAGTCAAGGGAAGCTGCATATGAAACAAAACACAAAAAAGGTGAATTTGATTAAACTGTGATCATAATAAAATGTACATAATAAAAAGCACTTTGGCATGCTGAAGGTTCACAAACAGTGTAGCCTGTACAGATGTGTAATCTAGTTTGTAAAGACATCTCTGCTTACTAATGGCTAGTCATCATACAGATTGTTTACTTTGTTAGATAAAAAGCAGTATGAATGAGTCTCATTTAATACATAGCAGTCTTTAGTAATGGGTAAAAGTTTGAAAACTACTCACAAACGTAAATATAAACTCACTAGATCCATATGAACTGGTCCAGCAAATTGCCAGATATACTCCTGACATATGTATGTATCACACTTCATCTAGCCTTATTGGACATTGGATGATGTGTTTCTAGGATCCCACCCACTTCTTGCAGCTGAGCTGTTTTGAAAAAAATGCTGCATGTCCATTTTTTGTTCTAGTGCAATTGCAGCCTGTTCAAAATGATCGGACCCCTAACTGACATTTTTTGACACTTTTGGGGGTACCAGTGACATTACTACAGTAATCAGTGCTATATGCACTGTTACTATAATAATGACACTGGCAGGGAAGGGGTTAACTTTATTGATGATCAAGGGGTTAAATGTATGCCTCATGCTTACTGACGTGTGTGGGGGGAGGGGATTGTGTGACACAGATCACAGGTTCAGCTATACTGAATCCTGTAATTTGTGACTGTCTGTCACATAGGAGATCCACCCGCTTAGTTTACAGATTTCCTCACTCACTCGATCCCCAACGATCAGGGAAGAGCGGCGGTGATCACCTCCTCTCCTCCCCTAGCATGACTCCCGCTGTGTCTGAATACAGCAGGAGCGCCGCCGAGAGGGGGCGGGATCCAGCTACGTAGGTTTACGTCGCTGGACGATAACGAGCCACTTTGCTGCAGTACCAGCTCAGTGAGCGGTCGGCAAGTGGTTAATGTCACGATTCTGTACTTTTGCACACGTTTCTTTGTCATTTTTTTTTGCCTTACTATGACCTTACTATGGCCATTGCAATGCCTAGGCTACTTAGGGACTATAGAACTCCAAAACAAAAGTATTGGTATTCATACAAAGTGTAAATAATAAGCCCATTAAAACATAAAGTCTAAACCATACAGCAGCATCCCCAGATATCACAAAATTTCCAATATTTCTACTAAAGTAGTGCTATGAAATACAACACAAATCATAAATCCTATGAACAAAATGCAATAGGTGTGTTAAAAAAAAAATAACCTCAAAACATTCCACATGGGGCCTCATGATGATTCCGTCATTTTATTGCATTTTATTCTTGCATGGTAAAATCCATGTACATCCACCAGCAAAATAAACGTGTTCCACATTATTCACCTAATAGAAAGCTTACTCTCAAACTTTGATGAACCTTAAATTTAAAAAAGCCTTATTGTGTTGTATCTTATAGCTCTGCTTTGAGTATAAACATTGGGAATTATTATGGCCATTATTTTTTCCTTTTCATTTTTATACTTTTTCCCTTGTGGGACCCAAACCAGAAGGTAAGACAGTTGAGCTGATTTTACTGAAGGATTTGCACTCAAATTTTAGCGCTGGTATTTTTTATTAACCCAGTCCTGTGCAGATGAAATTAAGTAGGAATTTGTTGTTCACATAAGTGGATAATTGAAGTGAAGTTTCTCAATCAGTGTCTATATCTTTTATAGGGGGTGCAGTTTTAATGGCTTATTATAGTTTATCCATGTGAGTGTTTTTTTGGCCCTTTAGGAGGTTTCTAATGCCGGGGGGCGGTTTTCTGATCATGTGACTGCCATGATTGGATGTCACAGGATCAGAAAGTTCCCAATCATCACAAGTAGAGATCGGGAGCCTTCTGTAAGCTGTAACTGTGCCGGGAGTGCGCTTTCTTCACAGTTCTATTTACTTTCTGTTACAACTAAATGCGGTCACTCAGCCTTAAGGCCCACCCGCCGAGAGGCTGCATATATACATACCGTCAGCTTGAAGGAGTTAATCAATCGTAGCAGCAACAGGAATGCCGCACTCCACTTTAGTGTAGATGAGCCAAGCCAGAACCTGAGATGTGAATGTGGAATCTGATCTTTCCTGGAGCGGTATGTGAAATATTTGACATTGTGTGTGGTTTTAGTTGAATTTTATTGGCGATTTTCTTTATGAAAGAAGGCACTTTTTGATATTTAGTGATTTGGAGTAGTGCGATATCGGATGTTGATTTTATCTTCTGCTTGTTTACTTACCGTGGATTAGACTGTTAATGTTACACATCTAATCAAAGATTTTGAATTTATTAGAGCTGTGGTACCCCCTTCCCTTCCCAACATGTTTGTCAGTTTCGGTTTTAAAGATTAGACAATTGTTTTTTAAACAAGTTGACTTTGAATAAGGTCCCAACCAACACTGATTGTGGTACATACTTCCAGACTGCCAAGTATACAAAAGCTACTACAGTGACATGCTGCAAGTGTTCGCATTGGTGGATGCATACATCTATGTTTGTAGACTACCTGTGAGATATGAGGTGATGGTCTGACCTATCAAATTATTGGTGAGATTAGGAAATAAGAGTGTCTGTGCTGATTCTGCAACCTGCTGACTGTTTATACACTGGATAAAATAGCCTTGAAATTTGTCTTATTTTGTGAGAACATTACAATCATCTGGGAAAATCTAATGGGGATGATAAATTTGTCAACTGGGGTCCTTTGTCAAGTTTATAAACACGCATATTCAGCCAAAACCTTTGTGTAAATTTCTACCCTTGGTAATACCTTGATCTGTTCCATATATACTGTCACAAGCATTTATTTAATGTCCCCTCCAATTTGAATCCCCTGTATATGTGGCATGTTTTTTTATATAGTTATTTCCAAATTATTAATTTGAGTTCTAACTTTTGTCAATGAAGGTTTTTTCTATATTTATCAGCACAACTTAGAATGTTTGGACTATCTGTTCTTAACTACACCTGCTGTTTTTAAAACACCTAAACATATTTGCAAGTTTAAGCCTGCATATCATTTAATCATGAAACACATTTATTATTACAAAATAATAATTACCATTATTTGCTTGCTGACCAAAAACTGTGCTTGATATTTAGTAATACGGGTTATGTTTAAAAAAAATGGAAAAAAAAGTTTAAAACCTGTCTGAATGCAAAATAGAATAATTATGTAAAAAGATTTGTTTTGAATATAATGAGGTAGAATAGGGTGTAGACTGCACATTTTTATATAAACACGTATACATATATTAAATATGTTAAATAGCTAACAAAAACATGTAAGTGCAATAATTTCATAATGTCATAGTTTTGCATATGACATAAATGTACATGTGTATGTTCTCATATTTTTTCTATATTAAAAAAAATGTACAGTAGAATACTTGTATGCTGTAGCTAAGTTGTAAATACCTTTAGTTCACAAAATGTTAATAAATATATATATATACATATATAAATATTGTATGCAATATAGTACAAAATTACAATTTCTGTGGATATGTAATATATATTTTATGTATTATACATTTAGAGATATATAGATATATTTCAAATTGCTCTTAGTTTTGAAACCGATTTATTTGGGAAGTGAAAATGAATACAGAGCTTTTGGTATATTTTTTTTATTAAATATTCTTTGCTGTTGAAGAAAATATATGTACCATTAAACATGTGGCAATAATGGACATGTAAGAAATTTGGGATAAAAAAAAAAACACATTTGTACAACTTTTTGGCTGTTTTGGATTTTTATATTTATTTAATAAGAAAATAAGTTATAAACATTTGGTAAAACAATACAGCATGGCATTGCATACCCACATGTTTTATGGTACACATTTTCCAAATTTTAGCACCTTTAGTGTAACTATAGGTAATAATGCTGTGATGTTTTATTTCTAAATACAGTAAAGAATTAATTAAATTCATATGTATTTGTGTTTTTTTTTTAAAGTCTAGTGTGTCCTTTTTAATGCACCTGTATAGTAAGCATATAACAAGATACATCCCTAATAGCTTTAACAACAATATCCCTATTGTGTTATGCTTGTAGAAAGATACAAATCGTATCTGTGACAACTGTAACTGTACCCACAAGTCATTACATGCCACACAGTTTCAGAAAATGGTGACATTTCTTCATCTTAAAGAAAGCCCTTTATTAGAAACTCAGATATGGGGAACTCATTTGTATCCAAATGCTGTTGCAGCTCACAGTCAGGGAAAAAAAAAACACAAACTGTGCAAACTATCACATTATGTAATTTTAATAGTGATTTTTTTCCTGACTTTAGTTCTCCTTTAACCATGTAAGCCCTGGAGGATTTGGTTGCTCAAAGACCAGACCCTATTTTGCGATTCGGCACTGCGTGACTGTAACGGACAATTGCACGGTCGTGCGATGCTGTACCCAAATGAAATTTACTCCTTTTTTTCCCACAAACAGAGCTTTCTATTGGTGGTATTTGATCACCTGTGCGATTTTTACTTTTTGCGCTATAAACAAAACAAGAGTGACAATTTTGAAAAGATATTTTTCACATTTTTTTATATGAAATTCTCAAAAAATTAAAAAATCGAATTTTTTTAACATTCTAGGCCAATTTGTTTTCTGCTACGTATTTTTGGTAAAAAAAATTACAATAAGCGTATTTTGATTGGTTTGCGCAAAAGTTATTGCGTTTACTATCTACGGGAAAGATTTATGTCATTTTTATTGTTTTTATTTTTAACTAGTAATGGCGGCAATCTGTGATTTTTTTTTTTTTTTTTTTGCGGGACTGCGACATTGTGGCGGACAGATCGGACCCCTGACTAAAATTTTTTACACTTTTGGGGGTACCAGTGACATTACTACAGTAATCAGTGCTATAAATATGCACTGTTACTGTAAAAATTAAACTGGCAGGGAAGGGGTTAAATTTATTGGTGATCAGTGGGTTAAAGCGGTAGTATACTCTGGGGGAAAAAAAAAAAAAGACCCTGCTAGACAAAGGCATAATGAGCTAGTATGCATCGCATACTAGCTCATTATGAAACACCTTAGAACGAAGCCCTGACACGGACCCCCAGACACTGCTGTGGGAGCGGACATGATCCCTCGGCGTCTCTTCCGGGTTCGGTGGCTCCGAAGCTGTGAGTGGCCGGAGCCGCGATGACGTCACTCCCGCGCATGCGCGCGAGAGTAATTTTCCGGCAATTCTCGGCAAGGAACTCTGAAGGTCCGCCGAAACTCTGAAGGTCCGCTGGACCTTCAGAGCGCATGCGCCGCATTCGTCAGCGGCTGCATGCAGTGGTAATATCTCCTAAACCGTGCAGGTTTAGGAGATATTAATTGTACCTACAGGTAAGCCTTATTATAGGCTTACCTGTAGTTAAAAGTAAAAAAAGGCGGTATACTACCGCTTTAAATGTGTCCCTAGGGGCGTGATTCTAACTGTTAAGGGGCGTGGCTTGTTAGATCATAACAGAGACATACGACCCTACATAGCAGGATCGCATAGCCTCTGTCATGATCTAAGGGAGAATGACAGACGGCTGTGTTTACATCAGCCGTCTGCCTTTCTCCCTCTCCTGCGGGAGATCGCGAGTGGCCAGCGGACATCGGAGCCACCGGTCACTCGCGCGGGGATGTCAGTGAACGAGCAGGAGCGCGCCTCCGGCGGTGCGTGCTCGCCCCCCTACAGGCTCCTGGGCAGGCGACGTAGTACTACGTCGGTTTGCCCAGGAGTGGCTTACTGCCGCAGAAAATATACTGTAGGCGGTCGGCAAGTGGTTAAAGACTTTGTTTACTCTGTGAAGAGTTTAGGAGTGAGATAATGCCATCCCAGTAGTGTCCATAGTGACTGATTTAATCCATAAACTCCTGAGCTGCTACCTGCATCCAAAAATTTTATTCTGTTATCTATTCTATTTATAACTATACGATTATTCTGATACAAAACACTTTTTATTAATATTGTAATGAATGAACAAACCAAACACATTAAATGAAGACGCATTTAAATATGAATTGTTTTAAAAAGTTTGTATGTGTAAATGTGTGTGTGTGTGTGTATGTATATGTGTGTGTGTGTATGTATATATATATATATATATATATATATATATATATATATATATATATGTGTGTGTGTGAGCATATATATACAGTATCTCACAAAAGTGAGTACACCCCTTACATTTTTGTAAATATTTTATTATATCTTTTCATGTGACAACACTGAAGAAATTACACTTTGCTACGATGTAAAATAGTGAGTGTACAGCTTGTATAACAGTGTAAATGTGCTGTCCCCTCAAAATAACCCAACACACAGCCATTAATGTCTAAACCGCTGGCAACAAAAGTAAGTACACCCCTAAGTGAAAATGTCCAAATTGGGCCCAATTAGCCATTTTCCCTCCCCGGTGTCATGTGACTCCTTAGTGTTACAAGGTCTTAGGTGTGAATGGGGAGCAGGTGTGTTAAATTAGTTGTTATCGCTCTCACTCTCTCATAATGGTCACTGGAAGTTCAACATCATGGCACCTCATGGCAAAAAACTCTGAGGATCTGAAAAAAAGAATTGTTGCTTTACATAAAGATGGCCTAGTCTATCAGAAGATTGTCAAGACCCTAAAATTGAGCTGCAGCACGGTGGCCAAGACCATACAGCAGTTTAACCACATAACGACCGCCCACCGCAGATATACTGCGGCAGGCAGCCGCTGCTGGGCAAAGTGACGTAGGGGTATGTAGCTTACTCAGCCCCCTGTGGGGGGCGAGCGAGCGACGCCGGGGGCGAGCGAGCGCCGCCGGAGGCGCGCTTCCACCCCCGCTCGTTCCCTGGGGAGCTAGCGCGAGTTTCCGGCGCTAGCTCCCCAGGGAACGAGCGCAGTCCCGCAAAAAAAAATTGCAGTTCGCCGCCATTACTAGTAAAAAAAACAATAAAAATTACATAAATCTTTCCCGTATTTAGTAAACGCAATAACTTTTGCGCAAACCAATCAAAATACGCTTATTGCGATTTTTTTACCAAACATATGTAGCAGAAAACAAATTGGCCTAAAATGTTAAAAAAATTTACCATTTTTTTTGAGGATTTCATATAAAAAATGTGAAAAATATTATTTTTTCAAAATTGTCGCTCTTTTTTTTTGTTTATAGCGCAAAAAATAAAAATCGCACAGGTGATCAAATACCACCAAAAGAAAGCTCTATTTGTGGGGAAAAAAAGGACGTCAATTTTGTTTGGGTACAGCGTCGCACGACCGCGCAATTGTCTGTTAAATTCACGCAGTGCCAAATCGCAAAATAGGGCCTGGTCTTTGAGCAGCCAAATCTTCCGGGGCTTAAGTGGTTAACAGGACAGGTTCCACTCAGAACAGGCCTTGCCATGGTCAACCAAAGAAGTTGAGTGCACGTGCTCAGCATCAAATCCAGAGGTTGTCTTTGGGAAATAGACATATGAGTGTTCCAGCATTGCTGCAGAGGTTGAAGTGGTGGGGGTTAGCCTGTCAGTGCTCAGACCATACGCCGCACACTGCATCAAATTGGTCTGCATGGTTGTCATCCCAGAAGGAAGCCTCTTCTAAATATGATGCACAAGAAAGCCCACAAACAGTTTGCTGAAGACAAGCAGACTAAGGACAAACGTATTTGGTGAAGATGGTGTCAAGCGCATGTGGCGGCAAGCAGAGAAGGGGTACAAAGACAAGTGTGTCTTGCCTATAGTCAAACATGGTGGTGGGAGTGTCATGGTCTGGGGCTGCATGAGTGCTGCCAGCACTGGGGAGCTACAGTTAATTGAGGAACTATGAATGCCAACATGTATTGTGACATACTGAAGCAGAGCATGATCCCCTCCCTTCGGAGACTGGGCTGCAGGGCAGTTTCTCTTACGTCCTCTGACAGTCGCCGCCCGTTCAGTTAGCCTTCACTAGTGGGTAATGGCACCCTCTGCAGGAGCAAGCTAGGCAGTTTTAAATGTTAATAAAAAGCTTTCTACACTTAGGCACACCTCCAGGGGGCCATCCCTGAGCCATTATACTGATCCAGTTACCACTGTCCCTCAGTTTTATGTTGGGAGGGCATTGGCACGCAGTCATCTCCAGTTACGTCTGACGTCACGTACCCGGAACTCGCTGGCTCTTGGCGCCGAGCGGTGAGTCGTACACTGGCAAAAGACGCAAAGTGTTTTACATGCCTTATTGAAAGTATTTACATGTGAGTGCAATAGCATTGGGGAACTGGAAGCTTTTATTAATAAATGTGTTTTTGCGGAATTACACTATTGGTCCCTTTTGTTAGCTTCACATGGTACTTATATCTTTATACATCTGATGCTGGTGGATGCTGGAATGAGCCATATTGACGCTATCATTGCCGGATATGAGTTGCTTGGTTCCATTCTAAAAGGCTTCACATACTCTTGGGTCCGGTGGATGTTGGAACGAGCCATATTGACCGCTACCATTGCCGGATAGGAGTTGCTGGGTTCCACTTTATAAGGCTTCATATACTCTTGGGTCCGGTGAGTGTGCATTACTACGGGGACACTCTTTGGTGTGGTGAAGGTGGTCCAGCCATTTGCAGGCTAACACTGTGGTGAAGGCTACACTACATTTGGAACCTATGAACTGTATATGAACTTTCTGACAAGCATCAATCAGAGTTATCATGTATATTTAGTGCCACGAGCATATTAATAGGAGACTGTTCCACTTGTATACATTGAATGTATTTTATATATGTATTGTAGTGGTCGTATACGATTCTCCTTAAGAATTCATTGGAGCGCTGCTAGTTTGATTAGGATGCCCCTCTGAGAGCTATATTCACACCTTGTTTTACATTTTAGGGCCTTGTCCTGGCACCGAACGGGCGCCATCTTGGCTAAGGGCAAACGCCTAACAAGGGCAGCGGCCATCTTGCCGGTGATTTCTTCACATTGATTTTCAATAGGCACCATTTTTTTGTGGCTCACGGGCATAGGCCTCTAGGGGTGTGAGGTCTTTTCCTCCTTCCCTTCCATTTTCTTCACTGAGCAGCATGTGGCAAGTACTGACAATGTGGGGGGATTTTCCTAAAAAAACTGTTTTTTCTTGTGGCTCTTGCCTTATCTGAAGGGGATCTTTCAAGTAGTACCAGCTGCGGTGGGGGACCGCGGTAACCGCTGATTTAAAGGGCCAGCGTCCCATTCATTTTATTTTGGCAATATGGACTCACAGGATAACAAATTCCCCGCATACCTGGTGGAGGCTTCGGGTACTCCTGAATCCTCTTCCATGGCCTCATTATCTGCAGCTCTTGTGACTTTGGCGTCCAAAGTGGATCTGCTGAAGTCGGAACCCTCTTCTCAAAAATGGCCTATGCCCTCCCAGTCCTCTGACTCAGAGCCTGAATTGGTTGCCACTGACACGTCCCCCGGAGGGGTCCCTGTCCTCAGCTTCTGTGGGGGAAGAGGAGGAATCTTCCCCCTCGGTAGTGTGGGAACGCGCTGCGATGGATGCCCTCATTAGCGCCATTAAGGAGACTTTCAATCTTGACGATGAGCCATCTCAGTCAAGTAAGCGGGCTGCTTTCAGGTTTCCGAAGGGCCCAGAAGTCTGGTCAGGTTTTTCCCTGCCCTGAGGAGTTTCACGAAATTTTGAATGTCCAGTGGCGTCGCATAAAACATGCTGGTGGTGCCTAAGCGTTTTCACTACCGCTGTCCTTTTCTGGAGGCTGTGGACAAACATTGGATGGTGTCCCCCAAGGTGGACCACACTGTTTCTAGGCTGAATAAATCCACCGGTGTTCAAGGATCCAGCTGATAGGTGCATGGAGGCGCTTTTGCGCCACATTTACTTGGTGGCGGGCTCCCTGTTAAATCCTGTGTTTGTCTCGGTCATGGCCTCTCAGGCTCTCACGGCATGGTCCAAGGTTCTTCGGAGCACCCTGGTGGCGGAGTCAGCCTCTCCGACTGCCCTTGACATGGTGGCTCAGATTACCCAGACTGGGATGTACCTGTGTGACGCGGCCTTGGACGAGGCTCTGTTAGTCACTCAGCTGTCTGTGGTTGGGGTCGCGATCCGCCGCATTATTTGGCTGAAAAGCTGGTCAGCTGACCAAGCTTCCAAAAAGACGGTGTCTGATGTCCCTTATGTGGGGAATCGTCTTTTTGGGGACACTCTGGATCAGTTGATTAAGGGGCTTACGGGGGGTAAGAGTACTCTTTTGCCCCAGGTCACTAAGGGTAAGTCCACCCGCGCTCGGCTGGGGCCTTCCTTCAAAGCTCAGCGTGGGTCCTTTTGCGCTTTCGGGGCGCAGAAAAAGGAAAACCATTCAAGCCCTCCCGTGGTCAGGTAAGCCAAAGGCCGGTCAGACTGGTTCGGCAACCCAGTCCACCTCTTCCTGAAGGGATGCCCTCACCCATTTAAGGGATGGGGGGACATCTGTGATGCTTTCAAGAACCCTGGTTGTCCGGCATTCGGGACAGGTGGGTTCATGAGCTGATTCGTTTCAGGGTACAAGATCAAGTTTCGATCTCTCCCGGCAGACAGGTTCATCCCGTCGAATCTTCAGCTGACTCCCAATCGTCTCAGAGATCTCATGGGCTCGATACAAGATCTGCTTGCCCAAGGAGTCATTGTGCCAGTGCCTTCATGGGACAGGTTTTGCACTTTTTATTCCAACCTGTTCACGGTGGCCAGAAAGGAGGGCAAGGTTCGTCCGATTCTGGACTTAAAGTATCTGAACCGCTTTGTGCGGGTGCAGAAGTTCCTTATGGAATCCATCAGGTCAGTGGTGGCGTAGTTGAGTCCAGGGGACTTCCTGGCCTCCATCGACTTGAAGGATGCTTATATGCACATCCCTATCTGCAAGGGTCATCAGAGATATCTCCGCTTCGCGGTGGCAGGGGAGCACTACCAGTTTGTGGCGTTGCCCTTCGGTCTCCCTTCGGCTTCCAGGGTATTCACCAAGGTTTTGGCTCCAGTGCTGGTTTTACTGCATTTAAAGGGGATTGCGATCCTCCTTTATCTGGATGACCTCCTGTTAAGGTCGAGCTTGCATGCAACTTTGACGAGAGATCTGTCCTTGACGGTTCAGACGCTCCAGGAGTTCGGGTGGACCATCAATTTTCAGAAGTCGGCACTGACTCCTTCAGTTCGTTTTCAGTACCTGGGAATGGTCCTGGACTCTGCTCAGGCATGAGTTTTCCTTCCAGAGGACAAACTCCGGACTCTTTGAGACAAGATCAGGTCCCTCAGGGACAACGATCTCTCCTCCTTGCGGACCTGTATGCGATCTCTAGGTCTGATGGTTTCGGCCTTCGAAGATGTCCCATTTGCTCAATTTCACACACGTACTCTGCAAGCGGAGATCCTGGCCAGGTGGGACAGAATGCCTCCGTTTTTGGACAGGAGGATTTCTCTGAGCCACCAAGTAAGATCGGATCTTTTGTGGTGGCTCCGGTCGCCCACCCTGACACAAGGCCAGTCCTTCCGGCATCTGCTATGGACAGTGCTCACCACAGATGCCAGCCTGTTGTCCCCTGGGCACAAAGCATGCCCAGAACTCCTCCCCAGCCCGTGGTCAGCAGAGGAGGCCTCCTTACCGATAAATGTCTTGGAGTTACGAGCAATCAAGCTTTGTCTGTTCCGTTGGTCCTCTCGGCTTCAGGGTTGTCCGGTTCCGGTACAGATGGACAACGCCAAGGCAGTGGCTTATATCAATTACCAAGGGGGCACCAAGAGTGCCCGGGCGGCCAAGGAAGTTTAGCCGAGATCCTGTCTTGGACCAAAACGCACATTCTGGCGATTTCGGCTGTTCACATTCTGGGTGTGGATAACTGGCAGGCGGACTATCTGAGTCGTCAGACCTTGAACCAGGGAGAATGGTCTCTGCATCCGGAGGTGTTTCACCTCCTGTGTGCCCGGTGGGGGACTCCGGACATGGATCTGTTCGCGTCCCGTCTCAACAAAAAGGTGGGAAGGTTCGTGGCCGGAACCCACGATCCTCTGGCGGACGCGTTAGTGGTGCCTTGGCACCGGTATCGGCTGATTTATGCCTTCTCTCTGATTTAACTGTTATACAGATCCCTCCGCAGGTTGGCGTCGGAGCAGATGCAGGTCATTCTAGTAGCCCCAGACTGGCCGCGTCGGTCTTGGTACGCAGACATTATGCAGATGGTCTTCGAGCCTCCCTGGCGGCTTGCACTGAGAGACGATCTTCTGTCTCAAGGGCCAATCTTCCATCCTGCTTTACAGTCTCTGGCTTTGAGGGCGTGGCTGTTGAAAGCCAGGTCATGAGAGACAAGGGTCTCCCGTATGCTTTTTTTCCTACCTTACTGAAGGCTCGGTAATCTGCCTCTAGAAAACGTTATCATCGCACCTGGAAGATGTGTATTGCCTGGTGCGAGTCGCAAGGGTTTCATCCCCGCTCCTTTTCGGTGGCAAGGATCTTGGCCTTCCTGCAGGAAGGTGTGGATCACTGTTTGGCACTGCCCACGATACAGGGTCCATTGTCGGCCTTAGCCATTCTGTTCCAGCATCCCTTGGTGACTAATTCCTTGATTCACACCTTTATCCAAGGGGTGCAGCATCTGGCTCCCCCCCTAGGAAGGCTCCTTTGATGTTCTCAAAGGGAGGCCATTGTAAAACAGATAACACCAAATTCAGGTCCCAGGGAGGCAGAGACATTCCTCTGCCTGTGTTGTCCCAGAAGGTTGCCTTTCTTTTGGCTATCACATCTGCTCGCAGGGTGTCTGATTTGGCGGCTCTGTTTTGCCGTTCGCCTTATCTGATGGTTCATAGGGATAAAGTGGTTCTGCGACCTACTCAATCTTTTCTCCCCAAGGTGGTGTCGACTTTCCACCTCAATGAGGATATAGTGTTACCTTAGCTTTGTGCGAAGCCCAAGCATCCCAAGGCATTTACCTTGTATTCCTTGGATGTGGTCCGGGCGATCAGGGTTACCTGTCTGCCACGGAGTCTTTTAGGTAGTCTGATTCTCTGTTTGTCCTTCATGAGGGACCTTGGATGGGTTCGGCTGCGTCCGCGGCAACCATTTCTAAGTGGATCGGAAAGACGATTGTTCAGGCCTATTCTATCAGGGGTCAGGTTCCGCCTTTCCCTGTGAGGGCACATTCTACTAGAGCTGTCAGTGCCTCTTGGTCTTTTGGCCATCAGGCTTCTGTGGCTCGTCTGTGCGCACTTTCACAAAATTCTACAAACTTGATGTACTGGCATCCTCGGATGCTTCCTTTGGCATTTTGCGCGCGGCGGTTGTTTGAAGAGACATGCTTTTTTCTGTCTCTTCCTGGGGTGTTTTTTTTTTTGTTCTTGGTTAGCTCCTGTTTTGAGCTTTGTTGCCCTGTTGGCTCAGTTGTTTTTTTCTGGCCTGGTTGATGCGTTACCTTTTCGGTAGGTTGCGTCTTCCCACCCCTCACACCTACACTGCTTTGGGACATCCCACTAGTGAAGGCTAACTGAACGGGCGGCGACTGTCAGAGGACGCAAGAGAAAATAGAATTTTTGTAAGAACTTACCGTAAAATGATTTTCTCTGAGTCCTCTGATAGTCGCTGCCCCCGCCCCTCTGGATCTTTGATCTTGGGGTTATTGCCTTCCGGTACTGCTTGCTACAAACTGAGGGACCGGGGTAACTGGATCAGGATAATGCTGAGGGACGGCCCCCTGGAGGTGTGCCTAAGTGTAGAAAGCTTTTTATTAACATTTAAAACTGCCTAGCTTGCTCCTGCAGAGGGCACCATTACCCACTAGTGAATGCTAACAGAACGGGCGGTGACTTTAAGAGGACTCAGAGAAAATAATTTTACGGTATGTTCTTACAAAAATTCTATTATTCCAACATAACGACCCCAAACACACCTCCAAAATGACCACTGCCTTGCAAAAGAAGCTGAGGGTAAAGATGATTGACTGGCCAAAAGGCTTGAAGGAGTATCACCCGTGTGCAGTGGAGCACATATCACTGTCACATCATAGGAGGTCACTTGAGTGGAGCTATTTGCACTCAACCATATCCGTCTGGTAAGAATATAACTTGTAAGGTGGTGGGATTTTGCACCAACCACGTGGATAAATGGATTTTCGTCAATGAATCAACATCACGATTATTCATTCATTCATTCATTCATTACATATATGTTAAAGAGTATATGCACCGGTCACGTGGATAAATGGACTTTTATTTCTGAACATAGCATTAAACCATAAGGAAAGTACAAATACAGAAACTGGAACATCCATAGATCGAGTTTAAATAAGTATAAGCAATAATCATGGAGGTCCTTATAAATCATACAGTGTTAAACCTGAGGCATAACCATAAACACTCTAGTAATTAAGTAACTCTGTAAAATCTCAACATTGACTAGCTGCAGGGGTCTGGAATTTTGGTCCATAATAGGAAATACCTGTTCCCCCATTGGGAACACACTGTGGACAGGCAGTCCCACCTTAACTCCACCGAGGTGGCGGGGCTACCACCACTCGCCACCTCCTTCCAGATTACGTACAGGTGGCATGGTGTGAACCCACCCTTACTTGCACAGAACCCAGGTAATCCGTCACATTGTTGGTTCAACGTAGTTAAAGTGTAGATGTAGTTACAAAAAGGAGACATAACCAAAAGGTGTGAAGAAAAATGGGGGTGGAGGGACTATGTACACCACCAGACGGTCCAAAGCACAAAAAAAATAGCAGGTAATAGCAATAGTCCTAACCATGTTTGGGTCCAATAGTTACTCAGTCATCTACTTAGTCAATGTCAGGGATAACCGTTAACCATTATTGCCATTTGTTATGGAATAGGGAGGCTTTGCGCTCCTTATAAGCTAACATTTTTTCCATTTCATATTGGTAGTGAACCCTGTGTTTGATTTCCCCTAAAGTGGGGGGAGACGTGGATCTCCACCTTTTGGCCACAGCTATTCTGGTGGCGAAGAGGATGTGGGCGATAATTG
Organism: Pelophylax lessonae; assembly: GCF_965119305.1. Taxonomy (NCBI): domain Eukaryota; kingdom Metazoa; phylum Chordata; class Amphibia; order Anura; family Ranidae; genus Pelophylax; species Pelophylax lessonae. The sequence continues at coordinate 464,564,363 of NC_138770.1, read as the reverse complement.
TTCTGACGGTAGTAGGAAATTGATCTATACCAATAATCAAAAGAGCCAAAGCAGAGTTCACGACAATATTCTTCCCAACTAAGATGGAGATAATGGTTGCTATCTCCTTCCATAAAGGTTGGATAATAGGGCAGTTCCAAAATATGTGTAGTAAGTTCCTATTTTTTTTTAACATTCTCTCCAACAAAGTGGAGATAAAGTTTCGTCTATCAAGTGTAGTCTGTGTGGCGTCATGTAGTACCTATGTAGTATCTTCTGTGCGTTGTCCCAATAGTCAACACATGCTGAGGAGTTGGTGTTGGCTTTGAAAGCCGCTGACCATTGAGCAACGGAAAAGGATTGAGACGATTCCATTTCCCATTTAAGCATGTTAGGTGTTTTGTGAAACCCCCGAGGGGCGGTTACAAAACGGGTAAAAGAGAGAGATACCCTTTCGGGTGATAGATGTTTACTCACTAGATAGTTCCACAGTCTTACCAGAATGTGTAGTGGAGAGACTTTATTTGATTTGTTGTAAGAGGTAATTTGGTAGAGGGTGAATGTGTCCATAACACCAGGGTCAGGAAGTGCATCGGGAGTATAGTTCAGCCCCTGCTTCCTGAGAGGTAGACATTCCTGGGAGTAGGAAGTGGTAACTAGCGGTCGGAATTCGTAGAGGGACACAAGGTTCGTCCCCGAACTCCTGCTTCAGTAATGTCGACCACGCATATTATAGCTAAAACAGTCAGGTATTGTGGTACTTTAATTTTACAGTCAAAGCACTGAGCTATAGCCATTGCGGGGAGGTCATGAGTATCTGTAAAAAAACTTTCAATTTGATTCCATAAATTGTCCTCTTGTGCGGAGAACCAGTATTTAGCTTGACTCAGTATGGTAGCTAGGTAATAAGCCAGCGCATTGGGAAGGCCCATGCTCCCAGTGAGTTTCGAGTCGTACAGTTAAGTCAAGGATATTCTGGGTTGTTTACCGTTCCATATGAATCGTCTTAGTGAAGAGGCCAATTTATCAGAATAACAGAAGAACCAATTCGGCAGCGATATCGGTAGAGTTTGAAAATAGTAAAGGAGTTTAGGGAGGACTTGCATTCTGTACCCCGCTATTCCACCCAGCCATGACAGGTGAAACTTTCCAACGCAGGTGAATACCTCTGCCATTTGATCAAGCAGTGGAAGATAGTTGCATTTGAAAAGGTTAGCTGTTGGCGAGGTTAATTGGATGCCCAGGTATTTTATAGAGGTCGAATCCCAATCACAGGGGAATATGCTTTTGAGAGCATCCAATTCCCTTGTGGAGACATTAATCATCAAAGCAGAACACTTGCTCGTGTTAATTTTATAGTAAGACATACTGCTTAAGGTTGCTAAAATTCGCTTAATCTCCACCAGGGAATCGGAGGGGTTCGCAAGTGTTAGCATGATGTCATCCGCAAATAATCCTATTTTATGTGACATATGGCCAATGTTGATACCCTTTATAACGGGATTTGTCCTAATGGCTTCTGCCAAGGGTTCTATAGCTAATGAGAACAAAATAGGCAACAGAGGGCAGCCTTGCCGAGTTCCATTTGAGAGTTGGAACAGGTGTGATAGTAGGCCGTCGGAGTATACTCGCGCTGATAGGTCTGAATATAGGGACATGATGGCCGAGAGAATATGGCCTTTAAACCCAAATCTGGTGAGCGTTCGTGATAGGTAACCCCAATGGACCCTATCAAACACTTTTTCGGCGTCTAGTGCAACAAAAGCTGAGGGGATATTGTTAGTTTCAGTATATTTGAGGAGGTTGATCATGTGGCATGTGCCATCAGGGGCTTGTCTTCCCTTAATGAAGCCTACTTGATCTAAGCCAATTAATAAAGGAGTAACTAGAAGTAATCTATTGGCCAGCACTTTAGCGTAGATCTTAAGATCTACAGTGAGGAGGGAATCTGGACTTTTGCTTAGGGATTGTGACAATGACAGCCTGGAGCATTTCCGTAGGAAAGGAACCTAACTGTACTGCTGTGTTAAATACCTCGGCCAAATGAGGGGCAAGGGTCTGAGAGAAGGCCTTATAGTATTCTGCCGAAAAGCCGTCTATGCCTGGGGATTTATGTAAGGGCAAGGAACGGATGACAGAGATAATTTCATCAACAGTAATCGGTTTGTTCAGTTATTCAGGGTCGTGAGCGAGGGCTCGTCAAGTGTCGGCAGGTTGAGTTGGTTGAGGAATTTGTCTATGTCGGGTGCAGCCGGTTGTTTGTCTGAGTCTGAGTCTTTTAAGTAGTAAAGGGTTTCATAGTAGTCTTTGAAGATGTTTGCTATGTCCATTGGGATGTTTGGTCCATTGGATTAGTATATGTTTGCTTTGTTAGATGGTGTGTCAGGTATGGAATGTGTGCCTTCCTGCGTCTCGCTTTCAGTTGAGAGGACAGAAGTTTGCCAGATTTGTTGTTCTGGGAGTACCAAGAAACCTGCAGCCTCCTATAGTGGAAGTCATGGTCCGCCACAAGAAGCTGTTTAAGTTCATTTTGTTTATTAATAAGGGTTAGTAACAGAGGCTGTAAAGCAGTCGGTGGCGGTGCTTGTTTGTTGTTGTTCAAGTTTTATGATGTTCTCCTGAAGGGTTTGAGTGCGTGAAGTTCTACCTTTTCTGTCCCTGGTTGCCAACTGGATTAATAGGCCCCGTGTGACTGCCTTATGGGCACACCAGACCATGGTAGGAGGGCAAGAACCATCACCAAAATATCTCAAAATATTCTGCGAGCTTCTTGTTCAAGTCCACAGAATATTGAGGATGAGCGAGGATGTACACGATTTTGCGCCACAGGGGTTTGGTGACTATTTTGGAATCATCTTTGATGTCCATGGTAACATGTCCGTGGTCTGACCACGTGATTGAATGGAGTTCTGCTTTAGTGACACGTTGTAATAGAAACTTGTCAGTGAGGAACGTCAATCCTAGAGTAGCTCTTATGTACATAAAAGGAATAATCCCTCTCAGTAGTGTGGAGACACCGCCATGGATCGTAAATACCCTCACCAAAGCATAAGGGTCCGATGCTAGGTCTGCGTCTCCGCCCCACTGAGGAGCAGTCAACAGTAGCACTCATGACAGCATTAAAATCGCAACATACAATTAAATAGCCTTTCTGATGTTGTTTAGCTAAGGCAATCATTTTGCATATAAATTTCGTCGGTTTATGGTTGGGAGCATATAAAGGTTCATAATAGTGTAAAGTACCCCGTTGAGCTCTGCAACCAGAATGTACCTGCCAGAGTCATCCGACAATTCAGCAATCAGGTTAAATACAACTGTATCTTTAACCACTTTAGCCCCGGAGGATTTGGCTGCTCAATGACCAGGCCCTATTTTGCGATTCGGCACTTCGTGACTTTAACGGACAATTGGGTGGTTGTGCAACGCTGTACCCAAAAGAAATTGACATCCGTTTTTTCTCACAAACAGAGCTTTCTTTTGGTGGTATTTGATCACCTGTGCGATTTTTATTTTTTGGGCTATAAACAAAAAAAGAGCGACAATTTAAAAAAAATAACAATATTTTTCACATTTTTTTATATGGAAATTCTCAAACAAAATGTAAAAATCAAATTTTTTTTTATATTTTAGGCCAATTTGTTTTCTGCTACATATTTTCGGTAAAATATGGTTTTATATCTTTATGTTTGAAGCCTGAAATGTGGCAAAAAGTCGCAAAGTTCAAGGGGGCCGAATACTTTCGCAAGGAATAAACTTATTAAAATGGGTGGAACTCCACTTTAAATGAGCAAAATTGTGCATCTTCCTGCACCGCATGAATAAGTGCTGCCATCTACAAATGCACGCAGGTACCATTCATTTCAAATGGCAACCCCATGCATCTGGCAAGCACATGAGCTTTTGCGGCCACCAACACGCATGGTACTGTACGATTTTTAAAATGAAGCCTGCGCTATGTTTGCACATTTTACATTGAAAGTAATGGGCAGCCTTAAAAGCACCATTCAGGAACACAAGCTCGGGACGCGCCTTGTACGAAGAAACCCAGGAAGCCCTAAGGCCCCTTTCACACTTGTGCGACCTGAAAGTCGCGTGACTTTGACAGGACTGTGCAACCTTGAGGTCTATGGACCTCAAGTCGCATCAAAGTGGGATCCAAGTAGTGCAGGGACTACTTTGAAGTCCCTGCGACTTGAAGTTGCACAGATATGAACGGTACTCATTGGAAATCGTGGGGCACGACTTGTCATGCGACTTTGAAGTCCCTGCGACTTGAAGTTGCACAGATATGAACGGTACTCATTGAAAATCGTGGGGTACGACTTGTCATGCGACTTTGAAGTCCCAAGTCGCACAAGTGTGAGTGCGCCCCTAAATGTAGCTGCTGACTTCTACTTTTTCAAACCTGGGTGAAATTCCTCTAAAATATACAGCAAAAAGCGAAAAGTATTTTCTTCTCATTTGCAAAGGGACGTCCATTGCTCACGAGTCTTCCACTATTATATAAACCAGGAAGTCCTTTTCATGCACGGACACAGGAGCGCCTGTATATGAGAAGAGCGCCACCTATCGGTGCTGAATAAGTGTTTGTTTCATCACCCTGACAACGGCTACGGCGCTAGAGTGTAGTATGGACTCTGATTTCCCGGAGGAGAACTTCTTTCACATCACAGAGACGGCAATCGGCACTGGGGTCAGTTAAAGCTCATTCTCATGTCACTGTATTATAAAGTGTGCTGTGGGGAGGGGAAAGCGCTGCTCAAAGCCATCCATAATCAGGAAACTGCCCTACAAATATTGGATGTGTTCACAAATCAATCTATGCAACCAGTCATGGCACTTTTTTTTATTATTTTACTTTTTTTACAGCCAAACCCTTAGGCTCCGGTCACACCACGGTGGTGCGACAGAATGCACGCGATTTTTAGCCCATCGAAATGAATGGGCTGCTCTGTGTCCGATAAAACGCACATTTTATTAACGGAACCGCGGCATCGTGCATTTTGGCGCATGTGTGTGCCCTTAGGAATTAATGGCAGTGCTGTGCGTCTCCAAAAAGCAGCGTTTGTGTGCATTGCATTTTGCATTCGTTCTCGCAACATAGTTACATAGTGAGGTTGAAAAAAGACCTCAGTCCATCCAGTTCAACCTATGATGTGTGTTTGCTGTTAACACTGCTTATGAAAAAAGCCCCAAAGCGGTATTAACCACTTCACCCCTGGAAGATTTACCCCCCCCCCCCTTCATGACCAGGCCGTTTTATGCGATACGGCACTGCGTTACTTCAACCACTTCTGGACCGGAAGGATTTTCCCCCTTAATGACCAGGCCATATTTGCGATTCAGCACTGCGTTCCTTTAATGGACAATTGCACGGCCATGCAAACCTGTACCCAAATACAATTGATGTCCTTTTTCCCCCACAAACAGAGCTTTCTTTTGGTGGTATTTGATCCCCTCTGCGATTTTTATTTTTTGCGCTATAAACAAGAAAAGAGCAACAATTTTGAAAAAAAAAAAAAAAAACAATATTTTTCACTTTCTGCTATATAACATTCTCAAAAAAAAAAAAATTAGAGGGAGAAGAACGGTCAGCTGTGTTTACAACAGCTAACCGTTCTTAGCGGGGAAACGATCGCGGGTGTCAGCCAGCAATCAGAGCCACCTGACCCATGCATCAGCTTCCCCGCTGCCGAGTGGGGGCGAGAGAGAAAAATGCGCTGTCGGCTGTCGGAAGCATCATACTAACAAGCCTACAATCGGCCGATCGGTCGGCGGCCGAATATTTGCGGCCGACAATCGGTACATGTGTACGGGCCTTAAAGCCGTAAATATTCGGCCGGCGACTGATCGGCCGATTGTAGGCTTGTTAGTATGATGCTGCCGACAGCGCATTTTCGGCCGAACAGAATCTGTTGTGCAGGCATTAAAATTTTTGTAGGCCGACGCCAGAACGGCCGATTGTTCGCCAGTCAGTACAGAATTCGGCCGACAATCAGCAGATTTGCAAGACTGGGCATGCTCGGAAAAGAACAAAAACACAGAAAGTTAACCATCACATAACATCACTTCTGCAGTCGGCTGTTGTTGGCCGACAAAATTCGTGTGCAGTCTTTTGCAGTTTTCAACCGACAGGACAGCCCTGGACAAAAGATAGCCGATCGTTCAGCCGACGATCGCTACGTGTATACGAGGCTTAAGTGACACTTTGTGGGGACCAGTGACATTAATACAGTGATCAGTGCTAAATAATATGCACTGTTCCTGTATAAATGACACCTGCTGGCAAGAGATTAACACTAGGGGTGTTCAAGGGGAATAAATGTGTTCCCTATATGTGCTTTCTAACTGTGGGGGGATGGATTGAACAGAGGCACAGAGAGATCGGTGATTCAGCTTAGCTGAATCACACGATTTTTCCCTGCCTCTCGGACAGGAGAGCCGTCTTGCATTGTTTACATTCCAGACGGCTCTCCTGTCCGTCTAGCCGAAGATTGCGGGAGGCTGGCTGCGACCATGCCTGCTCCTCCCGCAGTCTGCCTCCCGCTGTGTCTAATCACAGAGGGAGCGCGGCTGAAACCATGTGCACATAATCACATAGATCTACGGGATTATGCGCAGACGAGCAGCCCTGCTGCAGTAAATCTGCGTGGGGCGGTCAGCAAGTGGTTAAAGGAGATTTACAGGCAAAGCTTGTTTTGCTGTACATCTATGGGTCACAGGAATGCAGTTCGTTCTGCACTCCTGTGACCCATTTTCATCAGAGAGAGGGCTGAAGTCCACTCTCCACTGACATCACAGATGTTGGTCCAGGCACCGCGTCATCGCAATCACAGAGTAGAGTACCTGCCAGATGCTGCTGAGAGCCTGAGCCGGCCGCTCCCCGTCCCTCCACAGCCCAGCACTCCAATGAGCAAAGAGGGGGCAGAGCAGGGAGCTGCTGACTAACAGTCAGCAGCTCTCTGCTCAGGGAGCTGTCAGAACCGAGCGATTGGTGGTGTTTGATCGCTCCGTTCTCAGTGCAGAGGCGCCAGGGGACAGATGCAGCATAAGACTGATGCTGCATCCACCTAGGTAAGTATAAACGGGGGGGGGGGGGGGGGGATTGAATCCCATATATCTCTTTTAATGGCGTTCCAGTCTTAGTCTGTAGGGTTCAATATTGAGTTGGCCCACCCTTTGCAGCTATACCAGCTTCATCTCTTCTGGGAAGGCTGTCCACAAGGTTTCGGAGTGTGTCTATGGGAATGTTTGACCATTCTTCTAGAAGCGCATTTGTGAGGTCAGGCACTGATGTTGGACGAGAAGGCCTGGCTTGCAGTCTTGGCTCTAATTCATCTTAAAGGTTTGAGGTCAGGACTCGCTCATCCATGTCTTTATGGACCTTAATTTGTGCACTGGTCCAAATCATTTGGTAGAGGGGAGATTATGGTGTGGGGTTGTTTTTCAGGGGTTGGGCTTGGCCCCGTAGTTCTAAAGAAGGGAACTCTTAAGGTGTCAGTATACCAAGACATTTTGGACAATTTCATGCACCCAACTTTGTGGAAAGAGTTTGGGGATGTCCCCTTCCTGTTCCAACATGACTGCACACCAGTGCACAAAGCAAGGTCCATAAAGACATGGATGAGCGGGTTTGGGGTGGAGGAACTTGACTGGCCTGCACAGAGTCCTGACCTCAACCCAACAGAAAACCTTTGGGATGAAAAAGAGCGGAGACTGCGAGCCGGGTCTTCTCTGCCACATGAGTGCCTGACCTCACAAATGCGCTTCTGGTCAAACATTCCCATAGACACACTCCTAAACGTTGTGGCTACAGGAAAATACAAAACACTACAGCAATGATGCTGTGCCAACCCCGTGGTTATGAGATATTAAATGGCAGATAATAAATAAACTGCAAAAAAGTCTTATTCCCAGAGGTATGGAAATAATTGTCAAAAGTAATGTTTGGCTGACACTATTGTGCTTGCAAGGCTGCCTATTTCTTTAGGCTGGGAATCCACAATCTGAAATGCAGGAAGGGAGGGAAAGAAAAGTGCCAAGCAGGCATAGTGTTGCACAATTTATTATGATAAAATACAATATGAACTAAGATGGCACTCACAAACAGATGGGGTGGAGATGACAGATCGTGGTGTAGGGTATGGTCTGAATGGGAGCATAGAGCTGTAATCTGAATCCAAGGCAAGACAAAACGGCAAGCCGTGGGGAAGGAGCCTGGTGTCACTAGAATCTGTTCTCAGGAAGCCAGTGGTGGGCAACCCAATGTTGCCATGATGGTCCGTCTGTTGATCAAATGTCAGGATGGATGTCTCCAGCATGAGTGAAACAAAGCTGTCAGCCTGTCTGTGGTGTGAGACAATGAGACGTGTTTCAGGCTGATGGAGGCGTGGCTTGCTTCCAAAAGCCGTCTCATTGGCTCACACCATCAGGGGCAATCAAAGGGATAATTATGTGACTAGCTAGTGTTTGTGTATTATGGGAGGAGCTTTCACTAGGGGTAGACATGGATCCTTGTCCCTGCTTTGCAGGAACACAGGATCCATGCCTACCCTACTGACAGAACAGGGATAGGTAGACCACTGTTGTGCCTGTGTACTGAAGGATCTATAATCACAGCGGGAACGAGCATTTGCGCCTGCTACCCGGATCACGTATGTATACATGATCCATCGCAGATGTGCTGCCCTGTAGTAGTAAACCTCCTATGGGGCGAACCTTCAGTGGTTAAAGTCATATCTCTAAAAACCGCTGGCAGGCAGGGTTTTCATAATGGAAGAGGCCCTTGTGGTTACTTGTGTCATAAACATTTCCCCCTGTTGTCAGCGATAATGTAATCTGTGCGGCACATGCTGTGGTGGTGTGACTCCCATTCACATGCACAGGAGTGATGTTTTTGCAGCCCGGCCATTGAAGCTGTCAAACAGATGGAGCACAGAATGAAGACCAAGCGCAGATGGCCTCACCAGGGGGAGAGGTGCAGTGCTGGAGGGCTCTGTTTGACAGGTAAATCTGCCATGTTGTGCTAGCATGCAGTACATACTAGCACAACATGGCAGAACACTCTAGGAAGCAAATTTCAAAAAACAAAAAGTGTGGGCAGTTTACTAGCTTTTTAAAGATGAATTCCAGGTATGGATTTTATTGCATAGTTACTTTGGTCCAGCTTAGATCAGTGTAGGTATATATCCTATTCGTGAGCAGTGTTGGGCATGTTACTTCAAAAAAGTAATTAGTTATAGTTACTAGTTACTTCTCACAAAAAGTAACTGAGTTAGTAACTGAGTTACATCATTAAAAAAGTAACTAATTACCAGGGAAAGTAACTATTGCATTAGGAATGCATTGTACGGGATGCAAGGTTCAGGAATGCGCTGTATGGGGTGCAAGGTTCAGGAATGCGTTTTACAGGGTGCAAGGTCCAGGAGTGCGTTGTATGGGGTGTAAGGTTCAGGACTGCATTGTACGGGGTGCAAGGTTCAGGAATGCATTGTACGAGGTGCCAGGTTCAGGAATGGGTTGTAGGGGGTGCAAAGTTCAGGAGTGCGTTGTATGGGGTGCAAGGTTCAGGAATGCATTGTACAAGGTGCAATGTTCAGAAATGCATTGTACAATGCAAGGTTCAGAATTGCGTTGTACGGGGTGCAAGGTTCAGGAGTGCGTTGTACGGGGTGCAAGGTTCAGGAGTGAGTTGTATGGGGTGCAAGGTTCAGGAGTGTGTTGTACTGGGTGCAAGGTTCAGGAATTAGTTAAACTGCAAAGACACCAATTAGTTAAACATAGCACACTTTTCTTAAAATCTTGATTAGCAGCACACAGGAGCCAGGATCAATGGCGGCATTAGTTGGAACATAAATAAGTGTCCTGAAATTGTTTGGCTGGTCACAAGCAGACTAGACAGCCAACATGGAGCCTGGCGGCTTTGGTGGAAAGACTTTGCCGTCGAATCTGACTAAACCAGATGTTTGCCACTTCTGCAAATTGCTTTATGTGCAGGACAAGAACACTATCATATTTTGGATCCCCAAACATGTGGGCTACACTGGCCCTCATATCTAAGTATATATATATATATATATATATATATATATATATTTGCCTCAGAGTCAATGGCATCCCAGACGGATGTACTAAGATGTGACATTATCTTGTCGCAGGCTCGGTATAAACAGGTTTTTTTCTTTCTATAGCCGGTTGTGATAACCTTCCTATTCAGCTGGAGTAATATGAGAGTGATTGGAGCTGTCAAATTGAAGCAGTGATGTTGGGGATGGGCGGGGCCAAGATGCAGGTCTCCGCCCCTTTGTTTCAGCTGGCATCTGCGGTGTGTATACATTGCTGGTCGGGGAGGAAGGTGGCAGGGGGTGGGACCAATTGTAACTACTGTATGTGCCGCCGCTGTGGGTGCATATACAGTAGTTACAATTGGTCCTGCCCCCTACCACCTTCCTCCCCAGCCAGCTGCTGTTTGTCTATGCACTGAACAAGGGGGCAGAGCCCCGCATACCGGCCACGCCCACCCCGACATCAGTGTTTCATTTTGACAGCTCCACTCTCATAGCAGCCGCCCACGGCTTGCCCACCAATCACTGGATGCAGGATCGGATGTTACACTGCTGGCCACTGAAATTATAGTAACGCCACATTTTTATTGTCAATAACGGTAACTGCGGCGTTACTACCGGGGAAACAGTCATTTGTTTGGTTACTGTAAAAAGTAACGCCGTTTACTTATAATGCCGTTATTCCCATCACTGTTTGTGATGGACCCCTGTGGTAGTGGAGAATCACTGTGGAAGTTTCAGATAGTTTCAAGAGGGGTGTTTGCGCTCATGTTTCCCAATGAATGCAAAGGGTTCTCTGGCTGGACACTGTTACGATTGTGATGTCACTGTCCTGCCTCTCCACTTTGTTGAAACAGAGAATGCCATGTGTGCACTCAGAGGCGTAACTAGAACCTTCAGGGCCCCGTTGCAAGAAACCATGAAGAGCCCCCCGAACCCCTCGCTGGGGCCCTTCCATTTAAGCCTGGGGCTCTTCCCACTGATCCTGGGGCCCTTTACTCTTGTTGCAGGGCCCTTTATTACGGTTCCGCAGCGGGACCCTTTCACAAGTTCTGCAGTGGGCCCCCTTCCTGCCATCTTGGGGCCTCCCCTCGGTGGTGGAATGCCAGGGCCCAGTCACAAGTGTGACCTTTGCGATCCTGGAAGTTCACCCACTGGTGTCAGTAGTTTATTTATTTTTTTTGGTATTGTAATTGTATTATTTTTTTATCATTTTACTTTATTTTTTTACAATGTCACTGACTATGACTCTGTCCATTCAGAAAAGGAAGGAGCTGGTATATTACATATTTACCGACCCCTTCCTGGTTCTTTATTGTGACACATCCCCTGCAGAAGCCGGCAGGAGAGGGGAGGGAGCACAGTGGGGGGGGGGGGTCCAGGGGAGCACACAGGGGCCCAGAGTCTGCAGAACACAAGTGAACTGGATAGGAGGAGCGGCGGGAGCAACATAAAAAGGAACCAATCTCCTCTTTTTTCCTCCTGCAGCTACAGGAGGAAAAAGGACAGTGATTTCTCTAAATGCTGCCCCCGCCGCTTCTCCTATCCAGGTGTACAGGGGAGCCGCACAGGCCCCCCTGGAGCATGGGGCCGGTTGCAATTGGAACCCCTGTAGTTACGCCCCTGCGTGCACTGAGAAAAATGCAAAGCATATTTGCTGAATGGCGCTCATGCTGAGCAAGCGTCCTCTAGTGGTCACTATGCAGCAAGGTACCCGCTTGACCCAGGACCCAGAAGAGAGTGAGGATCACTATAGTAGCAGTGCCTACTAAACCAATGCAACTATGCAATAAAATGCAGACCTGAAATTCAGTCTTAAAGCAGAACGCCACGTCTTCAGGGGATGTGGGTTACCACGAAGCGCGCGGGACAGAACCAATTCGTACGTCAGTGCACTCGCTACTGTCGGGCAGCGGTGCCGTTTTTGTGCTCTAATTTGTGAAAAGCGCATATTTTTATTAAATGCAGCTGTTTGGATAATATTGGGCCATGGTCTGTGGTTTGTTTCCGAATGATGCAGGCTGCTGTAGTATGTTCTGTTGTAGTGCTGTTTTGTGGTGCACATATTGGAGCCAGGTGGTGTGCCAGGCGCCATCCAGTGGTGGTTCAGGCTCCTGCAGTGGAGATAACCAGGTGTATGAGCTATATTAGCCTCCTATAATTTAAAGGTTAACCCTTTGGTAATTCATTTTCACTGATGGAGGTGGTGGCGCATAAGGAGGTACTGCGGAATATAAAATAAGAGATCTCAGTGTCAGTCTGCTTAACACTTTATGAATTTGGATTGACTTTATAGATTTATGGAATGATATGTGCTTAAACACTTTGATTTATGTTAATGAGTTTTTAGCAGGTATGAATTTGGTGTTATTAATTACACATGGGTACTGTTCAATGTTTATAAATTGAGTATTTATTACACATTAGCACTTCACATGATTATTTAAAGTGTTACTAAACCCAGGAGCCTGCATTCACTATATCTGGCCTCCCACAGTACACAGAACATGGAAATGCAATAGATTTAGTAAATATAAACTGCTAAATACCTTTTCTCAACAGCAGATAGAGCAGTATTGTGACTTCTATCAGCGTCCAGCAAAGCACTGATTTAAAGCTTGTAAGAGAAGTTTTCATCCTTCCCTGATTATTCTATGAGGCTGCAGGACCCCTGACCCTCTGTCTGGTCAGTGCTGATTGGCCCTGTGCAGATCACATGCACTCTCCCAAAAAATTAAAAAAAAAGAACTCTCTAGCAATACACACCAAACTAAGCATAAGCAGAATGCCCCTAAGGCTCTATTCTATCAGGAGATGGTTTGGGGACTGTGGAAGAAGGGGCGCATCAGAGAAGACAGGATCAGACAGCCCTTTTACACAATGCAGAGGATTTCCCACCTAGGTTCCACAGTGAGTATAACAAGCATGCTTTACTATCAAAAGACTGCATTTACTGTTGTATCATCCTCCTAGGTAGGTGCTAAAGAGAGAGAGTATAGTTTTGGATCCTTTCTGCTTACCAGAAGAAATGGCAGGTAAATCTATATTATACTCTTCCCACCAGAGAGCAGGATCTGCTAGTGAGGTCTGCTTACTGTGCTCAGGTGCAACTCCGTTTGTCTGAAGTGTCTCACACTGGTCCAATAGGGAGGCATATTGGACAGTGGGAGGAAACCTGACAAATGAGCACGCAGGCATTTAATACAGCCCTGGTAATTGGCAGAGGAATGTGCCTTAGTGCATGCTGTGATACTGTATAAATGCCAGGAGAACATGTGCTCCGGGGGTCTTTCAGCTGGAGAACAGAGTCCTGGAGGGAGGGGGCGGCTGCCTCCTCCTTTGTAGAAGCTGCCATGCACCCCCAGATGGTCGACCTGAGAGCCTAAAGAGCTAGAGAGGAACTGAACCTGGAGGTCCTGTAGAGCTGACGGGAAGGGAGACACTGAAGGATCTGATTCTGCAGTACAGTGAGTACAGATCTGTGTCATGGGGCCTGACCTGAGGGGAGCCATCCCTGCAGCTAGAAGAGTCAGTGGGCGGGTGTCAGTAACATGGAGGGTAGAGAGTATCCTGTAGACAATGTAGAAGACAAGTCTGTTACTGGAGAGAGAGCAAGGAGACTTAACCCTTTCCATACACGTGGCAGTATGGTTAAAGCAGTGTGACTGCTTCCAAAAACAACCTGGTGAGGCCAAGTGAGAGTTGTGCTTATCAACTGTATATAGTTCCAGTTGGACTATCCCACTATTCCCTTCTTACATCCAAGTTCCACAATAAATACTAAAAACCAACACCCCTGGACTGTTTATTGAGTAACAAGCCATTGGGAGTAAGGATGGATGTGTGACCTGTACACTAAGTGACTGTCTGCTGGTAATCAGAGGAGGCCCAATAAGTCATCATACAGCAAGCCCTACAGGGACAGTGCTACACTGTTGTGGGTTTGGTACCACTTTAAAGAGACAGTGCACCTGGTTTGCTTTATATAAGAAATAGGTTATACTTACCTGCTTTATGCAATCATATTGCACAGAGCGACCCCTTATGTCCTCTACTGGAGTCTCCTGCTTGCTCTTTCAGCTCCTCCTCTTCTCCTAGTGCTCCCATAGGCAAAACAGCTGCTGAGGAGGCACTTGTTTGGCCATGCTATTATCCTTTGGCACCATCTGCACTCCTGTGAATGCAGGAAGAGAGGAGGAGCTCTGCTGCACACAGGACAGCAACACTGGATTGAGAGAGGACTCGGGTAAGTGTTTAGGGATGGCTAGGGGGGGGGGGGGGAACAAGCTTTGGATGTTTTTTTACCTTAAAGTGATTGTAAAATCTCGACTTTTTTTAGTTAAACATAACAAACATGTTATACTTACCTACTCTGTGAAGTGATTTTGCACAGAGCAGCCCAGATCCTCCTCTTCTCGGGTCCATCTTTGGCTCTCCTGGCCCCCTCCTGCTCGTGAGTGCCGCCACAGCAAACAGCGTGCTATGGGGGCACCTGAGCCAAGCCACAGCTCTCTGTGTCCATTCAGATATGGAGCCACTGCCCCTTTCTCTCCTCATTGGCTGGCTGACATTAATTGACAGCAGCAGGAGCCAATGGTGTTGCGCTGCTATCTCAGCCAATTAGTCCCGGCAGGCGAGACACTCCTGCAACATTGCTGGATCTAGATGGACGTTAGGTAACTATTAGGGGGGCTGCTGCATATAGAAAGGCTTTTTCTCTTAATGCATAGAATGCATTCACCACTTGATATATTGACCAGATATACTGCGGCAGGCTGGCTCTGCTGCGTGAACAGACATATAGGTACGTCAGTTCATGGGAGCGCTCCTGGGGGCGCCCGCGCCCCCATTAGACAGCGGGGAAGCCGATTCACCGGCGATCCTTCCCCGTGGAGAGAGAACGACGGTCTGCTGTTGTAAACACAGCAGACCGTTGTTCTCTCTGGAATGACCACAGAGTGCCTGTGATCCTCCTATTTAGGATCACAGGTCTCTGTGTTGATTCCACAAGTCCCTCCCCCATACAGTTAGAAAACACCCCCTAGGCTCACACTTTACCCTTTGATCACCCCTGGGTTAATCCCTTCCCTGCCAGTGTCATTATTACAGTAACAGTGCATATTTTTAGAACTGATTACTGTAGTAAAGTCACTGGTCCCCTCAAACGTGTCAAAAATGTCAGGGGTCCGATATGTCCACCGCAAGGTCCCGCTAAATATCGCCTTTACTAGTAAAATAAATAAATAAATAAATCTTTCCCGTGGTTAGACGTGATAACTTTTGCACGAACCAATCAAAATCTGCTTATTGGGATTTTTTTTTTTTTTTCTAAAAATATGTAGCAGAATACAAGTTGGCCTAAAATGATGAAAAAATTTGATTTTTACATTTTTTTTTGGGAATGTTATATAGCAGAATGTAAAATATATATATTTTTTTTTTTTTCAAAATTGTCGCACAGGTGATCAAATACCACCAAAAGAAAGCTCTATTTGTGGGAAATAAAAAGGAATTTTATTTAGGTACAGTGTTGCACGACCGTGCAATTGTCCGTTAAAGTAATGCAGTGCCAAATCGCAAAATATGGCCTGGTCATTAACCACTTGCCCACCGCTCACATTGAGGGTACTGCGGCAAAGTGGCACGATCCCGTCCAGCGACTCCTCCCCCTGTAGGCACGCTCCCGCTGTTTTCATTCACAGCGGGAGTCGGGCCAGGGGAGGAGCAGCGGCGATCGCTGCTGCTCTGCCCCGATCGTCGGGGAATCGAGTGAGGAGATCCGCCCGCCTGTGCAAACAGAGCGGGCGGATCTCCATAGTGACAGGGAGTGACAGATCGGAGTGTTCAGCATAGCTGGACATCCGATCTGTCCCTGTCTCACAAAGTCACCTCCCCCCCCCCACACGTCAGTAAGCACCAGGCATACATTAACCCCTCCCTCTCCAATAAAATGAACCCCTTCACTGCCAGTGTCATTTTTACAGTAACAGTGCATATATATAGCACTGATTACTGCAGTAATGTCACTGGTACCCCCAAAAGTGTCAAAAATGGCAGTCAAGGGTCCAATCTGTCCGCCGCAATGTCGCAGTCCCGCAAAAAAAAATCGCAGATCACGCCATTACGCGTTAAAAAAAAAACACCAAAAATGACAGAAATCTTTCCCTTAGTTAGTAAACGCAATTACTTTTGCGCAAACCAATCAAAATACGCTTATTGCGATTTTTTTTACCAAACATAGGTAGCAGAAAACAAATTGGCCAAAAATGTTAAAAAAATTAGATTTTTACATTTTTTTGGGGGGGAATTTCATATAAAAAAATGTTAAAAATATTGTTATTTTTTCAAAATAAGCGCTCTTTTTTTGTTTATAGCGCAAAAAGTAAAAATCGCACAGGTGATCAAATACCACCAAAAGAAAGCTCTGTTTGTGGGAAAAAAAGGACGTAAATTTCGTTCTGGGTACGGCGTCGCACGACCGCGCAATTGTCAGTTAAAGTCGCACAGCGCCGAATCTCAAAAAGTGGCCTGGACGGAAGACAGCAAAATCCTCCGGTGGTAAAGTGGTTAAGGGGGCAAATCCTTCTGCTCCTAAAGTGGCTAAACATATCCAATAAAAAATGTAAAAAATTAAATTTCTTTACCAGTTTAGGCCAATTTGTATTCTGCTACATATTTTTGTTAAAACAAATCTCAAAAATCGTATATAGATTGGTTTACGCAAAAGTTATAGCGTCCATAAACTATGAGATAGATTTATGGACTTTTTTTTAATTGTTTTTATTCGTAATGGGGGCAATCAGAGATTTTTAGTGGGACTGCGACATTGCGGCAAACAAATCTGACACTTTTTGGGGACCAGTGACACCAGTACAGTGATTAGTGCTAAAACAAATGTACTGTTACTGTAAAAATAACACTGTCAGGGAAGGGGTTAACATCAGGGGCGATCAAAGGATTAAGTGTGCTCCTAGGGAGTGCTTTCTAACTGTGTGGGAGATGGACTGACTGCAGAAAGAGAGAGATCTGTGTTTGTGATTAGTAGGAACACAGGATCTCTCTGTTCCTGTCTGACAAAACGGCGGTCTGCTTTGTTTACATAGGCAGACCGCCTTTATGTCAGTCTCCTGAATGATCACAGGTGGCTGGCAGACCCGCTGATTGGCTCCCGCTGTGTCCAATCACAGTGGGAGTGCGGCTCCGGTGGTGCGCACGGGCCCCCTTGAGCCTTTGGAAAAAAATCACATACAGCTAGCTACATGATTTTGCGCTTAAGCGCTACCCTGCTGCAGTAAATGTACATGGAGCTGTCCTTAAGTGGGTAATCTATCTGATTCCTTGTGAAGGGACTCTGCTTTTGTGGCTCTAAAGAAAGGAGTTTGCATTTAGCAGTTTCCAACGCAAAGCCAAGTCCACAGTTTGTAAGAAAAGACTTCTGCTTCAGCTTTTGAGAAAGGAGTTTTGTGTCCTCAAATCTGTACATAGTTTCTGTTTATTGAGTATCCCATTAAATTCCCTCCACCCTATCCAAGTCCTCCAAAAATTTCAAAAACAACACCCCCTAGACTGGTATGGAGGAAAAGTGTGACTGAGATCCTATGCCTGGCTGTGGGGCAATCCATTGGGGAAGAACGCGGGCAAAATCCAGCGGCTCCTCCGGGAGTAATCTCTACATTAAAAACAGGTGTAACATGTTTCCAAAGGTGAACTTATCCTTTAAAGCTTCAAAAAAGCATTAAAAATGCATGTTAAAGCGGTAGGTGCTTTAATGTGTGTTACTAATTAAGGCAAGTCTAAATGAGCCCATAGAAAACAAGAAAACTGAAAGCAGACATCACACATAAAAAGGAAAGTAAGCTGCAATATTTTACAGTAGTTGCAACATTTTTGTTCTTGGGTTTATATACAGTCAGGTCCATAAATATTGGGACATTGACACAATTCTAATCTTTTTGGCTCTATACACCACCACAATGGATTTGAAATGAAACAAACAAGATGTGCTCTAACTGCAGACTTTCAGCTTTAATTTGAGGGTATTTACATCCAAATCAGGTGAACGGTGTAGGAATTACAACAGTTTGTATATGTGCCTCCCACTTTTTAAGGGACCAAAAGACAGATTAACAATCATAAATCAAACTTTCACTTTTTAATACTTGGTTGCAAATCCTTTGCAGTCAATTACATCCCTGGTGATGCTCTGCCAGGCCTCTACTGCAACTGTCTTCAGTTTCTGCTTGTTCTTGGGGCATTTTCCCTTCAGTTTTGTCTTCAGCAAGTGAAATGCATGCTCAATCGGATTCAGGTCAGGTGATTGACTTGGCCATTGCATAACATTCCACTTCTTTCCCTTAAAAAACTCTTTGGTTGCTTTCACAGTATGCTTCGGGTTATTGTCCATCTGCACTGTGAAGCGCCGTCCAATGAGTTCTGCAGCATTTGGCTGAATATGAGCAGATAATATTGCCTGAAACACTTCAGAATTCATCCTGCTGCTTTTGTCAGCAGTCACATCATCAACAAATACAAGAGAACCAGTTCCATTGGCAGCCATACATGCCCACGCCATGACACTACTACCACCATGCTTCACTGAAGAGGTGGTATGCTTTGGATCATGAGCAGTTCCTTTCCTTCTCCATACTCTTCTCTTCCCATCACTCTGGTACAAGTTGATCTTGGTCTCATCTGTCCATAGGATGTTGTTCCAAAACTGTGAAGGCTTTTTAGATGTTGTTTGGCAAACTCTAATCTGGCCTTCCTGTTTTTGAGGCTCACCAATGGTTTACATCTTGTGGTTAACCCTCTGTATTCACTCTGGTGAAGTCTTCTCTGGATTGTTGACTTTGACACACATACACCTACCCCCTGGAGAGTGTTCTAGATCTGGCCAACTGTTGTCAAGGGAGTTTTCTTTACCAGGGAAAGAATTCTTCGGTCATCCACCACAGTTGTTTTCCGTGGTCTCCCGGGTCTTTTGGTGTTGCTGAGCTCACCGGTGCGTTCTTTCTTTTTAAGGATGTTCCAAACAGTTGATTTGGCCACACCGAATGTTTTTGCCATCTCTCTGATAGGTTAGTTTTGTTTTTTTCAGCCTAATGATGGCTTGCTTCACTGATAGTGACAGCTCTTTGGATCTCATATTGAGAGTTGACAGCAACAGATTCCAAATGCAAATAGCACACTTGAAATTAACTCTGGAACTTTTATCTGCTCCATGTAAATGGGATAATGAGGGAATAACACACACCTGGCCATGGAACAGCTGAGCAGCCACTTGTCCCATTTCTTTTGGTTCCTTAAAAAGTGGGAGGCACATATACAAACTGTTGTAATTCCTACACCTTTCACCTGATTTGGATGTAAATACCCTCACATTAAAACTGAAAGTCTGCAGTTAAAGCACATCTTGTTTGTTTCATTTCAAATCCCTTATAGAGCCAAAAAGATTAGAATTGTGTCAATGTCCCAATATTTATGGACCTGACTGTATACTTTTAATAAATCTGGCAGAGAGCTCAAGCTTGGACACTGGAACTACTCATGGATATCATTAGTGTTAATCATTCATTTAGTAAAGTATTAGGTATGCTTGCACATGCTTTGTTGTCAAGTCCTATGAAAAATAGACTCTTTATCAACATCAAACTCCTGCAGCTACCAGTCACTTAAGCTGAGTGTCTTTGCTCGGTTTAAGTGCCGGTTCACACTTGTGCGATGCGGGAATGCTGCGAATATGCAGCATGTTCCCGCATCGCATCTGCACCTCTGTCAGTTCACACTGCCATATGCGATACGCAGGGGGTGTCGATTAAAAGTTAACGACACCCCCAGTTGCGATCGCATATCGCAGTGCGATCTGCAAGTTCGCACAGAATGGGATCACACTAGTGTGAACCACTGTGCTATCCGATTCTACTGCGGCCTCATGCGCGAGTTTAGTGCAGATGCGGTGCGAATTTAGCCATACAAAGTGTATGGCTGAACTCGCACCGCACATGTGTTCACATGTAATTCAGGAGCAGTGTGCTCCGAATTACATGCGATCTCCACAATCGCACAAGTGTGAACCGGCACTTAAAGACTTTATACATGTATTTTTGAGCATTTGTGCAGGTATTCTTGTTTAAACATTTTCTTTTCTGTTTTTTTTTTTTTTAAGCCAATGGAAACCTAGTTAATAGGGAGAGTAATAGGAAATAAGCAAGTTTTGATAATGTTACCTTTGAAGTCTATTGGGGCCAAAATCACTGGAAGTTTGTAGCTCAGGGGAAGAACATGTACTTTTCAAGCTCCATGTGACAATATGCTACAAAATGGTCAGATGTGATGTGGCCTAAGTGCACAGCAAATACATTGTTACATCATGGACCTATTCCAAGTTATGTGTTGATAGGTAGGTATTGATCTTCAGAAAGTGCCTTTGGAGTCTCATGTGCCTTGCAGGGACTTTTTACAATCATGCCTGCAAGCTTACACCAATGACTTTTTATAAGCTCAGACTTTTTTGAAACATATTTGTATGATTACCCCCAAAAGACAGCAAGCACTAGCTCCCCTCTGTAGATTTATTAACAGTACTGTCAATAAAACTTGCAGAGCTCATATTGGGTGGGAAAACTATACCTTGATCCTTCTCTTGTTTGTTTTTTTTGTACCACCACTTTTGAATATGGGATTAAACTTTATAGAGTTTTACACCATTATTATGCCTCACTTTGAATTTCTAACAAACTCTCTTTAAGAATTAATAGACTGCAGATGATACAGCAGTATACATTATAATAATTTAAAGTTCACATTTACTAGAGACCAGCAGCCTAGACTAGAAATGTAATACAAGAATGAAGAGACAGCAGGGTATAGTACCAAAGTGATAATGGCCAGTAGCAGGACAATTTTAATCAGGGATAATAGGCCTAAATGGTGTATGCCTAACCTGTATATTATCCTTTGGAATAGGGGGATGTGTTAAACGCGAGTCATATAATATGAGGTATTTTAGGTGCAGATCATCTGGGAGGGCAAATATTTGGTGCCATGACTAGAGTTTCTATCTGACATAGGGGCAATATTATAGGAGACCAGATGAGTGTCTTAAAGTGGTATTAAACACAAAAGCAAGCATTTATTATATTACAGCTTTCCATTTCCTACACGATGGCTGCATTTATTTTCTTTTTTAGGCTTTCTTTTTTTTTATTATTAAAGGTTTTTAAATATTTTTAGATTTTATTTGATGATCCAGAGGCAGTTAGTCTACTGTTTTTCAAAAGAACAATCTCTCCAGCGGAATGTATTAGCTACAGAGATAAGACAAATCATTTAACACTGGCAGGGGTGCCTATAATGATTAGCTTTATTTATGTAAAATGTTTATTACAGAAGAAAAAAAATGGTTTGCTGTAACTGCTTGAAAATTATTAGCTAGCATTCAGGTTCAATTTGATAGTATATTTGAATTTTCTAGTCCATCTAACACTTTCAGACTAACAATACTGCTATCCAAAGGTGCCTCCTGTGCTTCTTTATCCAGAGTGGGGACATGGAGGTATGTTACTGGCTAGATCTCTAGGTGAAAACCGAGGGAAATAAAAGCCTAAGGAAGGAAAACTGCTGCAGCCAACACATCTAATGATTGGTAAGCTGCAATATATTACATTTTTGAATTTTTCTTTTTTCAATTCTTTCTTTTTATGCATTACACGGTAAAGTACAGAGACCACATAACAGACACATCAAAAAATAATATGTTCATATAGGGGCTCAACAGGAGAGGATCATATACTATCCCTCACATGGTGTAGTGCCACCCCAAGTCTAACATAGTAACCAGGTCCAGTCAAGTAGAGCAGATGTATATATACAAGAATGCCCCAAGGGACCGGCATTATTGTATGCATGTTACATTTTACATGGTGAACCCTGTAAAAAGGGAGAGCGTAAAGGAAAGCAGCACAGGGGGAGAGAAAAAGAAGAGAGAAGCGGAAGAAAGAAAAAAAAAGGGGGGGAGTAGATAAGGGAAAGGGAAGGAGGGAAATGAGGAGAGAGATTACATCCACTCCTCCACCCCTCCTGGTCCAGCAGAACCAACAGGGCAGCCTCCAGTATCCCACAGGGAGGCAGTTTAGCTAAGCAAGGTTGTATACTCCTATGAGTAATTTGTTCCAATATAACCTCTTTTTTAAGAATTTTTTATTAAGGCCTCTCTCCGTTGCCACCAAGTCCTCCAGCTCATTGATTTTAGTAACCTTTGTCAACCAGACGGATAAGGATGGGGCCTGTGTCTGCTTCCAGAAAAGCAGGATGCAGCTCTTTGCCGCAGTGAGCAGTAATGGTAGAATTGAGTGCCTGTAAGCCTTGCCAAAAAAGTGATCTGTAAATTTCTAAATTTTACAGCGCACTTCTGTCCAGTAGGTATGCGGGGAGTGGCAATACCAGAAAATGAAGAAGAAAGCCAGTCTTCGCTCCACAATGCCAGCAGGTGTTGGAGCATTGGGGAAACATCTTTTGAATCTTAACAGGCGTAAAATACCAATGGGTTAACAGTTTGAAACTAGATCCTTGGTATGTGGAGCTGATAGGGGTCCTGGGAGTGAACAAGAAAATTCTCTCCACCTGTTTATCTGTTAGGCTCAGCCCTAACTCTTGTTCCCGTTTGGAAATATATGGTAACCTATATGTCGGGTGGGGACACAAGCAAATGGTCTGAGAAATCACGAGGTGCAACAGAGAGTTATGCAAACACAGGTGTTCGAACGTGGTAAGGTGATGACTGAAGGCTTTCCTCGATGGTTCCCTTTGACCCAGGCGGTGGTCACCATCACAAAGAATCCTTAAGTTTTCCTGTGCCTGGGGTTTTTAGGCTTGGACTGCCCTCTTTACTAGTTGATCAATGCCATGATCCATCAGTGCTATTGATATATGGGCTTCTGTAAGGATGTTATATGAAAATTTGCTTACAAGTTTATACAGAGTCTTCACATTAATTAAGCAAATAATCCCCCTATACAGGGACCTGTGTTGGAGACTTTTCTTGGGTCATCTTCTAATCTCCATTCTTGGCGTTCCTTTTTGATCTGCTTCTCCATCTGCCTCCTTTTTTGGATTCCTGTTCCACCTCGGCATGGTCAGTTATTCTATTCAGGAAATAAATGTATGTATGCATATTGAGTTCCGTTGCTCACACCCTGATGAAGAGTATTACCGCAACGCCTAGGGTGTCGGGTGCTTACTGG
Source organism: Pelophylax lessonae (assembly GCF_965119305.1). Lineage (NCBI taxonomy): Eukaryota > Metazoa > Chordata > Amphibia > Anura > Ranidae > Pelophylax > Pelophylax lessonae. Next base: position 464,541,079 of record NC_138770.1, on the reverse strand, counting down.
AAATCTATGCTCTTTCACTTTTTTGTCGAATCATTACAAGTTTTTATATTTCATTCTTTTGTTATAAGCATTTACCTTTATTGTTATGTTGATTTTATTGTGATACATTAAAAGGATATATCCTTTTAACCATTGTGGTGTTACATTTGGCCCTTAAAGTCCCTACCAGGGGGGTTTATCTCTTTATTTATTCTGTCAGATCTGTGGGACAGAACTACATACCGCATGTCAGTTTTGCCGTGCTTTAATGATCAAGTGGTTAAATTAAGAGACTCTATAGATCACCTATCTACAGCATACCAATGCTACGAGCAGCTGTCTACTAAATACACAGCTTTCTTAAAGGACTCTAATATAGAGGGCTCTTATGCAGAACTGACTAAGACAGATGAACTAAACCAACAAAGAGATCTCTTAGTGCAAGAAGCTAAGCATAAGGCAGAACTCCGCATCGCTGAACAGCAAGAGACCAAATCTCATAAATCCATATCTACTAAGCTCACAGCATGTTCTTCTAGATCTTCAAGCTCCAGAAGCTCAACATTAGGTGACAAGCTATTAGAGGCCCGTGCAAGTCTTGAAGAAAATAAAGTGGGAAGTTCATTTGCCAGAAAGGAAGCTGTGATAGCAGCTTACCAAGCAGAGATAGAAGCTCAGAACAAAGCTCACCAAGCAGAGATGGAAGCTCGCGAAGCAAAGTGAAATCCCAAACAAAAATAATTCTGCAAATGGAAAGTGAGGAAGCAGCCTCCCTAGCAAGGCTAAGGGAACAAGCATTGGGAGATAGTACTAATTTGGATTGTTCTATTCCAGCAGAAATGGAAGATCCAGTTGAACGCACCAGTGAATATGTGCTAAGACCTAGCATTTGCAATGATACAGAATCATCTCCTGTACCGCTTACTATCATTACTGTTTGGACTCTAAACACAGAGACCTCCAGCCTACAAAAGCCTGATCCTCTTCAAGTCCACAATGCACCTACACAGCAATCCACATCACCTCTTGTCAATGACAAGGTGACTCTAAGCGACAAGCCACAGTTCAAGCAACAGCCAACAGAAGCCTTACAGACTAACCGAAATGCTCTTGCAACGTCATTTTATCTTAACCTAACCCTTATTCACCAGAGAATTTTCACGCCTGAGGGGTCCCACAAATTACTTTGGCACCAAAGAGTGAGAGATCAGACCTATCTGACTTTGCCAGATATATGATTCGCCGTGAGCTCATTAACATTAGCCTCTCAAAGTTCGATGACTGTCCAGAGAACTACAGGGCTTGGAAGTCGACCTTTAAAGCTGCTATTTTGGATTTTAATCTTACTGCTAAGGAGGAACTTGATTTGCTCATAAAGTTGCTGGGGCCAGAATCTTCAGATCACGTTAAGAGTGAGCAGTACATGTTGACTACCCAGATGCAGGTCTTGCTGCTGCATGGGCAAGACTTGAGCAAACCTATGGTAGCTCTGAAGCCATTGAAAGCTGCATAACTTTCCAAAAAAAGGTAGTAAAGATCATCGCAAGCTTCAAGAACTAAGCGGCCTCCTCATGGAGTTAGAGTTGGCAAAGGCAGACCCTTGTCTACCTGGACTAAGCTTTCTGGACACTGCTCATGGTGTGAAACCAGTGGTGTCTAAACTGCCATACAATCTGTGGGAGAAATGGGCACAACAGGGCTCAAGATATAATAGAGACTGTAATGTATCCTTTCCTCCATTCTCATATTTTTGCAGGTTCATTAGTAAACAAGCCTGGACGAGAAATGATCCCAGCTTTAGGTTTTCTGAATCTAGCCTGCCTGCTTCATCATCATCATCATCATCATCATCATCAAGGTATTGTAACAGACTTACCTGACTTCCTGTTCCTCGTTCCATGTTACCTGACTTCCTGTTCCTTGTTCCATGTGTGGCCCCACCCATCCTTTACTTAAGGCGTGAACTTCTTTCCCTCAGTGTCTCAGCAACACATCAGACACCAATGATCAGCTCCCTCAAGCCTTCATCTCCTGTGACTGTTTGTAGACTGCTTCCATCCTTCATACTTTCTACACAACTTCTTGGATCACTGCTCCATCTACTAGCAGAACAGTGTACTACAATTTCAGCTAAACTGCAGTTCCCATTCAACTCAGCTAACAGCAAGTATAGTGCCTTGAGCTAAATTGTTTCCTCTGCTAAACAAGTCTCACTGTGATGTTACTGTAGCCTGTATGACCAAACCTCACATTGGTAAACATAGCTCCGTTACTGAGTGGTTGACTTCCGCAGCGGAGATCCATACGGGTAATTACGTGATTGTTACAGGTTGCTGAGACCAGAAAAAATGGATCCAGTGGAGTTAACCGCACATGTAATGAATCTGAATCGGAGATTAGAGACTCTTACCCAGACAGTAACTGAGTTACAACAGGAGAACCAGACTCTTAAAACCTTGCTAGCGGGTCGCACAGCCCTCCCCATCAATCCTGAACCCAAGATCAGTCCCCCTGACACTTTTTCTATGTTGCAGAGTTTAAACGCTGGGCTACTGATTGTCAGTGGAATGACTGTGCGCTTCGAAACCAGTTCCGAATCTGACTTTCAGAAACCATTAAGGATGAACTAGCCCGCATTGATCTACCTCCTTCCTTAGAGGCATTGATTAAAATTTGCATATCAATTGACAGGCGGATTAGAGAAAGGAAGGCTGAGAGGGTGTCTGCTTCCAGCTACATGCCATTTAAACCTACCTACATTGAATCTGAAGTACCTATGGAGATTTGCTCCATTCGTGGGCCATTGACTCCCATGGAAAGGGCTAGAAAAAAAAGAATTACATTTATGCATGTATAGCGCAGCACCTGGGCATACCGTAGAAGCATGTTCAATCCTTAAACAAAAACCTAGGGGTGAGTTACTCTCTGTTCGTCAGTCTGAGACATCACATAGTATGCAGCCTAACTACATTACTATTTGCTTAACTTTACAGTGGGATCAAAAAAGTTAATTAATGTCAACGCTCTGGTCGATACAGGGGCCACGGGGAATTTCATTGCATAAGATAGTGCCTGTGTCCGTGAGGGTTATTGATGACAGTATTAAATACAGGTCCTGTCACTAAACAAACACAACCAATCCTGACTATAATCATGAACAACCACAGGGAATTGATATCATTCGACATCATATCTTCTCCCCGCTTCCCGATCATTTTAGGCCTACCCTGGCTATTAACACATAAACCCACTTTACTCTGGGAGTCCCTCGGCTTGCAATTCAATTCCTTGTATTGCAAGGAGACCTGTTTAATCTCCCTCAACACATACCCCGCATGTGCGTTAAACAACGCAGAGACGAAACCCTCGATACCACCTCCCTATATGGATTTCAGTGACGTCTTCTCTAAAAAGAAGGCTGAAGCACTACCACCCCACAGGACCTATGACTGTCCCATAGAACTTCTACCAGACAGTAAGATACCATTCGGACATATTTACCCCCTTTCACAACCTGAGTTGGTACATTTAAAACAATGTAAAAGTGGATATTTCTGCGCTAGTATAATTAAGTGAAAAATTTGTATTGTAGGGTGAGCTGCTGCACAAAGGAATCATAGAAAAAACCCCAAGTGAATATTGAACGATAATGTGCTGCGCTAAAATATAGTGAATACTGAAATCACCAAAAATATTTATGCAAGAAATATATAATACAAAAAATTATATATACCACTCAAAGTATGTGTGAGGAAAAAGGTAACAAGAAATTAATCAGTGTTCCTTAAAAATGTGAATATCACCAATGTAAATCAATAATTAAATAAACATAAATCATCAAGTGCAAATTATAATGAAGTGAAAAGATAAGGATATTAATTAAATTCAATCCCAATAAAGTCCATACAAAAATTAGAAGAAAATCCAAGAAGGTGTGCCACAGGGTCCCAAAAAAGTGCATCCACACAATTCCTTGTGAAAATATAGTAGACACCGATGTGCAAATCACCCAGGGAAAACAGATGGCTGCTTACCAGAACGGGTAGGTCTCTCAAATTAATGAGTAGACCACAGAAAGCATAAGTGTAATGCCAAGGATGGCCACAGGATGTCTCCTTTATATTCTCAATGGCGATGTCCACATAGTAGGAAATAAATTAGGACAGGGACATAGTGTAACTCCATATATAAGGCATTTATTAATGATAAAAGGCAGATAAAAACACTCACATTTGCGATGTGAATTCAAGGCATCTATAAGTTACAGGTACGCTGGAAACGAACGAACATCTCCCTCGCTGTTAGTGTCTAAGGAGCCGGCTTGTTGGGGGCGTGGTCTCGTCACGTCTAGATCACCCGACCGGTTTCGCTATAGGTTAGCGTCATCACACATTCCTGAGGTGTTGGAGACTTGGTGTGGCTATCTTCTAAGAATTTATGCCTCAATACACCTTCTAGAAAATTCAGCAGTCTCTTTACTGGACCGTTTCCTATTCAAAAAATTATTAATCCATCGGCTGTGTGGCTACATCTACTCACTCACTTAAAGATTCATCCGACATTCCATGTTTCACTACTCAAACCTCATAAAGCAAACAATTTTCCAAATAGAACATTATCCCCAGAACCCCCTGTACTAGTTGCTGGACAGGAAGAGTTTGTGGTTCACTCCATCTTGGATTCTAGAATTAGAAGAAGGAAATTACAGTATATAATTCGCTTGAAGTCCTATGGTCCTCACGAGGATTCATGGGAGGATGCTTCTAACGTACACGCTCCCATACTGGTTCGTCGGTTCCATTCACGTTACCCTCATAAACCAAGGACATCTTAACCCCCGGGGTGGGTTCTTTTGGGGAGGAGTCCTGTAACAGACTTACCTGACTTCCTGTTCCTTGTTCCATGTGTGGCCCCACCCATCCTTTACTTAAGGCGTGAACTTCATTCCCTCAGTGTCTCAGCAACACATCAGACATCGATGATCAGCTCCCTCAAGCCTTCATCTCCTGTGACTGTTCGTAGACTGCTTCCATCCTTCATACTTTCTACACAACTTCTTGGATCACTGCTCTATCTACTAGCAGAACAGTGTACTACAATTTTAGCTAAACTGCAGTTCCCATTCAACTCAGCTAAAAGCAAGTATAGTGCCTTGAGCTAAATTGTTTCCTCTGCTAAAAAAGTCTCACTGTGATGTTACTGTAGCCTGTATGACCAAACCTCACATTGGTAAACATAGCTCCGTTACTGAGTGGTTGACTTCCGCAGCTGAGATCCATACGGGTAATTACGTGATTGTTACAGGTATGATAACAAAGCTAAACATGAAGATTTAAATAGAGATGTATCTAATAAAAAAGACAGACATCTCACCTCCTGTATCCTCTACTGCTCAACAGAGTGGTACAGGTGATAGAGATAAAGATCCTAATCGTCAGTGCCCTATTCACAACAAAACTCACCCTCTTAAGAAATGTTGTGGGCTTAGGGTAAAGACTGTCCAAGAACGCAGGAAGATTCTCCAGAAACTTGGAATATGCTTTAGGTGCTGTGCTTCCTATGACCAATTTGCTAAAGATTGTAAAGTTGTCATCAAGTGCACAGACTGCATTAGTGACAAACACGTGACAGCTATGCATCCTGCACAACTTCCAGACAATCCACAGCAGCTATCTGCATTGGACCCCGCTTCAAATCATGGCGGGGAGCAACAAAGCCATGCTCCAGCTCTTACAAATGTTTCATATTTATGTACTGAAGTCTGTGGAGAAGGATCGAGCCACAAATGCTGTGCCAAGGTATGTCTAGTAAAAATATATCCAAAGGATCAACCCGAGAAAGCTACCAGGATGTATGCCATAATAGACAAGCAGAGCAACAGATCACTGGTTAAACCTAAATTCTTTGAGATGTTTGGCATAAAGGGACATGCTACACCATATACTCTCAACACTTGTTCTGGTTGTGTAGAAACCTCTGGCAGATGAACCGATGGGTTCATGGTTTCCCATATCAAGGCGAAGAAGGGCATAACCTTACCAACAGTAGTCGAGTGTGACCAAATACCAGACAACAGGGAAGAGATTCCTACCCCAAAAGGTGCGTATCACCATCACCACTTAAGGCACTTGGTTACTGAGATTCCTCCAATGGACATGGATGCCGAAATGTTAGTCTTGCTGGGAAGAGACATTCTCAGTACATAAAGTACGTCAGCAGTGCAATGAATCTGAAAACGCCCCATATGCACAAAGACTTGATCTAGGCTGGGTGATAGTGGGCGACGTATGCTTGAACAGAATGTGAATGCCATCTGAGATTAACTTCAAGACTCGTGCTGAGAAATGGGCGAACATCTCACTTCAGACAATGCCCTCACCATTATGAAGTAAAGGAGAAGCCGCTTGACATTATCCAGGTATCTGATGTTATTCCCATTCCTTGTGACGACAACTTATGTAGCACAGTGTTTTGTACTACACGTGATGACAATAGAATAGCCTTGTCAATTGAAGATAGAGAGTTCATCACAATAATGGACAGTGAATTCTTCAAGAATGAATCTAACAGCTGTGTTGCACTATTACCTCTTCGTGCTGCAAGAGTTAGACTTCCAAACAATCGTGAATAAGCTTTATCCAGATTCAACTCACTTCAGCGAACACTAAAGAACAAGCCTGAAATGAAGGACCACTTCATTGCTTTTATAAAAAGGATATTTGACAATGATCATGCTGAGCCAACTCCACCTCTTCTAGAACATGATGAGTGCTGGTATCTGCCTTTCTTTGGAGTGTATCATCCAAGGGGAGTTAGACTGCCTGTGCAACCTCTATAGCAGGGATATGCAAACTCTGGCCCTCCAGATGTTGCAGAACTACAAGTCCCATGGTGCATAGCAAGACACTTGACTTCTCAAATAGCCCAAAGGAACAGAATTGGGAGAAAAACGCTTACTTCTTTCATTAGAATCAGGATAGCATCTATGTTACCATCAGGGATACATTTGTTTTTTTATATAATCTTTATTAAAAGTTTATACAAAACAATGACATAATAAGAAAAGTATACATGGTAACAGCCCAATCACTATCCAGCTAAGTATGTCAACAGGGTAGATTGCATATCAACAGATTTTCCCCCTTAGCCAGCAAAGTACATAACTAGGTATACGCATCAAAGTCTAACCTGCGAACTGGATCAGCATACTCAGAAATAGGACATCATGCTTATCCAGTCAACAGCATATACAAAGGTGTAAAATATTAGACCAGTACCACTAAACAATAAATATTAACAAAAAGAAAGAGAAGGAAACTCAGGGGACAAATACCTCAAAGTGAATTTTTTTTAAAGCAAAGTCAGTTATATTCAAATAGTCAGGGATGCTTCCATTATATCTAACACTGCATGCAGGCCTCTAGTGTCGACTGGGACTAGAGTGGGGGCCTAAGGGCGTAGCTATAAATCTGGGACAGATATATTTGGGCATCAGGGATCTCTTCGGAGTAGTACATCCACTTCGACCAAATATCACAGAAACGTTCAACTGGTTATTACTAGTAAACACCCAACATTCAGCCTCCATGATGTAGTTCACTTCTCTCTTCCATTCAACTAGTGTAGGACGAGTGAATATCGTGAGATCAGGCTATTGGCAGCGTTCAACAAATAGGGAGTTACACTTTTTTTTGTACTGCCTGGCCGAGGATCTAACATCATGGAAGGGAAACTGAAGCGGTGCATACTTATCTAGCCATATGGATGTTTTCTGAATCCAAGGAAATATTGAGCCCCAAAAAGCCCTAATCCTTGGACATTTCCACCAAAGATGAAGGAATGTACCACATTGGGTGCAGCGGCACCAGGAATTGGGCTCCGATCCTGGAAAAATTTGCGGAGGCGAGAGGGTGTTTTTCAACACCTAGTCAGAAACTTGTATGAGGATTCTTGAATGCAAGTACTGATGGAGGAAACGTGGGCCAGATGCATCATTTTCTGAATCTGTGGAGTAGAAAATTCAGTCCCCAGGTCCCTCTCCCATTCTTTTTATAAAGTAGGAAGTCGTCTGCAAATGTGCCCCAAGAACCCACCTGTACATGTTGGATAGCAAATGTATAGAGTCTAAGGGCTGTATACACCAGGAGGGGGATAATGTACCTAGTGAGCACAGCGACAGCTGTAGTTTAGAGAGGAAGTCCGTACCTCCACGATGACATTGGAAAGTTGCCATAGAGGGATCGCAGGGTGTCCGCTGACAATAATTGTCCATCGGGGCAAATTTAGCGCATGTTTTCCCATCTACCCACCAGGAACGAAAAAAGTGAATATCCTCTCCTGGGGAAAACCATGGGAATCCTCCAAGAGGTGTTAGAGGGGAAGTCCTAGCGGCATACCCACCAAGAGTATTTAATCTGTCCCACACCCTGAGAGTTGTCTGAGTCAAGGGAGAGGTCCAATCTGAGAGTCCTCTGTTACCCACCAGTATCTATGGTGCCCCAGCCAAATTTCTGCCTGCCAAGGTCTTTTCTAGGGGGACCCAGATTTTCTTAGGGGCATCATGAGCCCTATTTAGGATACGCACTAGGGTCATAGCTAGTGAGTCTGGGTTGTTTACCATGCCAGACAAACTTCAAAAAGGATCTTTTTAAGTGTTTAAAAAAAGCTTGTGGTTGTTTGATTGCTATAGTATGCAGCAAGTTTATGAATAAAAATATTCATTTTAATCCCGTTTATATGTCCGACCCATTTCAGGGGGTAATCATGCCACGCATTCAAATCTCCTGAAATCCGCTCTAGCAGTTTACCATAGTTAATGTCATACAGAACCCTTGGGTCAGGGGAGATATAGGTGCCCAAATAAGGTAGAGAAACTGTTTGCCATTGGAACTGTCATCTTTGTAGGAACATGTATGAGGAGTAATTCCGACATAATATAATTAAGTTTAAGGTTGGATATGCTACCAAACCCGCGTAATTCCTCCATGAGCAGAGGTAGGGAAGTTTGGGGCCTGCTGAGATAGAAAAGGAGATTGTCTGCATAAGCAGATAGTTTGTGCTCTAAAGACCCAATATAGCCCTGGCCATATACTGGTTATTGCAAACTTGCCTGAGAAAGGGCTCCGACACCAGGGCAAAGAGTAGCGGGGATAGCGGATACCCTGTCTGAGAACCATTATGGATAAAAAAATGCTCAGACAATATCTCATTGACTTTCACCCTTGTCCTAGGGGCCGCTATATAATGCCAAGATCCACCCAAACATCCTGCTGCCAAGCCCAAGGACACGTAGCACTTCCATCATATAAGTCCAGTTAACCCTATAGAAGGCTTTTTCAGCATAGATAGTAAAATACAAGGCTCGCGATCAGGGCCATGCTGAGCCCAGTGCATGACATGCAAAGCATGAATGGTATTGTCACGAGCCTCATGGTCCACCATGACGCCAGCCTGGTCAGGATGAACCAAAGCTGTGATATGGTCCTGAAGACAAACTGCAAGGAGCCTGGCTAAGATCTTGGTATCCGAATTTAGGAGAAATTTAGGCCAGAAATTCGCACAGTATTTGGGGGTCTTTCCCTGGTTTTGGCAAAACTGTGATATGGGCTATAAGAGCTCCATGTGGCAAGGGGTTATCCAATGAAATGTGATTAAAATAGGTACACATAGGGTCTGCAAGGGTGGAAAGTAACTTTTTATAATACTGGTTTGTGAAGCCATCCGGTGTTCTGCCGAAAACTCCAACTTGCTGATAACTCTGACACTATTTCCGGTGAGTGTACACCAGGAATACTTGGAGATTTTGACCACTTGGTGTTTTCACAGAACAGCGGCAGCCTATACACTCCGGTAGATGTTATAATTAGTGGAGATTGTTAGTCCACCCACTAGTTGTCGTCGCCTTGGAGACGGCCAGGTGTTTGGTTACTTGCGGACTAACAATCTCCACTAATTATAGAATCTCCTGGAGTATATAGGCTGCCGCTGTTCTGTGAAGACACCAAGTGGTCGAAATCTCCAGTTATTCCTGGTGTACACTCATCGGAAATAACGTTGTCTGAGTTTTCGGCAAGTTGGAGTTTTCGGCAAAACACCGGGCCAAGGAATATATTTTTGGTTTTAATACCACTTTAAAGGAAATGTGAGAGATAGTCTGTGAGGTTAAAAGACTGGAAAGAGCCAGACAAAGAGTTGATCTGGCAGGGCTTTCTGTTAGAGAGACAAGACAGCAAGAGATAGCCAAGAGACTAAGTTTGCTGTATTTTGAAAATATATTCCCTATGCGTGGTAAACTTCTGTGTTGCTACTCTGTATTCCGACAATAAAAGAGGGCAGAAGGTCCTTAAATGTATGTTTGTCGTGAAATGCTTTTCATTTTTTATGCTGATCTGTACAAAATTTTATTTTGATCTGTAAAATTATTTATTAAAATTTACAGTGCAAATGTATTATGATTTGATGCATTTTACATAACTAAACCATCAAATAGTAGTCAATTATTGCTGTCCTATGTTTCTCTTGAGCTAATTAAAAGCTTTTTTTGACCATTTTTTTAGTTTACAGATTGTAGTTTTACATTTTTGCATTTGTAAGGTTTATTCTGAAGCTAGTAAACAGCAGGTGGTGTATTTAGCATAGGTTATGCACAATGATTTTTAAGAATGTTCGCATTCAGCGCTCTTGCAATGCTCCTTTTGCTTTACTTCACCGATGTGGATCCAACTGGAATCAAAGTACAGTAAAACCTTGGTTTGAGAGTAACTTGGTTTGAGAGCGCTTTGCAAGACAAGCAAATTTTTTAAATAAATTTTGACTTGATATACAAGCGATGTCTTGATATACAAGTAGCATCATGTCACAACTGGGTATAAAAGAGAAGAGAGGCGCCTCTAAGTGTAGCAATATGGTTACATTTAATGAAGGTTCAATATTTAGCAGCTCACATGGTTGATGATTAAAACATGCACATCTAAGTATGCAGGCATCCGGGGTAAAGCTGTCCACATAGACCATCCTTCGCACTACCATCTTCATCACACCCTTCCACGCTGCGCTCCATGAGCGATTCAAAGTCTCTCTTTCAGATCACTCTACTGCAGGGTAGTCTTCCCAATGACAAATGCAGACTGACATCGGTGAGAGCCAGTGGTTCAGAAGATGGTCTATGTGGACAGCTTTACCCTGGATGCCTGCATACTTAGATGTGCCTCTTAAATCCTCAACCATGTGAGTTGCTAAATGTTGTACCTTCATTAAATGTCCCCATACTGCTACACTTAGAGGCGCCTCTCTTCTCTTTTATACTCTGTAGCTCCTGCTGGATTTTGCTTCTAATGCCCTTGTGGAGGCACCATTTGTGGATGGACATTTTATGATGACACAACCTTGCTCTATTGCTATAACATTGCTATAATCTTTGTATATAGACTATAAACTGAAAGACTTATGAATAAATGGTTGTGGAACGAATCATCTGAGTTTCCATTATTTCTTATGGGAAAATTCGCTTTGATATAAGGGTGCTTTGGATTACAAGCATGTTTCCGGAACGAATTATGCTCGCAATCCAAGGTTTTACTGTATGTGATAAAGGTATTTTGTGTTGTTTTGAAATTTTTTACACTTCAAAAGGTATTAGTGAAAATACAGTGTTGTATATATTTGATATGTATTATTTATTGATACATTTAAACAAAGATCCCTTAAAAGTTGCCTCCCAAAATTACACATCCTTTGCAATTTATGAAAAGTGGAGTTATTACTAAAACATTTGCAAGAAATAATTCTTTAATTTAATTTAACCATTTGTTATCAGATTAACTTCTTGTGGAAGCAAAAATTTAGTGATGAAGAAACAGTTGACGAAAGAATTTATATGTATTTTTACCAGTATTTAAACATCATGTTAAGTAGGCTAAACAGGTTGTTTAAATGTTGGTAAATAGATAGGCATACCAATGTATGTAAATGTTATACTATAATGTATCTACAATAAGCAGAGTAAATGGTTATAAAAAGAAAATACTAATAAGACTTAAAATGATGGCATAGCTCCATCTAGTGGGAATATACAGAAACTACTTTTTAATTAGCTTAAAGGCCTTAGTTTTCCTTTTTTGTTTAACTTTTTTTTTTTTTTTAAAGTTAAATTGTTTAGTTATTTTCCTTGATATTTCTAGGTGTTACTAGTTGCTGGTTTTAATATTTTTTTCACTTGTACCCCTACTTATCAATACTTTTCCAAGATATCTTTTAAAGGCTGAAACATTTTTTTATATTTAGAAAACGTTAATACCTTTTTACTTACCCCCAAGTACATGTATTTATTGTGTTTGCAGCTCATAAACATTTATATTAACCATACTATACCTTTCAAGAGGGGAATTGGTACTGCTGTCAGGACTAAGGACTCGGATTTTACTACTCAGTAAAAGATTCAGGATATTTTACAAAAAAAAAAAAAAAAAGGTTGTAGAGAACGTTGCTATGGGCAACAAAGTGGTAGGCTTTGCGTATATGAAGACAGCAGCACAATGCTTTTTGTAAGGCCTTATTAAGTTGAGCGATTTCTTTTTACATGAAGGTTAGATTTTGCTGGCAAGTACTTTTGCCATGACAACAAAGTGGTTTACAGGCGGAGTGTTTGGAGACTAGACTAAGAATGGGCTGCTTAGGGAATTTGATTTGTTGTCTGTCCTGAGTACTGCTTAGATGAGGGGGGAAAAGAAAATGCAAGGTTCAAATGCATACATTTGTAAATATCAGCATGCATATAATCAGTAACACAGTTCCCCCCCATCCCCTTCACTCTGGACAAAAACACACAGTCACACAGTGGTGGCCAGCACTCGTTGCTTGAAGGTTTTCAAGAGACAACTGGACTGTGACTAGTATGTGAACATTTATTGAATTTTACACAACTCCAAGCAGATGTGAGGCTTTATTGTTTGCATGTTCAAATGTGGCAGGAAGTATAAATTCACTTAAATGCAGAGTTATGTAACACAAATATATAATTATGCTGAAAGATTGCAGTACTCATTATCTCACACACGGTTACTGGAACCATTGGGATTAACTTTTCTTAGGTTACTAATTCATGGTTACCCGAAAGCTCTCATGATCTCTCATCAGTATTTTGCATTAATTCTAAATACAAGGAGTGACCACTTTTTGAACTGGAGCTTGGATTGTTTTTAAATTGAGTAAGAATAGATAGTATGCCAAGACCTCAGTCTTTTTAACTCCAAACCTCTGGAATTTGTCCCAGTTAGAAAATTTAGCAAACGTTACCCCGCCCCCCGCGCTATGTGTGTATATGTGTGTGTATACCTTTTAAATCAAAAAAAGACTGTTGCTGCTGCTCATCACAAAGTGAATCGAATCAAACAAAACATATGCCACAGCGCAAAAACAGTATAAATGTTATACCAAAAATGTATATATACAGTATTTCACAAAAGTGAGTACGCCCCTCACATTTTTTGTAAATATTTTATTATATCTTTTCATGTGACAACACTGAAGACATGACACTTTGCTACAATGTAAAGTAGTGAGTGTGCAGCTTGTATAACAGTGTACATTTGCTGTCCCCTCAAAATAACTCAACACACAGTCATTAATGTCTAAACCCCTGGCAACAAAAGTGATTACACCCCTAAGTGAAAATGTCCAAATTGGGCCTAAAGTGTCAATATTTTGTGTGGCCACCATTATTTTCCAGCACTGCCTTAACCCTCTTGAGCATTGTGTTCACCAGAGCTTCACAGGTTACCACTGGAGTCCTCTTCCACTCCTCCATGATGACATCACAAAACTGGTCGATGTTAGAGAACTTGCGCTCCTCCACCTTCCATTTGAGGATGCCCCACAGATGCCTAATAGGGTTTAGGTCTGGAGACATGCTTGGCCAGTCACCTTTACCCTCAGCTTCCTTAGAAAGGCAGTGATAATCTTGGAGGTGTGTTTGGGGTCGTTATCATGTTGGCCAAGTCTCCGAAGAAGGGGGGATCATGTTCTGGTTTAGTATGGCACAGTACATGTTGGCATTCATGGTTCCCTCAATGAACTACATGTAGCTCCCCAGTGCCGGGAGGACTCATGCAGCCCCAGACCATGACACTCCCACCACCATGCTTGACTGTAGGCAAGACACACTTTTCTTTGTACTCCTCACCTGGTTGGCGCCACACGCTTGACACCATCTGAACCAAATACGTTTATCTTGTTCTCATTAGACCACAGGGCATGGTTCTAGTAATCCATGTTCTTAGTCTGCTTGTCTTCAGCAAACTGGTTGCGGACTTTCTTGTGCATCATCTTTAGAAGAGGCTTCCTTCTGTGACGACAGCCATGCAGACCAATTTGATGCAGTAAGTGGCATATGGTCTGAGCACTGACAGTCTGACCCCCCCCCCTTCAACCTCTGCAGCAAAGCTGGCAGCACTCATACGTTTGTTTCCCAAAGACAGCCTCTGGATATGACGCTGTGCACACGCACCCAACTTCTTTGGTCGACCATGGCGAGGCCTGTTCTGAGTGGAACCGATCCTGTTAAACCACTGTATGGTCTTGGCCACCATGCTGCAGCTCAGTTTTAAAGTCTTGGCAATATTCCTATAGCCTAGGTCCTCATTATGTAGAGCAACAATTCTTTTTTTCTGATCCTCAGAAAGTTCTTTGCCTTGAGGTGTCATGTTGAATTTCCAGTGACCAGTATGAGAGAGTGATAACACCAAATTTAACACACTTGCTCTTCATTCATACCTGAGGCCTTGTAACACTAATGAGTCACATGACACACATGGGTCACGTTACACCGGGGAGGGAAAATGGCCCAATTTAAACATTTTCAATTAGGGGTGTACTCACTTTTGTTGCCAGTGGTTTAGATATTAATGGCTGTGTGTTGAGTTATTTTGAGGGGACGGCAAATTTACACTGTTTTACAAGCTGTACACTCACTACTTTACATTGTAGCAAAGTGTCATTTCTTCAGTGTTGTCACATGAAAAGATATAATATATTTACAAAAATTTGAGGGGTGTACGCACAGGGGATGCCAGAAATCTGACTTGTATCTTAGGCAGACTTCTGGGAAAATTGGTGAGCCACAAGCAAGAAATGATGTTGCTGGGGTGTGGTCAGTGCACATTCTGTGTACAGAACAACTCCAACAACAGCTGCAGATTGAAAAGGAAAGGTAATTTTTAATAACATTCAATTTCAATATGATTTATGTCGCAATTGTATACGCTATATTGTTTTTTCTTTATTTGCTATTTTTTCCCCACGAAAGTGGAGTTACCCTTTAACCAGTTCTGGACCGGAAGGATTGGTCCCCTTAACGACCAGGCCATTTTTTGCGATTCGGCACTGCGTTACTTTAAATGACCATTGCGCAGTTGTCTGACGCTGTACCCAAATAAAATAAAAAAATAATATAATATAAAAAAAATTGAAAAGTCA
Organism: Pelophylax lessonae; assembly: GCF_965119305.1. NCBI lineage: Eukaryota > Metazoa > Chordata > Amphibia > Anura > Ranidae > Pelophylax > Pelophylax lessonae. The sequence continues at coordinate 464,525,629 of NC_138770.1, read as the reverse complement.
AAATTTTTCATAATTTTAGGCCAATATGTATTCTGCTACATATTTTTGGTAAAAGAAATCTCAATAATTGTATATTGATTGTTTTGCGCAAAAGGTATCATCTCTACAAACTAGTGGAAAGATTGATGTATTTTTTTTATTTATTTATTTTTTTACTAGTATTGGCAGTGATCAGTGATTTTTAGCGGGACTGCGATGGACAGATCTGACCCCTAACTGACATTTTTGACACTTTTGGGGAGACCAATGACATTACTACAGTAATCAGTGCTACAAATATGCAGTGTTACTGTAATAATGACACTGGCAGGGAAGGGGCCAACCTAGGGGTGATCAAAGGGTTAAATGTGAGCCTACGGGAGTGTTTGCTAACTGTGGGGGGAGGGACTTGTGAAATGATCATAGAGACCTGTGATCCTATATAGAAGGTTCACAGATGCTCTGTGATCATTTCAGAGAGAAGAACATTCTTTCTCTCTCAGCGGGGAGCGATCGCAGGTGCCCAGCGGCAATCGCGGCCGCCGGTCCTGTGGATCGGAATCCCCGCTGCCTAGTGGGGGTGGGAGCACGCCGCAGCCAGCGCGCGCCCCCCAGCACCACTCCTGCGACATTGATTCACGCAGCCGAGCCAGCCTGCTGCAGTATATAGGCGGTCGGCAAGTGTTTAAGTATACAAAAAATTGAATGGATGAAGGCACTCTGGAGGTATTCAATCTCGTGTCCGTGGATAGCAACGTGGCATGCACACCTTCACGTGCGTTCCACTGAAAACAAGATATGATGTCACTGAAGGGCCGGAATCCTGGTCAACGCGTTTCGCCCCTCCCAGTGGGCGTTATCAAAGACATAGATTTCCGGCTTTTCAGTGCGCTATATAGCCATGCGCGGAAGTTCGCATGACTCAATTCCCTTTTCCTGTTGAGTGTACAAGGCTTCACAAACACCCCACGTAGTTCACTTCCTGTGTTTGTGACCTATTTACTACAACTCTATGCCAGCTCTTGAACATCCTCATTATACAGCATCCTAATTGAAACCTCATATAATGGATAATAAATCAAATAAAAAAAATTAATCTTTCAATATTAAACTAATTACTTCTAATCTGTACTGAAATGTGGATCATAATTAAAATCTCTGTTCATAAAAAGTTGTAGAGAAAATAGACATATACATTGTACTTAAATTAAAAAACGGTTTACTGAAAACTATTTATTTTGAAACATGTCGAAAAAACTAAAACAAAAAAATGAAAAAATAAAATAAAAATATCAAAAAGATTTAGATTAAAAAAAGGAAACAAATATATAAAAAATAGGAAAAAATATTAAGAAGAAATTAAGAAAAATAATAATATAAACAAATGAAAAAAAATGAAAAAAATTCAAAGAAAATAGACAAAATAAACTAAATGTGCAAATTATAAATAAAGATAAAAATAAAATAAAAATAATAAGAAGAATGTATTTCCATTTATTTCTAATTGTCACATGTTCACAGTTTGAGCAGTATTTATAATTCTCACCATTTGTGTAGTTAGTTGGATATATATATATATATATATATATATTTGGTATAACATTTATACTGTTTTTGCGCTGTGGCAATTTGTCCCAGTTGTCTTTTTTACTTGAAGTGGATGTAAACCTGATTCATGAAATTTGACCTGGGCACATCTATCTGTAGTGTTTACTTATCTCTCTTCAAAGCCCTAAGTCCCATAGCTTTCTCCTGCTCCAGTCTTCTGTTAACAGCAGGATAACTTCTGACAAGTTCTCCATCAACTGAAATAAAACCAGGCTGAATTTTGTGCAAGGTTGGGTGCTATAAATAGATTAGCAGAGAGCTGGTCTATTCACAGCACAGCTCTGCATGTTTTTGTCTATGTAGAGGGGGGTGTATGCCTTTTCTCTAATCAGCTGCCTCACAGTATATGGCCAAACTTTCCTCCCACAGGTGAATCCGTAAGAGAAAATTCTTTAGAAACAGTATAGAAAGCTGAAGACAGCACATATACAAGTAAAACGTATGTAGGGAGGTTTGTTTAATTATTATTATTGTTATACAGGATTTATATAGCGCCAACATTTTGCCCAGCACTTTACAATATGAGGGAAGACAATACAGTTACAATCCAATTCAATACAGGAGGAATTAGAGGGCCCTGCTCGTTAGAGCTTACAATCTAGAAAATTTCATCTCTGTGTATCATCTGAGGCTGCTCACTTTATCGGGTATATGTGAGGGTTTACATCCACTTTAAGCCATTTATAGTGCAAACCATGCTGAGACAGGCTTCAGAGGCTGGTTGGTTTGTTTGGAGGTAGGTTGGTGATTGTTTTGGTACAAAAGCTGTTCATCATAGTCAGGGTAGACTCTTCTGTCCTTCAAAGCCAGTAGAGTAGAACATTTAAAGAAGAACAAATAGCAAAACTTCTTTTTCATTTTGAAAAAATTGAGGAAAAAAACATAAAAGGAGGAAACACCAACCACCTTCAAAAGTACCTGTGGACGGCAGTCTAGATAGTGAGGTAGAACAATTCATTTAAAACAATACCTTAAATACATTGTATTAAAAGAGCTCATAGGTCCATATGACCATCACAAATAGTTACAATCATAAAATATAACTATCATTAAACACCAAGTATTACATTGTTAAAAAAAACTGATGTAAAGGGGCTGTATATACTTTTTCCTCAAGACATGGTATCATTTTGGGAGAGTTTTTCATTTCAGGCAAAGTAATAAAGGGTTATATACCCCTGTCAGATGCTGGTTCTAGAGACACCTGAACACATTTATCAGAAAGTCCTTCGGCTCTTAAAACCAGAGCTTGATTTAACATCTTGTCTACCATATGGTTTACAAACGTACCTTGGTAGACAAGTGTTTAAGTATAGATGTGCTGAGTGTAGTTCAGGGACAGATCAACTACAAGGCAACCTAGACAAATGTCTAGGACCTAATGAGCCTCCAGGGTCTTCATAAATCTAGGAAGGTAGAATAAACCTACGCGCTGACCATCAACCAGATGTAGTAAGAAATGAGAGATAATAGAGTAAAATTTAATATGATGAAAACGGGGCTCAAGGGTTAGCAGCCAATTCTTAGCAGTGTCTCCACATACATATATCAAGATAAAATAGGTAAAATGAATCAGCGCTTAGTCACCCCCCATGTGGTGAATAACAGGAATATATAATAAAAACTTTAAAACCAAGCAAAGCAACTGCAAAAATATGATAGCAATATTCAAGGATATAAGTGATAACGTGCAAATAATGCAAAGGATAAAAATATAGTAGGTGAAAATATCATAAAGTGATACAGTGCATAGTGAGATGTATGATATATATATATATATATATATATATAAAGTGTACCGTGCTTCAAAAAATCCAATTAAATATGGAGCAGGAAAAAATAACTCCTACTAAAAAGTGATGTAGTGCACAATAAAAAATCACAATGGTGGAGGAGTGACAAATAAATAATCAGATATAAAAACAATCATAAAACCCGAAGAAAAACAAAAAAAACTGCAAAAAACAAATTCGTCAGTTTATAAAAAAACATCAAAAGTTCATAACGAAAGTGCTGGTGAGGAAATAATTCCAAAAGTGCGGGAAAACAATTTAACTGCGGTGGTGAGCTACGATCCTTAAATAAGTGAAATGGCTGCTCACCTCCAAAACACTCAAAATGAGCATTTGTCCCAAGGGTAAAACAGGATGACCTCTGTAGGAATAGGGATCCACCGATGGTTCCTTTAAGAGCAGGCTTCTCTGGTCCTTAATGAAAAGCCAGTATCGACATCAAGGGGTGAAATCCTAGACAAGGTTTGGAGCTCAAACCCACGATAAAAGGAGGCACTTCATGGTGTAGTACGTTTCAATGATAGCATTTATTAGAGTAAAAGATGCACTCACATTAAAGTAGGCATATAACAGCATATAGGTAGCGTGGCAGCGGCTAGGCAGTAATATCCAAGGACTTCCGATCTCGGCCGAGGACCGGAAGTGACGTCAGACGCTTCTCCCGACTAGTTGCGTCACAGCAGGAACTTGACTTTCTCAAGGGAACATAAATCTAGAATGCCATCACTTTGAGCAAATATTGCTGGGACTGGGAAGAGTGAGTTGCTGGAGGAGGAGGGAAATGGGAAGAAGGAATGCTTTTCTGAAATAAATGTGAAGGCTACCACTGCAGACTTTTCACTTTGCAAATGCTAGATGCCTGGCTGTCATGCATTCCTGGAACACTGGTGCTGCGCCAGAATGACTGACTTGCTGCATTTTATTGCAGCTCACTGGAAGGCACTGCATGTCACTGTACAATAGCGCTGACGGTGACACGAATATAGCATCAGGCCCCTGAAGTGCACCTGTGCCCAAACTATGGACACTAAGCCTTTAAACATTCTTAACAAGCAAGGATTTCACTGTTTCTGTAGTGAACTTTTAGGGCAGGGATCTTCAAACTATGGCCCTCCAGTTGTTCGGGAACTACAATTCCCATCATGCCTAGTCATGTCTGTGAATGTCAGAGTTTTACAATGCCTCATGGGATGTGTAGTTCCGTAACAGCTGGAGGGCCGTAGTTTGAGGGCTTAAAGCGGAGTTCCACCTAAAAAAAAAAAAAAAAAAAAATACATAAAAATACCCCCGGGACAGTCAGGGCTAGTGCATTCCACAATGGCTAGCCTCTGAACTGTCCCGGGTTGCACTTACCTGCAAGAAGAAATACTTACCTTGAAAATGTCTTCTCCAGCGCTGCCATCTCAGGTGTGGGCAGCTTGAAGCCAGCGCGATCCTCTTCTGCGTCCTCTTCCGTCCTCTTCGGTCCCACGATGCACTGCGCCGGCCCCGCCGTCACTTCCAGGGCTGCAGCGTCATCCCTGCATGGCATGCCCAGAAGCTGTTTAGCAAGGTATGATGGCGCCTGCACCGGAACTGACGTCGGGGCCGGTGCAGGTGCATTGATTCCTGGGAGCGATGACGTTCAGTTCCCAGGAATCATTGCAAGCCAGGAAGTGACGAATCGCCGTGGCCGCCGAGGGGAGGAAAAGGAAGTAAGGTAAGTATATTATCTTCTAAACAAGGTAAGTAAAAAAAAAAAAAAAATTGCGATTATCCATTTGTTTTGCAGGTGAACCGGAGCAAGAAGATGGACCGAACTTTGATTTTAGGGTGGAACTCCGCTTTAAGTACACGAATGTAAACACAAGCATAGAGCATAAACATATGCCTTTATTTACAATGCCCAGGAGCCCAAGCTACAACATATTTCTGCCAATGTTACTGAAGTACAAAATGCTCTGTTTACCTGTAATCCTGTGCAAAAGAGGGGGTTTGCGATTATCAAGCACTGGCATTTACACCAGGTTACAGGCACACAGTGTATTTTGTAATACACTAATATGGACAGAAAAATCCTGCAGCTGGGGCTCCAGAGGCACCTGCATTTATGTTTGTGTGCATGAGCCCATTTAATTAATTTCTCTACATCCATCTATGTCCACAGGTACAGAATTAACCACTTGCTGACCAGCCGGCGTAGTTTTACAGCGGCAGGTCGGCTCTGTCCCGCAAATCTATGTACTTGTACGTCGCTTCACGGGACCGCTAGTGGGGTGCGCCACCGGGGGAGCCAATCAGCAAGTTTGGCGGCCGGGATGTCCACCGGGCAGCTGTAATCGCTCCCTGTGGAGACAGAATGGTGGTGTCTGCCGTTGTAAACATGGCAGACCACTGTTCTGTCAGTAATAAACACAGGAATCCTGTGTTCCTCCTATTTAGGAACACAAGTCTTTGTGTTCATCCAGCAAGCCCATCCCCCACACAGTTAGAAAGCACCCCCTGGGACACATTTAACCCTTTGATCGTCCCTGGTGTTAACCCCTTCCCTGCCAGTGTCATTAGTACAGTAACAGTGCATATTTTTAGCACTGATTACTGTAGTAATGTCACTGTTCCCCCGAAAAGTGTCACAAATGTCAGTTCAGGTGTCCAATGTCAGGTGTCCAATCTGTCCGCTGCAATGTCGCAGTCCCGCTAAAAATAGCTGATTGCCGCCAATACTAGTAAAAAAATAAATAAAAAAGACATAAATCTTTCCCCTAGTTTGTAGATGTGATAACTTTTGCGCAAACCAATCCATATACACTTATTGGGATTTTTTTTACCAAAAATATGTAGCAGAATACATATTGGCCTAAAATGATGAAAACTTGATTTTTTTTTTTTTTTATCAGGAATGTTATATAGCAGAAATTAAAAAATATTTTTTTTTTTTTCAGAATTGTCGCCCTTTTTTTTTGTTTATAGCGCAAAACATAAAAATCGCAGAGGTGATCAAATACCACCAAAAGAAAGCTTTATTTGTGGAAAAAAGGACATCAATTTTATTTTGGTACAGCATCGCACGATCGTGCAATTGTCAGTTAAAATAACGCAGTGCCGTATCGCAAAAAATAGCCTGGTCATTAAGGGGGCAAAACCTTCCAGTCCGGAAGTGATTAAAGCGGTTGTAAAGTCAGAAGGTTTTTATCTTAATGCGTTCTATGCATTAAGATAAAAAGCCTTCTGTGTGTAGCAGCCCCCCTAATACTTACCTGAGGACCCTTTCTGTCCAGCGATGTCCACAAGTCCCCCGGCCATCCGAGCTCTCCCTCCTGATTGGCTAAGACACAGCATTGGCGCCATTGGCTCCCGCAGCTGTCAATCAGCCAATCAGGAGAGAGAAGGGCAGGGCCGAATGGCAGCTCCGTGTCTGAATGAACACACGGAGCTACAGCTCAGCTCGGGTGCCCCCATAGCAAGCTGCTTGCTGTGGGGGCACTCAACTGAAGGGAGGGGCTAGGAGCAGCAAAGAGGGTCCCAAGAAGAGGAGGATCGGGGCTGCTCTGTCAAAGCCACTTTACAGGGCAGGTAAATATAACATGTTTGTTAATTTTGAAAAAAAATAAAAAATTTGACTTTACAATCACTTTAAGGCTTACTTTAAACTACTTTTACTGCATTTTCAGAATATGTAAAAACTTGAATGTGCACTTTGTACATCACTGAACAGCTACACTTTTTTTTTAGTTTTGGATAGAGTGGGGAGAGATTAGAACACTTGTCAGTTTTTATTGCTGTCTGTGCCTCCGTTAGGGAAATTCATCCTCTCTATTTGTCCTGTTTACTGTTACCATTGAAAGTGAAAGTAAAGGAAAATCTCCAATTTTGGGTTGTCCCCAGAAAAGCAATAGAGGGGAAATCTTCCAATGAGGACACTAGTTCTGGGGATCACCAAGGAATTCCCTTAATTTTCAGGGGAATCTCCTTTACTTCCTGTTTTGATACGGGACAGGAAGTGAAGGAAAATCTCTACAAATGGGGCACAGACCGTGAAAAACAATCTGACAGGGGCTATAACCCTCCCTTACTCAATCAAAAATAATAAAAAAAAGTTTTGTCTATATCTTATATTGCCCATTTTTATGTTAACACCCAGTTTAAAAGTCTGGATGTAAAATATGGATATAGAATGGATTTAATTTGAAGATGCAAGTTGAAAATAAATTCCTTTCTCATAAATATTCTGTTAAACAAAATTTTCAAAGGTTTCCTTTAAAATTCAAATTATAACTCACAAATTTTAAGAATGAATTAATACATCATTATTATTAATTGATCAAATGAGGTGGGTATGTTTTAAATAATTAATGGCCTTCATTTTGTCACTGTCACAGACCCAACACCTTCCCTGTCACAGTGTCTCTAACAAACCTTCTCCAACTGCACCACCTGAATTTGAGAGAGTGATGCATATTTCATATGTGCTTTTTATTGTAAAGGTCAATGAGTCAACATTTGGCCAACACTGCTTGCATGACAGAGAACCCCAGTGCTTTATGAATTTGTACCTCTTCTGACCTCTTATCTTGACCAAGACCTAAAATCCCATGTCGTCAGGCCCCTTTCACATGGGCTTTCCGATTAGATCCGCAGTTTCTCAGGCGGATCTGATCAGATGCTCCATTCACCCCTATGGAGCGACGGATGTCAGCGGTGACATGTCCACTGACACCCGCTGCTATTCGATCTGATCCTGTCCATGAATAACCCTATTTACCCTATGTCCATAAATAACCCTATTTACCATCCATCTGGTGGATCGGATGAAAATAGAGGAGAGCAGGGCTCTGACAGGTCTGTCTCAGCACAGTGAGCGAAGACGGACCTGTCATCCACCTGCTCAGCGGGGATCAGCAGATCGATCCCCCACTGAGCAAAATGGAGTCCGCTCAGTGGGGGCAGAACTCGCTTGTTAAAGGATCCTTAAGCCTCTGAAGGTAATATTCATCTCTAAATGGTGCAAAAAGCAATCCTCCAGGTTGGGGGTGCACACGTGTGCCACCTCTGGCCTGCTCCTGCTGTGATTTTACATGTCGTAAGCTGATCTGAGGATTCTCAATGTCCGCCAGAACCCGCCAATCATCTAGCACGGTGGCAGAGCGGTGGTCTTCCTATGTAAACAAGGCGCATCACCATTTTGACAGGAGGGAAGGCATGGATCCTGTGTTCCTGCAAAGCAGGAACATGGATCCCTGACAGGTCCGTGTCAGCACAGTGAGCGGAGACAGACCTGTCATCCACCTGCTCAGCGGGGATCAGTGGATTCATCCCCCACTGAGCAAACAGAGTCACGCCAGTGTGATTGGACCCTTAAGCTTCTGAAAGTACCGTATTTATCGGCGTATAACATGCACTTTTTCCTCCTAAAAATGGAGGAAAAAGTAGCAGTGCATGTCAATGTCGGGACTTCAATTATCCCGACATTGACTGGGACGAGCGGACTACACACTCACAGAAGGCCCGCCTATTCACGGAAACCTTACTGGATAATTACATGTCACAGTTGGTGGATTCCCCTACCAGAGAAAACGCAGTCCTGGATCTATTGATCACTAATGACCCAGACCTAATCTCGGAGGTAGGAGTCCAGGACAACCTGGGCTCTAGCGATCACAGGATGATCACATTTAGTATAAATAACAATATAACAAGGCAAGTGGGGAACATAAGAGCCCTAAACTTCAGAAGGGCAAACTTTCCAAAATTGTACTCATTGATGGAAAGGGTAAACTGGGACCAAACCCTGGGATCACTGACCACAGAGGAAAAATGGGAATGCTTTAGGAACATATTAAGCAAATGCATCTTGCAGTGCATTCCTATGGGAAATAAATTTAGAAGAGACAAAGCCAAACCTGGCTGGCTAAACCGTAGCGTCAAAAAACTTATTAGGGGAAAAAAATTGGCCTTCAAGAAGTATAAATCAGAGGGCACAGTATCGGCTTTCGAGCAATACAAGGAGGCAAATAAGAAAAGTAAACAAGAAATCAAGATGGCTAAAATCAACTTTGAGAGACAAATAGCGGAGGATAGTAAAAAAAAAAAACAAAGAAATTCTTTAAATATATCAACAGCAAAAAAACTAGGGCAGAGCATATTGCACACATAATTAGCGATGATGGGGGGATGGTTACAGAGGACACTGAAAAAGCAACCGTGCTGAATGCTTTTTTCTCGTCAGTCTTTACACAGGAAACTGAGGGGTACACTGACCATGACTGTATGGTTAGTAGTAATACACAGGACTTGCCACTATGGCTAACAGAGGGTGAAATCAGGGAAAGGCTGGATAAACTTAACACAAACAAATCACCAGGCCCGGATGGCATACATCCGAGAGTACTCAAGGAACTCAGTAAAGTTATATCGAGACCACTGTTCCTGATCTTTGCTGACAGTATTAGGACAGGAGATGTACCAGGGGATTGGAAGAAAGCTAACGTGATTCCGATATTCAAAAAGGGCCAGAGGCATATCCCGGGAAATTATAGGCCTGTCAGTTTGACATCAATAGTATGTAAACTTCTGGAGGGGATGATAAGGGACTATATCGTAGAGTTTGCTAAAGACAACAACATCATCAGCAGTAATCAGCACGGGTTTACAAATGGGCGTTCTTGTCAAACCAATCTCTTAACATTCTACGAGGAGGTGAGCTGTGAGCTAGATAGGGGGAGACCAGTGGATGTGGTGTACTTGGATTTCGCTAAGGCGTTTGATACAGTTCCCCACAAGCGCTTCATTTATAAAATAAGGTCTGCAGGTATCGACAGCAGGGTTTGCTCTTGGATACGGAATTGGCTTAAATGGCGTGTCCAAAGGGTGGTAATAAACAGCGCATACTCAGACTGGTCTGAGGTTGTAAGCGGGGTGCCCCAGGGCTCAGTCCTGGGACCAACCTTGTTCAATTTATTCATAAACAACATTGAGGTCGGGATCCGTAGTTCAATATCAGTTTTTGCAGATGACACAAAATTGGCCAGGGCAATAACTGCACAGCATGAAGCAGATATCCTACAGAATGACCTGGACAAAATAACGGAGTGGGCAACGACTTGGCAAATGAGGTTTAACGTGGAGAAGTGTAAGGTTTTGCACTTGGGGACTAAAAACATAAAAACACAATACACATTAGGTGGGGAACCCTTGGGGGAATCAAAAATGGAGAAGGATCTGGGAGTCTTGGTTGATGATAGATTAGGCAACAGCATGCAATGTCAAGCGGCAGCTGCCAAAGCCAGCAGAATATTAGCATGCATAAAGAAAGGGATGTATTCCAGAGATAAGATTATAATCCTTCCACTTTATAAAACTCTGGTCCGACCGCATCTGGAGTATTCTGTCCAGTTCTGGTCGCCAGTCCTCAGGAGGGATGTGTTGGAGCTGGAGAGAGTCCAGAGAAGGGCAACTAAACTAATTAGGGGATTGGAGGACCTTGACTATGAAGAGCGTCTACAATCGCTCGATTTATTCTCCCTGGAGAAGAGACGTCTGAGGGGGGACATGATAGCAATTTATAAATATCTTAATGGGGATCCCAGCTTAGAAAAAAAGCTGTTCATTCGAAGGGATTGCATGAGGACTCGAGGGCATACAATGCTATTAGAGGAGAAGCGTTTTAACCTCAGGCAACGTGGGGGGTTCTTTACTGTTAGGGCTACAAGATTGTGGAATTGTCTACCACAAGAGGTGGTTTCTGCGGGTAGTATGGTGGCTTTCAAAAGACTCTTAGACTTACATCTCAAGGATCAGAACATTCACAGGTTGAACTGGATGGACTATTGTCTTTATTCAACCTCACCTACTATGTATATGTAACTATGTAACTATATACCAAGCAGTGGACAGAGATAATATGCCAATGAGATGATACATGCTCTTATTATTTTATTACTTGCTTTGTTTAATTCATCATTTGGCAACTTGTCACATTTGTATTTCTTTGCTTTGTTTCTTAGATGTGATGCAGCATATTTACCTAAATAGATGAGAATACATTTTCTATGACGCTGTGAGCAAACCAACAAAGTAAAATGATGCCTCTCACTAAACTTTTGGATAAAATAGAATGGGCGAACAAAAAGGACTCCTGGGATTATACAGGTGGACATCTAAATCACAACCATCTTTTCAAGCCTCAAGTTTTAGAAGTCAAGACATTCTGGAGAAGTGGACAGAACCAGCAAAAGTTTCAGCATGAGAAACCTAGATATGATATAGCATCAAGTAAATCAGGAGAGAAAGGCAAAAAGATGAATGATTCTTTCACACACTTTACTGTTAAAACAAGTGTAGTCCCAAGTCTCAATACTAAATCAGCAAGTACATCTTCTCCGGTGATCAAAAATTTTGGCCCCACTACTCCCATAAATACTCCTTTTGCTAGTTCTCTTCTGGGAACCCATTCATATGGGACTTGCATGGAAAATCTAGAATATGATGAAGAATCACTGCAGGGTGAAGAGCTTGAAATTCCTGATTTGCCCTTCAATTATGAACTATATAAAACGAAAAAGGATTACAAAGATAAATACCAATTTATTCCCACATTCGTTTCTGGTCTTACTAAATCAGATCAGTTCAAAATGTTTTTACAGTTTGATGAAGAAGTTATCCAGAGACAATACTTGATAAATGATTTCTTTAGTAGTTCAAGGGTTGAATACTGCAAGAAGAAGCTCACAAAGGTACAGTCATTCTAAAATTATAACCGTGTTCAGTTTGAAAGGGTCTATCATAATCACTAAAAGTTTTTTAGCATGCAAAACTTTTGAAAAAAATTTCCATCTAGTAGAGTCAGAGCAAATGTTAAAACCATATATATATACATTTGAGAATGCAATAGCACATGGTAATGCATAACAAACGCAACATAAACACATTTTACCACTTCCTAACTGTATAACCTAAATATACGGTGGCAAAGTAGCACTGCTGCGCTGGATCACGTATTTAGTACATTACCTGACACCTCCGGGTTAGGGCGCACGCCAACGCCGGCCTGCTCCTGCTGTGATTATACATGCCATAAGCTGATCTGAGGTTACTCAATGTCTGCCAGCACCCACCGATCATCCAGCACAGTGGCAGAGTGGTGTAAACAAGGCAGATCACTATTCTGACAGGAGGGAAGGCATGGATCCTGTGTTTCTGCAAAGGATCCATGCCTTCCCCTAATAAAAGCACCTTCCACAGTACACTAAAGCACAGACTAGGAACACAGTTAATCCTTTGATCGCCCCTGATGTTTAATCCCTTCCAAGACAGTATTGGTTATTAATAGAGTGACAGTACATATTTTTAGAATCGATCACTGTATTAGTGTCACTGGTCCCCAAAAAGTGTCAAAAATGTAATTTAGTGTCCAACTGTCCACCGCAAAATGGCACTCCCACTGTAAGTTGCTGATCACCACTGTTACTAGTGAAATAAATAGATAAAATTCCATAGTTTGTAGACGCTATAACCTTTGTGCAAATCAATCAATATTAGCTTATTGGGATTTTTTTTTACCAAAAATACGTAGCAGAATACATATTGGCCTAAATTGATGAATGAATTAGATTTAAAATAAAAAAAAAAAAAAAACTTTATGGGTTGTGTTTTATAGCAGAAAGTAATTTTTTTTTTTTTTTTTTTCACAATTGATGGTCTTTTTTTGTTTATAAATAAAACTAAAAACCACAGAGGTGATCAAATGCCACCAAAATAAATCTCTATTTGTGGGAAAAAAAGGAAAATTTGAATTGGGTTCACATGACCGAACAATTGTCAGTTAAAATAACGCAGTGCTTTATCGTAAATAATGGCCTGGTCAGGAAGGAGGGTAAATCTTCCAGAGGTCAATTGGTTAAAAAATGCAATGCCAGACAGGCATCCACTCTAAATTGTCATTGTGTTTAAAAATTTACCAGTATGTAATGCTTAATTGTAAATGACTAGAATCTATGCGATAAACTGAGGACTGAAAAACATTTTCTCAGCATGGAACATATCACATTTGCAAGTTATTAGGTATACATGTAGTGCATGTAGCCAGTGGCGTAGCGTGGGTTGTCAGCACCCGGGGCAAGGTAAGTCATTTGCGCCCCCTACACAAATCTACTAGACCACTACACTGACACCTACACTGACACCAACACTGACCTAGCTGACCACTACACAGACCTACCTTATTGCTACACTGACCTACCTGATTACTACGCAGACCTACCTGACCACTACACAGACACCTACTCTGACCTATCTTATTCCTACACTAACCTACCTTATTCTTGCACTAACCAACCTGATCACTACACTGACCTACCTAATTTCTGTACTGACCACTACACAGACCTTCCTGATCACTACACAGACCTACCTGACCACTACACAAACCTACCTGACAATTACACTGACCACTACACAGATCTATCTGTTACCTGCACTAACCTACCTGATCACTATATTGACACCTACAGAGACTGGCCAACCTAATTACTATACTGACAATTACACAAAATTAAATGAATGGGCTGCCTACATGCAGAACACAGGTAACAATGTTATAAAGCTAGCCTCATATCCTTCACATTACAATCCTGTCATTACAATAGGGTTCTCATTCCCCTCTGCACATCACATGCCTGTCCTCAGCCCACCTTCATATCCCCCTCCTCCCCTCACATCCTTGTCATCACCCCCCCTTTACATTCCTATCCTTATGCCCCCTTATATCATGCCCCTCCTCCTTCACATTTCTGTCCTAAGCCCCCCTCTGCATTCCTGTCCTTAGCCCCCTTTATATCACCTCCCTTCCGCCTTTACATTCCTATCCTCATCCCCAGTACCCCTTTACATTCCTGTCCTCATCCCTAGTACCCCTTTACATTCCTGTCCTCATCCCCAGTACCCCTTTACATTCCTGTCCTCATCCCCAGTACCCCTTTACATCCCTGTCCTCATCCCCAGTACCCCTTTACATTCCTGTCCTCATCCCTAGTACCCCTTTACATTCCTGTCCACATCCCCAGTACCCCTTTACATTCCTGTCCTCATCCCCAGTACCCCTTTACATTCCTGTCCTCATCCCTAGTACCCCTTTACATTCCTGTCCTCATCCCCAGTACCCCTTTACATTCCTGTCCTCATCCACTACCCCTTTACATTCCTGTCCTCATCCACTACCCCTTTACATTCCTGTCCTCATCCCCAGTACACCTTTACATTCCTGTCCTCATTCCCAGTACCCCTTTACATTCCTGTCCTCATTCCCAGTACCCCTTTACATTCTTGTCCTCATCCCCTACCCCTTTATATTCCTGTCCTCATCCACTACCCCTTTACATTCCTGTCCTCATCCCCTACCCCTTTACATTCCTGTCCTCATCCCCAGTACCCATTTACATTCCTGTCCTCATCCCCACTACCCCTTTACATTCCTGTCCCCCACTACCACTTCACTACCCCTTTACATTCCTCTCCCCCACTACCCCTTTACATTCCTGTCCCCACTACCCCTTCTCTACCCCTTTACATTCCTGCCCCCACTACCCCTTTACATTCCTATCCCCCACTACCCCTTTACTACCACTTTACATTCATGTCCCCCACTACCCTTTTACATTCCTGTCCTCATCCCCAGTACCCCTTCACATTCCTGTCCTCATCCCCATTACCCTTTTACATTCCTGTCCCCCAGTACCCCTTTACATTCCTGTCCTCATCCCCAGTACCCCTTTACATTCCTGTCCTCATCCCTAGTACCCCTTTACATTCCTGTCCTCATCCCCAGTACCCCTTTACATTCCTGTCCTCATCCACTACCCCTTTACATTCCTGTCCTCATCCCCAGTACACCTTTACATTCCTGTCCTCATTCCCAGTACCCCTTTACATTCCTGTCCTCATTCCCAGTACCCCTTTACATTCCTGTCCTCATCCCCTACCCCTTTATATTCCTGTCCTCATCCACTACCCCTTTACATTCCTGTCCTCATCCCCTACCCCTTTACATTCCTGTCCTCATCCCCAGTACCCATTTACATTCCTATCCTCATCCCCACTACCCCTTTACATTCCTGTCCCCCACTACCCCTTCACTACCCCTTTACATTCCTTTCCCCCACTACCCCTTTACACTCCTGTCCCCCACTACCCCTTCTCTACCCCTTTACATTCCTGCCCCCCCACTACCCCTTTACATTCCTGTCCCCCACTACCCCTTTACTACCACTTTACATTCATGTCCCCCACTACCCCTTTACATTCCTGTCCTCATCCCCAGTACCCCTTCACATTCCTGTCCTCATCCCCATTACCCTTTTACATTCCTGTCCCCCAGTACCCCTTTACATTCCTGTCCTCATCCCCAGTACCCCTTTACATTCCTGTCCTCATCCCCAGTACCCCTTTACATTCCTGTCCCCCACTACCCCTTTACATTCATGTCCTCATCCCCAGTACCTCTTTACATTCCTGTCCCCCACTACCCCTTTACATGTCCTCATCTCCAGTACCGCTTTACATTCCTGTTCCTCACTACCCCTTTACATTCCTGTCCCCCACTACCCCTTTACATTCTTGTCCTCATCCCCAGTACCTCTTTACATTCCTGTCCCCCACTACCCCTTTACATTCCTGTCCCTCACTACCCCTTTACATTCCTGTCCCCTAGTACCCCTTTACATTCCTGTCCCCCCAGTACCCCTTTACATTCCTGTCCCCCACTACCCCTTTACATTCCTGTCCTCATCCCCAGTACCTCTTTACATTCCTGTCCCCCAGTACCCCTTTACATTCCTGTCCCTCACTACCCCTTTACATTCCTGTCCCCTAGTACCCCTTTACATTCCTGTCCCAAAACTACCCCTACATTCCTGTCCCCCACTACCCCTACATTCCTGTCCCCCACTACCCCTTTACATTCCTGTCCTCATCCCCAGTACCTCTTTACATTCCTGTCCCCCAGTACCCCTTTACATTCCTGTCCCTCACTACCCCTTTACATTCCTGTCCCTCACTTCCCCTTTACATTCCTGTCCCCTAGTACCCCTTTACATTCCTGTCCCCCCAGTACCCTTTTACATTCCTGTCCCAAAACTACCCCTACATTCCTGTCCCCCACTACCCCTTTACATTCCTGTCCTCAGCTTTACCCTATCTTCAGATTCCTGTTCTCACCCCCCACACCCCTTTACATTCCTGTCCTCATCCCCACTACCCCTTTACATTCCTGTCCCCCACTACCCCTTCTCTACCCCTTTACATTCCTGCCCCCCACTACCCCTTTACATTCCTATCCCCCACTACCCCTTTACTACCACTTTACATTCATGTCCCCCACTACCCCTTTACATTCCTGTCCTCATCCCCAGTACCCCTTCACATTCCTGTCCTCATCCCCATTACCCTTTTACATTCCTGTCCCCCAGTACCCCTTTACATTCCTGTCCTCATCCCCAGTACCCCTTTACATTCCTGTCCTCATCCCTAGTACCCCTTTACATTCCTGTCCTCATCCCCAGTACCCCTTTACATTCCTGTCCTCATCCACTACCCCTTTACATTCCTGTCCTCATCCACTACCCCTTTACATTCCTGTCCTCATCCCCAGTACACCTTTACATTCCTGTCCTCATTCCCAGTACCCCTTTACATTCCTGTCCTCATTCCCAGTACCCCTTTACATTCCTGTCCTCATCCCCTACCCCTTTATATTCCTGTCCTCATCCACTACCCCTTTACATTCCTGTCCTCATCCCCTACCCCTTTACATTCCTGTCCTCATCCCCAGTACCCATTTACATTCCTGTCCTCATCCCCACTACCCCTTTACATTCCTGTCCCCCACTACCCCTTCACTACCCCTTTACATTCCTTTCCCCCACTACCCCTTTACACTCCTGTCCCCCACTACCCCTTCTCTACCCCTTTACATTCCTGCCCCCCACTACCCCTTTACATTCCTGTCCCCCACTACCCCTTTACTACCACTTTACATTCATGTCCCCCACTACCCCTTTACATTCCTGTCCTCATCCCCAGTACCCCTTCACATTCCTGTCCTCATCCCCATTACCCTTTTACATTCCTGTCCCCCAGTACCCCTTTACATTCCTGTCCTCATCCCCAGTACCCCTTTACATTCCTGTCCTCATCCCCAGTACCCCTTTACATTCCTGTCCCCCACTACCCCTTTACATTCATGTCCTCATCCCCAGTACCTCTTTACATTCCTGTCCCCCACTACCCCTTTACATGTCCTCATCTTCAGTACCGCTTTACATTCCTGTTCCTCACTACCCCTTTACATTCCTGTCCCCCACTACCCCTTTACATTCCTGTCCTCCTCCCCAGTACCTCTTTACATTCCTGTCCCCCACTACCCCTTTACATTCCTGTCCCTCACTACCCCTTTACATTCCTGTCCCCTAGTACCCCTTTACATTCCTGTCCCCCCAGTACCCCTTTACATTCCTGTCCCCCACTACCCCTTTACATTCCTGTCCTCATCCCCAGTACCTCTTTACATTCCTGTCCCCCAGTACCCCTTTACATTCCTGTCCCTCACTACCCCTTTACATTCCTGTCCCCTAGTACCCCTTTACATTCCTGTCCCCCCAGTACCCTTTTACATTCCTGTCCCAAAACTACCCCTACATTCCTGTCCCCCACTACCCCTACATTCCTGTCCCCCACTACCCCTTTACATTCCTGTCCTCATCCCCAGTACCTCTTTACATTCCTGTCCCCCAGTACCCCTTTACATTCCTGTCCCTCACTACCCCTTTACATTCCTGTCCCTCACTACCCCTTTACATTCCTGTCCCCTAGTACCCCTTTACATTCCTGTCCCCCCAGTACCCTTTTACATTCCTGTCCCAAAACTACCCCTACATTCCTGTCCCCCACTACCCCTTTACATTCCTGTCCTCAGCTTTACCCTATCTTCAGATTCCTGTTCTCACCCCCCACACCCCTTTACATTCCTGTCCTCATCCCCACTACTCCTTTACATTCCTGTCCCCCACTAACCCTTTACATTCTTGCCCCCCACAACCCCTTCCCTACCCCTTTACATTCCTGTCCCCCACAACCCCTTCACTACCCTTTACATTCCTGTCCCCCACAACCCCTTCACTACCCCTTTACATTCCTGTCCCCCACAATCCCTTTACCTTCCTCTCCTCATCCCCAGTACCCCTTTACATTCCTGTGCTTATCCCCAGTACCCTTTTACGTTCCTGTCTCCCAGTACCCCTTTACATTCCTGTCCCACAGTACCCCTTTACATTCCTGTCCCCCCTACCCCCTTTACATTCCTGTCCCCCCTACCCCTTTACATTCCTGTCCCCCACTACCCCTACATTCCTGTCCTCAGCTTTACCCCATCTTCAGATTCCTGTCCTTAGCCCTCCGCGCTCCCCCCCATCTTCCGATTCCTGTCCTCAGCCCTCCGCCCCCCCCATCTTCAGATTCCTGTCCTCAGCCCTCCGCGCTCCCCCCCATCTTCCGATTCCTGTCCTCAGCCCTCCGCCCCCCCCCCATCTTCAGATTCCTGTCCTCAGCCCCCCATCTTCAGATTCCAGTTCTCACTCCCCTATCATCAGAATTCTATCCTCAGCCCCCCCATCTTCAGATTATTCCTGTTCTCATCCCCCCATCTCCAGATTCCTGTTCTCGGCCCCCCCCCATCTTCAGATTCCTGTCCTCAGCCCCCCCCCATCTTTAGATTCCTATCCTCAGCCCCCCCATCTTCAGATTCCTGTTCTTATCCCTCCCCCCATCTCCAGATTCCTGTTCTCAGCCCTCCCCCCCATCTTCAGATTCCTGTTCTCACCCCCCATCTTCAGATTCCTGTTCTCACACCCCATCTTCAGATTCCTGTCCTCAGCCCTCCCCCCCCCATCTTTAGATTCCTGTCCTCAGCCCTCCCCCCATCTTCAGCTCCCCCTTCACAGCACCATCAGCTTCCTCCACGATACTCACAAAGCAGGCAGCAGCTGGACAGCGCCGCATGGACGGCAGCAAGCATGAAGATGACATCAGAAGCAGGGCAGCTCTGGAAGGAGGGCGGGATCTGCACAACTTTTCCAGGTAACCAGCTTGTGATTGGTTGCTAGCAACCAATCACCTGCGGGTTAACTTGAAGTCCCGCCCTCCATCCGGAGCTGTACTGGCTCTGATATCAGCCTCCTGCCGTCCGCCATTCAGGATGGCTGAGCAGATGGCTGAGTGGGCTCCTAAATGGCAGCGGCGGCCGCAGGATGCGCCCCCCCAGATTTTGCGCCCAGTGCGGCTGGCCCCCCCAGCACCCCCCACGCTACGCCACTGCATGTAGCACAGGGGTGAATCACCAACAAGGCAACGTAGGCAAATGCATAGGGCTGGGACTGGAAGGAGTGAGGAGGTGTAAAATGGGAGGAATGAATTCTAAAGAATACATTTCCTGAGAAAATATTGACGCTACCGCTTTTCACTCTGCAGATACCAGATGCCTGGCTGTCATGCTGAGCCTCAGCATGCATTCCTGGCACACTCCTGCCAGAATGAATGACTTCCATGTGCATTCACTGGACATGTTATTTCTGCTGGCTAATCCGTTCTAAAGCTTGCAACCCGTATGTAGTATGCAGAGACGATGACAGCACCTGGCAAGGAATGTAACCGTTGCAATGTTGAAAGGTGGAGTTTAATTCCTCTTTAAAAACAAAGTGTTTTAACCACTTCTGGACCAGAAGGATTTGCCCCCTTAATGACCAGGCCATATTTTGTGATTGGGCACTGCGTTACTTTAACGGACAATTGTGCGGTCGTGCGACGCTGTACCTATATATAAATTGATGTCCTTTTTTTCTCTACAAATAGAGCTTTCTTTTGGTGGTATTTGATCACCTGTGCGATTCTTATTTTTTGCTCTATAAACAAAAAAAGAGCGACAATTCTGGGGAAAAAAAGCAATATTTTTCACATTCTGCTATATAACATTCCCAAAAAAAATTGTAAAAATTAATTTTTTTTATATTTTTAGGCCAATTTGTTTTCTGCTACATATTTTTGGTAAAAAAAATCGCAATAAGCATATTTTGATTGGTTTGTGCAAAGGTTATCGCGTCTACTAACTATGGGAAAGATTTATGTAATTTTTATTGTTTTTTTTTTTACTAGTAATGGTGGCGATCTGCGATTTTTTGCGGGACTGCGACATTGCGGCGGACAGATCGGACTGACATTTTTGACACTTTTGGGGGGACCAGTGACATTACTACACTAATCAGGGCTAAAAATATGCACTGTTACTGTAATAAAGACACTGGGGAAGGGAAGGGGTTAACAGTGTGGGTGATCAAGGGGTTAAATTTGTACTTTGGGGCGTGTTTCTAACTGTGGGGGGGGGCGTGGTTTGTGGACTGACCATAGAGACCTGTGATCCTATATAGAAGCAGGATCACATGGGCTCTGTGATCATTCCAGGGAGAAGAACGGTCAGCTGTGTTTACAACCGTTCTTCTCTCTCAGCGGGGACTGATCATGGGTATTATGCGGCAATATGAGCCGCCTGAAAAAATATATATACAAAGTATATTCCTCGCGCCAATGGAATTGCAAGGGTATTATGTAGATTAAAATATTATTTAAAAAATATTTTAAAAACTGTTAGCCTAAAAACAATATACTTTGCAGCTGCTGTATAAGTAAAAGGTATTGGATATAAATGGTCTTATAGAAGACCAAATACAGCGCTTGCTAAAACCAGTGGATGCCAGTATCTGTATCACTCTCTATATAGTAAGTGCAATTCCAGTGTAAACTTAACGTCTAATAAAATAATTCAACATATATTCATCAAAAAACATCAAAAAGAAACTTCCTCTAGTGGGTACTTGTGCAAATTACTGCATGGTGAATAAGCATATAAATATAAAAACAGATACAAATATGAGTGAAGAAATATAAAATTACTAAAATGTTTTTGAATATTGTCAGAAAAAAGTCCAAAATATATAAAGTGACTTCAGTGCTCAAAAATAGCGGTGAATGTCCTTAGTGACAATAAATCTTTGAATCCAAAAGTGCAAGTGCTCTGGCGTGGTTTGCCGTGACATCAATTCCTTTGTGAATAGGTAAATTGGATCACTTACCAGATTGAGTGGGCTCTATATGCCATATGGCACTAGAACCATTCTCGCTTGAAAAGCCCCCTGGGCTTAGTAGGTTTCTCCTTTGGGTGGTTCTATGAGCTGCTGATGGCTCCTCTAGGCTCCAGGTTACTCGGTCTTATAAATCAGTCTCCTTCTTTATCTCCTAGCCTGAGAGACAGAAGGTATGGAACAAATCACAAGGGAGCTCCAGGGGGGATTCAACAGCTAGATATTCTGGGAGTGGTACAGATGGTACAGAGGACCACCAGCCGCCATACTACTTCCGGCTGGAATGAAGGTCCCTTCATTTATAAGTGCACATAAAGTGAAAAGTATCTCACGACCACGTAACACATATATGCGTCATCCAAGAAGTGGACTTTAAACCTGAGTGCCCCATATATGAGTTCTGGTGATTGTGCTGGGAGCATGCTCGATTACGTGCTCCCAGCACTGAGACTGACCCGTGGGTGACAGCCCCGAGTCTCTCTGATTTAGACCCCAGGTAACCGGATCCCGATCACAGTTATCATTCAATCCCTATGTTGTTCTTTCACTGTGAACAGGATAAACAACACACTACATTGTATTTGTTGCTCCTCACTAGAGGACATGTCTGCAAAGAAAAAAAAAAGATTACTTAGTTCAGGGCTTTATCTAGTATAAATAATAAATATACTAGTGCGCTCAAGTAAATTGCAATTAAATACAATCCAACAGAAACCACATCTAAAAAAATGTGTGTGAATATAAAACACGTGCAATTCCCACAAAGTGAAACAGTGACATCATAAATAAATATAAAGTGAATAAGTCCGAAAAATAGTGACACAAAGTTCTCCTCTGGAAACTTTCAAATTGTTGACTTTCCTGTTTTCACACAAGTCCAGAATTCCAAAGATCCCAAATAGTGAAAAAGGAAGTGACCACAGCAGTGTAAAGGAGGCTCCTTACCCGCCTTCCAGCGTATCACAGCATATAGATTACGTCAAACATTGGAAGAAGGGTCTATGAGCCAATCTTCACCTCCACACAAAGTGCCACCACGTGAAGTAAATGGATTGGCCTCTTACCAGAGCTTAAATGCACATGGGCTTTACACAATTCTCAGACAGAGACCACAGTGAACCCGCCAGAATGGATGTGTATGAGACTGCCAGTATCCATATCGGATGTCACAGCAGTGAAGCCAGTTGGTTATGCATACGGGGTTTACCAAGCACTTTCTTGGCTTTATTTTGTCCTGGATATCGTACTGTCCAATTCCCTTGAAGCTTATTCCCAACCACCAGGGAATTCCTTGCTTGTCCTTTACTTTCTTGTAATGAACACCATATGTGGGCAAAGCTTCCACTATTTTCATATACCGGACTATTGCCTGTCCTCTGGTGACTCCGTTTCGTTTTTTGAAATGTTCAATCACTCGATCTTCGCAGTAGGTAAGTGAGGGGTGTTCCTGCAGAGTTCTGGTGGGAAGAGCTGGCAAAACCTTCCGATCTTCTGTGCATTTTCATCACTGCTGTAGTCTCCTCTAGCCTCCTGCAGGATGAGTGCAGCCAACTTGAAGACAGTCTCACTGGCCACTTCTATCTGCCCCTGCAAAGACAGAGATGGTCAGCTCCAGTTGAGTGATCCCAACTAGTACATGCCTGTCGACAGGCGCCTTAGGGGCGCCCCTGTCCAAGTCCTCCCCCTCTCCATGTCTAAACATGTATGTGTGATCATACAGGGCGGGGATCTCCCGCTGTGACACTGACCTTGGATCTGAAATGCTCGGTGCCCGCTGAAACAAAACCTGCCTCCTGGACCACCTCCTATGATAAATAGCACACTGATCCAATGCTGGGAAATTTTTTTTACAGTGGCTGCCAAGCAGTTCAAATCCAAGCTCTGTGTCACAGCGGGAGATTTCCGCTCTGTGTGATTCGGGCACTGGTAGGCTGCATTGATGGGCACTGGTAGGCTGCATTGATGGGCACTAATAGGCTGCATTAATGGGCACTGGTAGGCTACATTTATGGGTACTGGTAGGCTGCATTGATGAGCACTGATTGGCTGCACGGATGAGGCTGCATTGATGGGCACTGGTAAGGCTGCATTGATGGGCACTAATAGGCTGCATTGATGGGCAATAATAGGCTGCATTGATGGGCACTGATGAAGTTGCACTGATCAGGCTGCACTGATAGGCACTAATAGGCTGCATTGATGGGCACTGATAGGCTGCATTGATGGGCACTGATGAGGCTACACTGATGAGGTGGTAATGATGAGTACTGATAAGCTGCACTAATATTGCTGCACTGATAGGCTGCACTGATGGCCACATATAAGACTGCACTGATGCATTTTTGATGAAAACCATGGGCAGTAATTGTGATGCATCGCAGAATTGAATCAAATCATTGACAGGATGATCGTAATTGAATTGTGAGACCAGTGAAGATGCGCACCTCTACTTTTTGCTGTTATTAATAAGGGTGAAAGTGAAGAATAATCTCAAATTTTGGGTTGTCACACCAGACCAGAAATAGAGTGCAATTATTCCAGTGGAGACACTAGTTCTGGTAATCTTGGTAACAGCTATGGATTCCCACACTTTGGAGAGATTTCCTGTCACTTCCTGTTGTGGCTATGGATCATTCTTCAGTTGTTTGGTTGAACGTGTCTACCTCAGCTGTGCTGGGAAAAATTCTTACTTTATTTTTGTTCGTCTTTTTATTCTTATTTTTTCATTTAATCTTTCTTCAGTCTAGATACTCTGTACACCATAGATAGTTTTTTTTTTTTTTTTCTTTGGTGACCTCAGTCAAGACTTTAAAAACTTGACATGAGTCTCTACACAGCAACTATCTGGATCAGCATATCCTCAGCAACAGTTTTGGAGGCTATATACTTTACAGACCCTGCTGAACTGGAAGACTGTGAGGCTAGCTTGGCACCTTCAGGCATTGGGCTCTGCATTGTGGTGCTTTCCAGGTCTTCGAGTACTGTGTTAGTTAGCTGCAGAGCACTCCTCAGGTACAGAGCTGTGGAGCTGAGTAAGGCCTGTCAGGCTGAACCACTGGGATCTATCTCACAGTTGGGACCATTGGATGCCATTTTACAAATCCTTCTACCACCATCTTATTTTGGTAACGTTTAAGACTGAGGGATTGCGCACTGACATCATGCATTATGTGGAGTGCTGTGAGTACATGCTCCGCATTCTCCATCCCACAATTCAGCCTAGAGAAAGCACCATCCTGCTGCTGCTTCTGTTCTGAAACACTAAGTGGATCTCTGGCTTTGTTCCACAGCTCATCTAACTTATTCAGTCACCTCTGGCTGTTTAAAATCCACTTCAGCAGCTGCTACCAAGATTTGTGAGTACTTGAGGCCTTGCCTCACATTGGGCCTAGTTGCTGCCCCCAACGTAAAGCTATGTGTCTTAAAGATAATAGTTCTGTGGGCATTTTTCCAGTATCCACAGATGGAACTGACGCCTGTAACCAGGACAGCTATTGTTACAGCAGAATCTTTTTCAGCTCCATTGGCCATGGCCAAGGCCTCTCCAAGTTTGCCAGGGACTTCCTAGCTGTCAGCGTCTGATCTGACCCCCTGTGTAATAGTTCAAAGAGAGCACCAAATGAAAAATCTTTCAGGAGTTCAAACTCTATATTGTTCAATATTATATAAAAACAAAGTTCTGCCCTACAATTTGTGATATATAAAGTGACTTGTGCTAATAATATGTAAAGCAAAGTGAGTACTGTATATCATTAAACCTAAAAGTCCATAGAAGTGAAAACCACAGGTGTTTTAACTTGAATATTGATAGGTGAAACCCTGAAGGTTCATTCAAGAGGTCACCACGGTGTACATATTCCCCACCCACACAGAGGGTTAAATGCGCTTACCAAAATTTCCAGAATGCTATCAGCACAGAGTTAAGCAGGCATCAGGAGAATAAGCTCTCCAAAGTTATAATTTGTGCAGTGGGTTAGCCAATCAGATCCAATCCAGCAGATCAGCCATCATAAAAACAAAAAATATCTCCACAGAGTGTAAAACCATATTGCATTTATATAATAGCATGTATTAAAATGAATGAAACACATCCAATAAGAGAAAACAGACATTTCATCAAATACTCCAAGAAGCTGAGTTGCAAATGTAGCAAGGAACACAATGATAAAGATGAGCCTCAAGCCAATGAGTTTTGTCTAATAAGATATAATCTGGGGTGTGAGCCCCCATCCTCCATTGTGTTTATATAGGAAGAATAATCAAAATGTAATTTTCAAACCTGTGAGTAAACATAAATTGTTGATCTACCTGGAAATGGCTTCCAAGATGGCGTCCGGCATGCGTGCCACGCCTCGATTTGATTACAAGTACTGCGCATGCGCTGCTTCTAACCTCGATCTTAACCACTTAAGCCCCGGAAGATTTTACCCCCTTCCTGACCAGGGTTTTTTTTGTGATTTTTTACTGCGTGACTTTAACGGACAATTGCGCAGTCGTGCGACGCTGTACCTAAATGAATTTCTCGTCCTTTTTTTCCCACAAACAGAGCTTTCTTTTGGTGGTATTTGATCACCTGTGCGATTTTTTGATCATGCGCTATAAACAAAAAAAGAGCGTAATTTTTGCAAAAATAACAATATTTTTCACTTTTTTTTATATGAAATTCCCCCAAAAAATAATGTAATAATCAAAATTTTTTAACATTTTCGGCCCAATTGTTTTATGCTACATATGTTTGGTAAAAAAAATCGCAAAAAGCGTATTTTGATTGGTTTGCGCAAAAGTTATCGCGTTTACTAACAAAGGGAAAATTTGTCATTTTTGGTGTGTTTTTTTTTTTTAATGAGTAATGGCGGCGATCTGCGATTTTTTTTTGCGGTACTGCGACATTGCGGCGGACAGATCGGATTCTTGACTGACATTTTTGACACTTTTGGGGGTACCAGTGACATTACTGCAGTAATCAGTGCTATACATATGCACTGTTACTGCAAAAATGACACTGGCAGGGAAGGGGTTAACTGTATTGGACAGGGAGGGGTTAAGTGTGTCCTAGGGGCGTGATTCTAACTGTAGTGGGACAATGCTATTGGTGTAAAAACAAAGATCAACGGTTCTACATAGTAGAACCGTCTGATCTGCATTTTTACACAGGGAGAATGACAGGCGGCTTGTTTACATAAGCCGCTCTGTCTTTCTCTCGCTGTACCGGCGCTCACCCGCTATTGGCTCTAATAGCAGTGACAGGCGAGTGACGTAGATCTACGTCACTCTGCCTGGCCGGGGCTGACTGCCGCAGTAAATATACTGTGCACAGTCGGCAACCGGTTAAAACAGATCAAAGGGCCGTGCATGCATCATTATGTCTACCGGGAATGTATTGTTAAGAATTTCACATAACACTCACAACCCGGAAATGGTCATCATGCGTTCCAAGCCTCAGTTGAGGAAAGATGACATTGCTTAAGACTGTAGGGAAACATGTTTGTTAACAAGATAAATTACTGTTGGACAGAGTAAAAATTATATATAATATAATTTATAACATAGTATCCTATTCTTGTTACACAAAATAGTGCTGATATTATATGTTTTAAAGGATATCATACTGTATCTTATATAAGTGTAAAAGAAAAATTAAGAAACTAAAAACAATTATAGATCCTCATCTTCATCATAGGAATTGGATGGAATATATTTATTTTCCTCACTCAATATAGATGATATGTCCTAAAAAGGCTCAAAAGGAGACAAAAAAGAAGAAATTATTGTATTAAGAAGCATTAAAAAAGGCATTGATGTCCCATTCCACATTCATTCTGTGTGGGGAGTAGGACTTAAATTCATAAATCCAAAAGGTTTCTAGCCTTGAGACCCCCCCTTACCTTGGAACCTCCCCTCCATGGTGGTACATATTTATCTATGATGTGAAACTAAGAGCCACTAGGATTTTTGTTATTGTATGGCAGGTAGTGTTTAGGGACACTATGATTCGTTCTGCCCTTTTTATAATTTGTGATATGTTTATTCACCCGCACAGAGAATGAATGTGTAGTTCTGCCTACATACTGTTTCCTGCAGGGTCAGGCTAGTAAGTAGACAATACTTTTTGTGGCACATGTAGTGAAATGTTTTATCTGATATTTGCATTTTGTTATCGTAGATTTGAAAGATTCAGTCTTTTTTCTACCGCAAGTGTTGTCGCAATAGATATTTGCTCAGGGGGATTAATTAGTGTATTTAAAGATGTAGTTCTCAACAATTTAGATAAAGGACACCCCAAAATAAAGAACTAGTCTCCCCACCAACCCCCTCCCTCCCGGATAAAGGGGGCGGAATTGTAGTTTTAGACAAGATAGATTATCAAAATGAGATGTACAGAATCTTAGGAGATGGCCAAACATACAAGGCGTTATTTAATAATCCAAATGGAAGTTATAGAATTGAATTCACTAAATTATTGGACAAAAGTTTAAATAATCATATTTTGGATAAAAAAAAAAAGTGCTTACTTGATTCCAGTTGCCCCTAGAATCCTGGTGATGTATTATCTTCCTAAAGTACACAAAAATCCTACACACCCACCAGGACGCACGATAGTAAGTGGCATAGATTCAGTTACTTCCCGCTTCAGGCATTATATTGATTTTTATTTACGGCCATTAGTGAGGGAAAAAACCTTCATATTTAACAGATACCAAAGAGACCATTAAACTCCTCAAAAGAATTGATCTTCAGAGTAATTATTTACTGGCCACAGTGGATGTGGCCACACTATATACATGTATCCCACACCATTTGTGTTTAGAGGCAGTTAGTTACAATTTAGTGGAAGATGGTAATCGTCCTCTATCACAACAGCAGTTTATAATGAAGTTATTACAGTTTGCCACGAAACTGAACTATTTCTGGTTTGAAAGTAAATTTTATCTCCAACAAAAGGGTGTAGCTATGGGGGCTAAGCTTGACCCCAGCTTGGCCAAGATATATAGATAATATCCTGCTCCTTTGGAATGGCGATCAAGAGTCTTTACACAACTTTGTTTCACTTCTTAATGCCAATGATAGGAGTATTTCCATGGCTTATGAGGCAATCAAGGAGAAAATAAATGTTCTCGATTTGGTGATACCAATTATGAACCAGAAGTTTGAGATCAAGACATATTTCAAACCAACAAACCGTAATGGGTTTATACCTGTTGATAGTTGTCATCATAGGTCATGGCTAAGCTCAGTTCCCCGCAGCCACTTCCTCTGACTGTGCTGTAACTATACAAATACTCAGGATTTCCATTAACAACACAAATCCTGAAACAGGTTTTTGGAAGTTACCAAGAATTGTTGGATAGGGAAATACAGAAGGCATCTAATGTTGAAAGGAATTTACTTTTGAGTAATAAACCCCATCAACTGAAAGAAGGGGCATTTAAAAGGTCCTTTTTTACATCCCTTTCAGTCCAACATAAACAAATTAAAGTCATCTTAAATAAACTCTGGGACATTCTAAAAAATGACCGTATACTTGACCCTATTCTACCAGAGAGAGCCAGAGTTGTTTACAAGGGAGCACCCTCAGTTAGGCGTAATATCACTCCTAATGTAATTAATCCCCCTGTGAAAACGAAATATTTTCATAATATGCCTGGTTAATACCCTTGCCGCAAGTATAATGTCTGTTGCCATAACACTTGCGGTAGAAAAAAAGACTAAAACTTTTTAATTTACAGTAACTAAATGCAAATACCGAATGAAACATTTCACTACATGTGCCATGAAAAATATTTTCTACTTACTAACCTGTTCATGCAGGAAACAGTATGTAGGCAGAACTACACGTTCGTTATCGGTGCGGGTGAAGGAACATATCGCAAATATTATAAAGGACCGAACGAATCATAGTGTCCCCAAACACTACCTGTGATACAATAACAAAAATCCTAGCGTCACTGAGTTTAAAATCATAGATAAATATGTACCACCATGGAAGGGAGGGTCCAAGGTAAGGGGGGGTCTCAAGGCTAGAAACCTTTTGGATTTATGAATTGAAGTCCTACTCCCCACACAGAATGAATGTGGGATGGGACATCAACGCCTTTATTAAGGCTACGTTCACATGTGGGCGTAGCGGATTACGGGCAGAATCACCGGGATTCTGACCGCGATCCGGAATCATTGCAAATCGTGGGACGCCTGTCCGATGCCTGTGATTTGCAACGGCACCCCAAATGCTGTATGATGTTGCCACGATTTCCGCCTGCCAAATCGCGGTAACATTGCGCAAACAGAATCGCGGGACGCATGACGCACAAAAGAAGCTCCTGTACCGCGATTCTGTTTGCGCGATGTTACCGCGATTTGGCAGGCGGAAATCGCAGCAACATCGCACAGCATTTGGGGTGCCATTGCAAATTACGGGCATCGCACAGGTGTCCCGTTATTTGCAATGATTCCAGATTGCGTTCAGAATCGTGGTGATTCTGCCCGTGATCCACTGAGCCCACATGTGAACGTAGCCTTATGCTTCTTAAAGCGTGGGAGTGACGTCACCGCGGCTCCGGCCAATCAGATGGCCGGATGCCGCGATCCCAGAAGACGGGTGACTGGACATGTCGCCCGTCATACAGGTGAGCGGGCGGCACGGCGGGGGCTCGTTCTTAGGTAAGTATTTCGTAATGAGCTAGTATGCGATGCATACTCGCTCACTATGGGTTTCTCTTTCAGGTTGCTGCAAAAAAAAAAAAAAAAGTTTCATGGGTTTACAATCTCTTTAATACAATAATTTCTTCTTTTTTTGTCTCTTTTTGGGCCTTTTTAAGATATGATATCTATATTGAGGGATTTAAATATATCCCATCCAATTCCCTATGATGAAGATGAGGATCTATAATTGTTTTTGGTTTCTTAATTTTTCTTTTTTATTTAAGTTTTTAATTCCTTTAACATAGGATACATTACGATATCCTTTTAAACGTATAATATCTGCACTATTTTGTGTACCAAGAATAGGATACAACATTTTAAAAAGTGTTATATATCATTTTTACTCTGTCCAGCAGTAATTTCCCTTGTTTACAAACATGGTTTTGTCCATTGTTGATGAGATTAGCGTTAGGGCTCTTTCACACGGTCCGCCTCCGCAGGCGGATCCGTGTTGCTCAGCGGGGATCGATCCGCGATCCCCGCTGAGCCGGGCGGATGACAGCTCCGTCTCCGCTTGCAGAGCGGAAAGGGAGGTGTCTCAGCACCCGCTGCCCTCTATGGGGGATCGGAGGAGAGCGGACCGCTTGTCCGCTCTCATCAGATCCGCTCCGCTCCGATTACTGAACGGATGGAAAAATAGGGTTTCCATCCGTCCAGATTTCAGCACAGGATCGGATGCGGATGGCAGCGGGTGTCAGCGGAGGTGACCTCCGCTGACACCCGCTGCCCCATAGAGCTGCATGGAGGATCCGATCAGATCCGCCTAAAAAACTGACAGGCGGATCTGATCGGACCGCCCGTGTGAAAGAGCCCTTACAGTATTGAACTCCATTCTAAGGCCTCTTTCACTTGGCTCCGCTGCGGGACTTTTTGGCCTCTTTCACATGGCCGCTCTGGTGTTTGGCTCCGCTGCGGGACTTTTTTTTTTTTCACGGAGCGGATGACATTTGTGTCATCCGCTCCGTATGTCCGCATATCATCCCATCCGCTTGCGGATGATATGCGGACATAATGTAAGTCTATGGGCATAGCGGATGTCACCGCTGACATCCGATTTTCCTTCCTTTCCGTTGAAAAATAGGGTTCTGTTCCGTTCCAAAAAATGGAACAGAACCGAAAGGAAGAAAGTCGGATGTCAGCGGATGGTATTCCGCTGACATCCGCAATGCCATTGACTTACATTATGTCCGTAAATCATCAGCAAAAAAATAGGATGATTTGCAGACATACGGAGCGCCCGTGTGAAAGGGCCCTTAAGGATGGTCATCTTTCCTCAACTGAGGCTTGGAACACATGATGACCATTTCCGGGTTGTGAGTGTCATATGTAATTCTTAACGATACATTCCCGGTAGACGTAATGATGCATGCACAGCCCTTGGATCTGTTTTAAGATCGAGTTAAGAAGCGACGCATGCGCAGTACTTGTAATCAAATCGAGGCGTGGCACGCATGCCGTACGCCATCTTGGAAGCCATTCCCAGGTAGATCAACAATTTATGTTTACTCACAGGATTGATAAATACATTTTGATTTCTCTTCCTATATAAACACAATGGAGGATAGGGGCTCACACTCCATATGATGTCTTAGACGAAATGCGTTTGTCGAGCATTATCTTTATCATTGCGTTCCTTGCTACGTTTGCAACTCAGCTTCTTGGTGTATTTGATGAATTGTCTGTTTTCTCTGATGTGTTTCATTCCTTTTATTAAAAGTTATATGAACGGTTTTACACTGTGTAGAGATTTAAAGAGAAGTTTTTGGCCCTGAACTATGAGAAATCGGATTGGCAGACCCACCGCACAGATTCTTGCTTTGGAGAGCTTAGTCTCCTTATGCCTGCTTGACTCTGTGCTGATAGCATTTGAGTCTACGAATTTTGGTTAGTACGTTTAACCCTCTGTGTGGGTGGCAGATATGTACACCATGGTGACCTCTTGAATGGACCTTCAGTGTTTCAAGTTAAATATTCAATATTCAAGTTAAACCCCTGTGGTTTTCACTTCTATGGACTTATTACGTTTAATGATAAACTCACTTTAGTGACTTTTTACACTTTATATGAGTATGGCATTCTATACGTGTATTGCTTTAAATATTATTAGCACAAGTCACTTTATATCACATATTGTTATGCAATTTTCTTCTTGTATATTATTATACAATGTTGTCAAATTGTGATGTCTGCAGCTGTCCATTGTAATGCACTATAATATTACAATCTATATTGTTCAACATGTTGACTGTCCTTTGCCCTGCTTGTTGTAACCAGCTAAACAATAAAGACTTTAGACTCCTATGGATATTTCATTTAGCACTCCCTATGACCAATTACACCTGGATTTCTCAGCTCAGGTGAATGTCCTCCACTGGGGGAATTCCTGTCTTTTTATTGAGCTACCGAATACAGGCCAATTGGGCTCAAATAATGAATTTATCCACATTTTGATAACTTGTAAAAATCCATGTCCTGCTCGCCTCAACCAATACCTCTTGACCCCCTCTGTGACTGTGACCCAAACTGCATCTGCAGCCCTTGTTGTAATTTATTTTTTAAGTTGCAAACAGTAACTTTATTGAAAATAGTGCGGTGTACAGCAGTAACAGAGTATATAAAAAGAACAGTACATTCAATCACAGTGTCAGCAAATCAGGACAAACAATGAAAAGTACAATAGGAGGAAGGTGAATACATAGGACTAATCAGGTGGGCACACAAGAACATGAGACCATAAGGACTTAACCCTCAGCCCTGTGGGGGAGGGCGGCAGGTAGAACAATGGAGCAGGACATAAGTGTTTCCGGGGGTTGAATGGTGGGCCACCCACACACAATGTTTCCCAAGGTATATCAGCTAGGAGATATGTAAGATTGGCAGCAATGATGGGTGCCTCTACAGCCCCGTGGGGAACTACTGAAGCCACCTGTCCCAGACCTTATTAAACTTTGTGGGACATCCCCTGTTAATATAAATCAGGCGTTTATATGGCAAGGTATTATTTACTTCACGTTTCCAGGCATTGAGGTCAGGTGGTACATTGTGCATCCATTGTCTGGCAATACATTTCCTGACTATAAACAAAGTCTCATGAAGAAAGATTTTAGTAAATTTGTTAAGATCCCCGTCAGGGAAGATCTCCAACAGGCAAGGTTTGGGGTGAAGCGTCAGGGGGGGACCCCATTTCATCATGTAGGAACTGAACTATCTGTCTCCAGTACCCTTGTATCAATGGACATTGCCAAAGGAGGTGGTAAAAAGTCGAGTTAGACCGATTATCGGCAACACCATTATATCGAGGGCCGATTTGCACTTTCCCCGATATATCGGAATTGGCCTTTGGATTACCGATATTTCCGTGAGGTCATCATGTATGTTGTGCTACGCGCCTCCACGCACTGGGCAACTTCTGCGACCTTCTTAGGCCGCCTCCCTCAGCCTCGTCACAGTGTGTTTTACCCACCGCGTTTGGAGTCGGAGCAGTGAGGGATCTTCAGTCACAGACACAGTGCACGTTGTGTAACACAGCCACCGTGGCCACCCACCACCCACAGCTGCCCGGGGCCAGCCAGCCACCCAGTCCCACACATCCACAGGCCTACCAGCCACAGGCCCTGCCTATCTATACCTGCCAGCCACCCACCAGCCCTGGGCCTGTACCTGCCACTGCCAGCCACCCACCACACAGGGTGCCAGCAAGCCAACCACCAAAGGGTGCCAGCCAGCAAAGGGTGCCAGCCAGCCAGCAAAGGGTACTAGCCAACCACCCACCACAGGTTGCCAGACAGCCAGCCATCACAGGGTGCCAGCCAGCCACCCACCCACCAAAGGGTGCCATCCAGCCAGCCATCCACCACAGGGTGCCAGCTAGCCACCCACCACCCACCACAGGGTGCCAACCAGCCAGCCAGCCACCCACCACAGGGTGCCAGCCACCCACCCACCACAGGGTGCCAGCCAGCCACCCACCACCCACCACAGGGTGCCAACCAGCCAGCCAGCCACCCACCACAGGGTGCCAGCCACCCACCCACCACAGGGTGCCAGCCAGCCACCCACCCACCCACAGAAGGGTGCCAGCCAGCCATCCACCAAAGGGTGCCAGCCAGCCACCACAGGGTGCCAGCCAGCCACCCACCAAAGGGTGCCAGCCAGTCAGCCACCCACCACATGGTGCCAGCCAGCCCCCCACCGCCCACCACAGGGTGCCAACCAGCCACCCACCCACCCACCACAGGGTGCCAGCCACCCACCCACCACAGGGTGCCAGCCAGCCACCCACCCACCACAGGGTGCCAGCCAGACACCCACCCACCACAGGGTGCAAGCCAGCCACTCACCCACCAAAGGGTGCCAGCCAGCCACCCACCCACCACAGGGTGCAAGCCAGCCACCCACCCAGCAAAGGGTGCCAGCCAGCCACCTACCACAGGGTGCCAGACAGCCAGCCACCCATCAAAGGGTGCCAGCAGCCAGCCACCCACCACAGGGTGCCAGCAAGCCACCCACCACAGGGTGCCAGCCAGCCACCCACCAAAGGGTGTCAGTCAGCCACCCACCACAGGGTGCCAGCCAGCCACCACAGGGTGCCAGCCAGCCACCCACTAAAGGCTGCCAAACACTCATTACCACAGGGTGCCAGCCAGCCATTTTGTTTAAGCCTACATTAGTAGTGTCTTTTCAAGTTTCAATGGAGATGGATGGAGACAGAAAAATTTAAAGTGTGGTCTTGGAGTATTTCTCTTCTCCATCTCCAGGAAAATCAGCAGCACTGTGCAAGACGTGCAAAAACAATGTAAGCATGGGATCAATAACTGCAAAAACCAAAAATACATCAAATCTTTGGGCCCATCTAAGAGTTCATCATCTTGAATTGTATAATGCAGGACAGAAAAAGAAATGAATCACAAGGTGAAACATCACTATCCCAAGCAACAATAACCGATAGGTTTCAGAAAAAAAAACAGGTGGCTAAAATCACATGGAAGATCCCAAATGATGGACAGAGTAATCAAAGAGATGATGGTCACTGATAACCAGCCATTTACAATGGTGTCTGACTTTGGATTTAAGCGGTTCGTGTCCATGCTTGAGCCAAGGTGCACACTAAAGAGTGACAAATTTTATCGAACTGAAATGCTGCCAAAAGTTCACTAAAAGGTCGTTGACAAAGTAAAGGCTATGTTGACACCAGAGAATGCTGGCAACTCACTCTCATTCATGACTGACTGCTGGTCAGGACAAACAGAATCACTAATGAGTTTTACATGCCACTTCATTGACAGCAGATGGACAAGAAGGCATTTGGTGTTGAATACAAAAGTGATGCAAGGATCCCACACGGGGGAGTACATTCGAGAAATGTTTCTAGGCATGCTAGAAGAATGGGGAATCACCAAAGACTGTCAATCACAATCAGTATGCCAAGGATAAGAGAGCGGGGGCAGGGCGAGCCATGCTCTGTGTCTGAATGGAAAGACAGCAGTGGTTCGGGAACGAGCCTGCTCGGGTGCCCCCAGTGTAAGCTGCTTGCTGTGGGGGCGCTTGGCAGTAGGGAGGGGCCAGGAGCGCTGGCGGAGGGCCCAAGAAGAAGAGGATTGCGGCTGCTCTGTTAAAAAATATTGCACAGAGCAGGTAAGTATGAAATGTTTGTTATTTTTTAAAACAAATCAGGCTTTAATATCACTTTAAGTACTTGCCCATCCCCTTGGGATATTATGCTAGATAGTTTTTTTATCATGATTATTTTATATGAACACCAGCAGGTATGCCCAGCGTCTCCATTCCTGTATCAGAAAAAACAAATTGAAAAGGATTAAGAGAGGTGCATGGAAGCCAGCCAGCCCCCAGTCTGATGTACTCACCCTCCAGTCTGCCACCAACCAAGTAGGCCTGTCTCATGATTTAAATAAAGAACAGGGGTTTAGTTGACACGCATTTGCAAACGCATGTGTAAGCTGCAGGGCCACTACACGGCACCCTGTTTTACCTGAAGTCCTAACACTTTTAATTTGAGTGTCTCCACACTGAGAGCACCTGGCTGCTAATGGATGCATAGGAGGCAGGTGGGAGGGAGCAGCCCAAACCTCCCCTGGTCTAGTATCTCAAAACTTTAATAGTGATGTTCTTGTGATGGTACAAACTTAAAACGACCAGCTGAGAAGCATACACCTCCAACCCCTTGGCGGATACAGTGTAAAACACAGATTGGGACTTTATATGAGGCAACTGGCCTGTATAGCACAGTGCCTCCATCCCTAATTTCATAAAATATTTGGGACTTTACATGAGACAAGCAGGTCATGCTATGGTCTCCATCCCTATATATGAAAAAAACTGGGGTCAAATCAGACTGCATCCACCAAAAAAACGCACGAAAATCGCACGGTGGGACTTTAAATAAAGCACCAGCCTGTAGGCAAGGTGCCTCCATCCCTGGTTACATAAACAATGTGGGCTATGTGGGACTTTAGATGAGACACCAGCAGGTATGTCCAGCGTCTCCATCCCTGTATCAGAAAAAATGAATTGAAAAGGATTAAAAGAGGTGCATGGAAGCCAGCCAGCCCCCAGTCTGATGTACTCACCCTCCAGTCTGCCACCAACCAAGTAGACCTGTTTCATAAATTCAATTTGTTTTTTCTGATACAGGGATGGAGACTATGGGGCCAAAAACACTTGTTATCTGCCAAAAAGGAGCTCGTACTTTTTTGAGCTTCAGTTATTTTGTTTCAGGAGACCGAACGTTTAGATGTGAACAGGGGCCATTGAATGTGATTTTGCTTGTTGAGCATTTTGGAGCTTCAGACCTAAGCATTTTATAACCTGAAAAATGCTCAGGTGTGAACAGGGCCTAACAGTTGGACATACTATAACTAGTGCCTTCCCCTAAAACAGAGAAAAAGATTTTTTTTTTTTTTATTCAAAGCAAACTCCCCCATCCATATATGTCTCTATGCTTTATTTTGCTGAGATATCACTTAGCAAAATAAAGCATGGACGTAGCCATCTTCAGTAAGGGTAAATGGTTCATATAGCATTTACTTCCAGAAATTCATCTGCCCTTAGCTCAGGCAGGAGGGTGTGCTTAGCTGAAAAAAACGTCTCCTCCCCTCCCAAAAACTTCTGGGATGTATGGCATCATTTGCCTAGGTATGAAAGCTAGGTAGTAACTAAAGAAATTAAAAAAAAAAAAAAAAGTTTAAAAGAAGCAAACATGATATCCTTTCCTATCTATTTACTAATGCTAGGGACATACAAATTCTAAGCCCCCGTTCACACTGGGGTGACCTGTCAGGCGACCTGGTCGCCTGACAGGTCACCGTAGGTCGCCTTCCATAGAGAAGCTGCGGACCCGTTCTAATAGGTGCGACACAGGTCGCTCCGACTTAGAAAAAGGGTCCGGAGCTTCTTTGGGGCGACCCGGAGCGACCTGCTTAGACTTCAATGTTATGAAGTCCGTGCCGGCCGCTCCGAGGTCACGGGGCGAGCAGCGCGCCGCGACCTATGAGGTCGCCCGGCAAAGTAGCGTCGCCTCAGTGTGAACGGGGCCTCAATAATCAATGTTGCTTGAGAGAGAGAAGTTCCAACTTTAATTGTGCTGCTTGAGGTTGTTTCTACAAAGCAGCTATCCTTTGTTGCCAGTAGTTTAGACATTAATGGCTATGTTGAGTTATTTTCGGGGGACAGCAAATTTGCACTGTTATACAAGCTGTACACTCACTACTTTACATTGTAGCAAAGTGTCATTTCTTCAGCGTTGTCACATGAAAAGGTATAATAAAATATTTTAAAAAATGTGAGGGGTGTACTCACTTCTGTGAGATACTGTATATCTACTATGGATTTATTTTTGCATCCATGGCAGAGTCTTATTCTGACGCTACAGGGCCTCTATCTCTAAGGCCCCTTTCAAACGTGCCGGATCTGTTTGGACAGACTCCGCTTGCTCAGCAGGAATCACTCCGTTGATCCCCTCTGAGCAGGCGAGTGACAGGTCCTTCTCCACTCATTATGCAGAGATGGACGTGTCATAGTTACGCTCTCCTCTATGGGGGATTCGGATGAAAATGGACAGCCTGTCCATTTTCATTTGTTCCTATCCGATCCAGCCTGCTGGATGGATGGCGAACATATCACCATCCATCTGTTTACAGCGGATCTTGTTGGATCGGATGCCTGGTGGTTGTCAGCGGACACATGTAGACATCCTTCTCCCCTTAGAGGTCAATGGGTGGTCTGATCGGGTCCGCCTGAAAAACAGACAGGCAGACCTGATCGGTCTGATTGTGTGAAAGGGGCCAAAGTGTGTCAGAGGCTCTTTTTATAACTATGATGCAGTTTCAGAGTCCTTACAGTCTTCTCCTGAAGAGGCTGCAATTCAGCAAATTCCACATCACTCAGATTTCCCAATGCAATGTCCGTATTTAAAATGTTCCTTCACGAGGATTAGCAACAACCTATGGACCCTTACTGAGAGCATAAAATAACTTTTTAACTATGAAAGGGAGTGTATTGGTAAATGTTCTCTGGCTACTACTGATACTCCAGTTTTGCACCTTAATAAGTATCCCACTAAACAGGTTGAGGGTGAATATACCTTAAGGGATTTCAGACTGTTGGACTCCTTACTTTGGTTTCAGTTTTAATTATCTCTATCTTATATTAGTGATGACCTCCATTTGTCAAACCATGTCACAATGGTTCATATTCTTTAAAAGGGGACCCCTTTGGCACATAGTCAAATCTTTAAATTCTGGATCTTTTGGAACAATTGTCTGAAGCCATAGGCTTCAGTTGTGATTGCCTTGAGTAAGCTTCTAAGCATGTGTCTTGCATTGGGATGATGTTCATATGCATAGGGCACTTTGGATATGGGCCTGGAACACTTACGATATGCCTCTTAAGAGATGCAGGAGATCTGTGGGTGAGGCAGAGGAGCGCCAGCCTTTATATACTGTACTAGTGCAACAGTAAGGCTCCATGTACACGGGACGCTGGAAATGGCCGTTTAGGAGCAGTTGGGCGTTT
This sequence comes from Pelophylax lessonae, assembly GCF_965119305.1. Lineage (NCBI taxonomy): Eukaryota > Metazoa > Chordata > Amphibia > Anura > Ranidae > Pelophylax > Pelophylax lessonae. The sequence goes on along the minus strand of NC_138770.1, from coordinate 464,486,361 downwards.
TTTTCAGAAGCCCCTGAACCCATCTACATTTTATCTTATCTGTCCATGTACACCAGGTCGTTTACAGTCATTTGCAGGCAGTTGCGTTCAGGGACTGTTTTTAGAACGCAATTATTTGCGTTCGAACGTGTGTTTCCCGGCGTTTCAAACGCACAAACGCGTCTGAACGCGCCCGAACGCGTCCGAACGCGATGACCCGCGTTTAGCGTTCGCGTTTTTCCATTTTAAAGGGGAATAATTTTTTTGACCTCTAGGAACGCTTCTAAACGCAAACGCCCGCAAACGCCGCTAAACGCCCGCTAAACGCGGGTACAAACGCGACCGAACGGACGTTTCAAACGTCCTAAAAATTCCAGCATTCAAAGGGACTTTTAACAACGTCCCGTGTACATGGAGCCTAACTCATAAGGAAACAGAGTCTATATTGCACCCAAGCCACAGATCCCAATGAAAAACACTGAAATAAAAACCTGATTTTTACTCAACCACCTAAGGCTCCATGTACACGGGACGCTGGAAATGGCCGTTTAGGAGCAGTTGGGCGTTTTTTTCAGAAGCCCCTGAACCCATCTACATTTTATCTTATCTGTCCATGTACACCAGGTCGTTTACAGTCATTTGCAGGCAGTTGCGTTCAGGGACTGTTTTTAGAACGCAATTATTTGCGTTCGAACGTGTGTTTCCCGGCGTTTCAAACGCACAAACGCGATGACCCGCGTTTAGCGTTCGCGTTTTTCCATTTTAAAGGGGAATCATTTTTTTGACCTCTAGGAACGCTTCTAAACGCAAACGCCCACAAACGCTGCTAAACGCCTGCTAAACGCGGGTACAAACGCGACTGAACGGACGTTTCAAACGTCCTAAAAATTCCAGCATTCAAAGGGACTTTTAACAACGTCCCGTGTACATGGAGCCTAACACAGCACTGTATGAATGTATATATAAAAAAATTATACTCACTGGGCTACAGAAAATTGATCTTCAATAAATTCAAAAAAAATCACAAGACAAAGAGTCTGTGCAAAAGTGCAAATATTAACCACTTAAGCCCCGGAAGATTTTACCCCCTTTCTGACCAGGGGGTATTTTGCGATTCGGCACTGCGTGTGCGACGCTGTACCTAAACTAATTTGACCTTTTTTTTCCCCACAAACAGAGCTTTCTTTTGGTGGTATTTGATCACCTGTGCGAATTTTTGATCATGCGCTATAATCAAAAAAAGAGCAAAAATTTAGCAAAAATAACAATTTTTCACATTTTTTTATATAAAATTCCCCAAAAAAATGTAAAAATCAAAATTTTTTTAAATTTTAGGCCAATTTGTTTTCTGCTACCTACGTTTGGTAAAAAAAAAATCACAATAAGCGTATTTTGATTGGTTTGTGCAAAAGTTATTGCGTTTACTAACTAAGGGAAAGATTTTTGTAATTTTTGTTGTTTTTTTTTAAACGAATAATGGCAGCGATCTGCGATTTTTTTTTTGCAGGACTGCGACATTGCGGCGGACAGATCGGACCCTTGACTGACATTTTTGACACTTTTGGGGGTACCAGTGACATTACTACAGTAATCAGTGCTATACATATGCACTGTTACTGTAAAAATGACACTGGCAGGGAAGGGGTTAACTTTATTAGAGATGCAGTGACTATGTGTGTCCCTAGGGGCGTGCTTCTTACTGTGCAGGGATGTGGCTGTGTGTGTAACAGCACAGATCAACGGTCCTACATAGCAGGACCATTAGATCAGTGCTTTTACACAGGGAAGAATGACAGACGGCTTTGTTTACACTAGCCGCCTGCCTTTCTCCCTTCACAGTGGACGATCGCGAGTGACCGGCGGACATGGGGTCCGCCGGTCACATGCACGGAGGTGTCCGTGAACGAGCCGAGGCGGGCGCTATTGGCTCCCAGGCTAGTGACGTACCAGTACGTCACTTTGTCTGGCCGGGGCTGACCGCCGCAGTATATGTACTTGCGGCGGTCGGCAACCGGTTAAAATGGTACCAAGACATACATCACACACACCTAAAACATACATTCAACCTCCCCTGACACTCCATATATCCATATGGGCCCATATTCATAAGGTGAAGAAGAAAAATAATGTGAACAAAAATATCCAAAAATTAAATGGATTGGTGATGGTATGCCCATATAGGGAAAATGACCTAGGATAAAGGGAGAAACTTGATGTTGATGAAAAACAAACTGATTTGCTGTTCAGTAAATGTGATGGAAAGTCTCCTTAGTACTGATAGCCATTTGTTTTAGAAAGATGAGGATATGACCTTGGTTAGTTCATAATTGGTGAATATATCACATCTGTTGTCAAGAAAAGATCTGCATGTGGTCCACAGAAGGTATATTGCTCAACAAAGAGCAATGTCACAAATTTGACCAGAGCATCTGATAATTCATTTTAAAAGAAAGCTGCATGAACAGGAAACCTCCCTCGCACATACAGGTATATTAATCCATTAGGTATCATCCAAACGATCAACGAAAGGACCCTCAGGTCACACAGTTGTATGACTCAATTAAGTGATAGCAAAATAGGAGTATACACATCCATCCAGTGAAGTTCATAAAGATGTTGAAGCCATCATTTCAGATGAATACATCTACCAAGTGTCCATAGTCCATAATTCCATCGCCAAGAAGGGGCTGGCAGGAGGGGTGGATGGTGTATGCACCTGACCGGTTTAGCCGGACACAGGCCGGCTGCTTTAGAGCCAAAGTAGTGAATGGCTTCATCCCTATGTGTTTATATGCTATGTCTATTAATTAGAAATATTAGGATATGACCTTGGTTAGTTCATAATTGGTGACTATATCACATCTGTTGTGAAGGAAAGATCTGCATGTGGTCCAGAGGAGGTATATTGTTCATCAAAGAGCAATGTCACAAATTGGACCAGAACATCTGATAAATAATTTCAAAGTGAGCTGCGTGAACAGGAAGCCTCCTTCGCACATGCAGGTAAAAGAATCCATTCGGTGTCATCCAAACGATCAACGAAAAGACCCTCAGGTCACACAGTTGGATGGCTCAATTGTTTGATAGAAAAATAGGAGTATACTCATCCATCCAGTGAAGTTCATAAAGATGTTGAAGCCATCATTTCAGATGAATACATCTCCCAAGTGTCCATAATCCATAATTCCATCACTGGGCTGGCAGGAGGGGTGGATGGTGTATGCAGCTGACCGGTTTCGCCGGACACAGGCCGGCTGCTTCAGAGGCAAAGTAGTGAATGGCTTCCTCCCCATATATATGCAATGTCTATCAGTTGTTTGAATATGGCTGCCATGCCACATGTACGCAGGCGCACAAACCCGACGACAAAAAAGCGCGCGAAGAGCCATCCACCACATAATGATGACGCCAGTGCGTATGCACAGAAGTGCCAGACGTGACAGCCACATCTTAAAATCCCCCAACAGCCAACAGCAGTGGATTTTTAGATGTGGTTGTCACATCTGGCGCTGGCGTCATCATTATGCGGCGGATGGCGCATCACATGCTTTTGCGCCGTTGCGTTTGTGCACCTGCGCTCAAGCGCGAAGGCGGCATGGCATGGCTGCTATGTTCAAACAATTCATAGACATAGCATATATACACATGGGAAGAAAACAAGCCGCCTCTAAGTGCAGTATTGACCTTTTTTTTGTGACATCAAAGGGTTAAAAACACAAGATGTTCCTTGTAATGAAGACCAAAAGAAAACCTGTGATCGACCAACAGCATTGCCTATGAACAAGAGGAACCGATACTTGGCTAGCCAGTGTCCAGGGAGCTGCTAGTGTGTCAGCTTGCACGCACACAGCATGGTAGGGCTTCCAGTAACCAAGCTGGAACGCAAGTGGCTGGTGTAAGGTGCGGGTGGGCGGTAACATGTTTCGGAGCATGCTCCTTCATCAGACCTACGCCCACTGGGGATCCATTGGTTTATGAGGAACAATGGGGCGGGCAAATGGGAGGGGCTGAATGATTAATAATGTACGATATCACGCCTGCTCTTAGATAGACAACAGAGGGGAGGAGAAGTGGGGAGGAAACTGACATACATGTCGGCATGATGTTTGTATTCTACTGTGATCTTACATGTAGGGACAATTTCAATAAGAAGATAGTGAACTGGTGGAAAAAGAATGTAAAAAAAAGATGAATATAAATGGAATAAAACCGGTGGGGTTAAAACCAGGAGCTAAGAGCAAAAACGTGTTAGGTCGGAGAATAAAATATGGGGATAGAAGTAGTGTATTACAAACATAATAAAAATAAGCAAACTATTATATCTCTATTATTGCAAAAACATATTTGTAATGAAAAATAAAATAAATATATAAATAAAAATATATATGAAAAATGAAAATAAAAATATGTCAATACGACTTAGTCAGCAGTCGAATTTACGTAATGTGTATGGGGGCGGAGCCTGCGCATGGACGCCACATCCTGCAAGCTCCCACAAAACTTACGACATCTGTGGCATTGTGCTGTGTGATAAAACTGCACATTTTAGAGTGGCTTTTTATTGTGACCAGCCTAAGGCACACCTGTGCAATAATCATACTGTCTACTCAGCATCTTGATATGCCACACCTGTGAGGTTGATGGCTTATCTCGGCAAAGGAGAAGTGCTCACTAACACAATATTTGAGAGAAATAGGCCTTTTGTATACATAGAAAAAGTGTTAGATCTTTCAGTTCAGCTAATGAAAAATGGGGGCAAAAACAAAAGTGTTGCGTTTATAATTTTGTTCAGTATATATATATATATATATACACACACACACATAAATATGGCAGGCGGACATGTTTACTGTCTTTGGGGTTTGATCGAGGGAGAAGAATGTCCATAATCTTCCTTTTTCCCCCTCAGTTCTCCGGGGATTCTGTCTTCTCTCCCTGATTCTCCACCTCTGGGCTGGTGAATCTGGGAGTGTGAACTCTTGCACAGATCACCAGTGAAGTGTGGAGATCGCAGCTTTATAAACTGGCCATTTCTGTGTCAATCAATGACAGATTCAGAGTGGAGATGATCAGCAGAGAACATGTTCTCCCCGATCATCTCTGTTTCATAAACCAATAATGATCAATTGGTCAATGACCAATAATGTTTAGAGATGAGCTGTGATCATCAGGATCGCTGCTCATCTTGGTTTCATAAACGCACACCTTAATACTGTGAGCATGATTTTTAAGCTTTTATCTTCTACCTTCCCTGAGAGATATATGATTGCTGCTTTTGCTGAACTCTTTCTAAAATTGTTAATTACCAATGGAATCACCATTCGTAGAACACTAGTACTACCTTAAAAGGATTATAAGAGATTCTCTGTACTGTTGTCACCAAAGCTCCTTTTAGTAGTTGGATGGACAAACAGAATTTAGCTGTACTGCATTGGAACAACTTTTGTAATTCTGACACCAACACAGTATGAAAAATGCATTTTGTAAATCTCACCTCTTTATTCTTCCTTCCTAGGAACTTCTGAACATTGCCCATATCCAGCCCCCTCATTTTGCACGTTTGCAAATCTTTAGTGAAGCATTTGGAAACATTTGCAATATTTCTTTCGCTTTTGGAACTATACTGAAGCAAGTAAAGGTACATATATAACAAGTTTTAGTTGTAGATAATTTGACAGGGAAATAATCTCTTGCTCAATGCAATTACACAAATACGTAAGAAAAGTATTTAGGGGCCCCATATTGAATGTAAGCACGTAAAACCACCATGCCTAAAATGACATCAGCCGTTATTAAAATTTGTCAAAAATAATTAGTAGGCCTGAAAAGAAACAAAATGTCTACCACTGGACCTGATGCAGGAGGACTAGGAGAATCCTTGAACAAAAAAAAAATAAAAAGTTTAAAAATGAATTGTAAGATGGTCTCTTGGAAAAAGGTCAAATTAGAGGCTTACAAGATCACATAGTCCACGTGGACTAATTTTTGGACACATTCTTCAGACTTTGTTTCATATTTCTTTTGATGGTATTTTTTTGTGTCAATATGTACTGGCCCTTTTACTTCTTAACAGTAAAGGAGAATTGGGGGGCGGTGTAGGGTTCAGCCCTCTTTCCCCCTCCTAAAACACCCTCTTCAAGAGACTGGAGAATGTTTTTAGGCGCTCACAGGTGGTGCTGGTCACTTAGATGGCTGCAAGTGGAACAAGTGATACAATGATTAAAATAGAGACTCCACCACATAGGGAGTATAGCATGAGTGGAAAACTTGGATTTCTTGTGCACAAGGTTGGGATTAAGAGTCCGTGTGCCAGTTCATTGCAGACTGTGGTGGTGTGCTCTCTTAGTTCAGGGGGAGAGGGGAGAGTGAGAGAGGTGTATGTAGCCAAGGTTTTCTTGGGATGGATGAGAGGATGGACTGGTTGACACTCAGGGCTGCTGACCGGAGGAGCGAAGCGGCTCTGTATCAGGAATATAAAGAAGGGGGAAAGCGCCTCTTGAGTCAGGTATATAATTTAATGAAAAAAATATAATATAGTGACTCACATCTAGGTACTCATTGACTTGTGTAGCGTGGTGTTGTGGTCCGGTGACTGGAGGCTGGCGGTCTGCTCGGTTCTTGATTCGGTCTGACAGTCTGGGAGAAGTCTGGAGGTAGTCTCTGGCGACTTCCGGGTCGACTCGATGGGGGAACTGCATGTAGCTTGAGCAGAGGCCGGCAGCATTTGACGTCACATGCAATGAGGGCAGTGTGGGCAATCCGGGCTTCACTACGCGTTTCGGAGCATGCGCTAAGTGCCAAGTTCGGGCATGCGCACTCCTTTTTCAAGTGTCCGGAATGGAGGGGGGAAGTAGAATATATAGGCAGCAATGGAGCGTGAGATTACTCTAAAAGCGGCAATGTCTTACACAGTGTTAAAGCGGCAATATGACCCTTAAAAACAATAAGAATTGCTCTGCGATTGGGAATTGTTCATATGCTAATTGGATCATCAAAAGAGCATGGTAATGATATGGGAAGGTACACGTATATAAATGGTTACAGGAAAAAAAATATTAAAAGCTAATGTTAAACATAAATGGTGGTATATACATTTACCCAATACTAGCAGCAATGATGGTTTAAATCAAAATACAAGTACAAGTACAATAACTGTAATCAGTATCCATAGGCATATTAAAGCTGCAAGTTGGATTAAACATAGTCTGTGTAGGACTAGGTAATGATTGGGCGGTGTTGTATAAGAATGAAGGGGGACTTTTCTGTTTAAAGCAGATATTCAATATGTTGGATAATATATGGATAGAGGTGTAGATTGGGCTATGGGCTAATAAGGTGTTCTATGTGACTGTTGGCCCCATTAATTCTATGAGGAGTAACAGGATTAATGGAACATGACCTCGTCTTCTCACTCCTCTAGGGACCTCTTCTTTATTTTATACATAGCAGCTTCACTGATGTGTGCTACATATGTACATAAAATGCAACTGGTATTATTATGCCTGGTACACACGGGCCGATTATCGGTCGAAATCGGCCGGTTCTAAAGAAACCAGAAGACAGAAGACAGCCGTGCCAGAAAAACATCTGCTGATGAACATGGCCGCGAGCTTTGTTCGGTGTGTGCTGCAGTCGCCTTGTCAGAACACAATAGTTAAGTGGGGAGATTGCTGTACTAAAATCGCATCATTAGTACAGTGACCTCCTCTCGAACTCCTTCGTTTTTTTTCGTTCAGCCCACTGTACCAGGCATTAGTTCTAGTTGCTCTATGTTATTCGGATACTTCCTATTACTAGGATTGCTTGTGGCCCATCTAAACTGTCTTGTACAGACAATATATGGCTCTCACATTGTTACTGTGCATTGGATATAACCCAGTTTGTATTTTCTATCTATGCTAAGATAAAAAAAGATTAAACATAAAACTATTGTTAGTGCACACGAACAATATAATCTATACTTTTTTGCAAAGCATAAAATATGAGAACATTGTCCACTGAATAAATACCAATTATGTCAAGCCAAAAAATTGTGTACATCTATGAAATGTGACATCTATGTGACAAACTACGATACTCAAAATTGTCCATGGATGATACATTAAAGACCTTTATTACCCAAGTGACGTAGTGTGCTTTAGGCTCCATGTACACGGGAAGTTGTAAATGGCCGTTTAGGAGCAGTTGGGCGTTTTTTTCAGAAGCCCCTGAACCCACCTACATGTTATCTTATCTGTCCATGTACACAGGTTCGTTTTATTTATGACGTCATCTGTGACATGAGGGGGCGGGGTCTCCTGATGATGTCACCGGGTGGCCACGCCCACAATGGCTATATAACAAGCTGCAGAGACCGTAGACCGGCATAATCACCGGAGACATCGTCTGAGGAGGACCGGAGGAAGAAGAAGAGCCGAGGGCAGAAGAGCGGACAGCAAAAGAGCGGAAGACCAGAAGAGCGGAGGGGAAGAAGAGCAGAGAGGGAGAAGATTAGGGATGAAGGAATGAAGATTTTTAATAAACTTTCCAAAACGTCTTCTGTCGTTATTTACATACACTGCCTTTTATGGGGTAAATGGGTAGGGGTACAGTGTACCCCATACCCATTCACATAGGGAGGGGGTCTGGGATCTGAGGGGCCACCCTTGTTAAAGGGGGCTTCCAGATACCGAGAATCCCCCTGCCCGCAGACCCCCCACAACCACCGGCCAGGATTGTGGGGATGAGGCCCTTGTCCTCATCAACAGGGTGGGGGGGTGCAGAGCTCCCCCTGCCCCAAAGCAACAACACCCCCACTCGCTCGCCCCCTCCCCCTTCCCGCCCTACCAGGCTGCATGCTCGGAAAAGGGCGGGGACCCCACGCCTTTTTTCGGTGTGGGGCTACCCTCAAATTCCATACCAGACCCGAAGGGCCTGGTTTGGAACCTGGGGGGGGACCCCCACGCAGTTTTTATTCCCAGTGGAGTTCCCCCTCAAGATTCTCATAGCGCAAGTCGCACCGCAATTCGGATCATCCTGATCCGACTTGCGGTACGCCTTCCATTCAAATCAATAGGCTCCCATAGGGAACCATTGAATTTGAATGGAGGCAGAAAAAACGCTGCTAAAAGCAACGTGGCCAAACGTGCAATAACGCCAATGGAAGAAGCTACTGAAATCACGTTTAACAGCTGCTTTTTCCCGGCGTCAGAACTAGCTTTGCAGCACGTTTTTTCTAACGTCCTGTGTACATGGAGCATTAAGCTCTACTTTAGGCCCTCCAAGCATACCTGCCCTTAAAGTGATACTAAAGTCTTGTTTTTTTTTTTTGTTTAAAAATAACAAACCTGTTATATTTACATGCTCTGTGCAGTGGTTGTGCACAGAGCCGTCCAGATCCTCCTCTTCTCAGGTCACCTGCCAGTGCTCCTGGTCTCTCCCTCCTGCTGAGCACCCCGCAGCAAGCAGCTTGCTATGGGGGCACCCGAGTCGAGCTGCTGCTCTGTGTGTCCATTCAGACACGGATCCGTGGCCCAGCCCACCCCCTCTCTCTTATGATTGGCTGACTGACTTTGACAGACACGGGAGCTAATGTCTCAGCCAATCAGGAGGGAGAGTCCCAGACAGCCAAGTCTCTTGTGCAACATCGCTGGATCGAGATGGGGCCGAGGGGAGCTGCTGCACACAGAAGGTTTTTTATCCTAATACATAGAATGCACTAAGATACAGTGCATCCAGAAAGTATTCATAGCGCTTCACTTTTTCCACATTTTGTTATGTTACAGCCTTATTCCAAAATGGATTCAATTCATTATTTTCCTCAAAATTCTACAAGCAGTATCCTATAATGACAATGTGAAAGAATACTTTTTCTTAAATCTTTGCAAATTTTTTAAAAATAAAATACGAAAAAAATCACATGTAAATAAGTTACATAGTTAGGCCCCGTTCACACTGGGGCAACGCTACTTTGCCGGGCGACCTCATAGGTTGCGGCGCGCTGCTCGCCCCGCGACCTCGGAGCGGCCGGCATGGACTTCATAACATTGAAGTCTATGCAGGTCGCTCCGGGTTGCCCCAAAGAAGCTCCGGACCCTTTTTCTAAGTCGGAGCGACTTGTGTCGCTCCTATTAGAACGGGTCCGCAGCTTCTCTATGGAAGGCGACCTACGGCGACCAGGTCGCCTGACAGGTCGCCCCAGTGTGAACGGGGGCTTAGTCAGGTTGAAAAAAGACACAAGTCCATCTGGCTCAACCAATAAAAAAAAAAAAAAAACAGTAAAGAAAACCCAACCATACAATCCTATATACATATACACAATCCTATACCCGCCGTTGCGGTATGCACAGCCTTTGCCATGACACTCAAATATAAGCTCAGGTGCATCCTGTTTCCACTGATCATCCTTGAGATATTTCTACAACTTGATTGGAGTCCACCTGTGGTAAGTTTCGGCGATTGGACATGATTTGGAAAGGCAACTCTGTAAATGTCCTTTAGTGGCCCTGCCAGAGCTCAGACTTGAACCCGATTGAACATCTCTGGAGAGATCTGAAAATGGCTGTGCACTGATGCTCCCCATCCGACCTGATGGAGCTTGAGAGGTCCTGCAAAGAAGAATTGGAGAAACTGCCCAAAAATAGGTGTGCTATCTTGTAGCATCATACTCAAAAAGACTTGAGGCTGTAATTGGTGCCAACGGTGCTTCAACAAAGTATTGAGCAAAGGCAGTGAATACTTATGTACATGTGATATTTTCTGTTTTTGATTTTTAATCAATTTTGTAAAGATTTCAAACAAACTTCTTTCATGTTGTTATTTTGAGGTATTGTTTGTAGAATTTTGACGAAAATAATGATTTAATCCATCTTGGAATAAGGCTGTAACATACAAAAATGTGGAAAAAGTGAAGCACTGTGAATACTTTCCTGATGAACTGTAAAAAAACCTGCCTTTAGAACCACTTTAATCTATCCATTATTATATATGTGCTCCAACTTTAGAGGCTCTCAAAATTTATAAAGTTAGGACTGCAGTACAGTGGGGTGCCATGAAGTAGCCCTGCAGCATATATTTGAAAATGTGTGCAAAACAAACCCCTGGTTTTAACGTAAACTGTTAGACAGGACAATTCGGTGGGTCGCAGGCTGGTTGATAAGTGAGCTGGATTTTTTTTTCTATTTGATATGCGTTGCCCTTCCATGTGCTTCTTGTTGCAAAGGCCAGTTTTAGGTTGGGATGAATGCAATTTGTTTGTACTTTTGGCTTCAAGCTCTACTTATCTGCTATATATTTTTAATAATATTAGTGTAACTAATGTTGTTTTTATTTTTTTATTAGAATGCATATGAATTGTATGTAAATTATCTCCTGGATTCTCAGTCTCCACTGCAGCATGAGGTAATTGCTTAGACAGACCCAACTATACTTATTGACTGTGTTTCCCACTGGTTTATTTTATTTGTTTAAAAGAATGTATAGTGGTTTTGAATGTATGTCTTTTATGTATTAGTTAGGAAAAAAAAATAATTTAAATTAGCTTTTTAATCATTTAAATATGAAATAATGCAGATTGAGCTTTTGTATTCTTGTGAGCCAACAGGTGAAGCTTTAATTTGTTTTCTTAACATTTTCAGTTATTTGCTTTTGCTTTAGAGCCTATTGTTTATAGAGCTCAGACGCTTTTGTTGAAATTTACTCACAGGGATTAGCAAAAACAGTGATTTATTCTTCGTTCTCCACTATGCCACCATTTGAGTTTTTTTTATTTTTTTACAGTTTGTGGCCTTGCTTTTTTTTTTTTTATCAATCCGGGCCATGATTTGTCCATGGTCTGAATGTCAGATGGTATTACAAATCAGATGTGATTGGAAAAGGGCCTTTCTAGGGCTGCATAAAAAAAATTGTAAACATTTTGAAAAATCTGTGTTTATTCTTACCCCCTTAAAGAGGTTGTAAACTCAAATTTTTTTTTTCTTTTTTTCCCCCTGCAAGAGAAAGACATAATGAGCTAGTATGCATCGCATATTAGCTCATTATGCAATACTTACCTTAGAACGAGCCCCCGCCGTGCCGCTCACTCACCTCTATGACGGGCGACATGTCCAGTCGTCCGTCTTCCGGGATCGCGGCATCCGGCCATCTGATTGGCCGGAGCCGCGGTGACGTCACTCCCGCGCATGCGAACGAGAGCCGTCAGTCACGGCATGGGACTCTGAAGGAACGGCACGAGCAGCCGTTCCTTCAGAGCGCATGCGCCAGTGACGTCACTGGCTGCATGTAAGGTAAATATCTCCTAAACGGTGCATGTTTAGGAGATATTTACAGTACCTATAGGTAAGCCTTATCATAGGCTTACCTATAGGTACAAGTTGTAGAGGAGGGTTTACTTCCTCTTTAACAAGTCGTGCGATTTCCCATTTATAATCATACAAAAGAGACACAAACCATTTAAAACGCATAAACAATTGGTCAAAATTTGTCCTTTTAAAAAAATAAAACATTTTGGAAAGCAGATTTCCATTTTTCTATATAGCATTTTTTTTTTTAGCAAATGTAGTTAGGCTAAGGAATGAAGTTGGTAAAGGCAAAGTCCATGTTATATTGCTGCCATCTGTTAAGAGAAAAGAGTGGGGCAGCACATTATGACATATATGAATATGCATATCTTACTATATAAAGTACAAGTGTCTCTGCGTCCAGTCCCTGTGTCCGTGGGATTGCGCTACTGCGCATGTGCCCCACGGACAGCCATTGGGTCTTGGAGAGACTTCGGGCGGCCGGGTGAAAATGTTGAAGCTACGGGTGTGCGCGGGCACGCGGTGGGTGCGCGCTCGCACGCGAGAGCCGCTCGGTCAGCTTTGCGCGTGTCCCCGATGTTGCTAGGGCAACAGGGACGCTACATATATGAAAGATTGATATACAAAAACCCTATACAGCCATAAAGATAATAACCAGCAGAATCACGCAATCAGACTGCAACAATTAGTCACATATCTATATAAAGTGCAAAAATCACCATAAATATAAATACATCAATCTTAAAGTGCAATATTATATCACAACAAAAATAAAGTATAAAAGTGCAGATACTGTGCAAGCAAGTCCTTTATAGTTCTAACAACATATGCATTATAATTCCTCCACCAACAACTCAGATTGTTGCCAGACTCTTCCCAGTGTAAAAAAGCAACAGGCAAATCTCATGAAATAAACACTCAGCAGAAAAAAGATTAAAAAACTTAGCATATCATTATAGATAGGAGTCATCCCAGGTAGCCTATGCATCCATCCTTAGTGCTCTCCTCTACAATTTTCAGCAAATAAAGCTGATAATAGTGTAGCAATATTTTCAGGCATTGGGCTTGATATGGTTCTGCCATCGTTACAGGTAACACTTCCAACACATTTAAGTTGAATACCCAAGTGTGAGAACTGAGACAATGACCATTCCGGCATCTTTGGTTTGTGTTGTTTATTCTGTAATAGGGATGGGAGAAGGGAATGAGTGGGATACTCCTCTGGCTCAACTAGGTTCAACTAGGACACTGTACAGAAAAATGCCTGTTAGCGCTGTATTGACGCCAGCTGAATGCCGGCCAATGCTCCCTGGCGCTTGAAGATTCTGTTCTGCTGAACTGTGCTGAAACTTTGACTTTAATCCTCAGATTAACTCAGAAGATCCAGGACTGTAAGACATTTGACTCTTGACAATCTGTTTAGCTCAAAAGTTTGGTGAACAGCTTCCTCCAGCCCTTCACTGACTGAGGTAGCTCCTTGTAACTGCTTGTGCTGCTGCAACTCTTAACACTGTACACTTCACACTGTACACTTAACTCTTCAGGGCCCAACCGCTGGCACCCCCTCTACACTTGAGGGTCCTCTTCACTAGGCACCCCCTCTAACACTAGCTGGCTCCTGGATCCCTGGGACCTTCACCGGAGTGGTCCCCTCTACACTTCAGGCAGACCCTCAGGGGCAATTCACAGTACTCACGAACTTGGCATGCTTTCCTGGAACTGAACCCTTCTATCTCCACTGGTCCTCGGCACACCAGATCCTCTCTCCAGCTCAGCTCTCTTTCTGGACTCTCAGGCAGCCATCCGAGACACCCGATCCTTCTGACAGGAGAGACAGCCATACCCTCCCTCCTGGGACTCTGCTTCCTGCCAAAGACGCTGTGTCATGCGTTCCCCTGCAACTTATACTCACTCCCAGAATCCTCTGCACCAGAATCTGCCTTCTGGGGTAGATACAAGCCTGAATGAATCACTGATTGGGTTTCCTCCAATGCCAAATGAGAATACTCTCATGGAGCCAGTGGAGAGACTACCATCTCAGCAGCCACACCTGGGAGACATGACAGCCCAGCTGAAAATCATGGCCCTGCTGTTAAGCAGCCAAGGCCCACTAAGTTTTTACCTAGCACCTACCTTGTAGGGTGCTACATCAGTATAGTATTTATTGTACCATGAGAATCACATTCATAGCACACCAAACAAACAGACTAATATTTCAATGCAAAACCACTATAACTCTCAAAGAAAGCCGCTACTGAACGATAGCATGCAACAGAGCAACATCCGCACTAACGTCTCTGCCCCAACGTGCATTTCAGCCGATAGGGCATCTTTAAGTTTTGTTTGGTGTGCTATGTATGTGATTCTCATGGTGCAATAAATACCATACTATTGCCATCTTTGCTGGCTCCAATGTGAGCTTTATTTGCTGCAGCTTAAATCAGTGCTAGGAACTGGAGAGAAGAGCACTGTGGATGAATGCATAGGCTACCCAAGATGACCTACCTATGATGAAATGCTAAGCTTGCCACACATTTTGTAGCATTTCATTAGGTGGTGGCTGTTGCTTCTTCAAACTGGGAAGTGTCTGGCAACAATCTGAAGGAGGAACTATAATATATATAATGTTTGTACTATACAGGATATGCCCTTCCCTACCTGGATGAGCCAGCTGTTTGCATTGAGTATTGTAGCTGGCTGTGAACGGGGAGGGAGCAGCAGTGGAACACTGGTACGGTGAGTGTAGGAAGGTCAGGGGTGGGGTTGGGGGTTTCCCTTTGCAGAGACACTGTCACTTTGCTCTGAACAAGGTGGCAGGGTCGCATTGAAAAAAATGAAAACTGAGATTAAGGCTCCATGTACACGGGACGCTGTAAATGGCCGTTTAGGAGCAGTTGGGCATTTTTTTCAGAAGCCCCTGAACCCACCTGCATGTTATCTTATCTGCCCATGTACACAGGGTCATTTACAGTCATTTGCAGGCAGTTGAGTTCAGGGACGTTTTTTGGAACGCAATTATTTGCGTTCGAACGTGTGTTTCCCGGCGTTTCAAACGCAAAAACGGGACCGAACGTGATAAAGTACGTTCAGCCACGTTATACATTTTTTTTTTCTTCCATTCAAAATCAATGGTTCCCTATGGGAGCCTATTGATTTGAATGGAAGTCGCAGGAGGATCCGACTAGCGGTGCGACTTGCGCTGTGAGAATCTTGAGGGGGAACTCCACGCCAAAAATGGGGAAAAAACTGCGTGGGGGCCCCCCCAGGTTCCAAACCAGGCCCTTCAGGTCTGGTATGGAATTTGAGGGTGGCCCCCCCCGCCGAAAAAACGGCGTGGGTTCCCCCCTAAAATTCATACCAGACCCTTATCCGAGCACGCAGCCCGGTAGGGCAGGCAGGGGGAGGGGACGAGCGAGCGCCCCCCCCCCCCTCGACCATACTAGGCCACATGCCCTCAACATGGGGGGTGTTGGTGCTTTGAGGCAGGGGGAGCTCTGCACCCCCCACCTCAAAGCACCTTGCCCCCATGTTGATGGGGACAAGGGCCTCATCCCCACAACCCTGGCCGGTGGTTGTGGGGGTCTGCGGGCAGGGAGCTTCTCTGTATCTGGAAGCCCCCTTTAACAAGGGTGGCCCCCCAGATCCCGGACCCCCTCCCTATGTGAATGGGTATGGGGTACACTGTACCCCTACCCATTCACCCCATAAACGGCAGTGTATGTAAATAACCACAGGAGACGTTTTGGAAAGTTTATTAAAAATCTTCATCCGGATTTCTCCGCTCTGGTCTTCTCCCTCTCCACTCTTCTTATATTCTGCTCTTTTGCTGTCAGCTCTTCTGCTGTCCAATCTTCTGCTCTTTTGCCCTTGGCTCTTCTTCTTCCTCCGGTCCTCCTCAGACAATGTCTCCGGTGATAATGCCGGTCTCCGGTCTCTGCAGCTTGTTATATAGCCATTGCGAGCATGGTCGCCAGGTGACGTCATCAGTAAACCCCGCCCCCTCATGTCACAGATGACGTGTGTCATGTGATCTGTGACATGAGGCGGCGGGGCCTCCCGATGACATCATCGGGGCCACGCCCCTAATTGCTATAAAACAAGCTGCAGAGACCGGAGACCGGCATAATCACCGGAGACATCGTCTGAGGAGGACCGGAGGAAGAAGAAGAGCCAAGGGCTCTTCTTCTTCCTCCGGAAGAAGACAAGAAGACAAGAAGAGCGGAGAGGGAGAAGACCAGAGCGGAGAAGTCCGGATGAAGATGAAGGGAGGGGGTCCGGGATCTGGGGGGCCACCCTTGTTCCAGATACCGAGAAGCCCCCTGCCCGCAGACCCCCACAACCACCGGCCAGGGTTGTGGGGATGAGGCCCTTGTCCCCATCAACATGGGGGCAAGGTGCTTTGAGGTGGGGGGTGCAGAGCTCCCCCTGCCCCAAAGCACCAACACCCCCCCATGTTGAGGGCATGTGGCCTGGTATGGTCCAGGGGGGGTGGGGCCGCTCGCTCGTCCCCTCCCCCTTTCTTGTAGGCAACAAATGTAAGAAAAGGCTTAAGCATGAAGGGGTTAATATAAATTTGTTTCTAACCTCACAGGTTTTACTATCAGAGATAGCTGGAATGAAGAAAAGAGCAATTAGAACTGAAGATGTGCACAAGGCAGAAGTAAAGGTGAAAGAGCTTGAACAAAAAACATTGTGTGCTCTACAGCATAATGATCAGTAAGTACAGACTGTGGTGCACATTGTAACACATAAGCATATTAGGATAATTCAGAGAGAGGAGTACATGTAAAAATTAAATACGTAATTTCAGCTTATTCATTTCTGTTCAGAATCATAACCTAATGTGCTTTAAAAAATGGCCATGCCAGTAAAATATTTTACAAATATGCTATTCATGGTGTGCTTTGCTCCAATGAAAGTGTTTGTTAGCCCACAAAAAAAAAAAGGATCCTGTTCCCTTAACCGCTTGCTGACCAGCCGTCGCAGATGTACTGTGGCAGGTCGGCTCTCACAGGCAAAACCCCGTACATTTACAGCGCTTGCCTGGAAGGAGCTAGGGAGCGAGCACGCGCCGCCAGCTGCGCGCTCCCGCCCCCGCTCGTCAGCAGGGAAGCCAGTGCGGGTGTCAGGCAGCTCTGATGGCTGTCTGACACCGGTGATCTCCCTCCGCTGACAAAGAAGGACGGACGGCTGATGTAAACACAGCCGTCAGTACTTGTCCCTGAAGTGATCACAGGCGTCATATGATCCTGCTATATAAGATCACATGTCTCTGTGATGACTTCACAAGCCACGCCCCCACACAGTTAGAATCACGCCCCTAGGGTCACATTTAACCCCTTGATCCCCAATACTGTTAACTCTTCCTTGCCACTGTCATTATTACAGTAACAGTGCATATTTTTACCACTGATTACTGTAGTAATATCACTGGTACCCCCAAAAGTGTCAAAATGTCAGTTAGGGGTCCGATCTGTCGGCCACAATGTTGCAGTCCCGCAAAAAATCGCAGATTGCCACCATTACTAGAGAAAAAAAAAAAAAAAAACAATAAAAATGACATAACTCTTTCCCGTAGTTAGTAAACGCAATACATTTTGTGCAAACCAATCAAAATATGCTTATTGCAATTTTTTTTTTACCAAAAATATGTAGCAGAAAACAAATTGGCCTAAAATGTTAAATAATTTTGATTTTTACATATTTTTTTGAGAATTTCAAATAAAAGAATTTGAAAAATATTGTTTTTTTTTTTCAAAATTGTCGCTCTTTTTTTGTTTTTAGCGCAAAAAATAAAAATGGCACAGGTGATCAAATACCACCAAAAGAAAGCTCTATTTGTGGGAAAAATAGGACGTCAGTTTTGTTTGGGTACAGCGTCGCACGACCTCGCGATTGTCCGTTAAATTCACGCAGTGCTGAATCGAAAAATAGGGCCTGGTCATTAAGCAGCAAAATCCTCCGGTCTGAAAGTGGTTAAAGCAGGGATCCTAAAACTACGGCTCTCCAGCTGTTGTGGAACTACACATCCCATGAGGCATTATAAAACTCTGGCATTCACAGACATGACTAGGCATGATGAGAATTGTAATTCCTTAACAACTGGAGGGCTAAAGTTTGAAGACTCCTGCCTTAAAGCACGTTATATAGCACAGTGCTTGTGCTCTGTAATTTGCCCCACCGTATCACCTTAAAAACCTGGCTGAGCTTGCCAGTTTCTACCAACCCTTCTGTAAACTGACCACGGTATATCATGGCTGCTGAGCCCTGACACTGTGGTCAGTTTATGTGTCTCTGTCATCCACAGCTCTCCTGTCTTCCTCTGCCCCCTCCCTCCCTGCCTGTCTGCTCCTGTGTCATTGCCCACCCCTTCCCATCCTGCTGCTGTTATAACTTTTATTGTCCTATATAATCCTCTCTGTTCTCTAAAGACAAGTCCTCCCGTCTCTGTGTTTTATTAAAAAAAACACCGCCTTTACTGTATTTCAGAGCGGCTCCCGGCGATCACGTGACCAGTCAGCTCTCTCTCTCTCTCCTCTCCTCCTCTCACCCTGCCTGATGTCAGTAGGGGAATCTCTGGCCCCGCCCCTGCATCTGTCAGACAGGGAGAGGAGAAAGCCGGCCGGTCAGGTGATCACAGGGAATCGCTCTGAAATACGGTAAAGGCGGCATTTTTTTTTTTTTTTTAACACAGAGACAGGATCACTTGTCATCAGGGAATAGAGAAAATTATTTGAAGTAGTCAAAGTGGCTTAACAACCACTTTAAGCCCTTATGAAGAATGCAGCAAAAAAGAATGATACATAAAGAAGTGAATTTCCTAAGACTGGGGTAGACAGAATCTAGAGCAGCTGTTCATGGTAACCATGCACATTTTCAAAGCCTAGCTGAACTTGCTGAAGTTAGAAATTGGTTACTGCACACAGCTGATCCAATCTGAGTAAATTTCTCCCCATAGTATTGTATGGGTCTTCTGCCCTCTGCGGTCTGTAATTGTAAATACCTGTGCTTTTAATATACACAGTTTATTATGTATGTACTTACAGTCTCTGGGAGGCTGGATAAAATAAAAGCAAAGTAAGGAAGTAGATACAGAGGCTTTTATAGATCGCACAGGAGGTAAATTTATTTAACCAAGACCAGAAACAGAGGCAATTAGGCAAATATTCCTATGTTCTAATAGTTAAACTGCAGCTACCTATAGCTTCTTGAGTGTGTATCTAAATCCTTGTGACAGATGTATCGCTGTCCTTTTGTTATTATCTCACATGCACAGTGCCAGATAGCTAGGTCTGGGCTAATGTTTGTATGTAGTGATCCTTTTCCAGTGTATTAGTAGGGGAACTTGTATATTGAAATAGAGTTTATATTAAGCTCCTGTTATTTTAGTTAAACCTGTTGTTTCTAATCTGGAATTTTTAACTTGTTTTAGCTCAGAACTCAATAACCTAGATAGGCTAGAGTCAGGTTAGGAGTCCGATGGCCACTTTTGGTAGTTAGAGGTTCAGTTGCATGACAGATTAGAAGCTTCTAGGGACTAGGAGGCAGAGTAGATAGGCGAGTCTGGGTTTTAGTGCCACACCACAGTTTCTGCCAGTGAGAAGAGCTGCATTCCAGGTTTGTTGAGCAATGGCTTGAGGGTTTCTTCTCCACTGCAAATCTTGTCTTTGGTTTTCCGACATCAAGATGAACTCTGAACCTTGATCATTCTTAGGGGTCCCTGCAACTGAAATTTGCTGCAACATTCATCTGGAGGTATCTCTATTAATAACTATATACTGTATACCTGGATATATGTGCACAATTCTACCAAGACTCTTTTGTTGGGCCCTTTGCTGACAATATTGGTTTGTACATTGGATGTATGTACTATGAATAATCTTTTCTTATATAAAGCTTGTACTATTTTCATTTTTGTGAGCATCTATATATATATTGGGTAATGTTGTGTACTGACTGCAGTAGTTCCTCTGCTCCCAATTACTTTGATTAGATTACTGATTAATTTCCCAGGAAGGGAATCTTTTTTGTTCTTAGAGACCCTGTCCTGGGCGAAGGTCAGGGTTTCCACCTCGTCCCTTTAAAATTCAAACACATAATTACACAGGTTCTGTGGCTAAATAAGATGGTAATTAAACTCAGTGTCTTATCTGCATTAGATTCACCTCAGAACCTGTGTTCAGTTTTAACCACTTATATACTGCGGCAGGGTGGCCCTCCTGCGCAAACCGACGTAAGTATATATCAGTCGCGTGCCTGCAGCTAGGGGGCGAGCGCGGCCAGCACGCTCCCACCCCCACTCGGCAGCGGGGACTCTGATGCGCGGGGCAGGTGGCTCCGATTGCCGCCTGAAACCCGCGATCGTTCCCCGCTGAGAGAGAAGAACGGGCAGCTGTTGTAAACACAGCTGACCGTTCTTCTCTCTGAAATGATCACAGAGCTCCTGCGATCCTTCTATATAGGAACACAGGTCTCTGTGATCATTTCACAAGCCCAACTCCCATACAGTTATAAAAACGCCCCCAGGGACACATTTAACCCTTTGATCACCCAAAGTGTTAACCCCTTCCCTGCCAGTGTCATTATTACAGAAACAGTGCATATTTTTAGCACTGATTACTGTAGTTAGGTCTTTTGGCCCCCCAAAAATGTAAAAAATGTCAGTTAGGGTTCCGATCTGTCTGCCACAACGTCGCAGTCCCGCTAAAAATCGCAGATCGCCGCCATGACTAGTAAGAAAAAAAAAAAAACAATAAAAATTACATAAATCTTTCCTGAAGTTAGTAGACGCGATAACTTTTGCGCAAATACGCTTATTGCGATTTTTTTTGCAAAAAATATGTAGCAGAAAAGAAATTGGCCTAAAATGTTTCTAAAAAGAATTTGTATTTTTAATTTTTTTTTGGGGAATGTTATATAGCAGAAAGTGTAAAATTATAATTTTTTTTTTCAGAATTGTCGCTCTTTTTTGGTTTATAGCGCAAAAAATAAAAATTGCAGAGGTGATCAAATACTACCAAAAGAAAGCTCTGTTTGTGGGGAAAAAGGACAACAATTTTATTTGGGTACAGCATCGCACAACCGCGCAATTGTCCAATATAGTAACGCAGTGCTGAATCGCAGAATATGGCCTGATCATTAAGGGGGAAAATCTTCCGGTCCAGTGGTTAAAGGGGTGAGGTGGCAACCCTAGTGGAGGCACTGCCAACATTATTATAAAACCCTACTCTTCCACTTAGTGAATGTTGTAGTTCTCTTATATTCCTACAGGTTTAGTGCAATATCCTGTTTGGGGAAGGCCATTTCTCACAACCCTAGAATTTTTATGTGGGGATAATGAAGTAGCTTTTGATCATTCTTTTTAGGACTATGCTCACTATGCTACTTATATATAAGGCAAAAAAAGCATAATATAAATGTAAATCTATTTTATTGTAATACATTTTTATCTAATTTATTTAGACTAAGAAATAATTTTAAGAAGATGAACCTTACCATCGCTGATACCGATGCAGCTGAAGGTAAATGTTTTTAAGCTAACCAAATGAATTAATTTCAGCAGAGCAGATGTACATGAGCAGTATGTGAGCTAGATAAATATTATCTATTTGGTAATTTCCAACTAAAGAAATGGATGTACAGTAAATAAGGAGCCTGTGCAGTTATGCAGTGATCAGGTTAGTTAATCTCCAATGCACTGTTGGGGTTTCAGGTCACCTGTTACAAAAATGTAGGAGCTCTTTTTGTTGTTTTCAAGCTTTATAGAAAAGACCAAACCAAATCAGGGGTCCTTTTGAAAAGTTAGCATGTCATAGGAAATGTCTATGTTGACAAAGCTGCAAAAGAAGCAGCTTTGACAGGCATAGA
Source organism: Pelophylax lessonae (assembly GCF_965119305.1). Classification (NCBI taxonomy): domain Eukaryota; kingdom Metazoa; phylum Chordata; class Amphibia; order Anura; family Ranidae; genus Pelophylax; species Pelophylax lessonae. The sequence goes on along the minus strand of NC_138770.1, from coordinate 464,464,237 downwards.
TAGATATCCTGACATAAAGGAAGAAATTGTGAGTGTTGTAGTCAAAGAACAAGAATCTGATAAGGCTACTCCTTTGCAAGATTTAATTCCATCACAGGATAAGGAGGGGGACTCTGAAACTTTGTCTCAGTTTGATAGTGGAGATAAAATTTATTGTAAAAATATTGAAGGTCAAGTGGTTCCCTATATTCTAGCAATGATGACTAGAGCTGTTTTGAAATGTAATCATTCCTTTTTGCACATCCAGGACCTGATTCTTTGAATGAGCTAATAAAAGTAAAGTTTTGAAATCCTCATCTTAGAGCCCTTTGTCATCAAAAGAGTCTTGTCTTATTTGTTTACAGAACAATCCAAATATAAAAGGTAAACCAAAATTACAAAGAGTACCTATCGCTGATTGACCTTGGCAATCTATACAGATTGATTATATTGGTCCTTTTCCAGCTGCTAAAGGGGGATACAAGTATGCTCTTGTTGTAGTTGATACTTTTTCTAAATGAATCAAGGTAATTCCAGCAACAAATATTACTGCTTTAACAACAGCTAAGTTGTTGTGGACTTATGTAATATCCCATTGGGGCTGGTTTTGAACCATGGAATCATACAATGGCCCCCATTTCTAGGACAGGTAATGAAGGCCATGTGTGCAAGTTTAGGCATTCAGCAATGTTTTCGTGTTCCTTATCATCCTCAGTCCTCAGCAATTGTAGAACCTATCAAATGTACCATTAAGTTCAAATTGGTTAAGATGATTCAAGAAAAAGGTAAAGATTTGGTGACTCATTTGCCTGCTATACTTTTGGCCTTAAGAGCTTTAGTATCTTCTAGTACAGGTTTGTCACCTTTTGAGTTGAAGACAGGTTGAAGAATGTCTATTCCTTCACCTTTTGAGATTAGCATACCTAGTAATTTTCAACCTGTTGTACAGAAAGAAGTGTGGTTGCATACATTGCAACAACAGGTACAGGAACTTCAGAAGTTTGCTGCTAAACCCTTGCCAGATTTAAATAGAAATGATGTCTTGGATAAGACTTCTACTTCTGATGAGTCCAAAAATGTATTTCAGGAGTCCATGTTATGGTAAAGAATTATAGATCTTAAAGGTACCTGGGATGCCAATTGGGAAGGTCCCTTTCTTATTCTTAAGTTCATTGGACTACAGTTCTTCTTGTTCAGAGAATTGGTAAAAAAAAACCCAGAGAAGACTCTAAGGCCAGAATGGTCCATATTGATCAATGTAAATTACTTAAGAAAAACATAAAATCAAGAATGCGATGCTTGTTTTTATTTTCTCTCCTAGATATGTATTTTTGTTTCTAAGTTTAAAGAATATTATTTTATCTTTTCTGGACTTTTGAATTCCACTATGACCATGAGACAACCACAACCAAACTTCTATTTGTCACGACCTCTTGTTGTTGCCTTCATCCTTACTACCTCTCGATTGTGTTATCAAGGACTATCGTTTTTGGATGGACTTTGACGATTTACTCATATGGACTTGAATCATAAGAGACATTCTGATCATTCAATCATTATGAAAGGGGGAGTTGGGATGCTATTCTCATATATTAATTTTTTTTATATGTTTTTTTAATGTCTAATTTGACATCTACACATGGGGTTAAATTTATTACACATGAATTGTCTGATATAGGAGAATATAAGTGTTTAGGGCATGACAATTATTTTATTGCTTATGATTTACAGGGTAAAACGCACTGTGTTGATTTTTCAAATAGAATGGATTATACAGTTACAGGGACATTATGATAGAGATAGAAGAAAAAAATGAATGACTCCATGTTGACATTGAAATCTGGTTCTTTCTCCTTCACAATCTCTGTTAGTTTAGTCGATCCTTGGAAGATTGATATTACAGGAACAGCTAATAATGATACTAGTTCAATTTGCTTAATAGTTGTTACATCTAGGTTTTTTTAATCCTTCTACAGGATAACATATTAATACAGACTGAAAATCATCTAGGATAGGAAATGTTAAGCCAATTCCTAATTGTATTTGTGGAGTAAAAGGAGATATGTACCCTTTACATCCAAAAGGAGTTAGATATGGACAGCTAAAGCATATTTTTAGTTTAAGTGTTCTCACTTAACTCCCAATGCATTTACCTTTGATACATTCATTTTTGATGAAACGCATTAGAATTTTGCCTTAGACAGCCAGGGCCATGCTAAAGACTGCCTGATCTGTGTGTTTCTTTCATATGCTGTTGATCCTGGATGTTTGTAAGTGTATCCCTTTTTTTATTATTACAGTTTTTTAAGAGGATTCACACTATGTTTGCCTTGTTTATCCTTTTCATTTCATTTGGGGAATGAGAGGTTTCACTTTACTTCATTAATTCAAGCTGGCAAACTTAAACATCCGTGGCTGCAGCACTCATTTGGAGATTCACTTATCATCTTATGAGTTCATCTGACCCACTTGCTATAAGGTATTCTGGGTCCAGCCAATCTGGTGAGCGCATATTTTGGTTTCCTTGTTGGTGTTGGGATTAAAGCATCCATTGTGACCACGCACATCACCCTGGATTCTAATTTTTACCATTTTCACCTGGGAATTACTTACAGTTGTGTTCAAAATTATTCAATCCCCACTGAAATTGATTGTTTTGGCCAGTTTGACATTGATTTTGATCATTCAGTCATCCTGCTTACAATTAAATCAAAGAGGCACGTGTAGGTCAGACAAATATAACATAACATTTATAATGAAATAACCACAAATGTCTTTTCTGTGCTCACATCATTATCAGTTTTATTCAACCCCCAAGTGACATTCAATCTTAGTACTTAGTACAACATCCTTTTACAGTTATAACAGGTTTTAAACGTGAAGCATAGCTTGACACAAGTGTCTTGCAGCGATCTACGGGTATCTTCGCCCATTCGTCATGGGCAAAAGCCTCCAGTTCAGTCACATTCTTAGGCTTGTGCACTGCAACTGCTTTCTTTAAGTCCCACCAGAGGTTCTCAATCAGATTTAAGTCTGGTGACTGTGATGGCCACTCCAAAATGTTCCAGCCTTTAATCTGCAACCATGCTCTAGTGGACTTGGAGGTATGCTTGGGATCATTGTCCTGTTGAAAGGTCCAACGTCTCCCAAGCCTCAGGTTTATGACGGACTGCATCACATTGTCATCCAATATCTCCTGGTACTGAAGAGAATTCATGGTACCTTGCACACGCTGAAGCTTCCCTGTACCTGCAGAAGCAAAGCAGCCCCAAAGCATGATTGACCCCCCTCCAGGCTTCACAGTAGGCAAGGTGTTCTTTTCTTCATAGGCCTTGTTCTTCCTCCTCCAAACATAGCGTTGATCTATGGGCCCAAACAGTTCTAATTTTGTTTCATCAGTCCACAGAACACTATACCAAAACTTCTGTGGTTTGTCCACATGACTTTTGGCATACTGCAGTCGACTCTTCTTATTCTTTGGAGACAGCAAGGGGGTGCGCCTGGGAGTTCTGGCATGGAGGCCTTCATTACGCAGTGTGCGCCGTATTGTCTGAGCAGAAACTTCAGTACCCACATCTGACAAATCTTTTCTCAGTTCCTCAGCAGTCACATGGGGACTTTTCTCCACTCTACGCTTCAGGTAGCGCACAGCAGTCAAAGTCAGCATCTTCTTTCTGCCACGACCAGGTAGCATTTCAACAGTGCCCTTTGCCTTGAATTTGCGAATGATGCTTCCTATGGTGTCTCTTGGTATGTTTAACATCTTTGCAATCTTCATATAGCCATTGCCATTCCTGTGAAGAGTAATCACCTCTTCTCTTGTCTTCCTGGACTATTCTCTTGACTTCACCATGTTTGTAACCACACCAGTAAATGTCTAGAAGGAGCTGAGTATCACAGTCATTTTAAAGCTGCCTAATTGGTGCTTATTAGGCTTTATTGCTTCTCCCTGACATCCACAGGTGTTTTCAATACCTGATTGAAAACACTTCAATGAACCTCTGTTCTTCAGAGTGGTAGTCTTTAAGGGGTTGAATAATCGTGTCAATGAAGAATTCACAAAAGAAACATTTACTACTGTATTACAAAACCAATTGATGTCATTTTAGTTGCATATGGTCTTTAAGAAGTCCTTGTAGGATTTCATTCTGAATACAATTACAAATGTACACTAAATTCCCTAAACCCTTTACAGCATTGGGGGGTTGAATAATTTTGAACACAACTGTATGATTTTATTTATTTTCAATGTAATTTTGAGTGATTTTTTCACATTATCACTTCCTTTTTAGATTCAATGGACTGCCAGAGCACTTAACAGCGCCCTGGTAATTAATTGAGAACTAAAAGCTGAGAGCCGTAAAGGCTAACTGTACTTGTAATTTTCGCATTCATTGAACTCTATGAATAAATTAAGTGGCCAGGCAGGCAGAGCCCCTGCTCGCTATACTTTATATTTACTAAAATAATTGCATTTCCATGTTCTGTGTACTGTGGTAGACCAGATATAGTGAATGCTGAGTCCTGGGTTTGGTTACATTTTAATTAAAGTGATTGTAAAGTGTCGTTTTTTTCCCTATAAAAATAACAAACATGTTATACTTACCTGCTCTGTTGCAGTGGATTTTCACAGAGCAGCCCAGATCCTCCTCTTCTTGGGTCCCTCTTCGGTGCTCCTGGCCCCTCCCTCCTGTTGAGTGCCCCACAGCAAGCAGCTTGCTATGGGGGGCATCCGAGCCGAGTCACAGCTCCCTGTGTCTATTCAGACAGGGAGCCCCATCCCCCTTTCCCCTGATTGGCTAGCTGACTTTGATGGACAGCAGTGGGAGCCAATGGCGCCGCTGCTGTGTCTTAACCAAACAACCCCTTTAAGTACTGCATATCACCTTAATCTGTTTGAATGAAGAGCTAAAGTTTGCCTGACCAATAAGGTTAAAAAAGTAAAAATTTCTATTGTGTGTACTTTTTTCAAGAGGTCATCAACTTAAACAAAAAAGAATACCTTAATATAGAAGCACCTTACAAGTTCAGTTTACAAAAGCTTAGAGCTTAGGTAGAGTAGTACATCAGTTTCCACTGTTTGTTGCAACATACGTGTATAAATGTGGATTAGCCAAATATTTCTTAAATGAAAACTAAAATAAAAAAAAATGGTTGCTTCTATTTACATATGCTGTTAGCGGTCACCTTTGACACCAAATTACAGGACTGTAGAAAACGTGTAGCAACAGGTTTCTTTTTATCCTTGAAAAGTTGTAAAGTGTATTTTATTTCTTTCTGCTAAATGAAATGTTTCTCTACATCTGAATATATGTAGTCAGCAGACAAAAAAAAAATCAATTTTAAACTTTTAATTTTTTGTGTTTAGGGATGCCCTTTAAGAGGGGGTATGCTGGCCTAAACAATTGTAGCTTTATAACATAAAGTTCCATATGTCTCCCTCACCTTTCTTTGCAAAATAATAAACAAAATGCTATAGCCTAGAATCAGTTTTTTTCTTAGATAAAGGGTGCCCTGCATATGCAGGCCTGGGTGATGTTTTAGAATCTCAAGAGCTTCAGTTTTTCAAGAACAGTACATGTGTAGGCTACTTGCCATAGGCTACAACGGCTTTCCCATATATTCGTATCCATTATATGGATGGTAGGGAGCTGGCATGTGCACAGTAGTACGCAATTTTCAAGATGTTGAAGTACTAACCAGCCATTGGTATGAAGCCAAAACTATGTTTCTCAGATACAGTGCTCTTTTCAACATTTTGTAGGAGAGGGGCAAAATAAACCACGTGGAACTTGCTATAATTATACTTTTTCACTTATGACACACAGAAATGACACTTGAAATTACTGGATTGGAATGAGACACTACTCTAAAGGGATATGTTTTATTCATATTTCATGTGAGAGGTTTACACTTTAAAAGTGTCAGCATTTTAATGCAAGATATGCGTTCCTATCATTTGCACCATGTCCAGTTAATGTGCTAAACTGTAGTGATGCATTCTATTCTAACTGCCATAGGTAAAGACCTACTTGATTAATATACATTATCTATTGAGCATTTAATATACTTAGTAATATCTTGCAGTTTAAATCTTTAAATTTTCCAAAACAATAACCTCAACTTCATAATAATGCAAAAAGTTTCAGTATGTATGCATTTACACCTCCTATGTTTGACAGTTGTAACAAATGAGTATTAATACATGTCTGAAAGATTGAATCTCAACTACTCACACACAATTTAGAAGTGTGAGATGAGATGAGAGTCTTTAAATGTGCCCTATGTATACATATCAAAATAGATCCAATTATAAAACATATGAAGTTTTTTCTGTTACATAATAAAATGTGAGGTTGAAAGAATCGACATAGAGTCTGTTATATACAGAACTCGATGCGTTCTAAAAACATATTATAATGATCAGCTTTTGTTCACAAATAATATGCATGCAGGATTAATGTGTCAATGTGATCAATCAATTCAGTCTACTATGAATGCTGCTGCCAGATTCTACCCTACCAACTGCTCAGGGTCTGCCATCCCTCTTTGCCAATCCCTCTCTGCCAGTCCCTCCACTGGCTTTCCAATTGCCCAGGGAACTACATTCAAAATACCAATAACAACAACATACAAAGCCATTCTTAACTGGGCTACATCACCACTCTTTTCTCAAAATATCACCCAAACCATCCTCTCCGCTCCTCCCAAGACCTCTTGTTCTCTAGCTCTCTTGTCTCCTCCTCCCATGCTCATCTCCTGGACTTTTTCAGAGCCTTTCTCATCCTCTGGAACTCGCTACCTCAATCTGGCCATCTCCTACTCTAGCCACCTTTACGTGATCTCTGAAAACTCATCCCTTCAGCGAAGCCTATCCCACCTCCACCTAACAACTGAACTTTTAATTCCTTCATCAGCTTATCCCTCACAGTTATTACTTTTTGTACAATTTACTAGTAGATTGTAAGCTCTTATCAGCAGGACCCTCTTAACCCTCTTGCATTTTATTTGTATTGTCATTGTACTGTCTCTCTTTAATTTGTAAAGAGCAGTACAAACCGTTGGTGCTATAAAAATCCTGTATTATAATAATAATTTTAGAGATTAATACAGTGGATGCCCAAGCTCATCTTCAATCCTTTGCACTCGGAGTAACATTAGTTGCTGTTAATGCTTTGCTTTTACATTATGCTTTTGAATTTATCTTTTATTTATGCATTTACCTTTTTGTAATTCGTTTTGTTATGTTTTAAGCAGATTCTCCATTGGATTCACAAGAAGAAAAATCAGATAAGCAGTTTTGTCTTCCAAATGAAGAACAAACATTTGTTTCAAAAAGAAGTAAGATCTTGAAAACATGCCATGAAGTGAAGGCTCTAGAGGATGAAATCAGAAAGAATATGACTCATATGGTGAATTCTGAGGCTTTAGAGCAATATATAAAAGAAGTTCAGGTAATATAAGCTCAAATATAGATAATTCATGTATACAATAGCCTTTATCAAGCAGGTTATTCCAGAGATCGCTAAAGCAGTTGCATATGTCACAAGTTAGCCTATAGTTTTGTCTGTATATTCTTACCTCCTTGCTGCAGTGCTTCTGTTTTGCCTCCCTTCACATGTGGGGTTTGGGCTTCTCTATTTCCTATGGGCATCGCCTGCTGCACTGTGGGTTATATCCTGTTCCTGTCAATTACTTCCTGGGTCACTTTCCTGTTTGCTTCCCTATATATACACAAGCTCAGTGCACTGTTCCTTGCTTGAGCAACTTCGCTGTTCTCTGAGCTCCCATCCGTGTATCCCTTGGCTATTGTATCTGATCTCCTGTGTACCGACCCGGCTTTGTTTCTCTGTCTACGTTTGTCTGCTGCCTGTCCTGACCTCGGCTTGTCTCTTGGATCTCCTTATAGTTTCCTGTTTACCCTGCACACGCCAGCGGTCTCCACATTCTCAGCTGGGCCTACCTGGGGACCTGGTTCCAGTCTGCTGCAAGTCCATCCCCACCATCAGGGGCCCTGGTGAAGAAGCAGGCTGGGGCTTAGACTCCGCGCCCTGGGGAATCCTGAGCTGGGGATCTATAAGGGCTCACTACCACAGACCCACTGACAGCATAGCTATAATATTAGCAACCCACACAGCTGCTACTTGGTTTTGGGGTAGGAGACTGTTGAGACAAATTAAACATTGATAATTAGTTTCCATGTAATGTTAACACAAACCCAGTGCAGGATTACGAAGGGCTTACAAATCACAGATATTTCTTTTTAATCTGGGCAGTAAGGAGTATTTGTTTAGCTGTCTTGTCAGTGTACATATATTACTCTCATAACTTTTGTCATAGCGCAACCACTGTAATAAATCCTATATTATTTTATATCATTACAGGTATTTATATAATGCCACACTGTGTTGCATATCTTCTATTCACATCAGTTCCTGGCCTCATGGAGCTTCCAATCTAAGGCTCAATGCACACTGGAATTAAAATACGCTCATATAGAGCTTTTTTTTTTGTTTTTTGCATAAATATAGAGCATTTTTGTACAGAGTTTAGACGAGCTTAGGGGAGTTTTGCGTTTTTTCTGCCAGTAAGCTCAAATCAGAAATGCAAACCAAAAGGGTTTTTTATCTGCCTCTAAACGTTGTGCTCAAAATATGCCATGCCACACATAGGATAACATTGAGCTACTTCCACCGGCAGGACATAAATCTCCTTTTTAGTAGCAGCTATTTTTAAGCCAGTGTGCATGGAGCCTTAGGTCTAAATCTCCAAAAGAAAGTCACTCATTTCTTAAAACTGTATAATGTCTCTGCCAATTATTTTTGGGAAGGTTTGCAACCTTTTAAATCGAGCATCTGTAATGGCTTCTGGGCTGCCGAAACTATGCTCAAGTCTGTCCCCAGCGGCATTTAGACTTGTGTCAGGATTGTCAATGTGAACAACTTTGAGTCTTTTGATATGTTTAGTGGATTGACGACTTAGCCACCTGATATGCAGATCTAGTTCTTCTGTAGTTGTGACATCTAGTTCACTGATTGATGCTTTAAAGGTGGATTTCCAGCTTCTATAGTTTTTAGGTTTTTTTATCAAATTTAGTGAGACCTGTCTTGTGAAGCATGTATTTATCAAACTGTGACATGCCTGAGTTTTCAGACTTTGGATACACACCTGCATGCAGGAACAAAGTAAGTGTGCTGCATTTGAGTGACTTTGGGAGCTATGATAGTGCAAAGGGGCTCATACCTGACACTGGCTCAGAGCTGATTGCTGTGTTGGGTCACAGTGTACTTGGTAGGAGGTATCTGACTAGCCTCATGGCAAGATGTGTTGTCTGTTATCTGCATAGAGGCATCTATGGTTTGCTGTGGTGCAAAAGCCTGGTGTACTGAGGGATGAGTAGGCAGATTGTCTTGAGTGGCGGTAGGCTGACCTTGGTTGAGGGAACCAGCTGCTATTCCTGGGAGTTGCAGTTTTGGGAGAGAGTGTGAGGAATAAGATGCATACACAACAACTGAGTGTCTGCAGCTAGTACTTCTTTCAGTTTTACTAACAGCTTGATCTAAAACCTTTAACCTTACCATAGCTGTGGTGTACTCACATTGTTTCTTCAAAGCTTCCATCTCTGCTCTCTTGCATGCAGCTTCTGCTTTCATCTCCATTTCCATCTGTGCTTTCTTGCATGTAGCTTATTTCTCCACCTCTGCTTTCATCAGTTTTTTCTTGGATGCAGTTTCTGCAGCATCTGTTCAAGTTCTGCTTTCTTGAGTGAAGCTTCTGCTTCCATCTCTGCTCTCTTGCATGCAGCTTCTGCTGCTACCTCTGATTCCATGAGTGCTTTCTTGAGTGCAGTTTCTGCAGCTTCTGCTTCCACCTTTCTTTCGGGCAAAGCATTTTTGAAGCTTCAGCATTGGCACATGCTTTTAATAAGTTGTTGGCTGAGAGTGGAAGAGCTTGATTGTAGAGACTTTGTGGATCAACCTGGAGGCACAACAGCAGGTCTGTTGTCTCGGGGCCTGCTTTATCCGGACCCGGCACAGGAAGAGTGCAGTGATGAGGATTGCAGTACTGGCATTAATATCAATGCAATATTTCATATTCCAGGTGTATGTCCTGCTGTGCCATGTACGTGTATGACAAAGTATCCTGTTCTCTATGTATTGCTTCCTTTTTGTGAAATATTTGATATTCCTTCCAGTCCCTCTGCTTACCTATCTTAAAGTGACCACACTAGGCATGAGAGCACAGCGTGGTCAGTTCTCTATCTGTACTATCCAATTATCAGATTTGTTCTGACACACGCTCCCTGCACAGCCTTTCACTGGAAGTTCAGTGTGCTGCTGTTTCTTCTCCCCTAGCTCTATTGCAGCTGAGAACCTAAGGAACTGATTATATATATTTTTTTATATCTATACACAAATGTTTTTGTTTCATTCTATTTTAAACAGAATGGGTTGTTTTACAAGGTGAGGGTTTACAATCACTTTAAGGTGGAGGAGGACATTAGTCAGGTTCCATGCATATATTTTACCCTCCCAAATCCCAGGAAGTGTATGTAGGAGATATCTGAGGACAACATTTTCCTCCGCAACCTCAAGGACTTGGTTTCTGCCTCCAGAAATGTATGGCAAAGAGGCTCATTCATGTTCTAAGGTCTGCAAAAGGACTCAAGAATTTGGGTCAAGTAGGAGGACCATTACTGGTTTCCCATCCTTTTGAATCCATGTTATAAGAGGGAAATGTTACAGCTCTTTCTGCCATCACAATAAATTAAACAACTGAAGGATGTTCTGCAGAGGAACGTCTTAAAATGCATATAAACCATGAATGTAATACAGTATTATATTGCAGCCTTACTAGTCCTTGATTTGGTGACTGTGTTTACAATATTTTTCACACTTTTGTATTTTCACCTGGTAATCCTGCAAACAACACAGTTTCCCTGACTGTGTTTATGGAATGAGCCATGGTTGTCACCCTAGGCTGCTCTCTTGGTACATCTAAAGACTGAAAGCTGCATTATGTAGCATTTTGGTTGTTGGATTTAATTTTCATTTAACATCCTTTCTGAAGACTTGCAGTATCTGCAAACATGCTTGGAGCCTCCTGTCAGTGAAAAGAAAAGCAGGGATGGTAGTGGCGGCCTAAGCGAGGCTTTTACGTATTTCTTTATTACCCAGTATCCAGAGCTGACAACCCCCTTGGCTTTTGGGTAACAAGAATAGACAACAGCTAGAGCATGCCAAATTTGCAGTAATGCCAAAACCAGTATCCTGGATCAGCAAGTACTAAATCCCTGCTGCTGATGCCAATAATTATGTTTTGGTTTTGATTCTGACTCGGACAAAATTATGATACAGAGCAGGCCAAGCAAATCTTTCCACCACTGCAGGCCTGTAACAAATGCCACATTTTGCCATTATTACCATCTTGTATCACCAGGGCCACATCCTGGCACCATGAACAGCTTCTTCTACTGCTGATGGCCTGACACCATAACCATCTCCTGACAGGCCATGGCCTGCCAGCATTATCATCTTATCCTACCACTACAGCATCAGTCCATTGTTGCTACACTGAATGTTTCCCAGCTGTAAAAATGTGTTCAGTTTTTTTTTTTTGCAGGGTCATCCTGTGTTCCACAAACATACTTGTTGTGCTTTGGCATTATAAATACCCAACAACAAATGATTCTGCATCTGTTTCTCTGTTGTAAAAATTGTTAAATTATTTCTGTGGATCCATTCCCGTGTAGCTTCTCAATGTTTGCATTGCATTATAGTGCTTCTGCACACAAAAAAAATGACATGAGGTAATGTTTCTGCATGCTGCTCCTCACATTTTTTTTGTTTGATGCCGGGTAAATCATGCTGTTTGTCGTTTTGGCCCATTCTAGAAAACTGCCTCAATCCAGAATATTTGTGGATATACTCTTTGATATGGCCTCGTATTGTTTCCCTGATTATGTATAACCTGGGTATTTGTATTTTTGAGATACAGAGGGCAGTAAGAAAACTACCAGATACTTCTAGCTACAGATATAAAATAGGTGTTCTACACTTGAAGCAGCCATACATGAAAATTTACATGTGATTAAGATAGTAATGGTGGAAAAGAGCATTCAGAAGTATAATCACCATTATGAGTTAACTTAATATGAACAAATCACCAGAACCAGATGGCTTATACCTAAACGTTCTCAAAGAATTTAGCCATGTTATAGCCAGATTTTCGTTTCTAATTCTTAAGGACAGTTTACAGACTAGAATGGTCTCAGCAGATTGCTGAAAAGCAAATGTGGAGCCAATATTCGAAAAAGGGCAGAGATAAAGACCAGTCAGCCTAACATTAATAGTATGTAAACTATTGGATGGAATGATAAGGGACCATACCAAAGTATTTGTTAATGAAAATAGTATCAACAGTGGTAACCAACATAGATTCTTGGAAGATCAACCTTTAACCTTCTATGAGGAGGTAATCTGTAATTTAGATAGAGGAAGGCTATCTAGATTTTGCTAAATCATATGAAACCATACCTCACAAATGATTCATTTACTAATTAAGTTTTTTTTGGCATTGATGACATGGTATATAATTGGATAGAAAACGGTTTGCCAGAGTTTGTCCAGAGGGTGGTGATTAATAGCATATTTTTTTAATGGTCTGGAGTTAAGACCAGGGTGCTCCAGGGCTCTGTTCCAGGACTAGTTCTGTTTAACTTGTCTTTAAATGATATAAAAATCAGAAAAAATAGTTCAATCTCAATACTTGCTGACAATCAAAACTAAGTGTAGGACAAGATCTTCACAACAGGATATAGCAACTTTACAAGAAGACTTTGTTAAAGAGAGGTGGTCAGCTATGTTGCAGATGAGGTTGAATATTAAAAGTGTTAAAGGAACGCCCTTAGGAGCTAAAAATATAAATGCAAGTTACTCGCTGGAGGGAAAACCTCTGGGGGAATCGAGGAAGAAAAAAGAATGACAGAGTATGGAATCAAGGATGAAAAAAAAGATGACAGACTGAGCAATAGCATGCATTTCCAAGTTACAACAAGCAAAGCCAGCAGACTATTAGCATTCATTAAAAAGGATATTTACTCAAGAGATAAAACTAAAATTCTTTGGTTTTGCCACATCTTGAGTACGCTGTCCAGTTCTGGCCAACATCCCTCAGGAAAGATGTGCTGGACAGAGTCTGGAGAAGGGCAACAAAGCTAATAAGTGGGCTGGAGGACCATAGTTATGTGGAACAACTACAAAAATTAAACATATTCTCCCTGGGGAAGCAACACTTAAGAGAGGATATGATAGCGATACACAAATCTTGAAATGTGGACTCTAAAATTGGAAGGAAACTTTTTGATATTCAGTTTCTAACAAAACCACATGCTGTCACAAAATAAAGTTGGATGAGAAATAGTTCAAACTTAAAGGATAAGTTCACCTTTTTTTTTTTCTTCTTCTAATGTCCAGCTCCCCTATGTACCAATATACTATTAGTGTACTTCTTTTGCAGAAATAAAACATCTTTCTATTTATCTTCACACCCCTTACCTCACTGTCCACCTGGCTCTATGAAAACACTTTTCCATTACCTCTTGGATGGACCTTAGGACACGACACAGGAAGGAGTTTACCAGATGATCTCTTTAGCAAACACAGTGCATCATCTGACCTCCTACTCCAGCACATCACTACCTCCCTTTATGAGCTGCATGTTTTTTCTATGCAATAAGTGAATTTTATTCTCACTAAATACACAGCCATAGATCGCTCACTTTTCAGAGTGTGTAGGAGATAGGGATCAGACAACAGCCTATGTGGAAAGAGCTGTAAAATGTAAAACAGGAAAAGTACGTCCTTGGTTCTGTAAAACATTCTGTAAAAACCATACACTATCTGATTGTACAATCTCCTTTTGATCTACTATCAATTATGTAGTGCAAGGGCCTGCCTGATTGGATACAGAGTGATTGGAAAGCTGGTGTCTCCTCCTATTATATGGTTTTGGTAAATCTAAAGGAGATTGTACAATCAGACTTTTATACACTAAGATTTATTGAGTTACGATTTTGGTGCCATTAATTCTTAACAGCACCCCAAACACAGAAGCAAACACACATTTTGACATGTGAAAAAACTAGTGAAAAATGCAGCAAAATGCACAGTAAAAAAACGCGCAACCCACAACACGCCAAAATGTCCCATGAGCTACTTTGCCGTGTGTAGCACGGCTCACCTAAATACACAGGCTGCCCAAATGACATTTGGTGGGAGTCAAGCAATGGGTTCAAATTTTTTTTTTTTTCGGCAGCTGAGCGGGCTTCGAGCAGCATGATTGACATGGGTCTGGATGATGTAATTGACAGTGGATTTATATTGTGGGACATTGAAAAAAAAAAAGACTTGTCAAAAAGTGTGTGTATGATTATTTGACTGCTGAGCACCCTTATTTTTTAAGGTAGCTTCTGGCTTTCAATAAGCCCCCAACCTGTAGACTCCCACAAGCACTGGGCCAGTTTTGTGGGAAGGAAGCCCTAGTCTAACTTCTGGCAATATTTGTTTAACATTGGTGAATAGTACTGAAGTGGCCCTTGCATGAATTATCGCTTACGTTGGTGGTAAGTGGTGAAGAGTTCTATTAAACTGCTAGTCAGTGGAGAAATGTTGTCTTACAGTTATGGCTAGGGATAAAGTTCCCATTACATTGGTGATCTGGCAAGAAATGCTCTCTTTCATTGGTGGCCAGTGGTGACATGCACTGTAATCTAGCAGATAGTGGGAAAATGCTTCTGCATTGGTGGTCAGTAGGGAAATGCTATCTCAAATTGGTGGTCAGGAGAGAAATGTCTTCTAATTTTTTTTGCTGTCTGTAGGATTCACTATGCTGGGAATCAACCAACTCCTGCTTTTGCTATTGGATATACACACATAATGAATAGATATTTGGGTTCCACTAAACTCTTTACTAGTGTGCTTCCGCAATTATATAGTCCATATTTTGGGACAAGTGACAATCAGCACTCTATGTAAAAGGAATGTGCCACACATGCCTTATGCAATTTGTCAGACTCAGTAACATAACAGCACCATGATAGAAAGTCACAGAAAGCAGTAAAAATATTGTCAAGTTGTAACCTTTCTTCACTCTACTCATATTGTATTTTTGTCTCAGTTGGATATATAGGAAGCAATGGGAGAACTTCCCAGTAGGGACACGGATGGCAAGCAAAACTTTACAGTGATTGTAAGGGACTGAAGTCAATGGACTAATACAGCTTGCTTTCAGGTGCATTCCACTTGTATTTAATAGACTCTTCAGAGTGTATTCGGAATTCACTGACAGTTAAATTTCATCTGCAGTTGACAACCTCTTGACCTGCTTTTGACTTCCTTCTAAGTTTTGTATTAGCCTACTTCAGGACTATTTTACATTCCTTTTGACTTGTATGGGGAGTGAATCAGTTCTGATGCAAACAAAAAGGCATTGATAAATCTCTAAGCCTTCTCAGCTCTGTCCAAAACTAAATAAAACACTTTGTCTAAGGTTTTTGAAATGTATCAGGCAACTTATATGAATATTATAATATTGTGATACCTGCGCTATGTAGTGTTTGTAATGCGTTTACAAGACTGCTGCTGGGATGTAAGGTATATATTCCTCTTAGGTATTTTTATGTGTGTACCCAGCACTGTTTAACCATAAAGTGGTTAATATGTATCTCTATCCATTATTTGTGCAGAAACATAATATTTAAATCACAATATATAATACTTTTAGAAAATAAAATGCAATCAGTGCAAAAAATGTACATGAACAAAATTCCTTTAAGTGCTGACCAAATGGGACAAGACTCCAAAGTCTCTGGACAATCAGATCCGGCTGAGTCGGGGAACGCAGGAGTCCCTGATAGGGTGGCTTTGTTCTCTGACGCTTCGGCTGGGCAAATCCTTCCTCCCCTTGTATTGGACAGTGGTCACCACAGATGCCAGCCTGTCCGGCTGTGAGGCGTCCTTGGCAAGCATTCTGCTCAGGGGATCTGGATGCTGAAAGAGTCCACACTACCCCATCAATGTCTTGGATGTCCGAGTGATCAGACTGTGTCTGGACCATTGGATGGATCATCTTCAGGGTTGTCTAGTACCTATGGAATCGGACAATTCCATCGCCATGGCTTATGTCAATCACCAAGGGGGCACAAGAAGTGTCCTGGCGGCTCTGTAGGTACCCGGCATTCTAAGGTGGGCAAAATGGTTAGTTCCAGCCCTCTCCGCAGTATACATTCCCGGGATGGAAAACTGGCAGGTGGATTACCTCAGTTGGCAGGCATTGGACCAAGGGGAGTGGTCCTTTCATCTGGAGGTGTTTTATCACTTGTGTCTTCAGTGGGGCACCCCCCCAAGGTGGATCTGTTGGCATCTTGGCTCAAAAGAAAGGTGCAGAAAGAAAAGAGAGGTTTGTGGCTCAGTCAAGGGATCCTCTGGCTGATGCCACAGAAACGCTGGTGGCCCTGTGGGTTCAGTATCTCCTGATTTACACCTTCCCTCCTTTCAAGCTTCTGCCAAGACCATGAAAGCTTCCTCTCAGGGAGAACCTGCTTTTCCAAGGACCGATCTTCAGCTTTAAAGTTGCTGGCTTTGACAGTCTGGCTGTTGAATGCCAGGTGCTGAAGGATAGAGGTTTATCTGAGTCAGTGATTCCTACACTGTTAAAAGCTAGTAAATCTACTTCTAGGAATCGGATCTACCATCGTACGTGGAAGACGTACATTGCGTGGTGTCTTGGGGTTCATCCTCGCTTCTCCATGGTGGCTCGGATCTTGACCTTCCTTCAACGGGGTGTTGAACAGAAATTGGCCTTGAGTACCATCAAGGGCCAGGTGTCAGCTTTGGTGGTCTTCTTCCAAGGACCTTTGGCCACACACTTTTTTTCTGCCTAGTGTCCTACTCCTGTAGGGGGCAGTATAACCCCATCCGTCAATGAACATCAGAGAAATGGATTTTACGGTAAGTCAAAAATCCCATTTTTTTTAGTTTTATTTATTTATGTATTTTCATTTTTGTTTACATTTTTGCACATTTATTATGTTAATTATGACAGTTTACATACAAAGCAAGTAGGAAAAAGATAGGAAGGTAGAGTCATAGAAATAACTAATAGTGACACAAAAGAAAATCCATACGATGTAGTCACGCAGTTTGGGGAGGAAGTGACTGCAGATGGGAGGGAAATAATTAAGCAAACATTAAGGAGTAAGTATGGGTTTAATAGGTAAAGGAAGAAGTAGTGATGGGTGTAGTAGGAGGTGCTAACCATAAAAAAATATAGAATTAGATACCAAAATCCCCCAGCTTCTGAGGACACTTACTGGGTGGAACGAAATGCATTAAGCAAGTAGATACTTCTGGTTTTGTCAAGTCCGCTCTTTGGAATGCAAATCGCAACTTTTGGATTCCAGAACAAAGTCAATACATGCTCACATGCAAGAGGAGAGTTTTGTAAGTGCGCAATTGGCTTTTAAATGTTTTTTTTTAACAATAAAAACAGAATTACACTATGGATTTCTCCTGATTCTATCCCTCTACACTCATATGAGAAATTTTGACCGACCTGCCAGAGTCACAAAAGAAAGAAAAAAAAATGTTTTGCCACTGGAGGATTATTTTTGAAACACAGGCATTTACCCATCACTAATCGTGAGTAAGGGCACATAAGGAGGGGAGCACAACGGCACTTGTTGGAACATACTGGCACTGGAAGAATAAGATAACCAGCACTTTATAGGACTTATTGTTCATGCACATTTTTTTTGCACTGATTGCAATTTCATTTTCTAAAAGTATTATGTATTGTGATTTAAATATTATGTTTCTGCACAAATAATGAATAGATATATATATATATATATATTAGGCTCTTTATGGTTAGACAGCGCTGGGTACACACATAAAAAAAACTTATATGAATAATTGAAGTTGGTAGACCCCAAGAACACTGATGATAGCTGAATTTTTTTATCAAAAATTGTTATGTTTAAAGGAAATAAGCATAAAAAATAATCAGCAAGTAACATAAGAAGTAGTTTGGATAACATCCCTTATGAAGGTATAAGCTAATATCAACCTAGGTGTCTAAGATAAGAACAGAGGTGCTGGCAACAATTTCCCAATGAAGCTCCTGATGACCTACACAGTCTTGTTGGCTCATGTATGCCCTGCACTTGGCCATGTCATTTTTTCTATTTTTTTTTTTTTTTTTGCAGGGGACATATAGAGCAACCTCATTAGATGCTGCAACCACACATGCTTCTCTTTGTACATAACCCACAAAATAAAGAATAAATTATATGAGATTATATATTCATAAGGAAATGTTTTTCTATTTTGCTTTTATTTCATTAAACTATGACTTAAATCAATATTGATCTTTTTGTATTGAAGAATATGTGAGTGTATTACTGTAAATATATATTTCTACATGTTTTCTTTACATAAAACATTTTACTTATTGCAGACAGAGACGGTGAAACTTCAGTCATCAAATTCTTTTCTCCAAAGAACAAATAAGGTACAATTTGGTGATTGTCGCATTTGCTGCTTTATAAGTATGCTATATATTTTCTTTATCATGGTCAGAACTGAAAAACACAATTTAAAATGTTTTCTAGTCCTACAAAAAAGAAATTCCTCATATGTATGTTGTGTATTCTCATTTCCAATCAGCAGGTCAAGCTCTAGGTTGATTTTTACAATTTTATCTATCAGTGTGTGGAAAAAAACATCCTATAGTTTACAGGTTTCAGTAGCTAAAGCTCAAATGAACACATACCATGATGGGCAGTGCAACATTTCAATGAAAAATAAAGATTCTAAAAATAATGCTCTTTTTTTACTATAATGTTTCTGGATTAATGTCATGGATGCTTCCTGTATTAAAGAGTAACTCCGCTTTTTTTGACATAAAAAAACAAACTCCCCTGGGTAATCAGTGTATATTGCAGGGATTTTAACAGACAGATTCCGACCTTTTTCTGATGTGTAGAAGATTTTTGTTTCACCAGAATGATAGTATCCTTATTCTGAATGGGGCAGTTTGGTTCAAACCTACATTTCTATTGTAGGAGGTGCCTAAAACCCGACTGTATTTTAGTGCAGACTTCTAGGAAATTCAGTGAGCCAATCACACAAGAAGAAAATTACGTTTTTGGAGGTATTCTGTATACTATCTGTGTACACAATGCCTCTAGTTTGCCATATTTTAGAGAAAATGACAGCACTGTAAACTGAAAAGGAAAGGTCATTTTTAATAACTTTTAATCATAACACGACTTGTGTAGCAAATTTGTTATATTTTTTTTTTAATATTTGCTATATTTTTCACATGAAATAAGAGTTACACTTTAAAAGCATGAATGAAGTAAAAAACAATAATTACATATATGCTTCAAGTTTCGGGTCTCAATTATGTCATCCTGTTTCTTAAAATTTCTGTGTACATTTAATCCCCATAAATACATTAGGATCATTCCAGAGATCCCCATCTGCATCAGTATTCCATTATCCATTATGCCTGCGTCTACAATTCAGACTCTTCTCTCAACATTCCTTTGTAGTGACACATTCAGATGCACTAAGAGCAAATTTTGATGAAGATTGATGGGTAAAACAGCACATGCTTGGCTTCCCTTTAAACCAGCATTTTCCTTCCTGTTGTCCACTTGATGGTTCAGACTTAAGCTGTGCTGATCAATTGCTTGATTACTGTTCCAGAAGCAGGTAACCAAGCAACTAAGGGATGGACTGTATAGCCTACACACCATGCAGTGTCCAAGTCCCTCCCTGGAACATACATGTCTAAAGAGTGCCCAGGGATGTGTTCTTTCACTTTTGCAATCAGTAGGAAGTTAATTTATCACTCTCCTTGCTGACTGTTGTGCAGAGCCAAAAACAGCAGCTGCAGCTACAGGGATGGACTCAAGATGTGCACACATTTTAAAAACAAAAAAAATATATTTTACTAATACAAATAAAACATTTTGTGTCATTAACTCATGCTTTATTATTGCTTAAAAACAATAATATTAAGCACAGGAGAAATGACTTATCTTCAGAAGGGATGCGCTTGATGTTTAAGTTGAACGTAAGTTCGACTCGAACATCAGCTGATCGTGTGTTCGCTGAACACACAAACAAATGGGGCGCTCGGCGGAAAATTTGCCCGCGGATGAGCGCTCCATGATGCACTGCGCTGGTGCAGTGAATAAATTACTGATGATTGGCCAAAGCATGCACATGACCTTTATACGTTGGCCAACCACAGCACACTGTCCTGTCAGAGCCATGATTGGCCAAAGGCAGGCTGCCTTTAGCCAATCATGGGTCAGGGGGGTCACGTGACGTCAGAAGGGGGCGGTGCCACCAGGTGATGTAACCAATTGTCCCCGCCCCTTTCCTATAAAAGAGCTGTCATGGCTCAAGAGGCTCATTAGCCGGAGGGGGGTGATGAGGCGGAAGCGTCTTTTTTTTTCTTTCTATTTTCCGGGTGCGGCGGGCGATGTGATTGACAATGGATTTTCATGGGGGGGGACACTATTTTTAATTTTTAATAAAGGACTTGTCAAAAACTGGCTTTTGTGTTTATTTTTTTTTTGTACACTTTTTTGGTGAATGGGTAGGGGTACGATGTACCCGATATCTATTTACATAGGGGGGGGGGGTGGGATCTGGGGGCCCCCTTGTTAACCACTTAAGCCCCGGAAGATTTGGCTGCTCAAAGACCAGGCCCTATTTTGCGATTTGGCACTGCGTGATTTTAACAGACAATTGCGCAGTCGTGTGATGCTGTACCCAAACAAAATTGATGTCCTTTTTTTCCCACAAATAGAGCTTTCTTTTGGTTGTATTTGATCACCTGTGCGATTTTTATTTTTTGCGTTATAAACAAAAAAGAGCGACAATTTTGAAAAAATAACATTTTTTTTCAAATTTTTTAAAAAAAATTTAAAAATCAATTTGTTTTCTGCTACATATTTTTGGTAAAAAAAATCGCAATAAGCGTATTTTGATTGGTTTGCGCAAAAGTGTTTGCGTTTGCTAACTACGGGAAAGATTTATGTCATTTTTATATTTTTTTTTTACTAGTAATGATAGCGATCTGCGTTTTTTTTTGTGGAACTGCGACATTGCGGCGGACAGATCGGACCCCTGACTGACATTTTTGACACTTTTGGGGGTACCAGTGACATTACTACAGTAATCAGTGCTATAAATATGCACTATTACTGTAAAAATGACACTGGCAAAGAAGGGGTTAACTTTATTGGTGATCAAGGGGTTAAATGTGTCCCTAGGGGTGTGATTCTAACTGTCAAGGGACATGGCTTGTTAGATCATAACCGAGACATACGATCCTACATAGCAGGATCGCTTAGTCTCTGTCATGATCTTAGGGAGAATGACAGACAGCTGTGTTTACATCAGCCGTCTGCCTTTCTCCCTCTCCTGAGCGAGATCGCGAGTGACCGGCGGACATCGGAGCCACCGGTCACACGTGCGGGGATGTTAGTGAACGAGCGGGGGCTACAGGCTACAAAAACAAACAAAGCCATGTGATCACCATGTTATAGATGACATGGTGATCACTTTATTGGAAGCCATGCTGACTGGTTTAAGATCTTTAGTGGAGATCAGAGCTGTCAAAGTGGGAATATACATTAACATGCCCTCTGAACAAGGCATCATACTTGAAGTAGATGTAACCCCCTAAGTGAATGACATTTAGATTTCTAAACACTATATATATAATAATTTTTTTTTTTATTTTAACAAAATACTAGTTTGTTGGTTGTACACTACAGGACACAGGCTCTCTATTCATTATGACTGGGTTATATGCAGCTACCTTCAGGTGATTGGGCACTAACAGAAAAAAAAGCTGCAGGGGCATCTCCCTTTATAATTCCTCCAAGCTAGCCCCAGTTCTTTGTTAGTGTCCTTAGGTTACTACAGCTGTGCGCCCTGTCCGTTTCTCTTTTTAGGCAGGACTTTGGACTGGCAACATCTCCTGTCTCTTTCTCCCTGCTGAGGTCACATTACAGTGGCTAATACTGCACCACTCAAAGGGAAGTGGACTTGATCTTCTCTGGGGTGGAGCTTCATGTTCTGGCCCTGTCTATTGTCCACATCCCTGATGTGAAAAATTAGCAGGTGTTTTAAACTCTTTGCCACAGGTGGATGTTCTAGTGGAACCCTTGGGCATTGAAAGTGGATGTTCTGGTCATCATAGAATTAGTTCAGCGTGATTTATATCTTCCCACCCCATCTATCCCCCCCCTCCCCCCCCCCCCCCATCTACCTCACAGGATCAAAATGAAGGTCATTCCGGTAATTCTCAGCTCACCAAATTTGCCCAGGAGGATATGATATTCAGACATACTGAGACATCTGGCAGATGCTCCATGGGACCTTCTAGGTTGTCCAGACCTTCTCTTCTAAGGGCAAGTGTTCCATTCGGCTTCTTGGGCCCTGGATTTAATGACATAGGTGTTTATGCAATAGTCCTAAAATGGTTGTAGAGATTCAAGGTTTTTTACCTTAATGCATTCTATGCAGTGTGTTCTGACTCCTCCCTTTCCCTAGCTAAGTTCCCCCCCCCTACAAAGTGAGGAAATGCTGGCACTTTCAGTCTGGACATACAAAATAATCTAAGGTTCACTTTTATTTAGCTATTAATGTTTTTAATGTAATTTATGTTATTCATGGAGATGTTATTTAAATGAAGTGACATGGGCACTCAATAGAGAAAGGTATATAGTAGTAATAGTAATAATTTTGTTTGTGTAATTCATCCCAGGACCTGGATTCTGAAATAAAAAGATTGCTGATAAAACAGAAACTTAATTTGGAGAAACAGGAGTGAGTATTTCATAGACATTGCGATTTATGGTTATATATGATGCCAGTGAAAATAAAAGTTCATAACAATAGCAATAACTTGCCTGCCACAGGGACTGCCTGTCTGCCCCTCCTTCCCCAATCTTGATTTCTGTACCCTACATGCCATTCTAATTTCCTCTCCATCCTAGATACTGTATACTTTAACCTGTCTGATTCTACTTTCCTCTGCCTGCTTACTTGTTCTTTTCTATGATGTGATAGGTATGGGTGGCTTATTATACCCTCAAGCTTAAAAAAGATAATAGAACAGCCCAAATGTATCAAACATTCCATCCACCCAAAAAACTTCAGGCTCTTTTTAAACATATGACATCTTCAACCCTGCTCTCGACTTACCTACACTGTTCACAACTGACCATCAATGGATCATATGTTAAAAGATCGCTGGGTTTATTAATCTTTCGATGAGAAAAAAATACCTATGTTTATTTAGAATGGGGAACTTGCCCCTGCCTATATCATACTACATATTTGCCCTGCACCTCTTTAGGCCAAACAAAATATTTAAAATAATTATATATTATTTATATATATTTGAAAAATGCAGTGCAAGGGTGATGATGGAGGGGGAGCGGGGAAGGTATCTGGAGCGGCCTAAAATGTGTGTAAATTAACGAAGGGTCCTTTCACACGGCCGCTCCGTGTGTCCGCAAATCATCCCATCCGTTTGCGGATGATTTGCGGACATAATGTAAGTGAATGGCATTGCGTATGTCAGCGGAATACCATCCGCTGACATCCGATTTTCCTCCTTTCAGTTCTGTTCCGTTTTTTCGAATGGAACAGAACCCTATTTTTCCATCCGTGTAAAAAACGGAAAGGAAGGAAAATCGGATGTCAGCGGTGTCATCCGCTGACATCCACAGTGCCATATACTTACATTATGTCCGCATATCATCCGCAAACGGATGGGATGATATGCGGGCACACAGAGCGGATGACACAAATGTCATCCGCTCCGTGAAAAAAAAAAAAAAAAGTCCCGCAGCGGACTTAAGCAGCGGAGCGGCCGTGTGAAAGGACCCTAATATGGATTGCAAGTAACAGTAAAAGACAACAATAAATATCAATAAATATAGTGGCACAAATGATATACAATAGCAGTGGCGGTTTTAGGCACAGGCGAACGGGGAAGCCGCCCGGGGCGGCATTTTTTCATAACAAGTGGGGGGGGGGGGCGTTATGCCCGGGCCGCGGACCGGTACCGGTCCGTGGATCAAATGGTACCGGACCGCCCGAGCCCCGTTCGCCCATGCCTAAAACCGCCGCAGCCGAGCTGAGGAGCAGAGCATTGCTCCCCCTCGATCCCGCCCATTGTGTGACAATAGCGAATGACAATTCGCTATTGTCACACTGATCCTCCTCCTGGCCAATCAGGGAGTGGGTCCTCCCGCTTCCTGATTGGCCAAAAGGCAAACCCCACGCCATTGGCCGAGGAGGAGGCGCCGCGGGAGGACTGAAGAGACATGAAGAGAAGTGCGGTAAGTGCACGGACGGGTCTCGCGGGGGGAACGCTGGTGCTCTGCATTGAAAAGTGGCACTCTGGCATGGCATCTCTACATTGAAAGGGGGCATTGCTGTGGCGCTCTGCATTAAAGGGGGCAATGCTGTGGCATCTCTACATTGAAAGGGGGCATTGCTGTGGCGCTCTGCATTAAAGGGGGCAATGCTGTGGCATCTCTACATTGAAAGGGGGCATTGCTGTGGCGCTCTGCATTGAAAGGGGGCAATGCTGTGGCGCTCTGCATTAAAGGGGGCATTGCTGTGGTGCTCTGCATTAAAGGGGGCATTGCTGTGGCACTCTGCATTAAAGGGGGCAGTGCTGTGGCGCTCTGCATTGAAAAGGGGCATTGCTGTGGCGCTCTGCATTAAAGGGGGCATTGCTGTGGCGCTCTGCATTGAAAGGGGGCATTGCTGTGGCGCTCTGCATTGAAAGGGGGCATTGCTGTGGCGCTCTGCATTAAAAGGGGGCATTGCTGTGGCGCTCTGCATTAAAGGGGGCAATGCTGTGGCATCTCAACATTGAAAGGGGGCATTGCTGTGGCGCTCTGCATTGAAAGGGGGCAATGCTATGGCGCTCTGCATTGAAAGGGGGCATTGCTGTGGCGCTCTGCATTGAAAGGGGGCAATGCTGTGGCACTCTGCATTTATTGGGGGCAACAATGCTGTGGCACTTTGCATTTATTGGGGGCAACAATGCTGTGGCACTCTGCATTTATTGGGGGCATTGCTGTGGCACTCTGCATTTATTTGGGGCAACAATGCTGTGGCACTCTGCATTTATTGGGGGCAACAATGCTGTGGCACTCTGCATTTATTGGGGGCATTGCTGTGGCACTCTGCATTTATTGGGGGCATTGCTGTGGCACTCTGCATTTATTGGGGGCAATGCTGTGGCACTCTGCATTGATTGGGGGCAATGCTGTGGCACTCTGCATTGATTGGGGGCAATGCTGTGGCACTCTGCATTTATTGGGGGCATTGCTGTGGCACTCTGCATTTATTGGGGGCATTGCTGTGGCACTCTGCATTTATTGGGGGCATTGCTGTGGCACTCTGCTTTTATTGGGGGCATTGCTGTGGCACTCTGCATTTATTGGGGGCAACAATGCTGTGGCACTCTGCATTTATTGGGGGCAATGCTGTGGCACTCTGCATTTATTGTTATGTTGTCATGTTATTTTTTTTTTTTTTTGGGGGGGGGGGGGGGGGGGGCGCCGGGAGGGAGTCTTGCCCGGGGAGCAATTTAATGTAGAACCGCCACTGTACAATAGATATAACGTGACAATATTATATGGTGACACATTAAAGTGACATGGTGCCAAAAGGGCAAATGGGTACAGTGAAATAAGATAAACCAAAAAAACATTGCAATGTACAAATTAATGCAAAAAGTCCCAGGAGCAGTAAACCATTGCTCAATAAATAAAATATAATTCAATAATGCATTGAAAACAAATATAATTAAGGTGACTAAGTGGAAAGTCACACAGTCTATAAAAACTATGAGGTGACTAAAGTGGCCAAGTGTGCGTATATACCAGTAAACGTGAAAAAATATGAAAACAAATAAATAAAAAGTGGCAAATTCCCATCAGAGGCATCATTGCTCAGTGGTCAATTTTCGGGTATCATCACTCAATGGCAATACACATCAGATTATAGGCATCATACTGGATATAGGCATCAAATCCTTTCTTTCCTCTTAAGCACTGCTCCTGATAACGTCAACTGATGAAACGCGCAGAGCGTCATTCCATCACCTCCGCATTCTGGTTGTACCGCATTTCCGGTAATTGGAACGCATAGCGTTCCGGAAGTGGACCGCGATCTAGGAACCAAGCGGTTACACGCCACTTTCATTATCTGCCTATGATCTACCTATGTTTGTGAGTATTTTTGCTTTTATACAATAAAGATATTTTTAGCAATACTTCACTATCTGAGCCCTTTCCTCCCTATCTATGGTCGGAACTCCCACTTATATACACTGATGCCATTTACACTACCCACAAGTATTGCCATACCTAAGAGGAAAGAAAGGATTTGATGCCTATATATCCAGTATGATGCCTATGATCTGATGTGTATTGCCATTGACAAATAAAAGAGAGAGAAGAGAGAACAGAGCAGCACCACCTGAGTGTAGTATTAAAACAATCCTTTATTGGCATAAAAGATAATGTACTTGCATAAGTGATAGGAAAGCAGGCTTTACAGCAAGTCAATAATAAATATTGCTGCGCCAAGTGATTAATGACAGTGACAATTTAGTCACACTTTACAGCAAGTCATCCGATCCGCTGCAGAGGAGGCAGGAGAGGTGTAGACAGCCCTGGGTCCTGGCTGTGTCAGTGGCTTCCTTGTGTCCTGTCGGCGTCGCAGCTTCTCACTCATCACATCCGGCGGAAGTGGGGGGTGCATGCGTGCCCCTTCGTCAGGCATTGCCTAGAGACCAAAGGAAGCTCCCTCTTGCCATTGAGTGATGATACCCGAAAATTGACCACTGAGCAGTGATGCCTCTGATGGGAATTTGCCCTTGAATTATACTACGCTTATTACCCCTGTAGGGGTACCTTGATCTGGTGAGTGCAGCATTTACTGAGAGGGGAGCACAATTGTATCCTCACCTGCAAGCGTCACCTTTTGGATCCTTTCAAGATCTTCCAGATTTTTGGACTCCAGTCAATTAATAATTTCTTCGCTGCCATGGACTATTTGTTCTGAGTGCACTTGGTCACCTTTGCACTCAGTCACTTTTTATTTATTTGTTTCATATTTTTTTCACATTTACTGGTATATACGCACTTGGCCACTTTAGTCACCTCATAATTTTTAAAGGTGTGACTTTCCACTTAGTCACCTTAATTATATCTATTTTTACTGCATTATTGAATTATATTTTATTTATTGAGCAATGATTTACTGCTCCTGGGACTTTTTGCATCGCAACGTTTTTTTGGTTTATCTTATTACATTGTATCCATTTGCACTTTTGGCACCATGTCACTTTAATGTGTCACCATATAATGTTGTCACATTATATCATTTGTGCTACTATATTTATTGATATTTATTGTTGTCTTTTACTGTTACTTACAACCCATATTAGTTAATTTACACACATTTTAGGCAGTGCCAGATACTTTCCCCTCTCCCCCTCCACTTTACCTATATTGCTTCTCCAGGGGCTATATATTTGAAGGTAGGCTGCAGCCATTTTAGTTCTTCCATAGCATGGATTTTTCTCTTATTTTTCAAGAGTGATGATACTTTAGCATTCCACAACTCTAAAGCATTAACATTACCTTTGTTTGATGAAAATTTCTAGCATAGAAGAACATTCCTGTTCAATAGTAAAAACATTCCCAAACTATAGAAAGCTGTTGAAATAGTAGTTGTGTTTTTTTAAACACTTGAGTCCCTCTGGCCTTTGTCCCCCTAAATTCCTTTGAGTCATAAGCCCCGTACACACGTAGCGATTGTCAGCTGCAAATATTCAGCCACTGACCGATCGGCCGATTGTAGGCTTGTTAGTATGAAGTTTCCGACAGCCGACAGCGCATTTTCGGCCCAACAGAATCGTCGTGCAGGCATTAAAATTTTTGTAGGCCAACACCAGAACGGCCGATTGTTCGCCAGTCAGTACAGATTTCGGCCGACAGACAGCAGATTTGCAAGACTGGGCATGCTCAGAAAAGAAAAAAGACAAGGAAAGTTAACCATCACATGACATCACTTCTGCAGTCGGCTGTTGTTGGCCGACAAAATTCGTGTGCAGTCTTTTGCAGTTTTCAACAGACACGACAGCCCTGGACAAAAGACGGCCGATCGTTCGGCACGTGTGTACGGGGCTTTTGAGCGTTTTTTTTTTTTCATTTCACTGATATCATGGTCATGTATGTTATGTTATGTTTTGTAGCCAACTCTGACAAATATTTCATAGTGTTTTTGATTCATACAGTATTTTTTTATTTTCTGATTTTTTAGAAATACTTATAAAAATAGAGAAAAATGCATTTACTGTTATTTTTTCCGAATGCAATGGTTATGTAGTTTGTGCACCTCCTATATCTTTACCATAAAATGTAATCAACAATGCCTGCTGATTAAAGTTATAAAACGTCTACGTGACTTGTATGTAACAGAGTTAAATTCAAAATCTCAAAATGAACGTATGCATTTTACTTTAGGCAAGCTTTTATCCCCATTTTAATGCTAACTTTTGACACATGTGGGGGGGGGGGGTTTGTATAAATTGTTAATATAATATACAGAAAAGATTAAGTGGGTTGACAAGGGTACAAATTCACTTTCTCACTAGCTGTGATTGCTAAAAATTCTAACAAATTGCGATCAGCTTGCAATGGATCACTACAACCATCTACTGCTGCAGGAAGATGCCGGTCAGAGCTGTAAAAGCTCTGTCCCAACTTCCATAATCAGAAGAAGTGACTTCACTACACTCCTGATGTAAACACTACACACAAGTGTTGTGTTTACATTTGCTTCTACAACCTCCTAAATTAAGTGGTCTGTAGAAGTATCAGAATCCCAGAAGCTGATGTTGCTGCTAACAAAGACAATTGGCAGTTCCATTGCAGATGTCGGGAAATAGGGGCCTACAGGAGACATTAAGACTGGCTGCCATTTTAGGCTATGAATATATCCCAGTGCTGTGTTAAAAGAGCAGTGGGGATGCAGGTGGTTACATTTTTTTTATTAGTAAGAAAACAGCTACAGGACGCTTGACTTTTTTACATTTTCTTTATTGATTGGAAGCATTTTTTTAGGGCTGCACTGGCTCTTATTTCACTTTCACAGGTTGCTTGATAGCGATGTTCGTTCTTTCAGTTTATCAATGTAAAATACACCCATTTATAGTCCACATAAATCGCTGTTTGCAGTCCGGAAGAAATTCTAATAAACCTATCAATTATGTGCTGCATTCTATTTCATAGTTTGCCATATAACTTGCATTGCAAGACCCTGAAGTAAAATTCTAATACTATATATTAAAATATATATATATTTTTTTCAAAGAATTAGCCATGAATTCTCTCAGCATTCGCTTAATTCACTTTTTAAATGCAAATTAGGGGACATTATATCGGCATGCTGATGCATAGTGCAGACATTTATGGGTGTTTGCATGTGTCCATTAAAGTGCGACCTAGTACACTGATAAACTGGGATTAATTATAAAGGAAGCTTTTATGACCTATCCATGGCCTGGCCAGTATGGCTCACCATCCTCCCTATTGACTAGCAGGGCCTCTAATTTTTAATTTTGACAAGAGATGTGGGGAGGAGGTAGGTGTCAGCTTGGTCATGACATCTGTGGCTGATGTTTCTTAACCAGAGGGACATGGCCTTTTAATATATTGGGTTTCTTTAGAAATCAAATGAGGACACGTGCAGACACCCAAAGGTATCTGCATTATACACTGCTCAAAAAAATTAAACGAACACACATAATCCTAATACAGCATCAAGTAAAATAAACTGGCATATTGATCTGGTCAGTTAAGTAGTGGAGGGGGTTGTTAATCAGTTTCAGCTGCTTTGGTGTTAATGAAAGTAAAAACATGTGCACTAGATGGGCAACAATGAGACAACCCCCAAAACAGGAATGGTTTTGCAGGTGGAGGCCACTGACATTTTTTTTACCTTCTCATTTTTTCTGACTGTTTTTCACTACTTTTGCATTTGGCTAGGGTCAGTTTTACTACTGATAGCATGAGGCGATACCTGGATCCTATAGAGGTTGCACATGCAGCCCAACTTCTCCAGGATGGCACATCAATGCGTGCCTCTGCCAGAAGGTTTTCTGTGTCTCCCGGCACAGTCTCAAGAGCATGGAGGAGATTCCAGGTGACAGGCAGTTACTCTAGGAGAGCAGGACGGTGCCATAGAAGGTCCTTAACCCATCAGCAGGACTGGTATCTGTACCTTTGTTCATGGAGGAACAGGATGAGCACTGCCAGAGCCCTACAAAATGACCTCCAGCAGGCCACTATGTGAATGTCTCTAACCAAACAATCAGAAACAGACATCATGAGGGTGGTCTGAGGGCTTGAGGGTCCGATGTCCTCTAATGGGCCCTGTGCTCACTGCCCGGCACCATGGAGCTCAATTAGCATTTACCATTAAACACCAGAATTGGTAGGTTCACCACTGGTGCCCTGTGCTTTTCACAGATGAGAGCATGTTGACCCTGAGCACATGTGACAGACTTGAAAGAGTCTGAAGAAGCCGTGGAGAACATTATGCTGCCTGTAACATCATTCAGCATGACTGGTTTGGTGGTGGGTCAGTGATGGTCTGGGAAGGCATATCCATGGTAGGGCGCACAGACTTCTACAAGCTGGACGATGGCACCCTGACTGCCATTAGAAATCGGGATGAAATTCTTGGACCCATTGTTAAACCCAACACTGGTGCAGTAGGTCCTAGGTTCCTATTGGTGCATGACAATGCCTGGCCTTATGTAGTGAGAGTATGCAGCCAGTTCCTGGAGGATGAAGGAATTGATACCATTTAATGGCCCCCATGCTCGCCTGACCTAAATTCAATAAAAGATCTCTGAGAAATTATGTTTCGGTCCATCCAACACCTCAGTCTGTTTAGGAGCTCACTGATGCCTTGGTCCAGATCTGGGAGGAAATACCCCAGGACACCATCAATCGTCTCATTATAAGGATGACCTGATGTTTCCAGGCATGTTTTCAAGCAGGTGGGGGCCATATAAACTACTGAGTACCATTTTGAGTTGCCGCAATGAAATTTCAGCAAAATGGACTAGCCTGCTGCATCATTTTTTCACTTTGATTTTTGCGGGTGTCTTTAAGTTCAGCCCTCTGTAGGTTGATCATTTTCATTTCCATCAAACGATGTGGCATCCTTTCATTCCTAACACATTACCCAGTCCATATCAATATAAATATCCAACATGATATTTTTCCCTACCGAGACCTGATGTGTTTTCAAAGTGTTCCTTTAATTTTTTGAGCAGTGTATATCAGCTGTCTGTTTAAAAAAAAAATGCCCTGATGTTTACAACAAGTTATCCATACATTATTATGTGTGACCATCCACCTATTGTTTTCAGACATGCATATTAGATATATCATATACTATATTAATCCAAACCATACCTATTGTTTTTTCTTTTCAGAGAAATGAAACGCCTTGTGGAACCGTTCTTAAAATTTGGAGCGATGTAAATGTGTGGACAGTCTATAAATACAATGGAGTATGTTGTGGAAGCCATTTATTTAGATAAATAAAATAAATTTAATAGATGAATCTGAACAAATACTTCTGACATCTGAATATTCACATTTGATTAAGTTTCCAAAATCTACAATGGATTTACCTAGGTATTTTTATTATTCAGGATTTATATAGCACCAACAGTTTGCACAGCGCTAGAGAATAGATGGAGGTTAGAAGTGCAGGCATGATTTGACCACCTTTAGGGCTGTGTGTGATCACCTTTAGGTCTGTGTCAGGCTTTTGCTTGCATCAAGCAGTTTTGCATTCCCACTTGAAGATCAAATGCAAGTCATAAGACTGATCTCATACTGATGCCATTGACACAATCCCAGAACCTGTACACACAGAGTCTTAACCTCTCAATTAACTGGGTAATTCATCACATAGCTTAACACTGCTTCAGGTAGGCCTTCCAGTACACTCCTCCACAGCCCTCTAACTTAGGTGCACGCTCAGCTCGCTTCGCTGAAGCAATGTAGAGTTAACAATTCAGACAGCTGCACTCCAAGAATCTTCATATTTATTGAATGTTATAAAAAAGCAACTTCTTACAGCTACACAGACACTGCGGACTGGGAAAGTCAACGCATTTCATTCTGTCCTAGCGCTTAATCATGAATGCAGAATGCAAAGAATACATTTCTGCATATGATGCAGAAATGCATCCTTTGAAGAAGTCGTATGATAAAGCGTGTCAATAAGTGATATCAGGCTCACTCCGGGACCAGAAATACCCATTCCACCATCTTGGAATCTGGTACCTCTGCATTTTTATGTATATGTGAGCATTTGGTTGTAGAATAAATGTCTCTTTGTGGGAATTTGCTGCACTGTTGTCACTATTTATATATTTCTAAGTAAACGCTTGGTATTGAAATGGTGTGGAAATACAGTATTCAACCTGGAGAGAGCTTTGGAGAAGGAGAATGTTTCATGTGTGATATCTGTTCCTCTGATATGCAGGCAGTTGCTTTGGTAAGGAACATTGGCATGTGGGATGTGATGCATGTAAATTTGGATGCACAGGGTTGTATTGGTTTGCACTTTTAGTCATGGATAAATGTGAGCACATTTGTATGATTTTTAATTTCATCATGGAGACTTTATTATACCATCAAAAAATGTTTTGGTTTATTTTCGAATCACAAATACAATGAACACCTGGTTGTTGGAAGGTTTTTATCAGTGGAGGAAGATGGATTTTTAATGATATGTAATTGGTGGATAGTGCATCTGGTAAGAGTAAATGGGCACGAGGGAGTGAAAAGAATAAACATTAATGGGTGTTGCGTGGCATGCATCTATTTATATATGATCTCCATTTTGCGATGTTTAGCATGATATTGTGTAATAAATGTCACATCAGCAGTTTCTTGGCTACAACTTTTTTTTTTGGAGGGGGTGGGGGGGTTTCCTGATTACAGTAGAGGGATTGTGCCTGATGAATAATCTCTTCCGGATAGCCCTTGTCTGCAAACTTTTGTTCCAAGGTCGCACTTTGTATCACATAATCATCCAGTCTCATACAGTTGTGCTGCAGATGCAGAATTGGCTTTTGGGGATGTTTTAAACCCATCAAGGGTGATGGCAACTGGTGAAGTTTAAAGGATTTCCCTGCCGTAAGCTTGGTGTATTTCTTGGCTACGATGGATGTATTAGAATGACTCAGTTCCAGATCCAAAAAAGCATAAGGAGTTGTTATCGATCACAGAGGTAAAGGAAAGCCCAAATCCATTAGAATTACAGTAGATGACAAATTTCTGTACTGATTGGAGGTAGCCGTCCCAAATGATGATGTCGTCATCAATGTATCGGCCGTAGAAGACCAGGTGTGCAGCAAAGGGATTATGATCCCAGACATACCTGGTCTCCCACAGCCCTGTTGTCAAATTGGCATAGCTGGGTGCGAAGTTGGCCCCCATGGCTGTGCTGGTCTTTTGGAGGTAGAACTGGTCTTCAAACTGAAAGTAGTTGTGTTTCAGGCAGAATTTAGTGCCAGTCAAGATTACATCGGTTTGGCTGGAATTGAGTTTGGAGTCACTGGAAAAAAATGTAGTACTGCCTGGAGACTCACCTGAAGGGGAATAGATGTGTACAAGGAACAAACATTCAAAGACACCCATAAAAAGGAAGGTTCCTAAGTGTAGGGGCGTAATAATCTGGTGGGTTCAATCTCGGATGTAAGATGGAAGAGACTGTGCTAGCGGTTAAAGAAATTGGTCAGTGTATAGAGAGTAGCTGGTAGTAATACTCTCCATGGCAGCTACAATGGGGTGCCCTGGAGGATTTTTCAGGCTTGTATGTACCTTGGGAAGATGGTAAAATAAGGTACTTTATAGAAGTCTCTTCTGAAAAAGGCTGCCTTGGACTTGGAAAGGACTCCCTCATTGACTGTCCGGGCTACAATAGCATTGGAATCTATAAATGAGGGAAGAGGATCTGATTTCAATTTGGAGTATGTTTTGGTATCAGAAAAAGATAGTCAGTTCTATTTTGGATGACTATACCGCCCCCCTTGTCAGCCACTTTGATGATTGTTACTAAGAGCTTCCAGAGCTAGACGTTTAAAAGAATTCAAATTGAGCAAAGCTGTGCGGGATCTCCGTGACTCATTTTTACACATGCTGAGAAGATAAGAATAGACAACATGGTAAAAAGTTTCTAAGTAAGGCCCTTTACTCTGGATAGAATTAAAGTTCGATTTTGGTCTGAGAGATGTATGCTTGATAGAAGGAAAACAAGCCTGATGTTGAGACCAAAAACCAAGTCTGCATCACCATAGCTCAATGAGGTCACTTAGGGTATGGGGCTTCCAAGAGGCTGTCAATCAAAAGTTTGTGGCCAGAGGGGGGATGCTCAGCATGGGGTTTATTTTTTAAAGGGTTATCCGGAAGAGATTACTTATCAGTTTGCCTAAACAAAGGCCCCCAGTGTCAAGAGCAAGATAGTGGCTAGCAAAATTAAACCATCAAGAAACTCCAACGTTGATTCCACTGGTGGCCATGTTCCAATGTAACAAAAATTCACTATGTCTCACCTGTAGTCATATACGGCATGGTCAGAAATCTTTCACCTCCAATGGAAAAATGTATCCCATCAAGGCCTTCCACAACTGTTCTTCAATGTACGTGGTATACTGTCTCTCTTGCCCATGTGGTCTACTTTTGGACGCACCTTTAGGACCCTACACAAGAGGTTTGATTAACATTGTGTCACGGAACCATGAACCAGACGTACAACAACAGATAAGTGAAAATAAGACAGCTTTATTGAAAAACAAGCTATAAAGCAAAAGTCCAAACGGATGGCGAAACCGATGCAGAGTCTTTGCGAAGCCAGGGGTCAGGAACCAGCACGGTAGTCAGACGAAGCCAGGATCAGGAACCAACAGGGTAGTCAGACGAAGCCAGGATCAGGAACCAACAGGGTAGTCAGACGAAGCCAGGAACAGGAACCAGAAGTAGCAGCAGTCTTAGTAGCATGTGAACACAGGAGGACCAAGCAGGGAACTGAAGCCACAGACCTCCTATATATATGAGCTAGGCATCCAGCTCCTCCCAGTGGGAAGGAGGAGCCGCAGGGTGGGAGGCTACAAGAAACCCAGAAACCAAGATGGCCGCCAGCACATGTCAAACGAAGGAGAACAGCAAGAAGGTAAGACCATGACAGTACCTCCCCCTCAAGGGCCCCTCCTCCGCGGAGTAAAGAACGGTTTCTGAGGGAAGCGTGCGTGGAAGGCTCGGAGCAAGGCAGGAGCATGGACATCTGCGGAGGGAACCCAGGAACGCTCCTCTGGACCATAACCACGCCAATGAACCAAAAACTGCACCCGACCGCGGACCAGGCGTGAGTCCAGGATATTGCTCACCTCATACTCCTCACGATTGCCCACTCGGACCGGACGAGGCCGAGGAACCGAGGAAGTGAAACGATTACACACCAGAGGCTTCAACAGGGAGACATGAAACACGTTGGAGATCCGCATGCCAGGAGGAAGCGCAAGGGCATAGGCTACCGGGTTTACCCTGCGAAGCACTCGGAAGGGACCAACAAAGCGAGGCGCCAGCTTGGGAGTGGGCACTCGAAGGTTGAGGTTGCGGGTGGACAACCATACACGGTCTCCGGCCTGGTAGGAAGGAGCAGGCGCTCGTCTGCGATCAGCCTGGAGTCTCTGGCGCTGCGCAGAGACCTCAAGGGACTTCTGGATCTGTACCCAAGAAGCACATAGGACGGAAAGGTGATCCTCCACAGCCGGAATATCCTGGGGAGAGAATACCTCCGGTAACACGGCAGGTTGGAACCCATAGTTGGCCATGAAGGGAGACGTCCCAGAGGAAGAGTTCACCGCCGTGTTCCTGGCAAACTCAGCCCAAGGCAGGAGGTCAACCCAATTGTCTTGGTGATCGGAGACATAGCAACGAAGGAATTGCTCCAAGGCCTGATTGGATCGTTCTGCGGCCCCATTGGACTGAGGGTGGTAGGCCGAGGAGAAGGAGAGATGAATCCCCAACTGGGAGCAAAAGGCGCGCCAGAACCTGGACACAAACTGACTCCCCCGATCCGACACAATCTCCTTGGGCAAACCGTGCAACCGGAAGACCTCCCTGGCAAAAATCGTGGCCAACTCCTGTGCAGAGGGTAACTTCTTGAGAGGAACACAGTGACACATTTTGGAAAACCGATCCACAATCATGAGAATGACCGTATGGCCTCGGGATGCAGGGAGGTCCACAATGAAATCCATCCCCAGGTGTGACCATGGGCGCTCCCCGGTGGCTAAGGGTTGCAGAAGGCCCCCAACGGAAGGTGCCGAGGGGACTTACTCTGGGCACAAACGGAGCATGCCGCTACATATGCGGCGATATCGGAACGTAGGGAAGGCCACCAGAACAGACGTGAAACAGCCCAGGACAGCTGATTCTTTCCAGGATGCCCCGCGGTCTTGGAGTTATGGTAGGTTCGCAACAACCGAGTGCGCAAATCCTCAGGCACAAAACATCTGCCGTTGGGTCTCCCAGAGGGAGCACCAGATTGAGCCGCCAAAATCTGCTCACCCAGGGGAGAGGTCAGGCTGGTGCGAATGGCAGCCAGGATCTGATTCGGAGGTATGACCGAAGTCGGAATCGACTCCTCCCTGGACAGGTTGGAGTACTGCCGTGATAAGGCATCAGCCCTGATGTTCTTGGAACCGGGTAGGTAGGAGACCACGTAATTAAAACGTGACAAGAACAGAGCCCATCTGGCCTGACGTGGTGTCAATCTCTTGGCCTCAGAGAGGTAGGTCAGATTCTTGTGGTCCGTCAGGATGAGGACCGGAACCACCGAACCCTCGAGCAAGTGCCTCCATTCTTTAAGAGCCTGCACGATGGCCAATAACTCCCTGTCACCAATCTGGTAGTTGCACTCCGCGGAAGACAGTTTCCGGGAGTAAAACCCACAAGGAAGCAGAGGACCCTCTGGTGTTCTACGCTGAGACAGAAGGGCGCCTACTCCCGTCTCAGACGCGTCCACCTCGAAGACAAAGGGCAACCCAGGGTTGGGATGCGACAGAATCGGAGCCGACACAAAGGCGGACTTTAGAGCCTCAAAAGCTCGGATGGCCTCGGGCGGCCAGACCTGGGAATTACTGCCCTTCCTGGTCAGATCCGTGAGAGGCTTGGCTAGCATGGAAAAGTCCCTGATGAACTTCCGATAATAATTGGCGAAGCCCAAAAAGCGCTGCAGGGAGCGAAGACCACTGGGCTGGGACCACTGTAAGACAGCCGAAACCTTCTCAGGATCCATGGAGAACCCCTCAGCGGAAATGATGTAACCTAAGAAGGTTACCTGGGATCGGTGAAATTCGCATTTCTCAAGCTTACCGAACAGCTTGTTCTCTCGTAACCGTTGCAACACTCGTTTGACATCCAGAATGTGGGTCTCCATGGACTCAGAATATACCAAGATGTCATCCAGGTAGACCACCACACACTGCTGCAACAGGTCACAGAAAACATCGTTGATGAATTCCTGAAAGACTGCGGGCGCATTGCA
Source organism: Pelophylax lessonae (assembly GCF_965119305.1). Lineage (NCBI taxonomy): Eukaryota > Metazoa > Chordata > Amphibia > Anura > Ranidae > Pelophylax > Pelophylax lessonae. The sequence goes on along the minus strand of NC_138770.1, from coordinate 464,426,489 downwards.
CAGCCCAAAGGGCATAACCAAGGATTCATAATGACCGGTCCTGGTGTTAAACGCGGTCTTCCACTCATCGCCCGCCTTGATCCTTACGAGGTTATATGCCGCCCTCAGGTCGAGTTTGGTAAAGACCGTGGCCCCTTTAAGGCGATCGAACAGCTCGGAAATCAAGGGAATCGGGTAAGCGTTCTTGATCGTGATGCGATTGAGACCCCTGTAATCGATGCAAGGCCTCAACTCACCGCCCTTCTTTTTCACAAAGAAAAATCCAGCCCCTGCCGGGGACGAGGATTTGCGAATGTGTCCACGTGAAAGCGCCTCCCTCACGTACTCCTCCATGGCCTCATTCTCTGCTACCGACAGTGGATAGACTTTGCCACGAGGAGGAACGGCACCAGATTGTAACTCGATGGCACAATCGTATGGGCGGTGCGGAGGTAGGGCAACCGCGCGCACCTTATCGAATACATCCCGGTACTCCTCGTATTCAGGGGGCAACAGAGAGTCCGAGGAAGTACACAGCAACTTGACAGGCCCATGGATGCAACTAGTCCCACACTGCGGTGACCACGAGAGGATCTCGGCCGATCTCCAATCGAAAATCGGATTATGCTTCTGGAGCCAGGGGTACCCCAAGACCACCGAGTAGTGTGGAGATGAAATAACCTGGAAGCAGACCGACTCTCTGTGGACGGCACCAATGGCTAACCCCACTGGAAGGGTCTCATGAGTCACGTGTGGCGGCAGAAGGGGTCTGCCGTCTATCGCCTCAAGAGCCAGAGGAGAACCTCGAGCCTGCAGAGGAATGGAATTGGCGGCAGCGAACACACTATCAATGAACAAACCACCAGCACCAGAGTCCACCAACGCCTGGGTCGTCACCGAGCCCCCGACCCAGGAAAGGACAACAGTGATCAGTGGTTTGTCAACACGGGAAACCGGGGACGAGGAGACTCCACCCAAGATCTGCCCCCGACAGGATCTCAGGTGCGAGCGTTTCCCTGGACGGTTCGGACATGCCAACCGAAAATGCCCACCGAGACCACAGTACATGCATCGGCCCTCGCGTCTCCGGAGTACCCTCTCCCCCTCGGACAGGCGAGCAAACCCCAGCTGCATGGGTTCACCCCCAGACAAGTCATCCCCAGGAGGCGTGGGAGGAGAGGGAGGCACGGGTGGGACAACAAAGGTAGGCGCCAATCTGTTAGGAGGCCTCCGCAGACTCCCCTTAAAGGAAGGTCTCTCCCTGAGTCTGGTGTCAATCAAAATCAGGAAAGAAATAAGAGACTCGAGCTCCACTGGTAGGTCCTTAGCTGCAACCTCATCCTTCAAGGCATCCGAGAGACCATGAGAGAAAGCAGCGACCAGAGCCTCATTATTCCAGCCCACCTCTGCTGCCAGGGTACGAAACTCAATGGCGTATTCAGCTACGGATCGTGAACCCTGTCTGATGGACATAAGGAGCTTCGCAGCAGAGGCAGCACGAGCCGGCACATCGAATACCTTCCGAAGAGAAGCAACAAAACCGGAAAACTCGGCAACCACCGGATTGTTGTTCTCCCATAAAGGGCTGGCCCAGGCCAAGGCCTTGTCCGAGAGCAGCGAGATTAAGAAGCCCACCTTTGATCTCTCAGTAGGAAAGGCATGTGGCAGCAACTCGAAATAAATGCCCACCTGGTTAAGGAAACCTCGGCACTGAGTTGGCTCTCCCCCAAAGCGCTGTGGAAGGGGGGCAGAACCGGACATACCCCGAAACACCGCGGGCGCAACAACAGGTGTCGGGGTAGACTCTGGCGCAACAACCGGAGCGGCAGTAGGAGCGGACCCAGGAGCGACAACCGACCCATCGGCAACGGGAGCGAAATGAACCGTGCGTTCAAGCAGGGTTTGCAACGCCACGGCGAACTGACCCAACAGGTGATCCTGCTGATCAAGTCTGGCAACCAGCGTGGGTAGTGAGGATGGCCCTGTACCGTCAGAATTCGTGGCCTGTGGTACCGTGCGTTCAAGCAGGGTTTGCAACGCCACGGCGAACCGACCCAACAGGTGATCCTGCTGATCAAGTCTGGCAACCAGCATGGGTAGCGAGGATGGCCCTGTACCGTCAGAATTCATGGCTTGGTCCTAATGTCACGGAACCATGAACCAGACGTACAACAACAGATAAGTGAAAATAAGACAGCTTTATTGAAAAACAAGCTATAAAGCAAAAGTCCAAACGGATGGCGAAACCGATGCAGAGTCTTTGCGAAGCCAGGGGTCAGGAACCAGCAGGGTAGTCAGACGAAGCCAGGATCAGGAACCAACAGGGTAGTCAGACGAAGCCAGGATCAGGAACCAACAGGGTAGTCAGACGAAGCCAGGAACAGGAACCAGAAGTAGCAGCAGTCTTAGTAGCATGTGAACACAGGAGGACCAAGCAGGGAACTGAAGCCACAGACCTCCTATATATATGAGCTAGGCATCCAGCTCCTCCCAGTGGGAAGGAGGAGCCGCAGGGTGGGAGGCTACAAGAAACCCAGAAACCAAGATGGCCACCAGCACATGTCAAACGAAGGAGAACAGCAAGAAGGTAAGACCATGACACATTGTAGATGAGGGTGTCACCAAACACAGTGTACTCTGCCATTTCTCAGAGTATCATGAGGAATCCTCCAAGAACCTTAAAGTATGGGTTATTGAAGCAATACCAGACACATTCCCATCTGCTGAACGTTTCCAACAACTTCCTCATCAGGAAACCTAGTGGATTTATATTTTAAATACTTTTGCCCCCAAAGGCCTGAACGAAGAGATTGACATTAACACCATCATCTGACTCTCCATTCTCTCTTTTATTTACATACACACAAATACCTTGTATCCCAAACCATGATCCATACATACTGTACATCTACAGACACCTTCAATCTTTAATTTAATGTATATTGTTTGAGATGTGATAGTGAGTATATCATCTTCATCATCACTTACCCATTTATTTTTGCATATTTTTAGGTTGTGATATTAATATTTTCTCACCCATCCATCATTTTGATTTCCGAGTGGGTGATTATTATCATTATTATTGCTATCATTATTAGTATTAAATACTCTTTAGTAATTTTTTAATTAGTGTGCACAAGTGCAGACACATGTGTGCAGTTTAGCGCAATTGTGCTTTAGTCTGCCTAGTTCCTAGTTATACAGAATTCGTGTTGAACCAATTTAACATTTATTTTTGAGATTTCACTATTTGTTACATGGAGACATACTGTACCTGTTCATTCTCGCAGGGGTGTTGCGGGTAGGCACTTCATTTATTTTATTTTTAGAGCTTTTTCTTTTACTAGTTTATCTCATTTCTACCCTTGCATATATAATATATGGCATAATGCTCCAATATCATCCATTTGTGTACATATTGCTCCCGTTTTGCCCACTTCTAGGTAGTATTTACATTTGTATCTAATTTTTCCAGCGATAGCGAGACCGGGTGACGGAGATTGCGGAGTCTGCTAGTTACTCCCACCCCCAGATTTGTGGCCTATATTAGATTTCCCTTTAGTCCATCCAATCAGGTCTGAGGAAGAAACAGGAATTTACAAAACACGTTCCCATCCACGGAATCGCGCTTTCCTGCTGATGCCAGTTCCGGCCCAACGCCATCTCCGTTCCACGCTGGTTTACACTGGCTGGCCGCCTCCTACAGCCCCAGCTGCTGTGATCACCTGCATCTGCAATGGGACACTGACGATTTCCATCAAGGAGAACCCTGATCTGGCCATGTAATTAATACACATGCTTGTTATTACCTACTAAAATGTGAGTAGCCAATTTATTGGGTTTTAGTAAATCGAAGTTCTTAAAGCGGAGTTCCGGGCAGAGAAACGTTTTTTTTTTGAACATACCCCCGGGACAGTCAGGGCTAGCACATTCCACAATGGCTAGCCTCTGATCTGTCCCGGTTCGCACTTACCTTTTAGAAGAAATACTTACTTAGAAGTTTTCTTCCACAGCGTTTCCATCTCGGTTGTGGGCAGCTGAAGCTGGCGCGGTCCTCTTCTCTGTCTTCTTCCGCGTCTTCGTGTCCCAGAATGCGCTGCACCGCCCCCTCTCGTCACTTCCGGTGCGGCGCCGCATTCCTAAATGCCGAGCGGGGCCGGTGCGGCGCATTGATTCCTGGGAGCTATGACGTTTAGCTCCCAGGAATCATTGCGAGGCAGGAAGTGACGGGGAGAGCCTCGGCGCTGGAGGAGGAAGCTGTCATAGGTGAGTATTTACGATCGTCAATTACAAGGTGAGTTTTAAAAAAAAAAAAAAATCTAACTATCCAATTCCTTTTCAGGTTAGGCTGAACTAGCGGACGGGCACAAAAAAAAAAAATCGTTTTTGTGCCCGGAACTCCGCTTTAAAGGGATTGAAAAGGCAGAAGGTTTTTTTTTCATCTTAATGCATTAAGATAAAAAAATACCTTCTGTGTGCAGCAGCCCCCCTAATACTTACCTGAGCCTGTCTTTTTACAGCGATGTTGCAGGATTGTCTAAGCTGCCTGGGACTCCCCTCCTCATTGACTGATTGATTGACAGCAGTGGGAGCCAAAGTCATTCAGCCAATCAGGAGGGGGCGGGGTCAGGTCATGGCTCCATATCTGAATGGACACAGGAAGCTGTGACTCGGCTCAGGTGCCCCCATAGCAAGCTGCTTGCTGTGGGGGAACTCAAGAGGAGGGAGGAGCACAGAAGAGGGAGCCGAGAAGAGGATAATCAGGGTTGCTCTGTGCAAAACCACGAAAATCACGATCACTGGAAATTAACCCAGCCAAAAACCTTCAGGTGTTTGCAAAAAACAAAAGTCATACTAGTTAACCAGTTATGTTTGTTTAAGTTTTCTGGCAGTGGGAGAGTTTTGGAACTTTTGTGTAAAGTTGGTGTTGTAGTGCATAATTGAAAGAATGCTTGAGCATTGGCATAATAAAACAAGGGCAGGTAAAGATGACTGTAATAATTACAACCTGGGATATGTTCCATTGGCTGGTAATACATCATTAAATACATTTATTATTATCTTATTAAAGCACACAAATCACTGTATATGGTTGGAGTGTGAAAAGGTAAGTATGCCACATGAAAATTGCTGACTTCATCATGTTTGTACAGGCAAATCTTCTTTTAAACAGTATCTACAGATAAAAGTTATATACTTGATTTTCACAAATTAACCCCTTGACACAGACGTAACACGAATATGCAGCACCATTACACCGGCTTTTGCCGTGGGGCTGCATATTTGCATATCTCACTTTGTGCTGGGAGTGTGTCGCACTGCGCCTTCCCAGCGCCGAGACCGGGGTCTCACCATGAGCCTTGGGCCCCATACTAATGATCGGGACCTGGAACTCCCAATTCTGAGTCACCTGATTTCTGTGGTAGCCTCTAATTGGCTACTACAGTGATCAGTCACTATAAAGCCCACCCCTGTGTCTCTCTGTGAATAAAGAGGAAAGATACATTGGTTTTTTTTACTAAAGGCAAATCCACTCTGTCCTAAAAGGCCACTTGGAAATGCAGTCGCTGTAGATCTGAGGGGGACATGCAAGGAAAATAAAAAACAGCATTTCTCTGTCGCTCATTGACAGACGCAGGACTGATATCTTGATATCCGTAGGGGGTTATACTGCCCCCTACAGGAGTAGGACACTAGGCAGGAAAAAATTTCTGGCCACACCTATGGGCAGTCCCAGGGGGTATATCCTCTTTCTCCCTGCCACAGGATGTCAGTTTTTTTCTGCCTAGTCAGGAGTAAGGACCTAAGTTCCTTGCTGGGATCTCTGGTCCTGGCAAGCTATTTTCTCCAGTTGCTCCTGTGAGATCTTCAAGCAATTATGCCGGATCTGGGCGACGAGCTGGATGTTGAGATCCAGTGGTCACCCCAGCCGGCCTACGAGCGCGTGCAGACCCAGCTCCCCGCTGGGTCGGCCGCGACATAGTCCCGCTGGATGGGGACTGGCCCGCGGGTTAAACGTCCCGCCGAGTCGCATACGACCGGTTGTCGGCCGAGTCGCAGCGTCTCCTTTGGCCGACACCCCCCCCCCCACTGGGCAGTGAGGGGTTTTGTCTGGAGTGGCGCCCGCTCTGTTCCGGTATGGTGAGTAAATGCTTCCCCCCTGCTCCTCATGGCTGACTCTGGGGTGGACCCGGGCCCCTCCCTGGGACGGTCGGACCCACACTAATCTGGGTTCCCCTCTGTTCCCCTGCGCACCCTCCCCCTGTGGTGTTCCTCTCCCCCCTCCCTTCCCCCCTACAGGGGGGGTGTTTGTGTGTGTGTGGGGTGGCTCACCGTTCATGCAAGCCGCTAAGGGGGAAGGGGGTGGGGGGGTCCCGAGTGCGGACGGCTGTTGTGCGGGGGGCTTCCTCCCTGCCTTTCCAGGGCCTACCTGCCGATCGATCGTCTGTTAGTGGATGCGGGGCCGCCATTTGTTTGGTGTCCCTCATGTGGCTCATGGGGGCGGCCATCTTGGTACACCCAGCTCATTTTGTTTGCAGAGCTGGGCAGCTGTGGGAGTTACTGAAGGCGTGTGAGGGGGCGGAGCCCCTCCCTTGACCTGGGAAGATCGCTCCACAGAACTTCCTTGTCATGCAGACAAACGCTGAGAGCAGTCCTGTTGAACTCTGTTGCATCGTGTGGTGAGCCTTTTGGGGGTCTCTCTCTCTCTGCGGGGGTCTGGAGGCACGCTGTCTGACCATTGAGGGGCGCTGCAGCTCTGGGTGACATTTTGCAAAAAAAAAAAAAATTTTTTCAATTTTTTCATATTTTGCTGACGGGTTCCCCTGGTGTTGCCATGGACCCTGCTGCACATGTGTCCCCACCTGATCCCCTCGAGGTGGCCGCGGGGGCCCTCCGATTCTCCGCTCACCATTGTGCTTTCGGCAGTCCTGGAGCCATTTGTGTCCCGGGTGGAGGTGGCCTGTCAGGGATGGGGGGCTAAAAAGCGACCCCCGCCTACCCCTGTGTCTGATGCCTCAGATTCTGATCCTGAGCCAGTCGCTGCTGCTGCGGGTTCCTCCTCTGGGGCTGCTGTCTCACGCCCCGTCTCCTCTGATAGTGAGGATGACCTTTCTGCCTCTGCCATAGCGCAAGACAAGGCACTAGTGGACGCACTGATTGTGTCTGTCCGGGAGACCCTAAAACTGGAGGTTGCACCTTCGAATGCAGCTCATACGGAAGTTGCCTTTGGCACTCGCAAGCCCTCCAGGGTGACAAAGGTGTTTCCCTTTCCCAAATGCTTTGACGATATCATTAAGAAGGAGTGGGTCCGTCCAAAACGACCCCCTGGGATGCCCAAACGGATTGCTAGGCGCTACCCGTTTGAAGAGTCCCTCCTTAAAAAATGGACGGTGCCACCTTCGGTGGATCCGCCGGTTTCCAGACTAAATAAGGCTACTGTTATCCCGTTGGAGGATTCCCCGTCCTTTCGGGATCCAGTTGATCGTAGGGCGGAATCTGTGTCCGTTCCCTGTTAAGGCGCACTCTACTCGGGCTCTTAGTGCTTCCTGGGCCTTCCGCCATCAGGCGTTGGTGCTTCAGGTTTGCAAGGCGGCTACCTGGTCGTCGGTTCATACCTTTACAAAATTTTATAAGCTTGATGTGCTGGCATCGGCAGTGTAATGTTCTGGTACCTTTGGGTACCCTAATTACTCTTTCATAAGTGTATGCGCCCCACCATTCTCTTTTGGTAAGGTGCGCATACACCTTTAAGACTGATGCTGTCATCACTGAGCGCCGGACTGATGGCTATTTAGATCGCCGGCTCTCACTCACATGTGTTCGTTCAAACTGCTTTGTGCCTTGATGCTAACCTGTCTTGAAGCTCTCATGCTTGCAAGCTTACCTCGCTGTCGGAACCACGCTGCGCTGATCCCTGTATCCCGCTACCGGATCATCCGCTCTTGCCGAACCTCTCCTCTGCTACATTGCTATTAGTGATAAGTACCCCGTAGGGGAAACCTCTATAACTTTCATACTAAAGCTTACACTATCTAGCTCTGCATACTAAGGACTATTACTACATCTGCATTATCTAAGATTGCTAGCTCTTGAGCCTACTACCTGTTCTTGCACTGGGTTGATCTCTCTTGTATGTCCACCTGCTACTCTGTCATCTGCTACCATACATGATTGCTAAACCTATCTTCATCTCATCTGCTACTATCTTACTTTCAAGAACATTTCCTTTCAAGTGTCTGTCATCTACCATCTCTACCCAACCTGTCTCTTCAGCCTATCATCACTGTGTTACTATATACATAAGCCACTCTAGGAAACATCTTATTGAGTGTGTGTATTTACTTGCTGAATTGAGATCCTCCACACATGATGAGTCATTGAGAGTTGGAAATGGTGTCTCAGCGTTTCTCTACATGACTACTGAAGTGGAATATTTCTGCAGCTGAAAATCCACATCATACATAAAACGCAGGAGCGTTACAGGCAGATGCCTCTTTTGGCCTCAAGGTTTTGCAGGCTGCTGTTTGAGGGGACCTTTGGTCTACCTCGGGGGTTTTGTTTTTTTCAGGTGGGTCTCATCTGCTTGTTTCGATGAGTCCTCTGGTCTTCTGGTTGGCTCTGTTTTGGCCTTCTGGATTGGATTTTATTTCTGTTATCCCACCCCTTATTTATGGCACTGCTTTGGGACGTCCCTACGGATATCAAGATATCAGTCCTGCGTCTGTCAATGAGCGACAGAGAAAACTGGATTTTTGAATTACCGTAAAATCCTTTTCTCTTAAGCTCATTGACAGACGCAGTACCCGCCCCTCTATTTTGAGTTGGGTTGGTATGAGTCTCTGACACTGCTTTGTTACATAACTGACATCCTGTGGCAGGAAGAGAGAGGATATACCCCCTGGGACTGCCCATAGGTGTGGCCAGAACTTTTTTCCTGCCTAGTGTCCTACTCCTGTAGGGGGCAGTATAACCCTACGGATATCAAGATATGATATTCTCAATGAGCTTAAGAGAAAAGTATTTTATGGTAAGTCAAAAATCCAGTTTTTTTACTTGCACAAGAATAGATGTTAGAAATAAGCAGAGCTTCCCCTCATTTCAGATCTTCCCCTCAGATTTACAGCGACTGCACTTCCAAGTGCACTTGTAGTGCAGAGTGGATTTGCCTTTAGTAAAATTAACCCCAATGTATCTTTGTCTTTCCTTGCAGAGAGAAAAAAAAAGTGTCTAAAAATAAATATTAAAAAATAAAATAAGAAATACCTAGATCAATGTTTGATATAGGTCAGTGCCAGGGTTAGTGTTTAGGTCAAAGGTCACGATCAGCATATTTTGGGCAGGATTTTTTTTTAAATCAGTGTCAGTTTTAGGTAGGCCAAAAAAAAAAAAATGCTCGCTACTGTTTCTGGGCTCCACTACTGGTACAAACAACAAATAACATACACATACATGTGGTTTTCTCTGTGGAGCAGGAGAATTTATTTTGGGTTGTTGTTTAGTGGTAGGTTATGGTAGTAACACAAAATATACAGCTAATTTTACAAGAAATTTTTTTTTTTTTTACTATTTTGGGGCAGTTTTTCTTTGATAATAAAAATCTGAATATATCCATAACCATTTACCACCAAATGAAAGCCCAATTTGTCCTGAAAAAAAAAAGGTATAATTCACCTGGATATACAAAGGAACTATTATGATAGTAAAGAGTGCTTAGGCATTAAGATTTGTTTTACCCTTCAGTGTGAAGGGGTTACAATAATGAAAATTCAGGTTTGTTACACTCCAAGAACCTCAAAAAATCATTATGGAATCTGAAGGTGACTCTTGCAACAATTGGTATCAAAGTGCATGAATGCACAATCAGAAACATTAGAGCAAGACTACAGTTTGCCTTTAAACACATGTATACTAGACCTTCTGAAACAGTGCGCTGTGAACTAGGCCACAGTTACTGTAGACAAATTTGGAGCAAACCGAAATTTCGAAAGAAAAACCTCATACCAACTGTGCAGCACAGTGAAGGAAATTCTATGGTTTGGGGTTACTTTCTGTTTCAGGGCCAGTCTGCCATTGAGTCAACTATGAATTCTGCATCATATCAAAGTGTAATTAATTAGAATGTCAGGTCATTTGTCTGAAAGTTAAAATTGAACTAGAAATTAATCTTTTAACTTAATCATGACCTAACGCACACTAGAAAATCCACGAAGGAAGGATTCAGAAAAAACAAATGCAGGGTTATGTTTTGACCTAGTTAAAGCCCTTATATGAACCCCATTGAAATGTTGTGCAGGGATTTGAAACAAACAGGGAAAACCCAGAAACATCTTGCAAATTATGTAATTTTACATGAAGGAGTTGTGAATACATTTACTAGGTTGATGTTAGAAACTGATTAGTCACATATGATGGCTAGTGTGTGTTTCAGTCCCTATTGGTATACTGAAATACAAAACAAAAATGCCCAAGGTACCTTGAGAGACACATGGAGTTAAAAAAAATATAGTTTTATTCAAGAAAAATGTCTTGAAAATGTACACATATAAAATGTTAGAACATTTCAAAATGAATGTACATGAAAAATATAGTTACATGAATTACAATATGACTGGTAGTCCATGGAAAAGATGCTTGTAAATTTTATCTTGACATGTTTCGCTTGACAGCTCTCGCTTTCTCAGGAGAAATTATGAAAAAAATACTTGCAATTCAAATTAAATATCCAAAATCAATCCATACTGAATCAGAATCCCCATAGTACAATTGAAGGAGCAGTAGAGATATAAAAAATCCCAAAGTGCGCACCTAAAGAAATAAATATAACAAGATTGATATGGGGCAGTGGTTCTCAAATGTTAAAAGGACCTCCTGATAAGTACTTCCAGGAGAATCAATGTGATAATAATTAAAAGTGATGAACAGGCAATTAATAGACACTAAATTACTAAATTGCGCAGAATACCTATACGGGCGCAGACAAAATTTGACGCCAATCCCACCTGCCCCTGTTAGTGGAAGAAGGTGTGGGAATCGAGAGCCATCCGGGGACACCCAGGCAAGAAAGAGAAAGGGGACAAAACATTGAAAATAAAAACCAAAACATCACACAAATAAGCAGTCAAAAGACAATCCCATAGGAATGGCCAACTCCTGGATGTCGGACTGGAGGGAAACCAAAGGCAAAAAAATAAATAGTGATAGATTATTAGATTAATTGTATCCAAAAAAACATAGTCTCTGCAATTATACAAAAACAAATAACCGAGGAAATGCCCCAAAAAAAAAAAAATAATACATAAATTTACACAGGTAACAAAGGCTTAAATGATGTGGAGTCTTTCAACCCGGGGGGGAGGTAGCCCTAAGTGAATTAATCCACCTCATTTCTCTCTGCAGAATTCTCCTATCCCAGTCCCCACCTTGCAGGTCCTGTGAAATGTGTTCAAGCTCAAGGAATTGAACCTTAATGGGGCAATATGAATGATCAAGAGCCGCATGTCTCCCTATGGGTGAATAAAGATTCCCAAGTTTGATAGCATAAGTGTGGTCATGTATACGTCTCCAAAACGCCTAAATTCATAAAAAGAACCACAAAATGGTTGGGTCAGGGAAATGACCAATTTGTCTTGCAACTAAGGTGCTCATCGGAAGTGTGAGGTAAAATCCCCAAAACATTTGAGGTTTACTATAGCGCTTGCTAAAATAGACCCAGGGATGGACAATGGCTTGTCAATATCCTAGGTTTAAATGATTGTAGGCATGTGTGTAAACGACTAAGTGGATCTAAATAAATATAAAAATATAAAACCAATAAATATATGAATTAATATAAATACAATATCATATATTCAATGGGTGTAGGAGGTGGTGAAAATTGTGTGTAAGTTAATAAAAATCACAATAAATATAAATCACAATAAAATAGAATATTTTGACATATATGTGCCTTTAGTGCAAAATAGTGCAAAAATAAAGTCCAAGTAAAAAGTTCATATTTGACTTGGGTGAATATACAAATAAGACTTAAGTGCCAATAAAGAAAAGTGTAAGTGTTCTGTGCTGGGTCCTCCAATAGTCCAAATGCTGGTACTTGTGGTGTCAACCATGGGGGAATAATAGGGGGCTGCACTCACCAGAAGTAGTGGGTCTTAGGTACCGTATGGTATTAAGACCAAATGAGCCTTATGGCCGCCTGGGCCAGGTAGGTTACTGCTGGGCTTTGTAGTCCCGTAATGACCTGGAATCCCTCTCCTGGATGGCCTGGATCCTCAGGGTCCGATCAGGGCAGAGAGTAAAAAAAGCTCCTCTGCTGCCACTTCCAGCAATGTCTCCTCTCTCCTTTGTGCCACATGGGCGCCATAGGTGCGAGGGATATACATACTAACTTGGAGTATATTTACCTCTTGCTCATCGGAAGTGTTAGTTTGGATGAAAAATATTTTTGAGATAGTAGGCTCTTGAGTAAACAAATACCGAAGCTTTTTCAAGATAGATTTTTTTGCACGTGTCGGGAATTTAACTGGGTAATAAACTGGCCCATGTTCCATTTTCTGGGCTTCTTTTGAAACAATACTTACTCCTTAGACTGACTTTTAGTCTGATTATAAGCCTAGACTGACTTAGTCTGATTATAAGCCTTGACCAGTCATTTCATACTATAATCCCTGGCCCGCAACCTATCATGCAGAACTTTGGCTTTAGTTTCAAAAGTGCTTGAGTCATAGGTACTGGCCATACAGGAGTTGAATGTATGAGTGAGGCAGGGTGCACAATAGGAACGTGCAATTTAGTATTGCCCGCTGTAGGTTTACGATATAAGGTGCTAGAAATATATCCCTCATTGCCTTTCCTGATCCTCTACCTGAAAAAATGCCATGGTTAATTGTAAGTTCCAGTTATTTTGGTTCAATCTGGCAATAAATTCCAGTAAAAAAATGTTGTCACCATCCCAAATGATGAAAATATCATCATTGCACCTGTGCCATGAGATGACGTGGCACGGGTACATTGAGAGATCATCGCTGGAAAAAATGTAGTGCTCCTACCCCCACCAGGTACATGTTGGCATAAGAGGGGACACATTAAGTGCCCCCCATGTACCTGGAGGTAGTGGGTGCCTGCAAAGCAAATAAACATTGTTGGACAAAATGAAATATAACTGAGCCACAACAAAATTATGAAGATCCCTTTCCTTCTGGCCCTTTTGAGATAGAAAAGAACATACTATTTCAGTACATTGATCGTGTGGGATACTGCAATACTCAATGGCGATGGTAACCAAACAAAACAGGCTGTTCAAGGGATGTGAATTCCCTCTATGAGCTATAGCAGATGCATTGTGTCCCATAAATAAGAGGGGATAGAAAGAAAAAAAGGGTGCAAAATCGAGTCAATGAAGCGACTCGCATTCTCAGTGACAGCCATTTCCCGAAAAAATAGGTCTTCCTGGTGGGTCATGAAGATTCTTGTGTGGTTTTAGAAGTGTGTAAAAACATGCATCTCTGGGATATGGGGTTAGAATAAACTCCCAAATCTGTTTGGAGATAGTACCTCCTATAGATGCAGATTTCACCAATAGGTAGAACTCCTGAGTGATTTTAGATACTCTACTTGGACCCTTCTGTACCAGTTCTTGTTGGACAAAACCTTACAACACATTCTTTAATATTTTTCCACATCCATAACTACAATATTCCATTTCTTATTTGAAGGTTTGATGACTATATCCTTCCTATCCATAAGTTGTGAGAGAGCTACTTGTTTGTGCAGGGGTTAGATTTGGTTTCCTATAATCCTTGGCTCTGATCTTTTCTGTTTTAGAGGTAACTTGTTTCATGAATATAGCTAGGTTGGGATTTTTTTGTGTGGAGGGAAATTTGTTTGATTTCCTACGGAGTTGAATCTCAGGGCCAGAATTTTCACTAGCCACTGAATTCAACATCTCCTCTAGATCAACACCATCAATTAAATCAGGTGGTCCACTTTCAGCCAATAGTTCTTTAACATTTTCAACATTCGAAAGTCAGTTTTGCTGTAATTCTCCGAAAGAGTCATTAAGTCTTCCTTGTGATACATCAATTTTAGAAACACGTTGCTTACAAAAATGTTAACGTCTTTTATTGACTTTGAAGTGGTCAATGTTGGTAAAACATGATCAGGACAAAAACTCAAAGTGCATAAGAGGAGAGATTTTGATTTCCAATCCTGACCTATCCTTCCCAATATTATATTCTTGTCGGCCATCATACAGTACACTCTGTTATATATACCGTAGTATCTCACAAAAGTGAGTACACTCCTCACATTTTTGTAAATATTTTATATCTTTTCATGTAACAACAACACTGAAGAAATGACACTTTGCTACAATGTAAAGTAGTGAGTGTAAAGCTTGTATAACAGTGTAAATGTGCTGTCCCCTCACAATAACTCAGCACACAGCCATTAATGTCTAAACCGCTGGCAACAAAAGTGAGTACAACCCTAAGTGAAATGTCCAAATTGGGCCCAAAGTGTCAATATTTTGTGCCACCATTATTGTACATCACTGCCTTAACCCTCTTGGGCATGGAGTTCACCAGGTTGCCACTGGAATCCTTTTCCACTCCTCCGTGACGACATCACAGAGATAGTGGATGTTAGAGACCTTGCGCTCCTCCACCTTCCATTTGAGGATGCCCCACAGATGCTCAATAGGGTTTAGGTCTGGAGACATGCTTGACCAGTCCACCACCTTTACCCTCAGCTTCTTTAGCAAAGCAGTGGTCGTCTTGGAGGTGTGTTTGGGGTCGTTTTCCCAGTCGTTTACCCAATCAGCATGTCAGAGAAGGCTTCACCACTCCTAGGCAACCTGCAGGAAGCTCAACTGTTTGTGCTGGTCCTCCCGTGCATGAGCCCATCAGCCCCATAAAGTAATCAGCACTGGGTTCTAATGCACTGTGCTGCTTCCATGGAGACAGGAACCAGCGCTGTCAATAGCAGGGGAAGGACAGTAACCTTGGTTGTTGGGCCACTGGTGACCCTGGTTGAATCTTGACTGGTTCAGCAGGAACTGTCTGAGATTTGAACCATGTATGGGCAGGCTGAATTTACCAAGTTGTTCGATCAATCAACTTGGGTACAATCAGCCTGCTGAATTCTCTTATGATTATCGCTAGTGGTTGCTATAGCTGCTAGCAATAAGTACTGTTTTCCGGGAGCAGACAATGACCCGGCAGGAGGAATTCCCCTGTTAGCACTGTCTGTGTTGATGGGGGAATCATGCAAATCTCTTTCCTGCAACCTGTAGCTGTAGGAAAGAAATTCAAACCATCTATGCCGGCATAACTGAAACTTTATGAAGGTCTTGGAAGAACAGGGGGGAGGGAGACAGATGGGGGAGAGAAGGGAGGGAGATAGGGACAGTTCATTGATCACAGTGTACTCCAGTGCTCACTCACCCATGGGCTGAGGCTGGAAGCTCAGGCATTATTGACACAGCCAGGGAATCTATAGCTGCTGATTTTCATATTTCCCACCCTCACATCCCCTTTCTTTCAGATACAGCTGCATGCCAGGGAAAGTGTGGGTGAGACGGGCAGACACAAAAGGAAAAGGGGTGGGAGGAGGAGGGGCTGTATTTTTCTCTGCTCCCACCCCCCTGTCCATGAGGGGGGTGGGTGTGCTCGCTGGGCTGTGTAAGAGTGTCATAGACACTCCGCTCAACTGCAGTCACCAGTCTCTGAATTTACAGGCTGATTCTCCTGTCCTATGGACGAGAGAAATCAGTCTGTTTTTTCAAACTGCCACTGAGATAATAAGAGGCTTGGGGTTCAGTAGTAGCACTCCAGGGCCCAGTCGCCCAGTGGGGCATTTTGGTATGTTGCTGTTTTCAGTTTGCAAGTTTTTGGACGTGGCAAAATGCATCCACATTTGGGGTGCTGTTAACAATTAGGGGTTGATTTGCTAAAACTGGTGAGTGCAAAATCTGGTGCAGCTGTGTATGGTAGCCAATCACCTTCTAACGTTAGCTTGTTCAATGAGGCTTTGACAGAAAAAAAAAAAAAACTGAAAGCTGATTGGTTTCTATGCAGAGCTGCACAAGATTTTGCACTCTCCAGTTTTAGTAAATCCACCCCTTGTCACTGAAAGTGTGACTAGTGGATTTTAGGTGTATAAAGGTGGCTATACACTATACAATCTGGATGTACAATGTCTGAACAATCTCTTTTATATTTACTGAACCTATAGTATTTAATAGGAGGACACACCTATCTATTTAATCACTCTGTCTCCAGTCAAGCAAGCCCTTGCACTACATAGTTGAGGTTAGAGGTAAAGGAGATTGTATAGTGTATGGTGAGCTTAATGGTTTTCCAGGGATACTCTTCTCTTGTTTTTAATACTACAGCTCTGCTTCACATAGACTGTTATTTGATCGCTCACCTCCTGCACATTCTGCCAAAGAATTGGCTGTGTATTCAGGGAGGATGGTGCGCACTGACAATATCTGCATTTGAAAATCATATAACTGCAGAGGTGGGTGCAATTTCTTAGAGGGAGATGTCAGGTTCAGGGTGTGTTTTAATGAACATCTAAAATAATAATGCTACTCCCAGTTACATGTTGCAAATATTCATATCAGCATTATATGTCAAATTTTGACAGAAGACCACATGTAGAAATCTCTTCCCACTCCCTGGTGGAGTCAGTGACAGCCTCTGGACCATTTCTTTTTAATTATAGGCTGACTATACATACATATATATATTTTCTTACATACATTGCAATGTACATTTGTTTACTGTCAGGAGCATGTATTGCTCCTGTTCAATTGCAGCTGCTGGTCTCATTCCAGCATTCTGGTTTTGGCTGAGGTGCAGTCCCTGTCTGACTGTCCACCTGCAGGGTGATTGATGTATATATAGCTTCTGGGTGAAGTCCAAACCTGTTTTAAGCCCGCCAAGCTCTTAGTGTCATACTTGTGATAGTGTTTGCATGTTCAAACATCTTCAAGCTCCCTGTTTACCTGTTGGTATAGAGGTCAAAACGGCTGCAAACAGGTGAAGATGATGAAATCTCACATTGGTGGTGTAATAATATGCGCTTACCACAATATATGGACTCACAGTACCTTACCGTAAGTAAGTCAAGTAAGCCAGTAGAAACCACTGTAAGGAAAATGGGAAGTAGATGTCGCTGATCCTCCTTGATGTATGTTTCTCAGATAAGAAGCAGAGAAGAATCTCTCATTGGCCGGAAGTGTATAATCCGCCCAGAATAAAAAGAAAAGGTATATAGTGTAATATTGCCAGGATTTGTTATGTTAGGCATACTTTATCATCGCTCCAAATATCAGGTGAAGAAAATGGATATAATGAATTGTATCACTTGAGGATCCAGTGTGGAAAAACAAGGAAAGTAAAAGAGACAGCCGTCACCAAACGTATAAGTAAATTGCGTGTACCACTACTCTCTTAACTCTGCCTGCTTTTTGACCATGGATTTGACCATGTGAAAAAAACTCTAAATACAGAGTACAACCTGTGCTTAGGAATAAATAATACAAAAAACAATACTGTCGCTGCTGCTCATCAACCAGTGAATGAAATATTTTACAAAAAGAAACACAGCACTAAAGACAGTGCAAGAAAATATTAAAGTGAAAATCCAAATAATATGTCTTACTTCTATTAAGTACAGACACTATTGAGCAATGGTGAACAAATTAATTGTATCTTCCCAGTGCCAATAAATAAGTGGATAAATGTGCTCCAATAATAATTATATAGCAGTGCACCAAAACAATAGGTAAACATATATACTCCCAATGCTGTTTATAAGTGGATATAAATAAACTCCTAAATATATATATATTGCAATAAATCAGCCAAATAATAAGTGTCCAGTAAAAAACATGACTGGTGCTCAAAAAATCAGGATCATCCAAGTGACTTTGTAAATTGTGGATCGTGGATCCCGTATTCACTCCTCCCCAACCGTGAATCCACTTACCAGAAGGCGTGGACCCCTAAACTGTACAGCATAGTGGTCAATAGCGCTTGGTACTAGCTTGGAACTTGGTACATAGTTTGGATTATCTGTTTTTCTTCTTTTATGTTTTTACCTTTATGTTCTTACTCAATGTGGTGCTTTATTTACATGCATGTGCCTTGTGCTATCTTTTACGGTAATGTCTGATGTCATTGCTTATGTGTACACCTTGCCTGCCGTCTGGGTCTGTTTCCCCCTGTTGTTTTCACTGTCTTGTTGACCCCTCATGTCTCAAGTTAGTATAATTTCTTGGAATGTTCTGGGCCTCAACTCTGCAGTGAAATGTTCCCTGGTGTTTAAATTTCTCCAAAAACATGGTCCGCACATTTGCATCTTACAAGAGACCCATCTTCAGGGGTCTAGGATTAAAGGTCTTAAACGGCCGTGGGTGGGGGAACACTATCATGCCACCTATTCTAGCTATGCCCGGGGGGTCAGTGTACTTGTGCGGATCTCCTTGCTGTTTCAACTACTGGAGTTGTGCACGGATCCGGGCGGCAGGTATGTCATTTTGCATGCTTCTATTTATGACAGGCCTATGGTCGTTGTTGGTTTATATTTGCCTCCCCTTGCTTCACTTTCTTTATTGAATGATGTTATGCAGAAAGTATTACGGTATGACACATCAGCTGTATTTTTGTTGTGTGACTTTAATCTGGTCCCTTGCCCGGACATGGATAGATTGAGGGGATAGGGTGGTGGTGCGTCTAGGCTTGCGCAGTGGCCAAACACCATTGCACTGGTGGATGTTTGGAGGCACCTGCATCCAGGTGTCAGGGAATACACTTGTCAATCCTCTACCTTTAAGACCCTGTCTAGAATTGACCTGGTCCTGGTGTCCCCTGCTGTGCTACGGTGGGTCATGGATGTCTGCATACTCCCACGGGTTGTGTCAGATCATGCTCCACTTAATTTATCCATTTCTGTCCATGACTCCTCCAATACTAAACTTTTACGTTTATCTGGGTTCTGGGCCATGGATGAGAGGCTGCGGGAACCCCTTACTAAATCAATTCGTAATTATTGGATTATAAATGGTGATGCTGATTCCCCAGGGCTGTTGTGGGATGCGTTCAAAGCATGAGTCAGGGGAGAGTTTATATCCCGAATCTCGGGACTTAGGAGGGAGGCATCCCGGGTGGAGACTTTCTTGGAGTCAGAGGTAGCCAGATTGGAAGCAGCCTTTGTTACCAAACCCCCGATAGGTACCAGCTTTGGCAGACTGCTCTGAGACAACTCTCCCTGCATAGAGTAGAGAGTACTAAGAAGGCCCTTCTGTGTTCCCAACAGAGGCTGTTTTAGTATGGCGACAAAAATGTCCGGTTGCCAGCTTGGCTGGCTATAGGTCAGAGTCCCTCCACTCATGTTGCAGGCTTCCATGGCGTGGATGGCCAGCTGCTCTCAGATCCAGATCAGATTAACTGTCGATTTATGCAGTTCTTTGAGGATCTGTATTCCTCCAAGTGGCTCTGTAGTCCCAGGGAGCTGGCTGAGTACCTGGATCTGGTTGATGTCCCAACCCTGGCGGTGTCTGAGCACCTGGAAGCTGACATCTCTTTGGAGGAAATCCAGATTGCTATTCGGGCATGCAGGTGGGGAAGACCCCGGGGTCTGATGGTCTCCCTGTTGAGTTCTACTCTACGTTTGTGGACATGGTGGCTCCTAGACTCACAGCTTTGTTCTCTGATTCCTCTTCTCCTACGGCATACCCAGAGTCATTTGAGGAGGTGGTTATTGTTCTGATCCCGAAGCCCGGCAAAGACCCCCAGGACTGTGCCTCATATAGACCTATATGGTTATTGAATGTGGATGCCAAAATCTTAGCAAAAGGTCTGGCTAATCGCCTCTCCTCCATTATCACTGACTTGATTCACGTTGACCAGACTGGATTCATGTTGGGTAGGGGACAGACATAAATTTAAGACGCCTCTTTCTGAACCTGTCATTACCTCACGATAATCTGGGTACAAGAGTCATGGCCCAGGTCAAGGAATTGGGACTTTGCGGGCTTAGTAAAATGCTATATTTATTAAAAAATAATAATAATGTGCTGATAGCAAAATAATGATACAAACAATATAAACACAGTAAGTGCCAATGGGTTATAGACCCATGTGAGTAAGTGAAGATAGAACGAAAGGTGACAAGGTGGAATGGTGACTTTGAAGAACTCTGTCTGTTTAGGCTCATGAGTGTGAGCTTTGTTGAGAGAGAGTGTCTTGTCAGACTTCCGACGCGTTTCGGCATAAGTGTATTGCCTTTGTCAAGGAAGTGGGAAGGGGTCACCATATCTGAAAAATATAGTGAGTATATATTAAAGATTTATTGTAGTATAACACTATTTATAAAAATAGTGAATAATAGAATATGCACATACATGTGATTCAACGGTCAGGTCCCAGGATTTGGTATTCCCATTGCCCTCCAAGAATGTTCAACAGGATTGCTAAAGGAATGGCTGTCTGTGAAAATATATGGTAATGGTGAATGTTGCCAACTGAATATAAATAAAATTGAGTAAAAATGTGTGAAGCAAACTTACATGTCGTAAGAATTGCTTGATATTGTGAGGAGGAGGGTAGTCCTTCTCAATGGCCTGAAGAATATATGACATATATGACACCAGTTAGGTCAAACTATTTATTGATGATTGTATTTAAAGCACTATAAGAATTAGTGCTGATCACTTACAATTGATATTGAAGGTCTTGGTTATGGTAGTCCAAATGTTAGTGGAGGCTGTGTTCTCACTTTGCTTTATTTTGAGCCTGCATAATGGGGCAGATTGAGATTTGGTGTTGGCCGGGTTTCTTTACTTAATATGCACACATATTAAAATATTAAAGACTTACATTTGCAGGGAGTTCCGGATTCTAAACAGCAGGGGGAGCCCTGGTTAAGGATCCTGGTGTTTCCCTGGTAAAGATAATTAGTGCTAATGAGCCTTGAGGCATTGTGGGCACTAGTAAAGAGTACATCCAACAGTGCAAAAGATGAAGCACTGTTGGATGATGAACTTACGTTTAGGTAGGGCTGTGTGGTAGAATGGGAGTCCAGAGCTGCGTATCCTAGGGCGTCCGTATCATCCCTCGGCTAGAGGGAAGTGGCGCCCTGTTAGAAATCCCCGGCCTTTTATACCCCTCGGCGCATGCGCAGTAGCGCGGCCATACGTCATGACGTCGATCGGGTGCCCGGGTCGACGTGAGAGATGGATGCGCGCGCCGATGGAGTTGCGGGCTTAGTAAAATGCTATATTTATTAAAAAATAATAATAATGTGCTGATAGCAAAATAATGATACAAACAATATAAACACAGTAAGTGCCAATGGGTTATAGACCCATGTGAGTAAGTGAAGATAGAACGAAAGGTGACAAGGTGGAATGGTGACTTTGAAGAACTCTGTCTGTTTAGGCTCATGAGTGTGAGCTTTGTTGAGAGAGAGTGTCTTGTCAGACTTCCGACGCGTTTCGGCATAAGTGTATTGCCTTTGTCAAGGAAGTGGGAAGGGGTCACCATATCTGAAAAATATAGTGAGTATATATTAAAGATTTGTTGTAGTATAACACTATTTATAAAAATAGTGAATAATAGAATATGCACATACATGTGATTCAACGGTCAGGTCCCAGGATTTGGTATTCCCATTGCCCTCCAAGAATGTTCAACAGGATTGCTAAAGGAATGGCTGTCTGTGAAAATATATGGTAATGGTGAATGTTGCCAACTGAATATAAATAAAATTGAGTAAAAATGTGTGAAGCAAACTTACATGTCGTAAGAATTGCTTGATATTGTGAGGAGGAGGGTAGTCCTTCTCAATGGCCTGAAGAACATATGACATATATGACACCAGTTAGGTCAAACTATTTATTGATGATTGTATTTAAAGCACTATAAGAATTAGTGCTGATCACTTACAATTGATATTGAAGGTCTTGGTTTATGGTAGTCCAAATGTTAGTGGAGGCTGTGTTCTCACTTTGCTTTATTTTGAGCCTGCATAATGGGGCAGATTGAGATTTGGTGTTGGCCGGGTTTCTTTACTTAATATGCACACATATTAAAATATTATTAAAGACTTACATTTGCAGGGAGTTCCGGATTCTAAACAGCAGGGGGAGCCCTGGTTAAGGATCCTGGTGTTTCCCTGGTAAAGATAATTAGTGCTAATGAGCCTTGAGGCATTGTGGGCACTAGTAAAGAGTACATCCAACAGTGCAAAAGATGAAGCACTGTTGGATGATGAACTTACGTTTAGGTAGGGCTGTGTGGTAGAATGGGAGTCCAGAGCTGCGTATCCTAGGGCGTCCTTATCATCCCTCGGCTAGAGGGAAGTGGCGCCCTGTTAGAAATCCCCGGCCTTTTATACCCCTCGGCGCATGCGCAGTAGCGCGGCCGTATGTCATGACGTCGATCGGGGGCCCGGGTCGATGTGAGAGATGGATGCGCGCGCAACTCCATATCTCAGGACGATCCGGGCTCGGGCCGGCGTGAGGCCGTGGCGCGCGCGCCGATGGACTGCGCGCGCACCTTGCCTGTTTGACGTGAAGAGTATAATGAAGGTGTTCCGTGGCTGCCGACACAGGAATGAGACAAAGATTTGAAGGGGTATGATCCCCATCGTCCTTGTCAATCCTCGGTGTTGCAACTCCATTTTCACACATACTACTGGGCTGCGATATTGGTGACGGACTATTGGTGGATGCAGGGTGGTAGGGCAAATGTGGCAGTGTGTCTGGAGGTGGCTTTTCTAGGCTCCCTGATAGATATTTGCAATATGATATATCGTGGCACCTGTGCGTATCCTGTCACTCTTGGACCCACACGTACCACATGGAGGATCTGGAAGACTGCTACAAAAAGATTTGTTGGTCCTGGTCAGTTGTCGCCTGCTCAACCCCTTTGGGGGAATCCACCTCTCCCCCATCTTCATACTGTCCAGGACCCCCAGTTATGGGCAAGGTTTGGCATTAAGACGTTGGGGGACGTTATGCAGGTGGGTGTCATGTTGTCATATTCCAATTTGTCCCAGAAATTCGAGCTACCAGGGTGGATGTTATTTAGGTACCACCAGCTTTGTCATGCCGTTGGGGCGCAGTTTCGGCAGCCTCACACTATTAAACGGGATGCCATAGGGGAGTTGGTGGCTGGGGATTTGAAAAAGCCAGTGTCATCCCTCTACAGTGCTCTCCTGGGTGTTGAATCATCTAAATTGGAGCAGCTTTGGGAGCACTGGAGGGGAGATATTCTGTCACTGGACAGGGAGGCTTGGGAGGATTGTATTACTCATGGCCCTGGGTTGGAAATATCGTCCAGGGATAAACTTATTCAGGTTAAATTTCTCCATCGGGTCTATTATACCCCAGCTAGGCTACATAGGATCTTCCCTCAGCAGGATCCTCTCTGTCCACGATGTCAATCCCGGGAGGGTTCATACCTTCACATGTTTTGGAAGTGTCCCCACATTCAGACCTTCTGGAAAGCTGTCTTTGACAAGATACATCTTAGATTGCAGATGTCACTGGTCCTGTCTCCTGCTTTGGCCTTATTGGGTATTCATGAGGATGAACAGCATCCCTTTCATACGAAGCTTCTCATTTCCTATCTTCTCTACTAGACCTCGCCTATTCGGCCTGACATTGCAGCCTGGGAGGCCATGGTTAATGCGGCTCTCCCCCTGTATAAAATGACTTACATGAACAGAGGCTGCCCGTGGAAGTTTGATAAGGTGTGGTCCCCTTTGGACTCTTACCTAGATCTGCCGAGAGTGGGTCCTGACTATACGCTGTGTTTAAGTTCCTCCGTTTTTTTTGTGTATAGGTTTGCATTGTGTTCTCTGTTTACTGTGTTTATTCTATGTATGAGATCTATGTATGACAAGACACTGTGATGCCATGTGTAACTTGACTTGTTTTTCCATTTCTTCAATAAAGCACCACCATTGGTGATTGGGTTGACCTCTACTGAGTGCACCAAATTATTCGACAATTCTAACATAAGACTGGTATATTATTGAAAAAAAAAATGTAAAATCTTTCTCAGACGTGTTAAATGATCTCCAGTATTCCAGCAATCTCAGCCATTGAAAGTATCTTTTTAAATGTATCAGCACAGCTGTAGAAAGTGCAGAATTACCCGATGAGGTGTCAAAGTAGGGGTTCTGTGCTTCTCAATTCTGCCATATCCCCCATGACAGTGCATAACTTCCTCTGCCTTTTGATTAACAATAGCTATACAAATAGCCAGAATTAAATAACAAGATGTCCCTAGCCTTCAATGGGTTTAAACATTTAGCAAGATTCATGAAATTGTTCATGAACAGAAGCCAGGTAGATTCTCATCTCCAATTAAAATGTAAACATCTGTGGTTCAGAGATCAATGTACATGGTGCAGCACTGTGGAATATGTCAGATCTAAATAAATATTTATTAAACCATGTGTGAGTGTAAATTAGTATGGTGAGGACATCAGGGTGAAATGTTGCAGCAGTTTGGTTTTACATAGCTCACTGATCCCTTTATGTGTCCAGTGGAGATCAGTGAAAGTACAGTGCCTTGCGAAAGTATTCGGCCCCCTTGAACTTTGCGACCTTTTGCCACATTTCAGGCTTCAAACATAAAGATATAAAACTGTAATTTTTTGTGAAGAATCAACAACAAGTGGGACACAATCATGAAATGGAATGAAATTTATTGGATATTTCAAACTTTTTTAACAAATAAAAAACTGAAAAATTGGGCCTGCAAAATTATTCAGCCCCCTTAAGTTAACCACTTAAGCCCCAGCCCTATTTCAGACACATTTTGTTTACAAGTTAAAATCAGTATTTTTTCCTAGAAAACTACTTAGAACCCCCAAACATTATATATATTTTTTTAGCAAAGACTCCGGAGAATAAAATGTCGGTCATTGCAATATTTTTTGTCATGCGGTATTTGCACAGCGGTCTTTAAACCACATTTTCTTTGGAAATTTTTTGAAAAATCACATTTCACTGCATTTAAAAAATACTAAACAGTAAAGTTAGACCATTTTTTTGTATATTATGAAAGATGATGTCATGCCGAGTAAATAGATACCCAACATGTTACGGTTTAAAATTGCGCACACCCGTGGGATGGCGACAAACTACGGTCAATCGAGATCTCAATAGGTGACGCTATAAATTTTTTTAACGGTTACCAGTTTAGAGTTAGAGTGTAGCTCTTTTTTTAAAATTATTTCTCATGCTCTGGCGATCGCGGCGATACCTCACTTGTGTGGTTTGAACAGCGATTTCATTCGTGGCTGGACTTGCGTATACGTTCTTTTTCGTGCGCGAGCTAACGGTGACGGGGGCGGCTAGAATTTTATTTTATTTTTTTCCTATTTTTTTTTTTTTTAACTTTATTACAGGTTTTAAAAAAAAAAAAAAAAATCAGATCACTTTTATTGCTGTCACAAGCAATGCAAACATCCCTTGTGACACCAATATGCAGTGACAGGTACTCTTTATGTAGGGATCGAGGGTCTAAAAGACCCTAGACCCCTCCACTACACTTTCATGTACGCAAAACGCTGAAAACTACATTTTTGCATACAGCCGTTTTTTAACTTTTTGCAGCAGAGTAACCCGGAAGTGACGTCATGGACGCCGCCTCCGGGTTACGTCATCGGAGACCCGATCAAAGCCGTTTCTGGCTTTGATCAGGACTCCATCCAGCCGGTGGATGTGGCCGCTGGGTGCTCGGGTCTCCTGGTGGGACGAGAGGCCCGTTCAAAGTCACGGAAGGCAGCGGGAGGGGGGGGGGAACGTCCCCTCCCGCTCACCCAGGTAACGATCGAGCGGCTCCTGAGCCGCATCGGTCGTTACTGACAGAAAGCCGACCGTCGGCTGTAAACCACGGTACCGGGATGGTGCCTCTAGCTAGAGGCATCATCCCGGTATAACACCGCAAAATTTGTCGACGTAGCCCTACGTCACTTTGCGGTAAGTGGTTAATACTTTGTAGTGCCACCTTTTGCTGCGATTACAGCTGTAAGACGCTTGGGGTATGTCTCTATCAGTTTTGCACATCGAGAGACTGAAATTTTTGCCCATTCCTCCTTGCAAAACAGCTCCAGCTCAGTGAGGTTGGATGGAGAGTGTTTGTGAACAGCAGTTTTAAGTTCTTTCCACAGATTATCGATTGGATTCAGGTCTGGACTTTGACTTGGCCATTCTAACACCTGGATATGTTTATTTGTGAACCATTCCATTGTAGATTTTGCTTTATGTTTTGGATCATTGTCTTGTTGGAAGACAAATCTCCGTCCCAGTCTCAGGTCTTTTGCAGACTCCATCAGGTTTTCTTCCAGAATGGTCCTGTATTTGGCTCCATCCATCTTCCCATCAGTTTTAAACATCTTCCCTGTCCCTGCTGAAGAAAAGCAGGCCCAAACCATGATGCTGCCACCACCATGTTTGACAGTGGGGATGGTGTGTTCAGGGTGATGAGCTGTGTTGCTTTTACGTCAAACATAACGTTTTGCATTGTTGCCAAAAAGTTCGATTTTGGTTTCATCTGACCAGAGCACCTTCTTCCACATGTTTGTTGTGTCTCCCAGGTGGCTTGTGGCAAACTTTAAATGGCACTTTTTATGGATATCTTTAAGAAATGGCTTTCTTCTTGCCACTCTTCAATAAAGGCCAGATTTGTGCAGTATATGACTGATTGTGGTCCTATGGACAGAGTCTCCCACCTCAGTTGTAGATCTCTGCAGTTCATCCAGAGTGATCATGGGCCTCTTGGCTGCATCTCTGATCAGTCTTCTCCTTGTATGAGCTGAAAGTTTAGAGGGACGGCCAGGTCTTCGTAGATTTGCAGTGGTCTGATACTCCTTCCATTTCAATATTATCGCTTGCACAGTGCTCCTTGGGATGTTTAAATCTTGGGAAATCTTTTTGTATCCAAATCCGTCTTTAAACTTCTCCACAACAGTATCTCGGACCTGCCAAAGACTTGATTACACTCAGGTGGATTCTATTTATCATCATTAGTCATTTAGGTCAACATTGGATCATTCAGAGATCCTCACTGAACTTCTGGAGAGAGTTTGCTGCACTGAAAGTAAAGGGGCTGAATCATTTTGCACGCCCAATTTTTCACTTTTTTATTTGTTAACAAAGTTTGAAATATCCAATAAATTTCGTTCCACTTCATGATTGTGTCCCACTTGTTGATTCTTCACAAAAAATTACAGTTTTATATCTTTGTTTGAAGCCTGAAATGTGGCAAAAGGTCACAAAGTTCAAGGGTGCCGAATACTTTCGCAAGGCACTGTAACTATTTAACACTGTACAGGACACAGGAGATTGGCATTCCCAGGTGTTTTATATTTCTAAGGAAGTTCACATGGCGATCCCACTTCAGTGGAGCAGTGTTCAGAGGTGTGGGCAGCAGAGAGGTAAGAATCTGCATTCTTCTTTACTGGGGCAGTTTTTGAGATTTGTGACAGGGACACTTTAAGCACTTAAGCTCTTGTATCTATATACCCCTTATAGACCAGAGAAATGTTTACATTTCCACTATACATGATAGAACATTGGATTGAGGCACTCAGTACTTTCATGGTACGGTATGAACTACACAGTACTTATATTTAAAATGGCAAATATGTATTACATTTCAGATTAAAAATACATCCATACAATGGATGGGAATGATGCAACTACACATATCGATAGTCCAACAAGACAAAAAAAATAACAAACACGATTCTGGCAGAACCTAACTTCCTCTAACAACAGATTGGACAATAGATGAGGTGTCCAAAGTATGGAAAGCCTAAACCAATGTAGTTCCAATCTTACACTCTACATGTTTTGCGGGGTATCTGCTTATTTAGGAGTTGTTTTAAAAAGGATCAAAAACCCACATCAACAGCACTTCTTTTTTTTTTTAAATGGGGTCTATTAGACTCTAGATCTCTCCTCTGCCCTTAAAGCATCTGACCACACCGAGATTGGTGTGATAAGATACTTTCCCAATTTCCCAATGGCGCTGTTTATATCTGGCAAAACCAAAGTCAGGAAGTGCTCGTAGCTTCCGGTATCTTAGGCCATAGAGATGATTGAAGCCATTCTGGTCTCCAATCAGCTCTATGGTCAGCTGACAGAACCACCGGCTGCAGTCCCGGGTTACCCGGTGAGACAGGAGAGCATGAGAAAACCGTGGAAAGGTGGCAAGAGGGGGGGGGGGGAGTCCCCTCTCAGTGCTTGTAAAAGCAGTCTAGCGGCTAATTAGCCACTAGGATTGCTTTTATATGAAAGCCGTCCACTGGCTATAAATAATGTATGCATCATCCTGGTATGACCACTCAAAGTCCAACGATGTACCAGTACGTTGCTGGTCCTTGTTGGGCATATACTGTATTGTAAGGTTCTTTTTTTTCATGCAGCCCGTGAGCTGAATTAAAAAAGAGAACCTTACAGATTCCTCCATTCACAAATATCGATCAAAGTGCACGTAGAAATCTGTGCCAGAAAGTGTGTGGTATGCCCACCATTAGACCCCCCAGCATCCACCCACTTCTAATGATGGGCATACATGCAATGTTCCTTTTTTTCGTTCAGCCCATGGGCTAAAGGAAAAAAAAAAGAACATAGAAGATTCCTCCATTCACATTGATCGATGTGGATGAAGAAATCTATGCCAAAAAAAGTGTTAAAAAATATATAGCGAAGCATAGGGGAGAAACGCCCTCTATGTCTACCCCATCCCCTCTCTTCACTTTATATGTTCTTTTTTTTTAACTGCGGTGGTGAAATCACCTCCTACAGCACTGCAATTATTGTTTTAAGTATATGCTGAGAGAAAACACTGTTGCTGTCAGAATAAACAAATCAGTGCTGCAGCTGATGGGCGTACCTGCAAAGCTAACAATAAAACACAGTAACAACAAAACATTACAATATGAAAGTATACAGTGCAGTAAAACCGTAGAATGCTGGTATCTGCAAAGCAAACTATGGTTAACAATGAAAAACACAGCAACAATAACACATTACATTATAATAGCATACAGTACAGTAAAACAGTAGAATGGCAGTATCTGCAAAGCAAACTATGGTTAACAATGAAAAACAGTAACAACAATAAAACATTAAAGTATAGCAGTATATTATAAAGTACAGTAAAACAGTAAGAACAGAAAATGAACTCGATAAAACGAAAACTACGTTTGGCTTTTTTATTATTATTTTTTTATTTTTTTACTTTTTTGTAACTGTAAAAAAACTTTAAACGTTCCAGGCTAGGGTCTTTCAAAATGTGATAGCCATCTAACATCTTTCGAGACCCTGTGTGAAAGTGTGCCCTAGACTGTGCCATGCTGTACCCTATACTAATACTCCACTAGTGTGTGGTAGCGATGGAAACAGTCCCCGAGACCAGGGTGGCCAGGACAGGAGGGACAAAAAAAAGCAGGTGACACACCTTTATCCGTGTTTTCTACAGACACGACATCTTCTTTGGGGTGCTCTTCAGGTAGAGAGGTACCAGGGAGGATATCACTGCATCTGGATTTTGAATTTTGGCCACAGCACCTTCTAGATACAGAAGGGCTGTGATGATCTCTTCCTGGAATTGTAGGAAGAATCGACTTCTTCCTGACGCTTTGTATAGCACATAAGCGTTCAGTAGAGCCAATTGGAATAAATATACTGACACTTTCTTGTACCAGTGTCTGGCCTTACAGGCAATTAAGTATGGCGCCATCATCATGGCCACAGCATTTATTGCTTACATGCCAGCCTGCCGAGTCACAGTTCTTCAGGACCCCCATATATTCTTGCCTCCAGGGAGCTGCAGGCCTGCCCAGACAAGCCAATCATGCTTTCGTCCCTCTGGAGATGATACAGGACAGCCTTATCTCCTTCACCTGGACCTTCAGCCAGCAATACCGATTGCTACTAGGAGTTCACATCTGCCACTGCCAGTATCATTCCACTTTTGTGAGTGCAATCCTTTTACATCCTGTAAGGTTTTAATCTTATTAAATTGATACACTTAGATGGCTGCACCTTCTTTTCTCCATTCACTCTTAATGAGTGCCTGTCACAACCCCTTAGATCTTTTAATCCCCACCACACCAGAAGATTACAGCCAAGGGGTGGGCCATTGGAGGAGGAAGATTTTGCTTAAAGGAAGACATAGCAACACAAGTGACACATCTCACTGAAGGTAATGTTCCTTGTGCTGATTTTTTATTGATGTATTTATTTATTTTTTTAGGCTTTAAACTAGCTAATCTCATCTTCTACCAAAAGCAGATGGTAAGTGCTTTTATTTGCTATTGTGAGTTGGAGAGAAAAAGCATTTGCAACACATGGGCAGTCATGATTTATAATCTCCAGCTTGGCATCAGGTCATGTTTTTTTGGTTTTCCCAATACTAGATGCAAACTCTCCTTAAGGCTTGTCCCAAACGTAACAACACACCATCACCACCACCTGGGTTAACTACATAATTCTCAGAACAATGATTATGTGATCCCAAAACTATAAAACATTTTTAGAAGATACAAGTTCTTAAAATAATGTAAGGGAAATGTTAAATTGTTTTGACAGACATAAGGCCCTTATTCACAGACTGTACTTCTTTACTAGGCATGATTAATTGATTTAAGACAAACTCCCCAAAATGTAAGCTACACTAATAAGTCAATGTGTTGATTTTATGTTAGCTAGGAATTGACATTGCAAGAACTTATGAAGCCACTAAGGCACAATAAAAACATGCCTGAATCAGGTTGTAGACCCATTTACTGGGTAGACTAAAGACATTAATACATGTGCGCTTTGACTTGTACCTACAGAGGAAATAGAGGTTTAAAGATGAATTCCAGGTATGGGTATTTTATACGTAGTTACATTGGTCCAGCTCGGACCAATGTAACTATGTATATACAGCATACCATACCTGGCCGATGCCCCTGGAAGCTGTAAATTACTAAGGTAGACACCGCTACTCAGTGTTCTCCATTTGCTTCCAGGTGTGGTGCGGAGTAGCTGGCATATTGCATTATGAACACAGGAGGTTGACTGCTTGGCATAGGTCCAATTTAGAGAATGCTATGCATTTTTTCCGAATGAATGCAAATATACTCTGGACAAGGTGGGATGGCTCTGTGACGTCTTCTGACACCGATCTAGTGAACTGAACTCCTGTGATCCCCAGGAGAAGTACAGCC
This sequence comes from Pelophylax lessonae, assembly GCF_965119305.1. Lineage (NCBI taxonomy): Eukaryota > Metazoa > Chordata > Amphibia > Anura > Ranidae > Pelophylax > Pelophylax lessonae. The sequence goes on along the minus strand of NC_138770.1, from coordinate 464,395,262 downwards.
AAAATTGCTTTGGCTATGCTTCTCCTTTAAAGACTTGATATGGCTACCAGGACTTCAATTATTGCACATTTGAGTTGGTAAATGCAGACTCAGATGCTGAAATCTATCTTGAGGTGTCTGCACTTCAGACAGTGACCTCAGACAGAAAACTTAAACCTCATCAATTAAAGAGATTATAAACCTGGAATTCACTAATTCAATCTATTACTTGTCTAGACTATGGTGTTTTACTTTCAGATGACAATATCTGTAAAGGCATGCATCATTGCCAAAATGTCTGTTCTGAAGTAAAATGTCAGCAATCTCAAGATCTCCTCATTCTCACTGCGCAGCATGAAGACAATCCCAAGAATATTGGCTGTAAAGCAACTGTAAAACCTTTTCCTGGAGACAGTACCTTGGGAATGCTCAGCTCATTGCTTGATCAAGATAGTCTACTGCGAGTAGACAAACAACAAGAAACTAACTGTTCTTCAGAACTGTTACTGACCTCTTTTTATTGATGTCACCAGAGAATCCAAACAGTAGTATTGGTTGATACTAGGAGGAGAATGTTGTGTCTCTGGTATATGGGTTTTATCATGTACTGTTGCTACTTCTTTACATAGTAGGTGAGGTTGAATAAAGACAATAGTCCATCCAGTTCAACCTGTGTAGGTGTGTGTGGCTGTAATCATCTCACATAGCCCTTAATGTCCTGATCCTTGAGATGTATGTCTAAGAGTCTTTTGAAAGCCACCATACTTCCCGCAGAAACCACCTCTTGTGGTAGAGAATTCCACAATCTTGTAGCCCTAACAGTAAAGAACCCCCCACGTTGCCTGAGGTTAAAACGCTTCTCCTCTAATTGCATTGTATGCCCTTGAGTCCTCATGCAATCCCTTCGATTGAACAGCTTTTTTTCTAAACTGATATCCCCATTGAGGTATTTAAAAATTGCTATCATGTCCCCCCTCAGGCGTCTCTTCTCCAGGGAGAATAAATCAAGTGATTGCAGCCGCTCTTCATAATTAAGGTCCTCCAATCCCCTAATTAGTTTAGTTGCCCTTCTCTTTAACTTTTCTTGGATTCACTCTAGTGACCCAAGTGTCATACTGTGCCCTCGTACCTCCCATGATTCTTCAGTCAGTGGAAGAAGTAGCATGTGGAAAAAGTAAACCACTATCTTGGGCGCATGTTGAGCCTGCATGAAAGTCTGTAGTGTCAGCATTGTTGATGAGCACATGAACACTCATTTACTAAGCATCTATTACACCCTTTAGCAGCTCAGACACTATACAGTCTATTGTATTTTTTGTGTCCTGAAAGTCTGTATTTTTTTCCTCTGTTTCACCCCAACTTGTTTTCTCATTACAGCTTCAAGATTTGTATACATGGTCATTGAAGGATAAAAGTGTCTAACTGCATGCCAAGCTGCACACAGGCCACAGGGTAAAGTGTGCTGAAGTCAGAACATTCATATGAAGATCACTTTTGATCTGCGAATGATAAATAAATGTGTCTATAGACTGCATAGAAAATACATTCTGCATGACAAAATGGGCAAAAGAAATGCCCCCCCCCCCCAAAAAAAAAATGTATTACTTTGTTATTGTAAGTAATCAAAATCTATAGCTGAAAAATAGAAAAATAGATAACATATATTTGTCACAGGTCCAAAAGCTGAAGTGGTTAAACAAAACAGTGTGAAGAAAATACAGTCATACTGTAAATGCTTCTAACTCACATATGGATGCAGGGATCAGCAACTATGCTCAAACAGAAACGCAAAGTATGCAATTCTGTTTTGGAAGTGAACACCTATATCAAATCTATATTATATGTAGGTGTTCAGTAACTGTATAATCAAGCTATAAATATTTAGAAATAATTAGGGACAAACAAAGCAGTTTTGACCTATTTTATTTCACCACTGGTAAAAGTTTACCACAGTAGATACATTTAGTTTCACTCTTCATCTTCAGAAAAAAAAAACAATTATGTAGGTGTACTGCCAAGTCATAATTCTTCTACCATAAAATAATGGGGCTAATAAGTGTCCATTTCTCAGCACAAGAACAGGTCTAAGATAGTCATTCTTTTAAATTATACGTTTAAAAAAGGGACATTCAGTACACACAGGAAAGCAATTCTCCACTTACCTACACTTAAAAGCTCGATAATAGGAGCCTGTAGTTTTATTGAAATACACTAGATGGCACCATGACTCTATTTTTATATTTTACTAAACAGAAAACTGTATGCTACAAAAGGAAACCCTGATTGCAATGGAGAGTAAAAACAAAAAAAAACAACTTTTGTTATATCCAGTTTTCTAGATATAACAAAATATATGCAGCCCTCTTTAACTACCTCAATACAGGGCACTTAAACCCCCTTCCTTCCCAGACCAATTTTCAGCTTTTAGCGCTGTTGCAATTTGAATGACAATTGCGCGGTCATGCAACGCTGTACCTAAACCAAATTTGTGTCATTTTTTCCCCACAAATAGAGCTTTCTTTTGGTGGTATTTGATCACAGTCAGATTTTTTCTTTTTTGGTGCACAAATAAAAAAAGACTGAAAAGTTTGAAAAAAAAAAAAAAAGTTTTTTTGTTTAGGTTATAAAATTTTGTAAATAGATATGTTTTTTCCTGCACTGATGAGCACTGATGATGCCGCACTGACAGGCACTGATGAGGAGACACTGATGGGGTGGCACTGATGGGGTGGCACTGATATGCAGCACTGATGGGCACTGATAGGTAGCACTGATATGCAGCACTGATGGGCACTGATATGTGGCACTGATAGATAGCACTGATATGCAGCATTGGTGGGCACTGATAGGCAGCGCTGATGGGCACTGATAGGCAGCACTGATGGGCACTGATTGGCGGCACTGATGGGCACTGATGGGCACTGATAGGTGGCACTGTTGGGCGGCAATGATCGGCACTGATGGGTGGCACTGATCGGCACTGATGGGGGGCACTGATAGGCAGCACTGGTGGGCAATAATGGGCACTGGTGGGAGGCACTGATAGATGGCAATAACGGCACTGGTGGGCAGCACTGATAGATGGCATTGGTGGGCAACACTGATAGGGAGGGCACTGGGGGGCTCTCTGAGCCCTGCTTGCCATCCCTGGTGGCCATAGTGGGCATCCCTGGTGGTCATGGGTGGGCATCCCTGGTGGCTTAGTGGCACCCCTCCCCCCCCAGGGCTGCACTGGTAATCAATGTTCTGATTACCAGCACAGACCCCCCCTGTGATCAGTGAGTGATTAGAAATACTCACTGATCACCCCCGCAGCAGCACCGATCATCCCTCTTCTCTTCACTGACAGGATCTGTCAGGAGGAGAAGAGATCGAAGCCGTTACAACGGCTCTATTTACATTACATGACGGCTGTGATTGGACACAGCCGTCATGTGATCAGGAGGGCCAATCACAGGGCCCTCCTGCCGAATGATGTTGCTCTGTGTCCGAGGGACTCAGGCACATCGAGATCGCGCAGCTGCGCGTGCCCGCGGCGGCGCGATCTCTCTCCTTCTGAAGGACGTTCCGGGAACGTCCATTCAGAAGGACGAGACTCCCGCCCTGCCGTATATGTACTATGGCCGGGTGGGAGGTGGTTAAAGTCCATCTAAAGCAGTGGTGGTCATTTTGGAAATTATAGAGGGCCTCAGGTGCACACCTGAACATATCCAGATGGCTAAATCATAGCAACATGTTTTCATGCTTGAGATGGGTTGCTTTAGGCAGCCTGTTCAAATTTAGTGTGCTGAAACACATCTTAATGCATGGAAATTAACCACTTTACCACTAGAGGATTTTGCTGTCTTACGTCTGGGCCACTTTTTGCGATTCGGCGCTGTGCGACTTTAACTGACAATTGCGCGGTCGTGCGATACCATACCCAAACTAAATTTACGTCCTTTTTTCCCACAAACAGAGGTTTCTTTTGGTGGTATTTGATCACCTGTGCGATTTTTACTTTTTGCGCTATAAACAAAAAAAGAGCGTAAATTTTGAAAAAACAACAATATTTTTCACATTTTTTTATATGAAATTCCCCCCAAAAAAATGTAAAAATCTAAATTTTTTTAAAATTTTTGGCCAATTTGTTTTCTGCTACCTATGTTTGGTAAAAAAATTCACAATAAGCGTATTTTGATTGGTTTGCGCAAAAGTTATTGCGTTTACTAACAAAGGGAAAGATTTCTGTCATTTTTGGTGTTTTTTTTTTTAACGCGTAATGGCGGCGATCTGCGATTTTTTTTTTGCGGGACAGCGACATTGCGCCGGACAGATCGGACCCTTGACTGACATTTTTGACACTTTTGGGGGTACCAGTGACATTACTGCAGTAATCAGTGCTATATATATGCACTGTTACTGTAAAAATGACACTGGCAGGGAAGGGGTTAATTTTATTGGAGAGGGAGGGGTTAATGTATGCCTGGTGCTTACTGACGTGTGTGGGGGGAGGTGACTATGTGACACAAGGACAGATCCAGGGTTCAACTATGCTGAACCCTGCAATCTGACCCTGCCTGTCACTTGGGAGATCCGCCTGCTTGTGTTTACACAAGCGGGCGGATCTCCAGACTCGATTCCCCGACGATCGGGGAAGAGCAGCGGCAATCGCCACTGCTCCTCCCCTGGCCCGACTCCCGCTGTGACTGAATACAATGGGAGCGAGCCTCCGGTGGCGCGCGCGCGCCGCCGAGAAAGGGGAGTGTCTGACGACGTAGATCTACATCATCAGACGATAACGAGCCACTTTGCCGCAATACTATTACCGTACGCAGACGGCAAGTGGTTAAGATCCTGTTGCATATTTTTTCGCGGTGCACAGCAACACACATAGACATGCAGGGAGTTTGTTCTTTTGTTGAAACAGTTGCATTTTGAAGGTCTGATGGGGTGCCCTTCAAAACGAATGGCACTGCAATGTACTAAAATGTGCATGCTGTACCAATTATGTGCAAGGGAATATTTTTTAACATTGATTTAAAGTAAACATAGAAGCACCTTATGTAGTGTCATTTCAAGTTCGATCGAGTTTGCACTGTAGCTGTTTTGGTGTACATGTTTTTTGTGTACTGATGGTCTTCAAAAGCCAGGCACATGAAACACAACAATAGATTATTAAAAATGCTAACATATAAAGCCTTATGTAAATCCTAACAAGAGACCAGTTCCCTTCATAGTATTAAAGGGTTGCAAAGGCTAAGGTTTTATGCCGTACAGTATGCAGCTCCCCCCTCAGCCCCCCCATACTTGCCTAGACTCGCTCTCCATCCAGCGATGTGTTTGAGACTAGAGGCTCTCCTGGGTCTCTTGCTCTTGATTGGCTGAGATGCAGTAGCAGGAGCCATTGGCAATCACAGCCACTGAGGTGGGGTTGAGCTATGCTTTTTGTGTCTTATGGATGCAGAGTGCTGGCTCTGGAGCGAGCATGCACAAGTGCCTCCACAGTAATGGCTTGCTATGGGGGCACTCTGCAAGGGGGAGAGGCCTAGAGTGCCGGCGGGGTACCCAAAAAGAGGAGGATCGGGGCTGTAAAAACACTTCACAGAGCAGGTAAGTATGACATATTTTTTTTTTATTAAATAAAATATTTTCCTTTAGAGTCACTTCAAGTACATTGTACAGAGAACATATTCAAAATGGTTTAAATTTAGCAGTAAATTGCTTCAAAGACCAATATTGGTCTTGTGTTGCTTCAATCAGTTTCTGAAAGTGTAGCCCCTAGCATTTAACTTCACTTATTTGCTTCCTTTTGGTCTGTCAAATATTTCATGGAAAGCATTTTGTTATACCTGTTTAATAAGTGCAAAAAATACATGTTGATCCTGTCATAAACCAAAGGAATTAATAACTTTCTGTGCACTCTGCCTGTGTTGCACTGGGAGATGTTCTGTACTACAGCAAACAGCCTAGGGTGATAACTAGGGATGAGTTGCCGGTTCATTTTACTCGTTCTGAGGTTTGGCAAACAGCCAAACTAAATTGGCGTGCAGCCAAGTCGAACCTCTGGTGGCAGTGGGAAGTGATACATTTAGCAGAGGTTTTGCTACTACTGCGGAATGTGACAGCTTTCCCTCAGGCTGTTCGTTAAAAAGTCATCAGCAACCAGCATCCTAACAACCATGACTCATCTCTGCCTGCCACATTCAGCTGTCAAATGGGGATTCTGAAAATCCACACCAGACCCTGATCCGAACATGCAGCCTGACAGGCCAGTAAAAGAGGATATGAACATTTGTTTTCACTTTTGAACCATAGCAGGCTAAATACTCTCAACATGGGGCTGCATAGTTACATAGTTAGTCAGGTTGAAAAAAGACACAAGTCCATCTGGCTCAACCAATAAAAAACAAACAAACAAAAAAAAACAGTAAAGAAAACCCAACCATACAATCCCATATACACAATCCTATACCTGCAGTTGATCCAGAGGAAGGCGAAAAAAGCCCAGCAAAGCATGATCCAATTTGCTAGAGCAGGGGAAAGAAATTCCTTCCTGATCCCCCGAGAGGCAATCGGATATTCTGTGGATCAACTTTACCTATAAATATTAGTACCCACTTATATTAAGTACACCCAGGAAAGAATCCAGGCCTTTTTTAAAGCAATCTAGTGAGCTAGCTAGAACCCCCTCTGGAGGGAGTCTATTCCACATTTTCACAGCTCTTACGGGGAAGAAACTTTTCCGTATTTGGAGACAAAATCTGTTTTCCTCTAGACGTAAAGTGAACAACTCATCACCAAGTTCACTATATAGACCCCTTATGTATTTATACATGTTTTTCATATCCCCCCTTAATCTCCTCTTCTCAAGAGAGAATAAATTCAGTTTCTCTAATCTTTCCTCATAGCTGAGCTCCTCCATGCCTCTTATCAGTTCGGTTGCCCTTCTCTGCACTCCAGTTCCCTGATATCCTTTTTAAGAACTGGTGGCCAAAACTGAACTGCATATTCCAGATGAGGTCTTACTAATGATTTGTACAGGGGCAAAATGAAATCTCTCTCTCTGGAGTCCATAGAAACATAGAAACATAGAATGTGTCGGCAGATAAGAACCATTTGGCCCATCTAGTCTGCCCAATATATCTGAATCCTATGAATAGTCCCTGGCCCTATCTTATATGAAGGATAGCCTTATGCCTATCCCATGCATGCTTAAACTCCTTCACTGTATTTGCAGCTACCACTTCTGCAGGAAGGTTATTCCATGCATCCACTACTCTCTCAGTAAAGTAATACTTCCTCATATTACTTTTAAACCTTTGCCCCTCTAATTTAAAACTGTGTCCTCTTGTGGTAGTTTTTCTTCTTTTAAATATGCTCTCCTCCTTTACCGAGTTGATTCCCTTTATGTATTTAAAAGTTTCTATCATATCCCCTCTGTCTCTTCTTTCTTCCAAGCTATACATGTTAAGGTCCTTTATCCTTTCCTGGTAAGTTTTTTCCTGCAATCCATGTACTAGTTTAGTAGCTCTTCTCTGAACTCTCTCTAGAGTATCTATATCCTTCTGGAGATATGGCCTCCAGTACTGCGCACAATACTCCAAGTGAGGTCTCACCAGTGTTCTGTACAGCGGCATAAGCACTTCTCACTTTCTACTGCTTATACCTCTCCCTATACATCCAAGCATTCTGCTGGCATTTCGTGCTGCTCTATTACATTGTCTTCCCACCTTTAAGTCTTCTGAAATAATTACTCCTAAATCCCTTTCCTCAAATACTGAGGTCAGGACTGTGTCAAATATTCTATATTCTGCCCTTGGGTTTTTACGCCCCAGGTGCATTATCTTGCACTTATCCACATTAAATTTCAGTTGCCAGAGTTCTGACCATTCTTCTAGTTTTCCTAAATCCTTTTCCATTTGGCGTTTCCCTCCAGGAACATCAACCCTGTTACATATCTTTGTGTCATCAGCAAAAAGACAAACCTTACCATCGAGGCCTTTTGCAATATCACTTATGAAGATATTAAACAAAATTGGTCCCAGTACAGATCCCTGAGGTACCCCACTGGTAACGTGACCTTGTTCTGAATGTTCTCCATTGACTACAACCCTCTGTTGTCTGTCACTGTCCATGCCTCTGTTAATACAAGATAAGACTTTGCTTGCTTTGGAAACCGCAGCTTGGCATTGCATGCTATTATTAAGCTTATGATCTACCAGAACACCCAGATCCTTCTCCGCTATGGATTCCCCCAGTTCTACTTCACCTAGTATGTATGCTGCATGTATATTCTTAGCCCCCAAGTGCATAACTTTACATTTATCAACATTAAACCTCATTTGCCACATAGTTGCCCAATGAAAAGTGCATTGAGGTCAGCTTGTAAGTTGGAGACATCCTGTAAAGAAGTTATTCCACTGCAAAGCTTGGTGTCATCTGCAAAGACTGAAATTGTACTTTTAATCCCAGACCCTATATCATTTATAAAGATATTAAAAAGTAAGGGTCCCAACACTGAACCTTGGGGTACACCACTGATAACCTTAGACCATTCAGAGTAAGAATCATTAACCACTTGCCGACCGCCGCAAGTAAATATACTGTGGCGGTCAGCCCCGGCCAGGCAAAGTGACGTATATATACGTCACTAGCTTGTCACCGGCTTGTGAGCCAATAGCGGGCGAGCGCGCGCCCGCCGCGGCTCGTTCGCTAAACAGTCAGTGCGTGTGACCGGCGGACCCGATGTCCTCCGGTCACTCGGCGATCGTCGATAGAGCGGGAGAAAGGCAGGCGGCTAATGTCATTCTCCCCTGTGTAAAAATGGAGATCAGACGGTTCTACTATGTAGAACCGTTGATCTCTGTTTTTACAATAGTAGACATGTCCCATCACAGTTAGAAACACGCTCCTAGGACACACTTAACCCCTCCCTCTCCAATACAGTTAACCCCTTCCCTGCCAGTGTCATTTTTACAGTAACAGTGCATATGTATAGCACTGATTACTGCAGTAATGTCACTGGTAACCCCAAAAGTGTCAAAAATGTCAGTCAAGGGTCTGATCTGTCCGCCGCAATGTTGCAGTCCCGCAAAAAAAATTGCAGATCGCCGCCATTACTCGTTAAAAAAAAAAAACACCAAAAATGACAAAAATCTTTCCCTTTGTTAGTAAATGCGATAACTTTTGCGCAAACCAATCAAAATACGCTTTTTGCGATTTTTTTTACCAAACATATGTAGCATAAAACAAATTGGCCGAAAATGTTAAAAAATTTTGATTTTTACATTTTTTTTTGGGAATTTCATATAAAAAAATTTGAAAAATATTGTTATTTTTGCAAAATTTACGCTCTTTTTTTGTTTATAGCGCATGATCAAAAAATCGCACAGGTGATCAAATACCACCAAAAGAAAGCTCTGTTTGTGGGAAAAAAAGTCATCAAATTCGTTTAGGTACAGCGTCGCACGACCGTGCAATTGTCCGTTAAAGTCACGCAGTAAAAATTCGCAAAAAAAACCCTGGTCAGGAAGGGGGTAAAATCTTCCGGGGCTTAAGTGGTTAACCACTACTCTCTGAATTCTATCTTTTAGACAATTTTCTATCCATTTGCAAACTGATCTTTCCAAGCCTGTAGACTTTACACATTAGCCGTGTGTGGGGAACTGTGTCCAAGTATACTATGTCCACAGCCACCCCTCTGTCCAAGGTTTTACTTACCTCCTCATAAAAAGAAATCAGGTTTGTATGACAACTTCTGTCTTTCATGAATCCATGCTGTCTGTTGCTAAAAATATTTTTTTCCAGCAAGAACTCATCTATGTGGTCTCCAGTATCTTCCCGACTATAGAAGTTAAACTAACAGGTCTATAGTTACTTGGCAAAGACTTTATTCCATTTAAATATAGGCACCACATTGGCCCTACGCCAATCCAGTGGTACTATTCCAGTCCCTAAAAATTGGAAACAAAGGCTTTGAAATTACAGCGCTTAATTCTTTTAGGATGAGTGGGTGGATGCCATCTGGTCCAGGTGCTTTATCCACCCTTATTCTGTCTAAATACTTCTGGACCATATTACGTTTGAGCCATTGTGAATCATTTGGGGCTGTGTCAATACCATCCTCATTATGGTCATGAGCTCCCACATGCTCCTTTGTATACACAGAGCTAAAAGTATTTAATAAAATTGCCTTCTCTTTGTCCCCAGTCACCCACTCCTGATTATTTTGTAAAGGGCCTACATGCTCAGACCTAACCTTTTTACTATTAATATATGTGAAGATTTTTTTGGGGTTTGTCCTACTGTCTTTTGCAATCTGTCGTTCATTTTGAATTTTTGCGTCCTTGATTTCCTTTTTACATATTCTGTTATATTCTTTGTAACAATTAAACAATGATAGTGTTCCTTCATTTTTATATTTTTTAAAAGCTCTTTTCATTTTATCTATAGCTTTTTTAACTTTGGCCGTGAGCCACATAGGTTTTATTTTTAGCCTTTTAAATTTATTACCCATGGGAATATACTTTGCAGTGAGTTTGCATGAAGTCTTTTTGAAAATTTCCCATTTCTGTTTTGTGCTCATCGATGCAAATATTCCCTCCCAGCCTGAATCCTGGAGAGCAGCCCTCATCCTTTGAAAAATTGCTCTCTTAAAGTTAAGTGTTTCTGTATTTCCTGTATGCGTTTTTTGCTTACAGCTAACATTAAATGAAATCATATTATGGTCACTGCTACCCAGATGTTCTTTTATATGAACATTATTAATAAGCTGTGCATGGTTCGAAATTACCAGGTCCAACAGAGCATCATTTCTAGTGGGGGCCTCAATAAACTGCAGCATAAAATTGTCTTGTAATGGGTTTATACATTTTTGGGTTAACCTGGTACCCCCTGGCAAATAATTTGTCCCCATGTTGAGGAGGACAAGGACCTTGTTCTCCACAACCCTGGCTAGGCAAGTCTGTGAGTGGGGGGCTTATTAGAATCTGGAAACCCCTTTAAACCAATAAAGGGGGCCACCAGATATTGTCCCCTATATGAATGGATAAGGGGTACATTCAAAAAGTGAAAAGTAAATAAGCACAGACACAGTTTTTGACAAGTCCTTTCATTAAAAGAAAATCTTCCCACAATAATCAATCATCAAGCACGCTGTCTAGCAATGCTGAGCCATATTTACATAGTTGGTAAGGTTGAAGAAAGACATCAGCCTATCCAGTTCAACCTGTGTGGGTGTGCATTTGTATCTCTAAGACTTTCCATATCCCTGTATATTGGTTACACTAAGATGCCTATAGATCTAAATGTTTTTTGCAATTGTTGACACTTCCCACTGACACGAACGATTGTGAAAGGAAGTTCCACACCCTTACTGTTCTAACAGTAAAGAATGCCTGTTTAGGGTAAACAGCTTTTTGTCCAATCTCATTAAATGGCCACATGTCTTCTAGAGCAACCTGAGACTGAACAATTTTCTCCCTATGGTAGAATCACCTTTTAGATGTTTGTATATTGCGATCATATCTCCTCTTAAGTGTCTCTTTTTCAGTTAAAACAAGATTGATGTGTGTAGCCTTTCCTCATAACTGAGGTCCTCTAGCCCCCTCATTAGTTTAGTTGCCCTTTTCGCCTGGACTCTTTTAAGTTCCAGCACATTCTTCCTAAAGATGCGTGACCAGAACTGGAGGGCATACTCAAGATGTGGCCAAGTTTTGTAAAGTGGTAAAATTATAGACTTATCTCTTGAATAAATCACATTTTAACTCATGCTAATAGTCTGCTGGCGTTGCTTGCTGCAGCCTGGCATTGCATGCTATTGCTGAATCTGTCATTGACTAAGCCCCCCGGATTTTTTTTTTCATCCTTGATTCCCCCAGAAGTTCTCCCCCTAGTGTGTAGGCTGTGTTCATATGTTTAGCCCCCAAGTGCATCACTACTACATTTCCCTACATTTAACCTCATTTGCCATTTAGTTCCACACCCCTCCATTTTATTAAATTCTTCTTGTAAAGTTTTAACATCCTGTTGTGAAGTTATTGCCCTGCTTAGCTTTGTGTAATGTTCTGGTACCTTTGGGTACCCTAATTACTCTTTCATAAGTGTATGCGCCCCACCATTCTCTTTTGGTAAGGTGCGCATACACCTTTAAGACTGATGCTGTCATCACTGAGCGCCGGACTGGATGGCTATTTAGATCGCCGGCTCTCACTCACATGTGTTCGTTCAAACTGCTTTGTGCCTTGATGCTAACCTGTCTTGAAGCTCTCATGCTTGCAAGCATACCTCGCTGTCTGTATCCCGCTACCGGATCATCCGTTCTTGCCGAACCTCTCCTCTGCTACATTGCTATTAGTGATAAGTACCCCACAGGGGAAACCTCTATAACCTTTATACTAAAGCTTACACTATCTAGCTCTGCATACTAAGGACTATTACTACATCTGCATTATCTAAGGTTGCTAGCTCTTGAGCCTACTACCACCTGTTCTTGCACTGGGTTGATCTCTCTTGTATGTCCACCTGCTACTCTGTCATCTACTACCATACATGATTGCTAAACCTATCTGCATCCCATCTGCTACTATCTTACTTTCAAGAACATTTCCTTTCAAGTGTCTGTCATCTACCATCTCTACCCAACCTGTCTCTTCAGCCTATCATCACTGTGTTACTATATACATAAGTCACTCTAGGAAACATCTTATTGAGTGTGTGTATTTACTTGCTGAATTGAGATCATCCACACATGATGAGTCATTGAGAGTTGGGATTGGTGTCTCAGCGTTTCTCTACATGACTACTGAAGTGGAATATTTCTGCAGCTGAAAATCCACATCATACGTAAAACGCAGGAGCGTTACACTTTGTATCATCAGAAAATACCAAGATTGAACTATTTACATTAACCTCTATATCGTTTATAACAGAATTGGTCCAACATGATGACATACAATTCTTGAGATTATCGTCTGTCGATGTACCAAGACCCCGTGTTCTCCCAAATAAATTTCTCCTCTTCATTTTAAATGAGGGCTTTTCAATACGCAACTGTTCCAGTTAAAATGTTTTTTTTTTTTTTTTAAGATACAGTACATTATACAGTCTATGTGTAATGCATCTATGTAGCACCCACAAATTCTAATCATGCTTGTTACCTGTATGGTGTTTTGGTTAAACTGGCTGTAAACCTCTGAAATGAAAAAACATATCCTTCCACAGTGTTTACTAGCCTCAATCTATAGAACTTAATGTGATTTCTGTCTAATCTGTTTTCCTTCTGCCATCTGCATGAGTCACTTTAGACAGTCTAACTTGACACCACCAAATCCTGAGAGATGACCCCCCCCCCCCAGCACACACACAGAAAGGGATTGAGAGTCTCAGCTGTGCATGTTTCCCTATGAGACTGTGTAGAGGGAAGGAGGCTTTTCCATTCGCTCCACTCAGGTCTCAGATTACATTTAGGCCTCATTCACACTGGTCGATTGTAAATGCTGTTTTTCCTGACGGGGAAAATCAGCGTTATAAACTCACTTAAGCTGCATTTTTTCAAACTAGTTTAGGTGAGTTTAGCAGTTTAGGAGTTAAATTGGGAGTTTATTTCATTGGCCAGAATTTTAGTTTATTTTCGCCAGTGAAATGAATAAACACTGAAGTGCCAAACGCGCCTAGCCTTTAGACTCGTGTAGCGTTTTTTTATGCCTAAAAGAAAAAAAATACTAACATTTCAATCCCAAAGCTTCACTTGCACTGCATGACATCTCTCAGTCCCTGTTGCTAAAAAAAACAAAGGGACAGAGTCTCAAAGGTTATGTCATTGACCAAATATGGAAGTGCCATATTTAGTAAGTGTCATCGGAGGGATCCTGCGGGCATTGTCAATCGTGAATGACATGAATTTGCATCACTGGGAATCATGAATTACTGTGGATTTACATTTTTTGACAGGACTTGTCAAAAACTGTTTGTTTTTATTACTGTGTACATTTTTTGTGTAAATGAGTGCTACCCCTTACTCATTCACTTTGGGGGTGTCAGGTATCTGGGGGCCTCTTTATTGTTAAAGGGGTGTTTGAGAGTCCTATAAGTCCCACTTTTCCACAGACCCCCCACAACCTTGAAGAGGCCCTTGTCCTCAGCAACATGGGGACAAAGTGATTTTCCAGGGGGTCCCCCCCCCCCCAGCAAGGTACTGCCCAGGTTAAGGGCACGTGGCCTTGTATAGTTTAGGAAGAAGGAGTGCAGTGCACACTTGTCCCCCCTTTTCCTGGCATGCCAGGTTTTGGGGGGACCCCATACTTCCTTTTACCTTGTTTTTTGCCTGTGGATCCCCCTTAAAACTCATCCCAGACCTAAAGGGTCTGGTATGGAATTGTGGGAGACCCCACACCTTTTTTTTTTCGTTTGCATGGGGTCCTCTTTGTCATCCATACCAGGCCTTCATCAAGACTAATTTTTAGTTTGTCCTGTCCTGATTTGTCCTGTGTACTTTGAAGATTTTTTTGGGCTTGTATAGCTTGCCCAGTGTCTTCAACTAGTTAAAGTAACCTGTCCTTTATACCCCTTGTGTTTTAACCACATTATAAGTTGAGATATCAAAAATTAGTGACACTGGCACAAAAAAAGGTGTCGCTCATTCATTAATGAGCTCTCAAATATGTAATTCTGCAAGGAAAAAATGTAATTGAACCAAGTAAGTATGATAATATGTTACATTGGTATGTTACCAATGTATATTTATTTTTGATGCTCTACAAACATTGGAAAGTTTTCCTAGCCCCCGTTGCTACTTTATACTGTACATAAACATTAGAGAAACAGTTCTTGTATAGGAACTGAAAGTGGTTTTGTAACAGTCCCAAGGCAAACTCACTATAACTTAGTAACAACTCTCAATGCAGACTTCGGTCACTTTTCTATGGTACCCACAAGGGGTGTTCTGACCCACTTGTCGATAACACTACTATAAATTACCCTCTTTAGATCTCAGGCTACAGTATTTTAGGGTTTTGTTGATACACTATTTTTTTTTTTCTTTTACAGGCGGAGGATTTTGGCACCTGAACTTTTACCTTTGATCCTCACCATTCCATGTCACTTTTCAAAATGGCTTAAGAATGGACAGGAAACATGCAAGAGTAAGAAAGAATATGATTTCTGTTCTAAATGTGAGACTGAAACAGTTTACAAGCATGCAGGCACCAAAAGCACCATACAGTAAATGCATACACTCTAAGTATTAACCACTAAATACAATGTTTATTTCAGGAGAAATTAATTATAATCATTGGGCAGTTCTTAAAGTGGAACTTCACTCTCTCAATCAACATTGACTATTTTAATCCTTATGCTGCTATCATTCGTAAATAGATAGGAAAGTATATCATATTTACTTGTTTTAAACTTTTTTTTAAATTTCTTCAGTTACTTCCCGGTTTCCAATTATAGGCATCGTAGGAGTCTTCAGGAGGGGAGAAGGGGGTTTTCTTAGCTAAGCACACCCTCCAGCCTGCATGCCTGAGCTAATGACAGATGGATTTCAGGAAGTAAATGCTACATCATCTGCCCTTACTCAAAATGGCCAGGGTCATGAAATTGCTGGTAGAGATAACAAACATTCGGAACTGAATAAAAAACCCCTTTGAAGTCTACGGTACCTGAACTGGAAAAATCAAAAGTGCCCATTTTGAAGGCTTATTTGCAAGTACATACAAGTACAATGGTTATTGGGGCCAAGTACTGTCCTGGGGACATGTATCAATGAAATATTTTTTTTAAATGGGCAGTGATTTATTGATGCTTAAATTAACCCATAAAAATTTGAAATAACAAAAAAAAATAAAAAAATCCTTTAAATATAATGCCTGAGGGGTCCCCTTAGTCTGTCTGTAAAGTGGCACATCTGTACCATGTATAGAACCTGCTGCAGCAATAATGACATTTATAAAGCCAAAAAAATGACATTTTCCGTTCAAGCTTTCTTTATTATAAACAACAGCTTGGGGAGCCAGTCTGTATGATGAGGCCAGAATTTAGTGCACTTGGAACAAGATTAGAGACTTTTTGGATAAATTCTGGTGTCTCGTTAGCAGACTTTGGATAGAATTAACAGGTGTATACAAATTGGGCTTTGGGTGTTGGTGGTGCCTTCACACTATAAACCTATAGAGGTACTATTGATGAAAGCAAGAATTGGCGTTGCTGTCAAAAATTGCAATAATATGCACCTGTCAAACAGTTGCAGAATAATTGGTCCTTAGGTGTTAATTGTGCCCATGAAATCTACACCACAAAATGTATTTTAGATGAAATCAACATCTGCAAAGCTAGGCAGCCTAGACAGTCTTTCAGAGACTCAAGATCCAGAAAAGCACTTAATCAGAGACATCAGTATCAGAAGCTAGATAGCTGCTGCTAATCCAGGACTGATTCATTTTGGAAAATGTCAGCCGATCCATGAAGTCTGTGGACAGCCTCTCTTATCTGTCACAAAACCTCCGGCAGCACTGAATGCCCATTCAAAAAGCATGCGGAATGCAGGGCAGCCCAGTAGCTCAATTGCATACTGGGCAAGTTCAGACCATTGGTCTATTCTGATGACCCAGTAACCCAGTGGATGGTCATTTGGAAAGCTCTCAATGTCTCTTTTTGCCCCAATATAATCTCCCACCATATGATGGAGACACTGCCGATGGGATGTGGAAGATGACAGCCCTGGGCGCCCAGGACTAAACTAATTTTGAAATTCATCACTGAGGAAGCCCTCTTCTCCAGCACTCCTCTCTTGACCAACAGAAGCCTCATGTCTATGTCTGCATAATGGGACACCAATAGGACATCAATGGGTCTTGAGAGGAAAGGAAGTCCTTCTCTTCCTCCAGCTGCTCTGCCTCGAGTGCCCTGTCCATAATGTCACACAACTCTGCTCAAGCAGGAACACAACAGGGATTGTGTCACTGATGTAGGCATTGTCACAGCTCACCATCACAGTACAGTGCAAGCATCCCTAATCAGCAGCCATTGGTGTAGGGAAAAAGCTGAGCCTGCCTAAGCCTGCCATTGTGCGGTACTGATACAAGTACTCGTTGAAGGCCCACTGCTGCATGTGCAGCCACTGCCGCATTGCCGAAGTCGAGTTCCACCTGGTGGGCATGTCACAAATCAGGTGGTTTACTGGCAGGTGGAATTCCCTCTCAATTTCAGCCAACTGAGCAATGGCAGTGTATGGCTGCCTGTATGGTTACAGACTGGAGGTTTGTGCCATTATCGCACACCACCATTCCTGGCTCCAGCTGGCTTGGCATGAGACACCTCTGGGCCTGCCCCTGCAGAGCTGCAAGAATCTTTGCTCCTGTGTGACTCCTGTCCCCTAGACAGACCAGCTGAAGCACTGCATTTCACATTTTAGCCTGACTCATTGAATCGCCCCTTGAACGCTTAGGGGTACTTGTGGTTCATAGGAAAATTTAGCAGAGGAGAGCATAGAGGAGAAGGAGGAGGTGGAGCTGACAAATCTCGCATCATAACCACTAGCTGTATGGAGACGTGGCGGCACAACAAGCTGCAGCACTGAGCCCTGTTCTGCATCCTTCTGAGTTGCAAGCAGAGTTACCCAGTGTACTGTGAACAAAATATATTGTCCCTGACCATGCTTTCTGGACCACGTGTCAGCAGTGACATGGACCTTGCGGCCCACTGACTTGCCCAACGATGACACAACATTGCCTTCCACGTGATCGTAGATAGCTGGAATGGCCTTACTTGAAAAGAAAATGTGACTGGGAACCTGCCCTAACATTGTGGTACAGTACATTCTTCAAATTCACGGAAGGGGGCAGAATCAACCAGACGGAAAGGCAGGAGTTGTAAAACCAGCAGCTTTGACAAGCTTGAATTTTGAGGCTGGGCATGTGGGTGGCAGTGACTTTTCTTTTCGCTGCAGCAGATGGGGCAGAGAAATGTGCCTGCTTTGGTCAATAGCTGTTGGTGTGCTACTGGCAGATGTGCTGCAAGGACCTGGGACACCCTGCGCTATGCCATCATCCCTGTCATTGGAGGCTGCTTAGAGGTCATGAGGTATAGCGGGGGTAGACCCGAAAGATGAGGAGTGAGGCGGAGCAGAAATGCATCCCTTTTGTGTGGCTTTTATGTGCTCTTGCCAACGGGCTAAGTGGTGGGAGGTTAAATGCCTTGTCAAGCATGTGGTACCCAAACAACTGATGTTTTTGCCACGCTTGATGTACTTGAGGCAAAGTTTGCAAATTGCAACAGTATAATCGGCTGCATATGTGGTAAAAAAAGGCCCATGCAGCTGAGCTGTGAGAAGTGGGCCGGGAGATAACAGCTCCACAATCTTTTAAAATAGGGTGGCTGCTCTCTACTCTTCCATGATGGTTGCCTCGTTGGGATTGTGCTTCACCCTCATTTTCCTCCTCTGGTTTATCTGACACCCAAGACGCGTAAGTGACATCATCATCATCATCATCATTCCATTCCCTCCAACCTCATTATCACTGGAGACAACCTGGCAATGCGCTGCGGCTGGGGGAGCCTGATTGCCAGTTTGTTGTTTACAAGTGTTCTCCCCTCTCTGTAGGCTTATGTTCCTACCTTCCTCAAACTCAGAACCAACATCTGAATCAAGTAATGGCTGTGCATCATCAAGGAGCAAGTGGCTAACGCTGTGTTCCACCAACCTCTGTGAACAAGGAGGCAGAATAAGTCACTCTGGCAGCTGCAGTGGTCTGTGCACTAGTCTCTGCTTGGGTGATGGAGGATGAGGATAGTTTAGTAAACCAGTCCACCACCTGTTTGGTGCAATTTAACTTGAGCACTCACTACACAGACACACTCCACTGGCATACTACAATATACTACAGTAAAATGACACTGACCCATTGCAATATACTGTGGTAAACACGCACTAATGCACTAAAATATACTGCACAAATCGTGCACCAATGCACTGAAATATACTGCGTTAATTGTGCACTAATGCACTGAAATATACTGCAGTAAACGTGCACCAATGCACTAAAATATACTGTGTTAAACGTGCACCAACACACTGAACTATACTGCGGTAAACGTGCACAAATGCACATAAATATACTGCGTTAATTGTGTGCTAACGCACTGAAATATACTGCATTAAACGTGCACTAACGCACTGAAATATACTGCATTAAACATGCAGTAATGCACTAAAACATACTGCGTTAAAGGTGTACTAATGCACTAAAATATACTGTGTTAAATGTGCAGTAACAAACTGAAATATGCTTCATTAAACAAGCAATAACACACTGAAATGTACTGCATTAAACGTGCACTAATTTACTGAAATATACTGTGTTAAACATACACTAATGCACTGACATATACTGCATGAAACATGCAGTATTGCACTGGAATATACTGTGTTAAACATGTTCTAATGCACTGAAATTTACTGCCATGACCAAATAAACTGACACTAAAGTAAAATAGAATGGTCACACTACACTCACACTGCTCTATCACTCGATTCACACTAAACTGATATTCTACACTGACATTAGAATCACAATAGCACACGCCTTAGTAGCACTGAACAGAGCCCTGTTTTCTCTCTCCACACCAATATCACACTGCAAATGGCCGCTATGGGGAGAATATAGTGTGGTGTGGGGCTAAGAGCAATAAGCCATGATTGGGCAAAGTCATTATTACTTTCTCCGCTCATGATACTGACAGTGCTCTGTGCCCTGATTGGGCAAAGCTTTTATTGCTTCAGTCAATCAATGCTTCCAATGCATTGTACGGTGGCGCAGTGCATTGTGGTCATTCTGCGGGTCGAACAAACGGTCAAACACCCCGAAAATTTGGGTGTTCGTCAAATGGGCGAACAGCCAATGTTTGGCCCGAAACGTTCACCCAACTCTAATTGAACGGGGGTGTTTTTTAAAGGGATTTCTCAGCAAAATAAAGCATGCAGACATGGATGGATGGGAGAGTTTGCTTTGAATATTAAAAATTAGATAAAAAGTGTTTTCAGTTTGTAGTGTAGTTTTGCTTTAAAGCTGTATTTCACAAACCCAAACTTTTTCAATGTGATAAAACTTTGTAGTCAAATGAAGAAAAAGGCATCCAAGAGGTGCTGGGACTTTGATGTGAGTTCATACAAAGTAGTGAGAGGGCAAATACGCTCACTGACTCAGGTTAGGCTGCTCACAACAGACAAGGCTACCCTCCAGTGGGTATCCCAGCAAGTTAGCAGAAAAAACATGCACAAAAAGAAGAAGTGCCAGACCAAAGGATAAAAGAGTCCAAAATTAATTTGCTATTTTGTACTAAAAACTGCAAATGTGTTTCAGGAGTCCCACTTCATTTGGGCTTCAGTTAAAATAAGAACCTTGAATGGACTCAAAATATAGCTTTCCTGTGCGAATCTGTGCAGGGAAACAGATACTGGCCAGAAGTATCTGCGTAAGCAATCAAGATCTTGACTATTTACACAGATACTCCTGATCCCTGCTTCAATGCACACATTCAAAAAGAAAAGCTATATTTTGAGTCTATTCAAGGTTCCTATTTGACCTGAAGCCCTGATAATGGGAGGGGGAAGGAATTGTGGGTCCTCTGACCCCCCTCAAACACATTGGCTGTTTGTTTTTAATTTTTTTTTTTAGTACAAATTGATAAATTAATTTGTATTTTTTTATTCTTTGGTCTGGCGCTTCTTCCCTTTTAGCATGTTTTTTTCTTCTAAAACTGTGTACATCCAGTCAAAGAATTGTTTAACTTGGGATTTCCCCAATATTCTGTAAGGGTTATCAGAAAAGGCTATTTCTGGTTACCTCTTGTCTATCTTTTCTACGTCCAGGGATAGTAAATTCTCTGCTGAAAACTTATTACTCAATGGGATACCCACAAAACCATTATAGCTGGCTTGGCACAAGGGTCTGCATACTTGGCAGCTGTACCTCAACATCCCCTAAGGTAGCCTCACCTTTTCTGTAGGCTCTGATAGACTCAGCTGGTTCAGCCACTTCTATCCTTCCACATTATTCCATATTCTCTTGCCTTTAATTGGTTTAGCCACAATTTACCAAGTTCTTTATGCCACAGAGACCATAAAGCTTTCTTTGGCAAATAGCTTTTTTCCAGTAAATCATTGCACTTTTTAAGTCCGTGGAGATGCAGTCAGGTGCCTACATGGTAACGTGACATATGTCTCTGTTTACTGTATGTCATAAAAGTTATGTTTTTTATATTGTTTTATTACTGTATTTGCTTTTCTGCATCATACTTATGTCTATGCTGTGATTACAGTGTGTATTGCTGCTGCTGGTACTGAGGGAGTTAAAGTCTTTTTTGTGATGAATCCTGCTGCTTCCAAGGGAGAAGCAGCTTCCTGTGAGAGTTCTGCTCTATGCATGGGAAGTGAATAGGAGCTGTGCAAGGATGTTACCTTACTTGAAACCCTTACCTGACACCACCAGCACCATAGGGGGTCACTTGACATCACCTCCACTATAGTGGGTCACCTGACATCGCCTTCACCATTGGGGATCACCTGACACCACCATCACCATAGGGGGTCCAGGCACTGTGATTGGTAGGCCTAATAGAGGTAGTAGGAGGAGAAGGGAATGCAGTGTGTAGTTTTTTTTTTGGGGGGGGGGGGGCTAGGGCACAAAATGGTCTCTTTGTTTTAATTCTGATAAATATGGCTTACAGCTAGTGAAAACCCAAAATTCAGTATCCCAGAAAATTAAAAAATTACATAAGACCGATTCAAAAAAAGGACTTTGAATACAGAAATGTTGGCTTACTGAAAGGTATGTCCATGTACAGTATAGTTTGCACTGGATACTTGGTCTGGGCTCCTTTTGCACAAATGACTGCATCAATGTTGTGTGGGATGGAGGTGATCAGCCTTTAGCACTGTTGTGGTGCCCAGGTTTCTTTGCTAGTGGTGCTTATCTCGTCTGCATTGTTGGGTCTGGTGTCTCTAATCTTCCTCTTGACAATATCCCACAGATTTTCTATGGGGTTTAGGTCAGGAGAGTTTGCTGGCTAATCAAGCACAATAATACCATGATCATTAAACCAGGTATTGGTACTTTTGACAGTGTGGGCAGGTGCCAAGTTCTGGTCAAGTGAGTTTGTTGGCCAATCAAGTACTGTGATACCATGCTCATTAAGCCAGGTATTGATACTTTCGGCAGTGTGGGCAGGTGCCAAGTCCTGCTGAAAAGTTAAATCAGCATCTCCATAAAGCTGGTCAGCAGAGGGAAGCATGAAGTGCTCTAGAATTTCCTGGTAGAGGGCTGACTTTGGACTTGATAAAACACAGTGGACCGACACCAGCAGATAACATGTCTCCCAAATTATCACTGTCTGTGAAAACTTCACACTGGACCTCATGCAACTTGGATTCTGTGCATCTCCACTCTTCCTCCAGACCCTGGGACCTTGATTTCCAAATGAAATGCAACCTTTTTCACAATTTGTGATGATTTGGGGAGCCATGTCACCTGCTGGTGTTGGTCCACTGTGTTTTATCAAGTCCAAAGTCTGTCTGCTGACCAGCTTTATGGAGATGCTGATTTCATTTTTCAGCAGGACTTGGCACCTGCCCTAACTGCCAAAAATACCAATACCTGGTTTAACCACTTGCCGACCGGTCACGTTGACCGTACTGCGGCAAAGTGGCTCGATTCCGTCCAGCAACGTAGACCTACGTCGCTGGACTCCTCCCCCTGTAGGCGGCGCTCGCGCGCCGCCGGAGGCGCGCTCCTGCTGTTTTTAGTCACAACGGGAGTCGGGCCAGGGGAGGAGTGGTGGCGATCGCCGCTGCTCTACCCCAATCGTCGGGGAATCCAGTTTGTAGATCCGCCCGCTTGTGTAAACAGAGCGGGCGGATCTCCTAAGTGACAAGGAGTGACAGATTGCAGTGTTCAGCATAGCTGAACATGCGATCTGTACTTGTGTCACTCAGTCACCTCCCCCCACACATGTCAGTAAGCACCAGGCATACATTAACCCCTCCCTCTCCAATAAAATTAACCCCTTCCCTGCCAGTGTCATTTTTACAGTAACAGTGCATATTTATAGCACTGATTACTATAGAAATGTCACTGGTACCCCCAAAAGTGTCAAAAATGTCAGTCAAGGGTCCGATCTGTCCGCCGCAATGTCGCAGTCCCGCAAAAAAAAATCGCAGATCGCCGCCATTACGTGTTAAAAAAACACCAAAAATTACAGAAATCTTTCCCTTAGTTAGTAAACGCAATAACTTTTGCGCAAACCAATCAAAATACGCTTATTGTGATTTTTTTTACCAAACATAGGTAGCAGAAAACAAATTGGCCAAAAATTTAAAAACATTTAGATTTTTACATTTTTTTGGGGGGAATTTCATATAAAAAAATGTTAAAAATATTGTTATTTTTTCAAAATAAACGCTCTTTTTTTGTTTATAGCGCAAAAAGTAAAAATTGCACAGGTGATCAAATACCACCAAAAGAAAGCTCTGTTTGTGGGAAAAAAAGGACGTAAATTTAGTTTGGGTACGGCATTGCATGACCGCGCAATTGTCAGTTAAAGTCGCACAGCGCCGAATCACAAAAAGTGGCCTGGACGTAAGACAGCAAGATCCTCCGGTGGTAAAGTGGTTAATGATCATGATATCACTGTACTTGATTGGCCAACAAACTCACCTGACCTAAACCTCATAAAGAATCTGTAAGGTACTGTCAAGAGGAAGATGAGTATCATTATGAGTATGATGAGTATCACTATCAGTACATCAGGATTGATCAGTTTTCAAATATACAGTATCTCACAAAATTGAGTACACCCCTCACATTTTTGTAAATATTTTAATATATCTTTTCATGTGACAACAGTGAAGAAATGACACTATGCTACAATGTAAAATAGTGAGTGTACAGCTTGTATACCAGTGTAAATTTGCTGTCCCCTCAAAATAACTGAACCCACAGCCATTAATGCCTAAACCGCTGGCAACAAAAGTGAGGACACCCCTAATTTAAAATGTCCAAATTGGGCCCAAAGTTTCAATATTTTGTTTGGCCCCCACTATTTTCCAGCAATGCCCTAACCCTCTTGGGCATGAGGTTCCCCTGAGCTTCACAGGTTGCCACTGGAGTTCTCTTCCATTCCTCCATGACAACATCATGGAGCTGGTGGAGGTTAGAGACCTTGCGCTCCTTCACCTTCCATTTGAGGATGCCTCACAGATGCTCAATAGGGTTTAGGTCTGGAGACATTCTTGGCCAATCCATCACCTTTACCCTCAGCTTCTTTAGCAAGGCAGTGGTCATCTTGGAGGTGTGTTTGGGGTCGTTATCATGTTGGAATACTAACCTGCGGCCCAGTATCCGAACGGAGGGGATCATGCTCTGCTTCAGTATGTCACAGTACATTAAGTGGCATTCATGGTTCCCTCAATGAGCTGTAGCTCCCCAGTGCTGGCAGCACTCATACAGCCCCAGACCATGACACTCCCACCACCATGCTTGATTGTAGGCAAGACACACTTGTCTTTGTACTCCTCACCTGGTTGCCACCGCACAGGCTTGGCACCATCTGAATCAAATACGTTTACCTTGGTCTCATCAGACCACAGGACATGGTTCCAGTAATCTATTTCCTTAGTCTGCTTGTCTATCAGCAAACTGCTTGCGGGCTTTCTTGTGCATCATCTTTAGAAGAGGCTTCCTTCTGGGACAACAGCCATGCAGACCAATTTGATGCAGTGAGGGGCATATGGTCTGAGCACTGAGAGGCTGACCAACCACCCCTTTAACCTCTGCAGCAATGCTGGCAGCACTCATACGTCTATTTCCCAAAGACAACCTCTGGATATGACGCTGAGCACGTGCACTCAACTTCTTTGGTCGACCATGGCAAGGCCTATTCTGAGTGGAACCTGTCCTGTTAAACTGCTGTTTGGTCTTGGCCACCGTGTTGCAGCTCAGTTTCAGGATCTTGGCAATATTCTTATAGCCTAGGCCATCTTTATGTAGAGCAACAATTCTTTTTTTCAGATCCTCAGAGTTCTTTGTCATGAGGTGCCAGGTTGAACTTCCAGTGACCAGTATGAGAGAGTTAGAGCGATAACACCAAATTTAGCACACCTGCTCCTCGTTCACACCTGAGACCTTGTAACACTAACGAGATCACTAACACTAATACCTGAGATCTTGATGACCAACACACTTGGATGGGAGGCTGAAAACCAGGGGTTCTAACTGCCAGAGAAGCCGATCCTCAAGCTGCGACAAGTCCTGTGTAGACCTTGTGCAAGGGATAGCAGTGGGTAGGCGTATGTGTTTCAGGGTCCTGCCTCTTTTTCAACGTCATACCACTGTGCTTTCCCTGATGGTATAAGCCATCAGGGGGAAAAAAGGAGGTTTTGTTTTATTTGGTTAGGATGTAACAGCTGCATGGGCCAATTTATCAAGATCAATCTAATCAGAGGGACTTATCGTAACAGCTTTGCAAATAATTGGGCAAAAAATGAAATAAATAAGTAAATAAAAAGTATAATCAGATGTAGCACCCTAAAAGGTAGGTGCTAGGTAAAGTGTAGTAGGCCTTGACTGCTTATCAGCGGGGCCATGATTTTCAGCTAGATTGTCATAGTTCCCAGGTGTGGCTGTTGAGACTGGGGCGTCTCTCCACTGTACTCAATGAGGACTCTCATTGGGCAGTGGAGGAAACCCGGCCAATGGCTCACCCAGGCTTGTATCTATCCCAGGAGGGCAGATTATGCCACACAGCATTCTGGGAGGGGGTATAAGTTTGAGGGGAGCACATGACACCGCTTCTTTGGGAGGAAGCAGAGTCCCAGGAGGGAGAGTATGGCTGTCTCTCCTCCTGTCAAGAGGAATCGGGTTTTCCCGGGCAGCTTGCCTGAGGGGACAGAGGGCTGAGCTGCAGAGAGGATCCGGTGTGCTGAGGACCAGTGGAGCTGAGAGGGGTCGAGTTTCAGGAAAGCATTCCCAGTCGTGAGTACTGCAAACTGCCCCTGTGTGTCTGCCTAGTGAGAGGGGACCACTCCGGAGAAGGTCAGAGGGATCCGGGAGCTAGCTAGCCAGTGAAGGAAGAGTACAAGGGGGTGCCAGTGTTGACCCTGAAAAGTAAAGGGGGTGCCAGTGGTTGGGCCCTGAAGTAGTCAGTGTGCAGTGGAAGTGTACAGTGGAAGTGTACAACGTGCAGTGTACAGTGTTGAGAGTTGCAGCAGTGTTACAAAAGGCTACCTCAGTCAGGAAGGACTGGAGGGAGCAGTGTCAAGGACTTTTGAGCTTAGCAGAGTGTCAGAAGTCAGTCTTCAGTACAGTACGAGCAAGTCAGTGATGTCAAGCGCCAGCAAGCGTTTGTCGGCATTCAGTCGGCGTCAAGTCAGCGCTGAAAGGCATTTTCACAAAGTGTTCCGATTTGTACCTAGTTGAGCCAGAGGAGTATCCCACTCATTCCCTTCTCCCATTCCCATATAAAATAAACAAAATAAAACAAAGATGCCGGACTGTTCATTGTCTCAGATCTCACATTTTGGCATTCAGCTTAGGTTGACTGTTGATGTTACCATGGCGACCATTGCAGACCCACGTCAGGCCCAGTGCCTGGAAATATTGCTACACAAATAATTTAAAATAAAAGTTTAAAAGAGAGAGAAAAAAAAAAAAACGTTGAAAACATCCATGTGAGACAAACATGGCTGCTTGTTTGTTTATCTCACATAGATGTTTTTAACATTTTTTTAAATCTCTTTTAAACTTTTATTTTTAATTTTCAGTTATTTGATTATATTTTTTTATTTACTTATTTATTTAATTGTATGCCCAAATTTTTGTGAAGCTGTTACGATATAGCCTCTCTAGTTAGACCAATCCTAATGAATTGGCCAATGCAGCTTTTACATCTTAACCAATTAAAACAAAACCTCTTTTTATTTCCCCCCCCCCCCCCCGATAGCCTAAAAATGCTTAAAGATTGGCTTCTCTGGCGGTTTGTACCCCTGACTTTCAGCCTACCATCCAGGTGTGTTGTTCATTGAAATGTCAGCCATCCCTGCTGTCCAGCGCTTTTTTTGCCATCATCTGTGGGCCTCCACATTCCATCTTTACCTTGAACCAGTCTTCTTGTGTGGGGTTAAGCACATCACACATTGGTCATCAGAGGGCTTGCCTGCATGCATCCTGCTTTGGCTCACCACCACCGAGCCCAAAGTCTCCTCCTAATCTGTCTCCTCCTAATCTGTGCTGTGGCAGTTTGTGTAATTTCCCCTCACCTCCTCCACTGTGGTCCAAGACATCCATGTAAGATTTAGTTAATGCTTAATAAATAACTTTTAGAATTCGCGGTCCAACATCTTGGTTACTTGTTTGTGGGTTTAGTGTGAAGGTGAGATAAAACTATAATCCTTCCACTTTATAAAACTCTGGTCTGACCACATCTGGAGTATTCTGTCCAGTTCAGTCCTCAGGAGGGATGTGTTGGAGCTGGGGAGAGTCCAGAGAAGGGCAACTAAACTAATTAGGGAATTGGAGGACCTTAATTATGAAGAGCGTCTGCAATCGCTTGATTTATTCTCCCTGGAGAAGAGACGCCTGAGAGGGGACATGATAGCAATTTATAAATATCTCAATGGTGATCTCAGCATAGAAAAAAAGCTATTCAATCAAAGGATTGCATGAGGACTCGAGGGCATACATTGCGATTAGAGGAGAAGCGGTTTAACCTCAGGCAACGTGGGGGGTTCTTTACTGTTAGGGCTACAAGATTGTGGAATTCTCTACCACAAGAGGTGGTTTCTGCGGGAAGTATGGTGGCCTTCAAAAGACTCTTAGATGTACATCTCAAGGATCAGAACATTCAGGGGTATGAGAGATGATTACGGCCACACACACCTACACAGGTTGAACTAGATGGACTATTGTCTTTATTCAACTTCACTTACTATGTAACTATGTAACTATGTGGGGTAAACCATAGAAGGGAGTCCTTTAGAACCTTGTGATCTCCAAATACCAATAAGGGGTAATTCGAGAAGGGTAAATTGCAAGTTCGAATGTCCGAACTGTAAATACCTATAAAAGACAGTGTGGAGTGGCTCATATGTTTCCCTGAGACAATCAAAGAAATGTAGTACATTATTATTACAGTAAAACCTTGGATTGTCAGCATAATTTGTTCTGGAAATGTGCTTGAAATCCAAAGCACTCATATATCAAAGCAAATTTCCCCATAACAAATAATGGAAACTCAGATGAATTGTTCCACAACCACTTATTCAAAAGTCCTTTAGTCTGTAGTGCTTATAAAAAGAATGTAGCAATGTGACTTTAAGGCAACTTCAAGGCAACTTCAGCAAATGCCTGGGTAATTTTCCTGTAACGTCGGATCCAAATCGCATCAATTAAGATGAGGATCCGACAGAAGTCAGGGCAGGACCAAAAATAGTAAGCTAGTAGCCGCCCTTGAGGAATTCTGTGAGCACTCCTTGTCAACTATTTTGTAGTTAATTTTGCAGCTTAGAAAATAGGTTTTACCCTTTTAACCACTTCAATACCAGGCACTTTTCCCCCTTCCCGCTCAGGCCAATTTATAGCTTTTAGCACTGTTGCATTTTGAATGACAATTGCGCGGTCATGCAACACTGTACCTAAACCAAATTTATGTCATTTTTTTCCCACAAATAGAGCTTTCTGTTGGTCGTATTTGATCACCCCAAGGTTTTTTTTTTTTTTGCTAAACAAATAAAAAGAAGACCTAAAAGAAAAAAAAAAGTTTTTTTGTTTATGTTAAAAAATGTGTAAATAGATACATTTTTTCCTGCACTGATGAGCATTGATGAGGCTGCACTGACAGACACTGATGAAGAGGCACTGATGGGGTCGCACTGATGCGTTGGCACTGATATGTGACACTGATAGGTAGTACTGATATGCAGCATTGGTGGGCACTGATAGGCGGCACTGCTGGGCACTGATAGGTGCCACTGATAGGCAGCACTGATCGGCACTAATAGGCGGCACTGGTGGGCAGTAATGGGCACTGGTGGGTGGCACTGATAGATGGCAATGATGGGCACTGGTGGGCAGCACTAATGGGGAGGGCACTGGCGGGCTCCCTGAGCCCTGATTGCCATCCCTGGGGGCCATGGTGGACATCCCTGGAGTCATGGGTGGGCATCCCTGTGGTCATGGGTGGGCATCTCTGGCGGTTCTAGTTGCACCCCCCCAAGGGTCTGCACTGGTAATCAATGCTCTGATTACCAGTGCAGACCCCCCCCCCCTCCTGTCAGAAGAGCCTCAGATTGGCTCTCCTCTAATCGTGCCTGTCAGGCACGAACTGAGGAAAGCTGATTAACGGCACTTCCTATTTACTATGTGACCAGCTGTGATTGGACACAGCTGGTCACATGGTACAGAGCCTACGTCAGTAGGCTCTTTACCAGTATCGGAGATGCTGTGTGTCAGAGTGACACGCCGCATCACCGATCTCCACTCTGCGTCCGGTGAGGATAATGTAACCACCTTACCACCCTCATTTGCCTATAGGGCGGGCGGGAAGTGGTTAAACAATATTGGATTCCTAAGCACCAAGTTTATTAAATAGTTTAGGCCAGTCTTTGTTGTTGATATTTTTTCACTAGTCATGACAAAAATATAAAAACATGACATTAGTAGTAATAATTGAAAAGAAGGCTGAGAAAAGGTTGGCATGGATAATGTTTTGATTTTGCAATTTGTTGTTTTAATTAAAATGTTTCAAGTTTGATGGGTTTGTTTTAATTTTACCGTTATATTTTTCCCATATAGACCTTGACCAAACAGTATTTTTGACCAATTATAATTTACTTTGGCCTGCCTTTGGAAAAAAAATGGACAATCCTGAACAAGAGGGACAAATGTATTTTTTTCAAGCTAGCAGATTATGTAACTATATGTGCATGCTATTCATTTTACTCATCAAAAGCTTTTATTTAAATACTCACTCATAAATTACTTTCAGTCTGGTAAGTAAGTACCACAACTTTCTAGGTTATATTGTTGAATTAAATTAAAAAATGTCAAAATAATGTAACAGATGGACAGCGACACCCTGGAAACACCACCAAGAGGGTGTCAAATATAGCATAATTTATCATGTCTTTCAAAATCTCATATTCAAACTTCCCTGTGGTGTACATCTGTCTTTAATTCTTTTTACACTGAGTAGTACTAGAAATCGGGTTTTCCTTTATTGCTGCTTTTATATATTCAGTTTAACCATTAAAAGTGTAATAAAGCCATATTATAATATGGCTTGTTTGTTGTGGAAATAATAGTGCATACATAAAAGAGACTTTTTAAAAGATATTAAATAAAAAATAAAATCTTGCCTCGTAGATAGCACTGTGATAACAGCTTTCAAAATACAGGGACATATGACAAAAATAGGACGCTATATTAGAACCTTTGCTTTGTATCTCTGAGGTATCTTTGGTAATTCAAGTGCTAATGTAATTTAAAATTACAGTTAAAGTCTGTAGCAAACCTGTGCCTTGACCATGTGTGTCTTCCAGCAATAGTTTCTTTTCTGCTCCTATTACCTGCCAGGAGACTGTTTGGACTGTGGCTTTGCCATGCATGGCATACCACTGGCTTGCTTTAAGATGTCCACTAATAGGTCTAAGACCTATATATTTTTTTTGTAACCACTTTAGATTTTATTTGCATTTGCAGGCTATTTGACCTGGGTTGGAGGTATTTAAAAGAACACAACTCAGTCCTCAGGAAGGATGTGCAGGAACTGGAGAGAGTCCAGAGAAGGGCAACAAAGCTAATAAGGGGGCTGGAGGACCTTATTTATTTTAACTATTTTTTACAATATTATTTTTTTTTACAATTTGTTGAGGAGCCCTCTTATGGGGCTTTGGTGAAATATCAGGGGTCTAAACAGACTTTTGAGACAGAGAAACTGTAGATAGAGATTCCCCAGGCCCTTTCTCTGCAGCCTGTAGTAAATATAGTTTACTATGCTTCAGTTAAGAATGGAGACAGGAGTGATCGGTACTGAAATGTTTACCAGCCCCTTACCCGCTCCTGATAGGAAAGGAGGGAAGCTGGTAGCACTGCAGAGTGGAGACAGGAAGCAGGGGGGATCGGCACCACATGGGGTGATTGGGTTGTGCCCAGGCACACCTGGCACATCCTGTATGCACACCTATGGATGGTGGTGTCAGAAAAAGTTTGGATAAACTCAAAAAACTTTTTGATGTATTTCTTATCAAACACAATATACAGTGATTTTGAGAATGGTAGTGACATAAGCGTGCACACATCCACACACACTCAGGTTGAATTGGATGTACCAGTGTCTTTAATCAACCTTACCAACTATGTAACTACAGTTGTGCTCATAAGTTTGCATACCCTGGCAGAATTTATAATTTCTTTGCCATTTGTCTGAGAATATGAATGATAACACACCATTTCTTTCAGTCTGTACACTTCTGCGACTAATCTGGTTGTTTACATCATTATGGTAAGGGTTTATCCTTGGTTATGGCTTCATTGATTTTTCTTTGACACACTTTAAGTTTGTTGTTACCTTCACCAATTGTCTTGTTACCCATTTCTGGATACAGTGTTGACACTCTCTGGTCACCCCCCTTTTACTTTCAATTTGATTATGGCCAGTTTATGGAGTATCACATGGTTCACACATACCTGTGTGTATAATTATCACAGTCATCCTTTTCTCTCCCTCTATTAACGTCCTGACACATGTTCATTATTTATTGTTTATAAATAAATCTTCGTTATTAATAATTGAAATATATTACAATACAATAATTATCCTTATTTACAGATATATTGTTTAGAACACGTGTTTGAAGTACGGGATTCAATCACTTTTTCACTAATCACCCCCCTTTCTTTTGGTCAGTTCATCCTCTTTTCTCCCCTTGGACCATGTGGCGTATTACCCGCTCAGTCCCGGATCAGGCATATACCCTTTCTGTGCATCCCTGCAACGGACTAACTCCTCATGCCTAACATTGGACCCCAGAGTCATCCCAGTAATTTACTGATTGATTGATACAATTCTTTGATAGCATCGGTGCAATTGTCATTTCTAGTTTTTGGATTCATTTGTTTCTTATTTTAGATTAATTTATAAAGCTCCTGAAGAGTGGATGCGATTTCCAGGAAACGCGTAGAGCTATGCAATACCTATATGGATCTGGACACGGATCAGGAATCATGCAACATGTATATGACATGTATAATTATGCCATTGTATGATATGTTTTAATATATTTATATTTGTGAATTGTGTATATATATATGATATATGTAATAATTGCTTTTCTGATCCATGTCCATACTTATTGTTATTTATTAATTATTTATACCCAATTCATTTTACATATGTTGCGTAACTATCATGTAGCATTAATAAATTCATATTTTTATACACCATCTTCTTTATTTATTATATGCAGCATTGACCTCATTTAAAGTCCCCCTTTCCCCCTCCCCCCCCTTTTCCTTTATGCTTCGATATGAATGATAACACACAAACTTTTCTTTTTTTTTTTTTATGGTTAGTGAAGCCATTTATTATCAATCAACTGTATTTACTCTTTTTAAATCATAATGACAACAGAAACTACCCAAATGACCCTGATCAAAAGTTTACATACCCTGGTGATTTTGGCCTGATAATATGCACACAAGTTGACACAAAGGGGTTTGAATGGCTATTAAAGGTAACCATCCTCACCTGTGATCTGTTTGCTTGTAATTAGTGTGTGTGTATAAAAAGTCAACGAGTTTCTGGACTCCTGACAGAACCTTGCATCTTTCATCCAGTGCTGCCCTGACATTTCTGGATTCATGGGGAAAGCAAAATAATTGTCAAATGAACTGCGGGAAAAGGTAGTTGAACTGAGTAAAACAGGAAAGGGATATAAAAAGATATCCAAGGAATTGAGAATGCCAATCAGCAGTGTTCAAATGCTAATCAAGAAGTAGAAAATGAGGGGTTCTGTTGAAACCAAACAATTGTCAGGTAGACCAATTCAATTTTCAGCCACAACTGCCAGGAAAATTGTTCGGGATGCAAAGAAAAACCCACAAATAACTTCAGGTGAAAAGCAAGACTCTCTGAAAACATGTGGTGTGGCTGTTTCAAGATGCACAATAAGGAGGCACTTGAAGAAGGATGGGCTGCATGGTCGAGTCGCCGGAAGAAAGCCATTACTTCGCAAATGCCACAAAGTATCCTGCTTACAATACAACAAACAGCACAGAGACAAGCCTCAAACCTTCTGGCACAAAGTCATTTGGAGTGATGAGACCAAAATTTAGCTTTTTGGCCACAACCGTAAACACTACGTTTTGAGAGAGGACAACAAAGCCTATGATGAAAGGTACACCATTCCTACTGTGAAACACGGAGGTGGATCACTGATGTTTTGGGGATGTGTGAGCTACAAAGGCACAGGAAATTTGGTCAGAATTGATGGCAAGATGAATGCAGTATCTTATCAAAAAATACTGGAGGAGAATTTGCATTCATCAGCCCGGAAGCTGCGCATGGGACGTACTTGGCCATTTCAACATGACAATGATCCTAAACAGAAGGCCAAGTCGACCTATCATTAGCTACAGCAGAATAAAGTGAAGGTTCTGGAGTGGCCATCTCAGTCTCCTGACCTCAATATCATTGAGCCACTCTGGGGAGATCTCAAACGTGCAGTTCATACAAGACAGCCCAAGAATTTACAGGAACTGGTGGCTTTTTGCCAGGAAGAATGGGCAGCTTTACCATCTAAGAAGATAAAGAGCCTCATCCACAAATACCACAAAAGACTTCAATCTGTCATTGATGTTAAAGGGGGCAATACACGGTATTAAGAACTGGGGTATGTAAACTTTTGATGAGGGTCATTTGGGTAGTTTCTATTGTCATTATGATTTAAAAAGAGTAAACACAGTTGATTGATAATAAATGGCTTCAGCCAAACACTAACCATGAGTGAATGAAAAGTTTTGTGTTATCATTCATATTCTCTGAAAAATGGCCAAGAAATCATACATTCTGCCAGGGTATGTAAACTTATAAGCACAACTGTATATGTATGTAATTATGTTATGGCAAATTTCTGCATTATTTCACCATGTTTGTGAACCTTGAACATGCAGGATTTGCCAAAAACCCATGATAGTAGTGAACCCAAACCTCACCCCTAGTAGAGCACAAGCTTTTATATATATATATATATATATATATATATAAAAATTTTCAGGCAGTCAGCCTACAAGAGTAGGACATTACAGACATTATGCCCAAAAATACTTTTGACCTGCATGACATTGCCCTAATTAATTAGGAAGCTGAATAAATTTAGGCAAAAATAGGACTAAATCCACAACTATACATGCTACTACTGAGCAATTAAAATGATATGATATTGTTAACGCCTTGCTAACATGTTAAAGCGGTTGTAAAGTCATAAGGTTTTTTATCCAAACGCATTCTATGCATTAAGATAAAAAACCTGTGTGCAGCAGCCCCCCTAAACCCATTTCGATCCAGTGATGTTGCAGGAGTGTCTCGGCTGGCCAGGGCTCTCCCTCCTTATTGGCTGAGACGGCAGCGTGGCACCATTGGCTCCCACTGCTGACAATCAAAGTCAGTGAGCCAATGAGGAGTGAGAGGGGTGGGGCCAACACACAGTTCCATGTCTAAATGGACACACAGAGAACCGGTTTGGCTTGGGTAAACTAGGCAGGGGGAGAGGGGTGAGAAGCGTCGGCGGAGGGATCCGAGAAGAGGGGGATCTGGGCTGCTCTGTGCAAAACCATTGGACCGAGCAGGTAAGTATAACATGTTTGTTATTTTTAAAGAAAAAAGAGAGACTTTAATATGACTTTAAGTTCTAAATGTCAGTGAAAAATAATATACCAGCCTTAACTTGCCATTTATGCCTGGTCACTCTTATCTTTTGTGTTCAACAAGGCAAAACATGTGAAGGACATTTATCTGTTAAAGAATGTTTGTGTAGTTAATGAAAATTAATTCTGACACTTACCTGACTTAGATAGTTACAAAACAGGTTATATGAGTCATTGCATTGATTAAACACCTTTCTTTTTTGCTTAGATGACCTTCTCCATGATGATGATTTTTTTTGGCTACACAGAATGGCGAGACATGTAAACTTCACTTGTAATCACTATGTAGTTCAATTCTTTTAATCAATTCACATAATACCTGCTGTTAATTAGTGATCCAAGATAAGAAGAAAAAGTCAATAGTTCAATATCAGTAGAATTTTATGCATTGTTTTATCACAAATAAGTCACTTGGTTGATGTGCATTGACTGAGTGAGTTCTGTCAAAGTAAAACTAAAAAAAAAGAATGTCCTGTTTTGCTTCATAAATTAGTTCTGTTTGCTTTCTCTCATAATCTATCTTATACATCCCTTCTACACACTTAAAATATATATATCTTGGGTTATGTCAGACTAGAGCACACTTTTTAAATGTTACATTGAACGGAATTACTTTCTTTTAATCTGAGTGTCACTTTTAGGTTGACTTTGAGTTTGACCCAAATCTCAACTGTTCACAAATTGCAGAATAAGGAAAATGAAATGGCCAGATTTGGCCATTTTGCCAACTCGTTAGAATCTTCAACTGCTGCAGCCAGGGGTCTTTTTTTTTTTTTTTTTTTTAAAGCAGCATTACTATCACCACCTAATGAAGCTTCTGGATGCCCCCACTCTGGCTTGTTTCAAATTGTAAAACTTTTTTTGTTTTTTTGTTTTATTGTCACTGCGGGACTATCTCCTACAGGTACACCACTTCACTTTACATCTCCAAAGATTTAACAACTTTGTGCATTTTTAGTTCCACAAAAAATGTATATTTTTTAAGTTGCCCTGTAAACTTTAATAAAAGACCTATGGTTTTTTCCATTAGTCCATGTCCCCCAGGACAGTACACAGCTGCCCCTGTTTTTTATTCACAAAGCTTGCAAACTGACCTTAAAAAGGGTCAGAAAAAAATTTCAAGATTCTGCTCCCAAAGACTTCAATAGGGTTTGGGTGCTATGTTCGTGGTTTGCAAATTTCTGGTGTTCAGTGAATGTCCAGGAAACAAAGGAGAAAAGGTGTAAAACATGTCTCTCTCTGTCCTCTGGCCATTACTCTAGCTCTTGTGGCTATGTAGCTCATGGAGTCAGTGTGAATTATGTCCTTCTGAGATGGAATCTTTGTATAGGAACCAAGGTGTCTGAATTAGAAAATGTTTTTCAGTTTATTCTTTTAATCTAGCGTATAGTTGTTCCATTAACTGTATGTCCATTACCCTGACATATCACTCTTCTTTTGTATAGCTACCCCCTGTAGGAGCCGCTGATTAGGATGGGTCCTCTGTTCTTTGCCTCAATCCTTTTCAAAACACCCCAGCCACTCTAGCACACTGGTTTGAGTGTACAAACATTCTGAAGGTAATACTAAATACCCAGTAGTAGTGTTATATTAACTTTTTCCCACCCGGCCACTGTACATAAACAGCAGAGTCTGACTTTTGTCGTTCTGAGTGGATCGAGGCCACGCAGCAGCGTGATCCTGTGATGGCTGTGATTACAGGACATGGCCAAGACGGGATCAGAATATGGGCATTGTGATTGGTCCTCCCGATCACGTGACGGCTGTGTCCAATCACAGCCTTCACAGTGTAAACAAAGACACGTGTCTTTGTGTGTCAAGGTCTTACCTTTCCCTCCTGTTGGCAGCCATCTTGGACATGTGCAGACTGCTGCCTCTTATAGACTCTGATTGCATCATCACTTCCTGCTGCCTGGGCGTCGCACATTGATGATGTCACACACCTGAATATATCTATCACCTGCAGGGTTGCAATCATTGCTCTTGTGTTTTTGCTCCAAGGTGCATCTCTGCTAGCAGTCTTCTGTTCTCTGTGTTCCTCCATGCATAACCTTGCTTGGATGACTACTCTCCTGGCTCTCTACCCGGCATTGGCTGATGACTCTCCTGGCTCTCGACCCGGCATTGGCTGACGACTCTCCTGGCTCTCGATGCGGCATCAGCTGATGACCCAGCTTTGGCAGAAGACTCGGCTTTGGCAGACTACCCAATTCTGGATTCGACCCCGACTTGGAGTACTACCCGCTCCTGGACTTGACCCTGGCTTGTTCCTGCTCTCATTTCCTCATTGTTGCTGTGCGACTATTGTTATTTCTCCAATAAGCTGCTAATTTTACCTGCATTCCTGTGTGGTCTGGTTTCCTGGCACCCAGACACCGTGTCTGTTCTCCCTGCTGAGCTCACTGAGAGCTCAATGTGAGGGGGGGGGGGGGTGCAACGTCTGTGACAGCTCTGTGTGTAAGGATGATTTTGCACACAGAGCTGTCACAGATCCCCACACATACAGTACAACAAGCACCACTGTCCCTTTTCGCCATAAACAGCTGTCACAGTGCCCCCATAAACAGCTGTACCAGTGCAGAAAACACCTGCCAGTGCCCCATCACATCTGTACCAGTGCACAAAACATCTGTCAGTGTGCCATCCCATCTGTACCATTGCACAAAACATCTGTCATTGTCCCCATTGACATTTGTACCAGTGCAAAAAACATATCTGCAATAGTGTTCCATTGTGACATCAACATCAGTCCTCTGGTGGACGATCAACATCTGTCAGTGTACAAGTGCACAAAATCATCTGTCAGTGTACCAGTGTCCCACCAATAAATAAATAAAACATGTAAAGCACCCTTGTCCCCTTGTGCTCGTGTGCAAAGGCGAACACACACTTTGGTCCCGTAAACATACATAAACAGCGATTGCACCACACATGTGAGGTATCAGAGCGAGAGCAATAATTCTAGCACCAGACCTCTTGTGTAGCTCTAAACTGGTAACCAATTAAGGCTTATAAAGCATCACCTATAGAGATTTTTGAATACTGAGGTTTGGCGCCATTTCACAAACGTGTGCAATTTTAAAGCGTGATTTTTTTGCTATCTATTTAACCAGCACAACACAATATTTTATCAAAAACTTTGGTATTATATTGTCTCTCTGTGCATTGAAATTCAATAAACTGTATTTATGCGTTAGCGTGTAAAATTGCATTTGAAAGACTGCTGCGTAAATACCGTGTGACAAAATAACTAGCAAAACCCACCATTTTATTTTCTAGGCCCTCTGCTACAAAAATATATAATGTTTGGGGGTTCTAAGTGTAGCAAGGTTTCCAGGCCTGTGGCCTGATGTGGGTCTGCCAGAGTTACCGGTTACCTTTCCAGCCCATGTGAGCTGCGGCCCTGAGTGTGAGAACTGACACATTGACAACTCCAGCATCTTTGTTTGGTTGTTTTATTGTAGATTAGGGGATGGGAAAAGGGAATGAGTGGGATACTCCTTTGGCTCGACTATATACAATTCTGGGACTGCTGTAGAAAAATGCCCTTTAGCGCTGTCTTGATGCCAGCCGACGCTAGCCAACGCTGACTGACATTTGAAACCACTGTAACTCTGAAAGCTGTGCTGGAACTCTCACTTAAGTCCAGACGATCCAGGACTGTAGCATAAGGAACTTCTGATACTGCATGCACTCAAAAGTCACTGACTACCCCTGCCTGCCTTGCTCTGGCTTGAGGTAACTTGTTGTGAAATCCAGTATGGCTGCAACTCTCAACTGATGCACTCACACTGTGCATTAACTCTTCAGGGCCCAAACTACAAGCGCCCCCTTTAGTACTTCAGGGTCCTCAACCTAGGTACCCCCTCTATCACTTCAGGGATCAACTTTTAATAATTGGTACCATAGCTTGTGGACTCCATAACTTTCACACAGACCAACTAATATACATTGATTTGGATTATTTTTACCTAAGAAATACAGTATACATCTTAGTCAAAATTTTATGAAGAAAAATTACTTATTTGCAAAATTTTATTCCAGAAAAAACTATTTTTTTTTCAAAAATGTATTGAATTTGTGCATTTGTAGCACAAAAAATAAAAACCCCAGTGTTGATTAAATATCACCAAAAGAAAGCTCTATTTGTGTGAAAAAAAATGATGAAAAATTAATTTGGGTACAGTGTTGCATGGCTGAGTAATTCTCATTCAAAATGCGAGAGCACTGAAAGCTGAAAATTGGTATGGGTAGGAAGGAGGTGAAAATGCCCAGCTTTGAGGTGGTTAAAGAAAACAGGCACCAAACCAGGGTAGTAAAGACAAACTTATTGTATTGTCACCCAATATGGTTGGTAACTAGGTAAGCAAAAAAAATAAATAAATAATGGAACAACAAAGGTAATACCACAATTTATCATACAAAGTAATTCATGTAAGGACTAGGGATGAGATGACATTTGGCATCCAGATGAGCATAAACAGTAGCAAGGTCACTTCAAGTGCAACATTGAGCAATAGGAAAGTGTAATATACCGAGTGCTGGAACTATACTATCAGAGTGCATTTATGGTGGTGATGCTAATCCTATAATGATTGGGTATGACTTGTTCAAAAGAAAATGAGGATGGTAGCGGAGGGGGTGACAAAAAGGGCTTGCAAAATAATTGTTACAGGAGAAGAAGTCCTTTGAGATGTTCTTCTGACAACTATCGTAAAAGCGTTGGTACATCTAACGACCCAGTTAACCTGCATGCAGTATAAGTAAGGTATAACAAAGTGCAATAAATTAAGCTGCACAACAACTATACAAAAAAACACACAAAAAAAATAAATTACAGCCCCTACAAGTTGCTGCTATTACTCTTCTAGAGTGGATCCACAAAACTCCCTCTATCAAAATGAACATAACTTTATAATATAACAATATAAACAATATAAACATGTAAGCACAATCACAAAATACATGCAATGTACAGTGGGTATAGAAAATAATTACCTCCCTCTAAAATAATCACATGTTGTTGCTTAGCAGCCTAAAATATAGACAGACACAGTTTTTGTTTTATCCAGCTGCATTTACTCAGTGAAACTTATAACATCCAAATGAAAGATATAATACCAACATGTCATAAAAAATAAAAAATTATAAACAGAACCACTGAGTTGGAAAAAGGATTACCCCCTTGTGCCAGTATTTTGTTGAACCACCTTTTGCTTTAATGATGGTCTTTAGTCTGTTGGGATACGTCTCTTATAACTTTGCACTTCTAGACTCTAGGCAATATTTGCCAAGTCTTCTTTACAAGACTGCTCAAGTTCAGTTAAATTTGATGGTGACTGTTTGTCTTCAAGTCATTCCACAGATTTTCAATGGAGTTTAAGTCTGGGATCTGACTAGGTCATGCAAAGATATTCACCATGTTCTTCTTCAACCACTGTGTAGTTGTTTTTACTGTGTGCCTTGGGTCATGGTCATGTTGGAAGGTAAACCTTCCTACTGACAAATTTCTGGCAGGGGGCAGCAGATTTTCCTCAAGAATTTGATGGTATTTTGCCCCATCCATTTTTCCTTCTATCCTGACAAGTGCTCCAGTCCCTGCTGCACAGAAAACCCCCATAACAGGATATTACCATCTCCATGCTTTACTGTATGAATGGTGTTATTTGGCTGGTGAACTGTATTGGATTTTCCCCAGATATATCATTTGGCGTTGAGGCCAAAACATTTAGTGTTAGTCTCATCTGACCAGAACACTTACTTTGTTGTTTATTGCTAGAGATTTTTTTTTTCTTGGCAATCAGCACTGTCCAAACAGAGGGTCAGGGGTCCTCATAGGACAATCCTTCTAGGACAATCATGGGAGAACTAAAACTCCTCCTACAAGCTATAACCAGACACTGATAGAAGTCACAAGACTGCTCTAACTGCTGATGAGCAAAGGTATTTAGCAGTTTAAATGTACTAAAAGTATTGCATTTCCATATTCTGTGTACTGTGGGAGACCAGATATAGTGAATGCAGGGTCCAGGGTTTAGTAACACTTTAAATTGCTCCTCCATATATCACTCCTCCTATGGCTCCCATCCAGCTCATCCACAGAAATATATCATCATATAAGCCACATTCAAAAGAAGGCACTGATAGTGCTGAGTAAAAATATAGGGGTCTAATAAGGTTGAGTTCTCTATATATTGCCACTCTTAAGAGCTTATATGCACTTTCTTTTCTTTTCTGCTTAGGAAACAAAGTTTGAGCCTGTGATAACATTCACCATCTGAGGACACTGAACACCTACCTTCCTGTTTGATCAAACAATAGACATTTGTGGTCAGAACCAGTTTGGACCAACAAGGAACACATTGCAATGATCATGGGACTTTAAATGAGGCAGGTCACTTAAAAAAGTACAAATTTATTTTAAGTAGTTATAACAACACATCCCATGATTAAAATAAGTACCATATTTATCGGCGTATAACACGCACTTTTTCCTCCTAAAAATGGAGGAAAAAGTAGCTGTGCGTGTTATACGCCGATATATGAAAAAAAAATGTCCAGAAAGCAGCACGAGAGTTAGAAGGGGGCGGGCGGCGCCGAGAGTTAGAAGGGGGCGGGCGGCGCTGAGGAGAAGGAAGGACGCTCTGTCATCGGAAGTCCCGCCTCCTATGTTGACATCAATCACAGGCGCCCGGACTTCCGATGAGAGCGCATCCTTCCTTTTTCTCGGCGCCGCCCACCCCCTTCTACCCTTCGGCACTGTTTTCTGGAGATTTTTGTGTATAGTGGATGTGTGGATAGCTAATATGTGTATAGTGGCGCTGGCGAGGCTGCAATTATGGGCACTGGCGAAGGCTGCATGTATGGGCACTGGCAAAGGCTGCATGTATGGGCACTGGCAAAGGCTGCATGTATGGGCA
Organism: Pelophylax lessonae; assembly: GCF_965119305.1. Lineage (NCBI taxonomy): Eukaryota > Metazoa > Chordata > Amphibia > Anura > Ranidae > Pelophylax > Pelophylax lessonae. The sequence goes on along the minus strand of NC_138770.1, from coordinate 464,353,411 downwards.
CTGGCAAAGGCTACATGTATGGGCACTAGCAAAGGCTACATGTATGGGCACTAGCAAAGGCTACATGTATGGGCACTGGCAAAGGCTGCATGTATGGGCACTGGCAAAGGCTGCATGTATGGGCACTGGCAAAGGCTGCATGTATGGGCACTGGCAAAGGCTGCATGTATGGGCACTGGCAAAGGCTGCATGTATGGGCACTGGCGAAGGCTGCATGTATGGGCACTGGCGAAGGCTGCATGTATGGGCACTGGCGATGGCGAGGCTGCAATTATGGGTGCTGGTGAGGCTGCATGTATGGGCACTGGCGATGGCGAGGCTGCAATTATGGGCGCTGGTGAGGCTGCATGTATGGGCACTGGCGCTGGCGAGGCTGCATGTATGGGCACTGGCGAGGCTGCATGTATGGGTACTGCAGTGACGAGGCTGCATGTATGGGCACTGCACTGGCGAGGCTGCATTTAAGGACACCTCGCTGATGAGGCTGCATTTGTGGGCACTGGTAAGACTACATTTAATTTTAAAAAAATGTTCTGAGTTTAAAGCTGTTTATTTTAAATTTCAGCTTTTTTCCTGAAATTTCTGCCCTAAAATTTAGGTGCGTGTTATACGCCGGCGCGTGTTATACGCCGGCGCGTGTTATACGCCGATAAATGTGGTATATTCAATTAATTTTCAAATATAATACAGACATGTTAAAAAAAGAGCTGACATAGGGAAAATGTCATATAGTAATAAATCAAATTCATATTATAATGATAAGTGTGGTGAATTTAAAACAGCGCTAGCATTTCATGTGAAAAGAATAAATAATTATACGTGCAATAAAATTATTAATATAAAACAAACATATATTGCAAAAATAGATAAAACAGTCCTTATTAGTGATGTGTCCAATAAAGTGCTCAAGTGCAGAAAACGATCATTCAAACGGTGCTCAAGTGAGTGGCCAGACCCTCTAGGTTCCCTACTCACCACAGATATGAGTCTCAAGCGCTTGATAAGATCCTTATGGCTTTGGCAATCAGGCTCTTAGTTGGGATTAATCCAAGATTAGAGATGTCTTGTAAGGGATCGCCCTGAAATAGACCTCCATTAGTCCCAGATAAAAAACAAAAAGGACCAATAGTGTAGTATGTTTTGGTTATTTATTTCCCCAAAGCAAATAAAACATACTTACAATGTACATAAATGAAAACCGCAATGAAAAGAAAACATCAATGGTGGTGGACGCCACTGCTAGCGTGCGTTCCACTGACAATCCAGGAAGTGGACCGGAAGTGACGATTCGTTCCTGCCGTACCGGAAATTGTGTCAACGCGTTTCGCCCGCCTACTGGGCATTTTCAAAGACATCATATCCGGTCAGCAGAGCTCTATTTATATCTAGCACGAACGGACATGATATCCGGTGCTTAATTAATATAATTTGCATTTTATTCTAATATATTAATGAATCCTCTTTTGGATATACAGTGATATAAATATGATTGTTATTTTATATAAAAATTCCTAAATAAAGTATATTTTTTGCATGGTACATCGACGCTACTTCCTGTTTACAAAAAAAACTTTATTTGTCTCCTAAAAAAATATACAAACACTTGTCATTACTAATTTAATATAATAGGCATATTAGATCATATAAAGATTTCTGACTCATACAGATATATTAAAACCATATCGTCCTATATATGTGCATCAATTCTGACAGAGATAAAGTGCTTAGTGTTATTTTTGTGATAGATAAATATATATTTATTATAATCCGAATGTAAAAAACAGAGCCGAAAGAGCTGGATATTATGAAGGCATTAAGTGAGTGACTTATTTATGCTAAAATAAATGGTGATATGAATATAATTATAATAAAGTGCTAAAATTTGGACTGGTGATAATTCATAAAATAGAAAAACATATATATAAAATTGAATATGTAAAAAAAAAAAAAAAAAAAAAAATTGAATATGTATTTTGTAACTTTTCAATTCAACATTTTGTTAACATTACAAAAAAAAAAAAAGAAAAAGGGGGAGGGGAAATATAGATAAATATAAATGTTTCTATTCAGAGGACAAGAAAATCGCAATTATTCCACTTGTTTATAAAATATAAATGAATTTTATTATGAAACTAATTTAAAATATATAAATATATTCAATTCAATTTAATATTAAAAATGTTGAATATATATATATTTTCATATACTTCCATTTTAATAAAAATATTAAAAATACACATATTTGATTCCTAGGGGCAACTGTATAGAACATTTATTTTACTTGTTGGGTAACATATGTGAATTTTATTTTATTTCAATTGTTGAAAGAATATAGATAAAATATAGATAAAAAATATATATGTAAAATATAAATAAAGGTACTGAGTCTATAAATGACAACAAACTATCCACCATAAACATAGGTGGAGCTGGTTATTACCAATTAGATAAAAAACAATTTAGATCTAGGTCAGCATTTAAACCCTTGGGCTTCAAGGTTTCCATTCGGTGAATCCACTGTGTTTCGTTTTGGGATATAGCTTTTTTGAGGTTACCCCCTCTCCAATGTGGTTCCACTCTCTCTATACCGCAAAAAGTAAGGAGGCTAGGATCTTTCTGATGTACTAATTTGAAATGGTGAGAGAGACTGTGATTTTTTAGTCCTTTTTTAATGTTCAAGACATGCTCCCTTAATCTCACTCTCAGCTCCCTAGTGGTCCTTCCAATATATTGGAGGCCACAGGGACACGAGAGGAGATAGGTCACATGTGTTGAAGCACAAGTTACAAATTTCTGTATTTGGAACGTTTTTCCATTTGCATAGGATTTGAAATCAGTGGTCTTCCTTTTTCTGTATGTTCTGCAAATCATACATCTACCACAGCTGAAGAAGCCAACTTGATCAAGAAATGTACAAGTTTTTTTTAGGTGGATTGACAACGTTGTGTGCTAGTTGCAATCTTAAAGTTTTGGGTTTAGTATAAATAAATTTGGGCTTTGTGGGTAAAAAAGTCTTTAAAACATCATCTCTCATAAGCAGGGGCCAATGTTTCTTAAATATTTTTTCTAATTCTAAATGTTGTCTGGAGAAACTGGTTAAAAAAGCTGTGCTAAAATCTTCATTGGTTTTAGTTTTTTTTGTAAACAAATCCTTCCTTTTTATATTTTTTACTTTATTTTTGATATTAATCAGATTTAAATTCACTACACTTATTCTTTCTAAGATTAACTTTGATGCACAGCAGCTGCACATAACAAATTTGCAACACAGACATTGATTAATTTAATACAAGTATCATGGGTTTTAATTTAATTTAATTTATTACATATTATAATGATGTTGAGACATATAAAGGTACATGATTGACCTATGATGTAGCAAATAAAATATCTTGGCATCTCTGGGACTCTACGTGTTTCATGGATCCAAAAATGTCCACTCATCAGGAGTTTGATGCAGAAGAATATCTACAAATATAGGGATGTATTAGAGATAGACAATCCCAAATGTACAGGGGGTATGTTACATTATTCCCCTCAGCAAGAAGGGGGAGGAAGGGTTTCAAATGGCCTTTTTTACTTACACATCAGCTCAAAGATGAATTGGGTGGAAGACACCCCGTTCCCCTCTATGATCTGTCACATCACTACCATGTATGCAACATTCATACCTTTTCCATGATATTATCAAATTCCACTTTAGTACTCCTTATCTACATACGGGAGATTCTCTTCATTATTTTTTTGTTTCTGTTATGCAATGCACGGTCTGACGCCTCATCTCCTCTCCCTTCTTGCTGTGGAGAGTAATGTAACATACCCCCTGTACATTTGGGATTGACTTTCTCTAATACATACCTATATTTGTAGATATTCTTCTGCATCAAACTCCTGTTAAAGCGGAGTTCCGGCCTCGGGGGTCAATTTGAGCTAAAAATACCACCGGGACAGTCAGGGCTAGTACATTCCATAATGGATAGCCTCTGAACTGTCCTGGGTCGCACTTACCTGTAAAAAGAAATACTTACCTTGAAAATTTCTTCTCCAGCGCTGCAATCCCAGGTGTGGGCAGCTGAAGCCGCAACGTCCCTCTTCGTGTCCTCTTCCGTGACGTCGGAGTCCCACAATGCACTGCACCGGCCCCGCTCCTCACTTCCGGTGCAGGCACGGCATCCCTGCACAGCTTCTGGGCATGCCCAGAAGCTGTTTAGCAGTGAATGCTGCGCCTGCACCGGAAGTGACGAGCGGGGCCGGTGCAGGCGCATTGATTCCTGGGAGCGATGACGTTCAGCTCCCAGTAATCATCACAAACCGGAAGTGACTGCGCGGGCCGCGGCCGCAGAGGGAGGAAGTGGAAGGAAGGTGAGTATATTTTCTTCTATAATAAGGTAAGTGATCAAAAAGAAAACCGTCACTATCCATTTCTCTTTCAGTTTACCCTTAGCAAGCGGATGGCCCAAAAAAGATTTTATTCGATTTTGTGGCCGGAACTCCGCTTTAAGTGGACATTTTTGTATCCATAAAATGCGTAGAGTCCCAGAGATGCCAAGATATTTTATTTGCCTACTTCATGTACGTTTATATGTCTCAACATCATTATAATATGAATTTGGTTTATTACCATATGAAATTTTCCCTATGTCAGCTCTTTTTTTATTATGGCTGTATAATATTTGGAAATTGATTAAATATACTTATGCATACCATGGAATGTGTTACTATTACTACTTTGAATAAATTTGTACTTTAAGTGACCTGCCTCATTTAAAGTCCCATGACCATTGCAATGTGTTTGCAATTAGGGATGGAGGCATGTCTCTTTGTAGGCTTCAGATCATATCTTTCTTGTTTAAACCAACAACTGTCATGGCAAACTGCTACTTGGTTCCCTTTTTGTGTCAGTCACATGATGTTAACACCCATTTAACTATTATCTTGATATTAAGAAGATAAAGATACAGTATAGGGTTAGAGTGTTTTACAGGTACTAATAGGTAAAAGTTGACCTATTAAGACAAGGATTGGATGTTGGCCCACTGTTAGTCACAACAAGTACTAGTTACCAGCCCTTTTCTCCAGGGGAAATGCTCACTCTTACAAAAGATATCCCACACCCCTCAAAAGACAAAGCTGTCTTTATGCAGGAAATTAACTAATTAAAAGAAACTCAGGATCTATATTGGGCGGATATGGCTCAATTGATAAGATTAGTCCTTGGGTCCGCTGACCTAAACAAGGTCACACAGAAAAGTGCAGACGACCATGCTAATGCTACTATGTGCCCCACAGGCAGGGAAACTTCCCATTTCGGGCCAAAGATAAGACAACAGAAGCATTAGAAAGAAAGTGGGTGGAATGTTGTAGAATTATTAATGAATGGCCCTCGCAGAACAAATCAGATGTGAGACAAGAAAAGACGAGGATGTTTTTGATCACTTTAAGCATGTCCAGGCCATGGCAGAAACAGTGGGGGTAAATGTGACTGATTGCACTAACATCACTGCCATAGGTTGTAAGAATGCTGTTGTGATGGGGCTCAAAGAATCAACAAGAAAACAATTAATAGCAACAAAACTAGAGTGGAGGGGATTTGAATGGGCTTTGCTGAGGGAATTGCGCAGCAGTATTGAGGCCCAAGAAGAAGAAAAGAAAGAGAAAAGGCTTAATGCTTTTGTGGCTTAAGACCATGCTCAAGGAGCTAATAATTTCCAAAGAGAAACCAGAAAATGCTTCAATTGTGGTAGGATTGGCAATCTTGCCAAAAGGTGCAGACTTCCTGATAGACATAAGAAGAAGAAAGAGGGGGAAGGTGATGAATGACTAGCAAAACATCACAAATTTTCTGAATGTACAGAGGTTAACCTGTGCATCTCTGAGACAGATGGTAAAGATGCTTTTGTAACATTACGCTTCCCACAACTAACAGACCAGGACATTTAATGCTTAGTTGACTCTGGCTCTGCCCAGACTATAATTCAAAAGCCCTGCCTACCGAAAGACATTCCCCTTACATCTGGGCCACTAGCAGTTGGAGTGGGAGGAAAGTTGACCCCTCTCAAAGAAACGCCCCCTATGCAAATAGGGATTGGAAGCCACACTTTGTTTCATAAGCTGCCTGTCTCTGATACTGTACCATGCAATCTACTAGGAGACTTACTGAATCACTTACAAGCCTGTATACAGTACACACCCAAGGGAGGAGAAGTACATGTTGGAAAATTAGATGAGGAAATTGTATGCGAATTGACAGCAATGGAATTAGAGGGAGAGACTGAAGGCAATATTCCACCTGAAATTGTTGCTAAAATACCCGATATTCTCTGGGCCAAGGGAAAATATGATTTGGGACTTCTACAAGTCCCTCCAGTAAAAGTTTAAATAAAAGCAGGAGCCCAAGTCCCATGCATGCCACAATACCTACTATCAGTAGATCATCTCACCGGTATACAAATACAAATAAAAGAACTACTTGAAGCAGGTGTTATAAAGAAAACAGAGAGCAGAGCACAAAAACGCTGTTATTTCCTGTAAAGAAAAAGGTCAAAAAGGAAAAACCAGTATATCGAATGGTACATGATTAAAGGGCCATCAATCAGATTATTGAGATTAGTACTTTTCTCAGTGATATACCTACAAGAACAAGGGTGTACACCGTAATAGACCTAGCCAATTCTTTATTCAGTGCGCCCTGGATGAAGAAACCCAAAAACTCTTTGCTTTCAAGTTCAAGGGAGAAATGTACACCTGGACAAGAATTCCACAAGGAATGGTTTCCTCCCCAAGTGAACTCCCAAAGGCCATGATGACAGTCCTGAACAGGGGGGCAACCAGCCTATGAAGGGACAGTGATTAAGGTGTACATTGATGACATCTTACTAGGTGCAGACACAAAAAAACATTCTCTTTCTCTGTTGAAATATCTCAGTGAACAGAATTGCAGGGTGTGAAATGAAAAGGTACAATAGTGTAGGCCTCATGTGAATTTTCCCAGTCACTGTCTAAGCCCTGGAACCAAGCACATTGACATTGAAAGAAAATGGACAATAACTAAAGTGCCCCAGCCGAAAAATCCCAAGCAACTCTGGGAATGGTGTCATATGTGAGACAATGGATACAAGATGCTAACACCAAGTTGAAACCCTTTGTATACTGCTGTGTAAGAGCAGTTGCACCCGCTGCAATACTAGTTGATAAGGTTGCCATTTTGAGGAAGAATCAGCCCCTGACAGTCTACACAACACATGCAGCAAATTAAATATTGAAAAGAGCAAGGACCAAACAATTGTCATCAGCCAGGCTGAGCAAATATGAAGCAATCCTGCTTGAATCAGGAGATATAGAAGGGAAAAGATGCACTACAATCAATCCTGACAGCTTTCTACCAGAGGGAAGAAGACCTTGAAGAGGAGGGTGACCACAATTGCTTGGAACACATGGAAGAAGAAATGCAGCAAATCTCGCCAGTAAAGGACACTCGTCTTGAAAATCCTGATCTGACCTTGTTTGTAGATTGTTCACGCCTATACAAGGATGGAGTCCCAAAACCGCCGATGTGGTGACGACATTGGAGGAAGTGATTGAAACCCAACTGCTCCCTTCATTACTGTCAGCACAGGTTGCTGAATTGGTAGCACTTTTCAGGGCTTGTGAGACCACAAAGGATCAATCAGCCAACATCTATACTGATAGGTATGTTCTAGGAGTAGTCCATAACTATGGACTACTTGGAAGAACAGAGGATTTACAACTGCTGCAGGAGAATCAATTCAAAACTGGAAATATGTTCAAGAACTTTTTGAAGCAGTCATCCTCCTAAAGGAAATAGCTATCCTGAAGGTCAAGGCACATACTGAAGGACAAATCGCTGGAAAGCCGGTACTCCACTTACATCATAAAAAGGGGAAAAAGATGGAATAACGGCATTCGCCGCTGGAGTAATAAGTTATTATACAGACTCTGGATCATAATTCCACACCCTTGAGAATTTTTCAATGATGCCAATTGGAGAAATAGCCACCCCAGCATACTTGATACCTGAGACGCCCACTTATTCAACTTAATTAAGTAAAAGTGATTAATTATTTAATTGGATCCCGCAAGTCCACAGACAAGTATCACAGAAAGGATAGATCAGTGGTGTACACCACCTGCATTATTATTGACACGTTTAGCCCTGTGAATACAATTATTATGCACCGGCCGGTACCCTGTTAACTGTTCTATGTTTAATGTTGTATGTCTTGTTTCTTGTTTATACTGGTACACCATATCAATGATTTAATACCTGTACGATTATGCATGATTTTTCCACAATAAATTGCTATTATTTAACTTTTACTTTTGAGTCCCTAAATTTGTCCTGACCATCTAACCATCTACAGTTCTGACTACTGTACAGAACACCTTCCTATATGGAATGGGGAAATATCCTAGGGTTTGAAATGTTTCTGCAGCCAGATGTTACAATTATCAGACTTTTGAGTATGTATGCTCCCCTTGTCATAGACTTTTTACACCATATGTGCTAATAGATCCTTACTACTTTATCTGTGGTCAAAAAGCCTATAAATGGATACCTCCCCTTAGTTATGGTACCTGCTATATTGGGACATTAGCGGCATCCCTTTTTGTGGTAGAAGAAAATGACAATCAAGACATATAAGGAACCGATGAGTCATTCGGAGGACCACCACCAACCCACACCTACACGAAAACGTAGATCTGTTTTTAATACTGGAGACAAGGTATGGGCATGGTTTCCAGAAATATTTGGGGGAGGTATAAATATAAGAAATAAAATGGAAAATGCGTTTTATAATTGTAGTACGTTGGATAACCAGATTAATTAAACTGAGAGAGCACTCAAAGAAATAGCTGCAGACCTAAGATTACTACACAAATGTACCTTGCAAATTTAATTGGCCTTAGACTAAGTGTTAGCTTATGTATGTCTGTAAATGATTCAGCCTGTTGTACCTAGTTTGAAGATCCTGAGACACAAGATATGATAGGAGCCCATCTCCAGAAGATAGATAAACTAAGGAAACAGGCCATTGATCTCACTACCCTTAAAAAGGGCAGTCATTTGAACCCATTTGCCATTTGCTAGTTGGAACATCAGTGGGTGGATGGGCTCATGGATTCAACTAATTATTTTTGTCCTTGTAGGAATCATCGTCATATAATTGCTTGGTTATTTGTTTTTCAGGTGTGCTGAATGTGGAATACAAAAGATTGTAAAAAAGTCTGGTGCGCTACTAAATTGCAATAAAATGAACAATGTCAATCATGCATACAAAATAGTGTACAAACAATTTGAAACAAATGAAAACGTGAGTGAACAAAGTCTCTGGTTTCTCTTGCAAATCAATATAATGTGTTTTTCATGAACAACTCCACCAGAAAAAAGCTAAATTGATGAATGTGCAAATAAAGTCCAGTGTTCATGTAAATTCCAAAAATAATCACTGGTGGCCGTGAGAAAACCAAGTGCTGCTGCAAATCAACGAACGTGACGTGAAAATCCCATCACCTGGTGAATTCACCGCTTACCAGTTTTAAGTAGAAAACCAAGTGCTGCTGCAAATCAACGAACGTGACATGAAAATCCCATCACCTGGTGAATTCACCGCTTACCAGCTTTAAGTAGATTTAGGGCAGATAGACAGAATATGAATCCAAAGGGACCTCTGTAGTATATAACCAAAAGGGAGTGTTGTGTTGGAATCCACCCTCGTGTGTGACAGGGGGGGGGGGGGGAGCTGCTTACCAGGTCCCACTGTTTCCAAACATGTAATGAATGTAGACTCTCTCTGGATATGTAAATGTTACATCATGCAAGTTCTGTTTGGAGAGCGGCGGCTGCCTGCAGTGCAAGCCACGGTTGTTGTCTCCAGATAGAACTTGCATCTTCGTTTTTTCCTGTAAGTGCAATCTTTACTTTTCTAATAAATGTGATAATAGGTAATGCACTATTAGTCTCTTCCCTCATTTTCATGGTGCACCTTATATGAGTGTCATTCCGAGAGAAGAACCAGGAAACACCAGGAGTCCCTCATTTACATATCCAGAGAGAGTCTACATTCATTACATGTTTGGAAACAGTGGGACCAACACAACACTCCCTTTTGGTTATCTACAGAGGTCCCTTTGGATTCATATTCTGTCTATCTGCCCTAAATCTACTTAAAGCTGGTAAACCGTTAATTCACCAGGTGATGGGATTTTCACGTCACGTTCATTGATTTGCAGCAGCACTTGGTTTTCTTACGGCCACCAGTGATTATTTTTGGATTTTACATGAACACTGGACTTTATTTGCATATTCATCTATTTAGCTTTTTTCTGGTAGAGTTGTTCATGGAAAACACATTATATTGATTTGCAAGAGAAACCAGAGACTTTGTTCACTCACATTTTCATTTGTTTCAAATTGTTTGTACACTATTTTGTATGCATGATTGACATTGTTCATTTTATTGCAATTTAGTAGTGCACCAGACTTTTTTACACTATTTCATTTATACACCTTTGGTAGCAGCACACTTACATTTATCAGCGCACTTTTTGATTTATAAATACAAAAGATTACTGCAATGGCAGTTAGAACTGAGGAAGATGACCCCCAAGGAAGAGATGGAGTGTTACCAGATAGTTAATCTAACAGATTCCATTTCCATATGATACCAAGCTGGTGATGTGAATGACTAAAGTCTAAGTATCCACATACACTCTAAGAAGAACTTTACTCCACTTAGTAGTAAAGTAGCACTGTGGACCCTCTGGTGTCATATTAGTTAGGGAAAGTATGATGGCGACCCCTCTCTTAGGGGTCAAGAGGAGGGAATTAAGTAAAAATATAGGGGTCTAATAAGGTTAAGTTCTCTATTTGCTGCCACTCTTAAGAGTTTATATGCACTTGCTTCTCTATTCTGCTTCAGAAATAAAGTTTGAGCCTGTGACGACATTCACTGTCTGATGACACCGAACACCTACCTTCCTGTTTGATCAAAGAATAACCAGTTTGAACCAACAACTGTCATGGGAAACTGCTACTTGGTTCCCTTTTTGTGTCAGTCACATGATGTTAACACCTATTTAACTATAAGCTTGCTATTAAGAAGATATGGACTTTCAAATATACGAATGTGCTACAAGATTTTAGATTGATGAAAATGTACCTACATCCTAAAGTTCATATAGCATTAGAGAATTGGGTTGAGGCTTTATGGATTTTCATGGTACGGCAAAAGACTTTCAGCGCAATAATGTTTTATATAAAAAAATATGATTAACAAAAAGATCCGGCGCCCAGGACTTCAGAGGTTAAATTAATCAAAGCTGGTGAGGGAACACAAAAAAATGCTGCTAATCTACTGCAGATATGTTACATATAGATTGGGGGGTGAGATAATCAGCGCAAATAGTTGTGATTCCACACAATCAAAAAAGGGGCTATTAGAACAATAGCTAATAGTGCTAAACTATGTGTGTATATGATTTAAAAAAGTGCTGATGTGCCAATAAATTGTCATTAATGTGATAAGAAACACATTTTATGGCAAAGTGCAGTAATACAAAAATAAAAAATTCTTCGAAAGTGCCAGTGCAGTATTGCAAAAAATCCAAAAAGTGCAATTGCAGTGAATACAGTAATTCAATAGTTAAAAAACAATCAAAAAATGTTGTGCAATAAATCACTCAAATCAAGTTGCATGAAATAAATCAATGCTCAAAGGGTAATCCGTAAATAGTCCATAAAAAAAGTCCCAAGTGCAAAGAGTGCAAACAGTGCTTCCATCCAATAATTACATATTCTAAGTGTCCACGCATGAGGAAATCACACCATCTGTGCTCCACCGTTTCCACTAAATCTAACTCACCGGATGTGGAGCTGATCAAATTATAGACCAGAAACACGCTAATCAAACATTTCCCAGTATGATGGTCAAATCCTCCAGTCCTTCATAAGCTCCAGATATACAGGATAGGGGTAATGGATGAGAGGAGAAAGAATGCCCAAATAGTGTAATTTCGTAACAATTACATTATTTTGCACAAGATAAAATAAAACACAAATTATGAATAAGGGAATACCCAAGACCAACCTCCCAGATGGTCAATAGGGGGGGAAGGGGGGAGGGGAAAGAAAGGATATTGAATGGGACTTTCAAGGTACCGTAATGAATAATAGACAATAGTAAAATCAGAATTTTTACTCAAAAACAAGGTTTAAAACCAAATAACAACATGTATGAACACAAACAGTGTTTACATATAATCTGAACAGTGTTTATAGACACAATATGAGTTTTGGCAATCCTGTGATGGATTCTCAAACTTCTGAATGTGTAAACCTCGACATGTTTCGAGGCACAGAACAGCTGTTGGAGGAATTCTTGATCAAACTAAATGAGAATGAGTGGAACTTGCGCTTCACCTATTCTCATAGCAAGTCCCATATTCCTTTCCTAGACCTTTTGATTTTGAAATCCCCTGAGGGATATTTATCTACTGATTTATACCGCAAACCTTCAGCTGGGAACACCATGCTACACGCCACCAGTTCACATCCCAGACCACTCATTCATAGTATTCCCTACGCACAATTTTTGCGTTTACGTCGTAATTGTTCCCGTGACGAGGACTTTTATGTCCAAGCTGACCTTCTGCGCCAATGCCTCTTGCAAAGGGGATACACACGCACTAACCTAAGAAAAGCTTTTAATAGAGCCTCTATTGACAGACCTTCCCGATTATATCCGCCATCTAAACCCCCCCCCCCCCCCCCGAACACTGTTAAGCTAATTACTAAGTTTTCGATCCATTATCAGAAATTGCGAACAGTCATCTCGCGACACTGGCACATGCTCACTGAGCATCATGTGTTAAACAAATATGTAAGAGATACCCCTGAGCTTGTGTTCCATAGAGCTACCTCTCTACGCGACCGCGTAGTACACAGTCATTACGATGTGGGTGACTGCCAAACCATTGGCCTCCGTGGTACTTTCTCGTGTGGGGGGTGTCCACGTTGGCTATGGATATTGGCGGGCACCATATATCGTTTACCGGATGGAAACCTCTTCTCACCACGTGTCCACACTACATGTGAAACCAAAGGGGTTATATACTTGATGATCTGCGAATGCAATGCATATTATGTAGGCAAAACCAGACGGGAACTATGTCAACGAATAGGGGAACATCTATACTGTTCAAACAGCGGTAAACTTACAGCAGTAGGCAGACATATTGGACTATGTCACAGATTCAAACCTGAGGTGGTCAAGTTCCTTGCCCTAGTGTAATGTTCTGGTACCTCTGGTACCCTTATTCCACTTTCCAATTCAGTGTATGCGTCCCACCATTCTCTTCTGGTAGGTGCGCATACACCTTTAAGACCGATGCTGTCATCACTGAGCGCCGCAGAGCGGCTATTTCAACTGCCGGCGTTCTCACTCACATGTTCGTTCAACCTGCCTTGAAGCTCATATGCTTACAAGCGTACCTCGCTGTCGGAACCTCGCTGCTGATCCCTGTATCCCGCTACCGGATCACTCGCTCATACCGAACCTCTCTACTACTGCTTGCTATTAGTGATAAGTACCCCGCAGGGGAATCCTCCATAACCTTCCTACTAAGCTTACACTATCTAGCTCTGCATATTAAGGACTGTAACTATCATCTGCACTGTTGTTTAGATTGCTAGCTCTTGAGCCTACTAACATCTATCCTTGCACTGGGTTAGTCTCTCCTGTATGTCATCTGCTGTCCTACCACCTACTACCATACATGATTGCTAACCTATCTGCATCCTACCTGTTACCATCTATACTCTCATGAACATTTCTCTCAAGTGCTGTTCACCTATTGTCACTGTTCATACCTGTCTCTTCAGCTCATCACCACTATACTGCTATATACATCTATCACCCCAGGAACATCTTATTGAGTGTGTATATTTGTATGATGAATCAGACAGACCACAGTGATGAGTCTTGGGAGTTGGAATTGGTATTTCAACGTATCTCTACATGACTGCTGAGTGGAGTTTTTCTGCAGCTGCAAATCCATCTTGTTTCAGAAAACGCAGGAGCGTTACAGATTGAACGAACCCTAAAATGGATTCAGCAGATTTACCCACTTAAGTGACACAATTAAAACAACAAGTGACTGCGTTAATACACACTCTTACTGAATTAAAAGAAGACAATCAGGCTCTGAAGCAGCAGGTAACTCATCTATCACAACTTGCCGCTGCTCAGCCCCCTGAACCCAAAATAAATCCTCCTCTAGTGTTTACAGGTGATCGCAAAAAATTTTGTGAATTCAAAAACGCCTGTCAGTTACTTTTCTTGCTAAAACCTCGTACCTACCTTACTGATCATATCAAAGTCTGTACTATTATTTCATACCTAACGGGTGATCCACGGGCCTGGGAAGACTCTCTCTTTGAGAAAAATGATCAGCTTCTCAACTCCTATGCTTTATTCCTAGCGGAACTCGCTAGTCTATATGATGACCCCAATAGGCAGAGTACTGCCGATATTCAATTGAGGTCCTTGAAACAAGGTAGGAGACCTGTAGAAGACTTTGTAGCAGAGTTCAAAAGATGGACCCTTGATTCAGGGTGGAATGATACATCTCTGAGAACTCAATTTAGACTCGGCCTATCAGAAGCCGAGCGGATTTACCGGACACCCTGGATGCTTTGATACAACTCAGTATCAACATAGACAGGAGGCTGCGAGAAAGAAAGGCTGAAAAAATGGAAATGCCATTGTCCAGTCCTTCTCGGATTTCGGCCGTTGACCCTACTCCTATGGAGGTAGGAACCATACGCCCACCTTTATCAACTACTGAAAGAGCCAGGAGATGATCCAGTAATCTTTGCTTGTACTGCGCATCCCTGGATCACATGATAAGCGTCTGTCCCCTTGTCCGCAAAAAAGAGGGTGAGTGTTCACATGTCCTCCTAGGGGGATTGACAACTTCATTTACTAACCCTTATCTTTTTGTTCGTTTGACATTGCAGTGGGACCAGACTAGGATTACCACTAAGGCCATGATCGACACAGGATCTTGCGGAAATGATATCGATATACGTTTTGCTACTTTAAATAAAGTACCTATTATTTCAAAACCTAAGCCTGTCTCTGTGAGTCTTATTAACGGTATTCCGTTATCTTCTGGCCCAATCACTAATCAGACACAAGCACTCCTAGTCACCACTAACGAGTCTCATACGGAGACCACTACCTTCGACCTATTGTCTTCGCCCCACTTTCCCATTGTTTTGGGACTTCCCTGGTTACACACACATCAACCAACCATAGATTGGAAGAAACGGACCCTAACCTTCCTCTCTTACTATTGCGAGAGTACATGTAAGCTCCCGTCTTATGGAAAGATCCTGTCTGTGGTGTCAAATGAGATTGCACCACTATGCTATCAGGATCTGTCCGAAGTTTTTTCTAACTTCTAAATTGCCTTTTGGTCATGTTTATCCTCTTTCGCAGGATGAACTTTCCCATCTCAAGGAATACTTGGATGAGAATTTGACAAAAGGTTTTATTAGACCTTCCACTTCTTCCACAGCTGCAGGACTTTTTTTTGTCCGCAATAAAGACTCAAGTCTCAGGCCTATTATCGACTATAGGCAATTGAACGCCATTACAGTAAAAGATCGTTATCCTTTGCCGCTTATCCCTGAACTCATTGAACAAGTGCGTGGAGCTACCTACTTTTCAAAATTGGACCTGAAAGGGGCATACAATCTAATCCGAATCCGTGATGGAGATGAGTGGAAGACAGCATTCAGAACCAGATACGGATTGTTTGAATATCTTGTAATGCCATTTGGGCTATGTAACGCTCCCGCAGCCTTCCAACGATTCATAAACGATATCCTTAGAGACTTACTTGATGTCTGTGTTGTGGTATATCTGGACGATATACTTATTTATTCACGATCCTTGTCTGAACATATAAAACATGTAAGACTTGTGTTATCCAGATTACTCACACACAATCTATACGTGAAACTAAAAAAATGCTTATTTCATAAAGAAGAAGTATTATTCCTAGGATACATCATATCCAAAACAGGAATCAAGATGGATATGAGTAAGATATCCTGCATTCAGGATTGGCCTATACCAACCACCCGCAAAGCACTACAGCGATTCCTTGGATTTTCAAACTTCTATAGAAAGTTCATCAAGAACTTCTCTGCCATTGTGAGACCTCTCACACAACTCACAAGTATTAAGAAACCATTTAAATGGTCAGATGAAGCAAATGAAGCTTTTCTCTTGTTAAAAACAAGCTTTACCTCTGCTCCCATACTACGCCATCCAGACCCATCCCTCCAATACATTCTGGAAGTAGATGCGTCAAATATGGCAGTAGGAGCAGTACTCTCCCAGCGACCAACGAATACTTCACCACTCCATCCAGTCGCCTTCTTCTCTAAATCTCTAAGCAGCCCAGAGGTGAATTACCCAGTGGGTGAAAAGGAACTGCTTGCTATAAAACTGGCTCTGGAGAATTGGCGACATCTACTTGAAGGCACCCGATTACCAATAATCATATATACAGATCATAAAAATCTTCAATATCTTCAGACTAACAAAACCCTCTCCCACCGGCAGGTACGATGGTCACTATTCTTCCTAAGATTTAACTTCCTAGTGACCTACACACCTGCAAACAAGAATAAAAAAGCGGATGCGCTATCACAATTAACTGAAGATAATTGCTCCGAAATCCCTTCCGTTCCTGTAATACCCTACAAGCGTATTATTGGGGTTGTCCGTTCCTTGAAGGAAGAGATTCTGCACAGTATAGGTTTGGATTCACCTCCACCACAACTAAGTGCTGATGCAGAAGGCTTCCTCTACTACAACGACAAACTCTACATACCCCCTACTATGCGCACCAAGATCTTGGAATTGTCACATGATGTGCCTATGGCAGGACATATGGGTATGACAAAGACCCTTAATTTGCTTACCAGGCAGTTTTGGTGGCCTGATATGAAGACATCTATACAAAAATTTGTCTCTTCATGCAACGTCTGTGCCAGGTCCAAAATTGACACTACAAAACCATCCGGTCTACTATGCAGTCTACCAATACCCCAGACTCCATGGGAAGTTGTGTCCTTGGTCTTTATAGTAGAACTACCACCTTCCAAAGGATTTAATACCATTTTAGTGTCAGTGGACCATCTGACAAAGATGGCACATTTCGTTGCTATTCGCAGACTACCTTCGTCCAAACAAACAGCGGAACTACTGATGAAACATGTCTTTAAGTTACATGGTATTCCAAAAACTCTTTTGTCTGACCGTGGATCACAATTCATCTCCAAGTTTTGGCAAGAACTATGCCACATACTACGAATTGAGCGAAAGCTCACTTCTCCCTACCATCCTCAGACCAACGGACAGACTGAAAGAGTCAACCAGTGCATCGAGCAATATTTACGTTGCTATACATCATACCTACAGGATGATTGGGTGGATCTCCTCCCTCTGGCAGAATTTGCCTACAACAACGCAACCCACAGTACGACCAAACAGAGTCCGTTCTACTTGAACTATGGGTTTCATCCCACTATTCTTCCACCACGCATCCTTCCATCAAGTAACCCAGTAGCCTCAGACTATCTTACCCAAATAAAAGACTCTCTGGGTTTACTTAATACTACCATCTCACACGCTCATAGTCAACAAAAAAAGTACTATGACCTTCGTAGAAGACCTTCTCCTCAGTATGCTATTGGGGACCTCGTTTGGCTATCAACAAAAAACTTAAGATTAAAGATCCCTAGCAAAAAGCTTGGGCCTCTATTCTTGGGACCCTTCCCAATCAGGAAACTTATTGGAAAAGCTGCAGTACAGCTCACATTACCAACAGACCTCAAGATACATCCCATCTTCCATGTGTCGCTACTGAAGTCCCATGTTCCTGACCAAGGAATAAGGCCTACCATCCCACCTCCACCTCCTGTACAAGTTGAAGGCGGAGAAGAATATGAG
This sequence comes from Pelophylax lessonae, assembly GCF_965119305.1. NCBI lineage: Eukaryota > Metazoa > Chordata > Amphibia > Anura > Ranidae > Pelophylax > Pelophylax lessonae. The sequence goes on along the minus strand of NC_138770.1, from coordinate 464,335,364 downwards.
ATAAAGGAGATTCTGGATTCTCGTATCCACAGAAGAAGACTCCAATATCTAGTACGATGGAAGAACTATGGGCCCCAAGACGACACCTGGCTGGATACCTCTGATATACATGCCCCTAGGCTGATTCACAATTTTCACGCGAAATACCCGGAAAAACCAGTTCTAGAGGGCTTCCGGAGCCGGCCTTAAGGGGGGGGTACTGTAATGTTCTGGTACCTCTGGTACCCTTATTCCACTTTCCAATTCAGTGTATGCGTCCCACCATTCTCTTCTGGTAGATGCGCATACACCTTTAAGACCGATGCTGTCATCACTGAGCGCCGCAGAGCGGCTATTTCAACCGCCGGCGTTCTCACTCACATGTTCGTTCAACCTGCCTTGAAGCTCATATGCTTACAAGCGTACCTCGCTGTCGGAACCTCGCTGCTGATCCCTGTATCCCGCTACCGGATCACTCGCTCATACCGAACCTCTCTACTACTGCTTGCTATTAGTGATAAGTACCCCGCAGGGGAATCCTCCATAACCTTCCTACTAAGCTTACACTATCTAGCTCTGCATATTAAGGACTGTAACTATCATCTGCACTGTTGTTTAGATTGCTAGCTCTTGAGCCTACTAACATCTATCCTTGCACTGGGTTGGTCTCTCCTGTATGTCATCTGCTGTCCTACCACCTACTACCATACATGATTGCTAACCTATCTGCATCCTACCTGTTACCATCTATACTCTCATGAACATTTCTCTCAAGTGCTGTTCACCTATTGTCACTGTTCATACCTGTCTCTTCAGCTCATCACCACTATACTGCTATATACATCTATCACCCCAGGAACATCTTATTGAGTGTGTATATTTGTATGCTGAATCAGACAGACCACAGTGATGAGTCTTGGGAGTTGGAATTGGTATTTCAACGTATCTCTACATGACTGCTGAGTGGAGTTTTTCTGCAGCTGCAAATCCATCTTGTTTCAGAAAACGCAGGAGCGTTACACCTAGATGTAATCCCGGAAAACCCCAGGGGTGGCAACTGGGATAGGGACTTATTACAATGTTAAACCCGCTGGATAGAAAGGCTAAACGCGGTAATTCCACCAGGAATTAATGAGGTCAATAGCTACAAACCTTTTTTGTGACACCTCATTTATACTTTAAAATAATTTCTTCCTCACTTATGCACATACCATTTTAGTTGGTATCCTCCTATTCTTCTTGTTCCTTGTATTCCCTTCCCCGTATTATTTATTCTTCTTTTTCCTTCTTCCTTCCCTTTTCCTTTTGTCCCCCCCCTTTCCCCCCCTCCCCTCCCTTCCCTTCTTAATAGAATACTTAATGTATAATGTATAATGTGTACGTAAAGGGTGGCCATTGTTTGGCCCTTTTTCCCCCTTTTCCTAGCATTTCTAGTATTGTTATATTTTTGATTGTCATTTTTCATGCTCTAGGATATATGTGCATGTTATATGCATAAATACTACTTGTGATGTCATATATTCAATGTTTACTATTTGGGCATTATTTTCTGCATATCTTTAACCTCATTGTTTACTGTGCTCCTCTTATCCTGTTGGGGGCTCTGCTGGATCCTCCTGTGTGGGCAGGGCCATTTCTCAGCTGGCGGACATGTGACCCCTAAGGTTGACGGCGTCATCTAACGCTGAGTCTCTATCGCTGTTCTAATACGGCGACACCGCGCATGCGCAAGAATTCGTGCATGCGCGGCCTTGGCGGTCAGAGTGGCCTGACGTCACGCGCCCTACCGGAGCGCGGTGATGTAGACCACTAGGCGGACACTCAAATAGCGCACATGGCGGCGGACGCTATTACTCCTCACCTCCACCCGGTCACACGAGGATTAGGACCACAGCGGGTAAGCTGGAATTTCTTGCAACCTTCCATATAGGTGATACACCACTATCTATCCTAATGGGCCGATAGATATACGAACTTAGGAGGCGTTGCTATTTGTTTTCTTGTATCTGGTTTAGATCATCTACTTGTCATGCTCCCACTGTTTCAGGACATCTCAATATATACTACCTGAGAATCTTCCTTGAGTTCCTGCTATTGAGTGGCATATACCACTATCAGCTTTGCCTGCTCTGGTCCAATCTCTCGTTTTGGATTCCACCCAGGTGGAGGATTGTTGGATTTGATTTAAATCATGGCTCACTACGGCCGTTTGTGGTATGTTTCTCTTTTCCTAGGTGCTTTTAACTATGGACCTTATTTGACACCATGATGCTTTTTCTCTTCTCTCTTTTTTTACCTTGGTGGTTGATGGCTTTTCTTTTCTTCTTTTCCCCTTCACCTCATTCCCCTTCCCCCCTCCCTTTTCTTCCTCCTTTTTCTATTGCCCTTTCCCCCCCCCCCCTCTCTCCTTTCTTTCTTTTTTTCTCCCTTTTCTCCCCCAGTTAACCCCTTCACTGCCCTGTCACAGTGTTCACTATATGCAGTGATTACCGATCACTGTATTAGTGTCACGGGTGATGCTAGTTAGGCTAGTTAGCGTCCGGGTCCCACCACACCACCGTTATTTAGCGTCACTTAGAGTCAATTACACTAACACACATACACACACACACACACACATACAAACAAACACCTCCATTACTATGTGTATAAAAAATAACCACGCTAAGCACAAACGTGAAAAGTGAATAAACCAATATAAATGGTAACAAAATAAATGTGAAAAGCTGCAGCTGTGGTGGGAAACACCAAAGAATAAATGCAAAAGAAGAGCCGTGCTAAATTGACACAATGATACTAAAATCAAGCTAAAAAATTGTGATAACAATAAACTGTGCTTCAGGTTATACCATAATGTCCAATTGAGTAAATCATGGCAGTGAAACAATCTAATAATAAATAATGTCCATAAAGATAAAGAAAAATTGAAAGTCCAAAACTGGGTGCCGAGTGCAAGAGAGAAATCCTTCACCAAATATTGTGACTTCTTCCACAATCAGTGCTGTATGCTAAGGGCACGCTAAACGCTTACCGGAGGAAAGATAAAGACAAGTATCCAATTGTCTAATTGTTACCATTAGATTAAAGCATAAATGTGTATAGTATCCTCCTGAAGAAGTGGTCAAACCACGAAACATGTCGAGGTTTACACATTCAGAAGTTTGAGAATCCATTACATGATTGCCAAAACTCATATTGTGTCTATAAACACTGTTCAGATTATATGTAAACACTGTTTGTGTTCATACATGTTGTTATTTGGTTTTAAACCTTGTTTTTGAATAAAAATTCTGATTTTACTATTGTCTATTATTCATGATTACGGAACCTTGAAAGTCCCATTCAATATCCTTTCTTTACCCTCCCCCCCTCCCCCCTTCCCCCCTATTGACCATCTGGGAGGTTAGTCTTGGATATTCCCTTATTCATAATTTATGCCACCAGGGATGCTGGTACTATTTACCTTCAATATACCACAGGCTCCCACATTTATTTATTCAATCGGTGGATAACACACCTCTACTTACAGCGCGGGGACCTCATCTGATTCCTATTGGGAACCGGCGGTGTCCCCTTTAAGCTGTATTACGCCCCTTTTTGTTAATTTAGCCATTTTTTTGCTTTTTTTAAACAAATATTGATCATTTTTTACTATTACCAGTGACAATCTATTTATTCATTGCATTTTGAGTGTTCCATTCCACTGTCCCTTTCCCCCCTCTCTTCCTTTTTCCTCCCCGACCTACCCCTTCTCCTTCCCTTTTCCTTCCCCTCTCCCTTTTTCCCTTCTTTCCTTGTTTCATAATGGATGTACTAGGTATGGCTCGGGCTGGCTTCATGTCTAGTATACAAACTACTTGCCTATCAGGCCATCAATTAGATGACGACCTTAAGTTATTCTTTGATAAAATGTACGGTTTGCTTAAAAGAAAGTCACATTTGCATTGGCACTTGGAATACTTTAAACAATGCAATGCTGAAGAGATCTGTGCTATTGGACTAAGGGTCCAAATTTTCCCCACCATTAAAGAACCCACCCCCACGCTAAAACAAGCCTGGGAGAAACGTCTAACCCAGTGCAGTCTGGATCTTATGAACCTTTTGATTGCTCAATATACTGAGGACTTGACCAATTTAGATAAAGACATCAATAAACTTAGTGATCAATATAAACACCTCATTGAACTCCCGTCCTTTGCCACTAAGTGGAAAGAAATAAGGGAGCGATTGGAAACAGTAAATAAAGAAATTATTTCTAATAAACATGGTAAATTTGTAAAAGACAAATTAGCGTTTTCGGAGGGTTTCGCCTATAAATGGTCGCGGAGATTAGTAGGTAGAAGAGGACTTCTAGAACTCATGATACCCACTTGACACAGCAAAATAACCAAATTGATTCATCTGTGCCTCTTCCCAACAGACCAACCCTGGATCTGTTGTATCATTAAACCGGGGATCAACTCGTAAACGATCTCGACACGGTGGTAATACTCCACCGACTGATAATAAGAAAGGTAAGACAAACATCAAAACAGGTAAGAAATCCAAACCACCTTCCATATCTAAACCACTAGGTTCTAGTGGCACTCCTAGTTCATCTGCAGCAACGAACATCACGACACCCACTATCTTACACAACATCATTCCCCAAGTTCTCAACACCATGCACACCTTACCCAATATCACACTCCCATCCAATGATAACGGTTTTCTAGTGATCCCTTCACTGGAGAACAAGAAACTCCAGAGCAACCTGGATACTTTTGTTCTCAAACCTCCAAATTCACTATCCCCTCACACACAGACACCTCCACCAATTTAAATATCATCAATCTTACCCCATTTTCACTTAGCCCTGATGAAATCTCAGTCCTACAGTTAGGATTGGGTTTTTGTCCTTCAGACACTATCGATGTCACTGACACTATTAAAGATTTATACATGTTTGCCAGGAACTTAACATTCAAATTTGTTTTTGACAAAAGTCAACGCGATCTAGCACTGGAGAGTGAATTAGTTGAACGCACCAAGCACTTCTCCATTGCTGAATATCGAGCTCTTAGAGATTTAATTCTCTTATTTGAAGAGGGAGAAACTGGTGACCTGCCTCCTAGTCAGGAGACTGATCCCCATAACCCCTCAATACAGGTTTCTGATGATCAGAAATCAACTGTTACTGTACCTGCAGTCAAATTTAAACACCGTTCTACAAAATTCCCTGACCTAATGACCTTTCCCATCATTTAGTCCTTCCTACAAAACACAATACGGGATTTGAAAAAAAAAACGTGGGATCCAATCCCTTCTAACCTAACTTCAGCTCAAAATCAGGCTTTAAGAAGACTACTTGCCAACAAAAACCTGATCATAAAACCCTCAGACAAAGGGGGCAATATTGTCCTCAAGACCCATGGGCAATATCAACAAATGTGCTATGATGTCCTTGGCAATGACACCTGGTTCCACCCTATCTCTATGGCCACCATTCAAGGCTATGTTGGAGAGTTCTATGGCCTGATTGCGGAGGCATGGTGGCAGGGTGTCATTGACAAGGACACATATGACTTTCTATACACTAAATTTCCACGCATTCCTACCTTCTACACCTTCCCAAAGACAAACAAGAATCTCTCCTCCCCCCCAGGTAGACCCATTGTCTCTGGCATTGGGTCCCTAACTGACAATGCTAGTTGGTTTGTGGATGCACATCTTGCTCCCCATGTCCACGCCCTGCCTTCATACATTAAAGATATTACTGATTTACTAAAACAGATTGAGGATGTCCAACTCCCTCCCGATGCCCTGCACGTGGCTATAGATGTGGAGGCTTTGTACTCCAGCATCCCCCATGAGCGGGGCATCGAGACGGTAGAGACTTTCCTTATGGAGCAGGAACGCTCCACTTGGGCGCTTAACGGTTTCATTTCAAAGCTTTTACGGTTTATCCTTACCAGGAACTATTTTACCTTCATGAACGACATGTATTTGCAGGTACAGGGCGTGGCCGTGGGGACCACATGTGCACCCTCCTATGCCAACATCTACCTGGGGGGGTGGGAGAGGATGGTCTTTTCTGAGGAAAACTTCAAACCTTATCTACAATTTGTGCCCTTCTGGCACAGATTCATCAATGATCTGTTTCTGGCATGGACAGGCACAGAACAGCTGTTGGAGGAATTCTCACTGAGCATCATGTGCTAAACAAATATGTAAGAGATACCCTGAGCTTGTGTTCCGTAGAGCTACCTCTCTACGCGACCGCCTAGTACACAGTCATTACGATGTGGGTGACCGCCAAACCATTGGCCTCCGTGGTACTTTCCCGTGTGGGGGGTGTCCACGTTGCCCATGGATATTGGCGGGCACCACATATCGTTTACCGGATGGAAACCTCTTCTCACCATGTGTCCACACTACATGTGAAACCAAAGGGGTTAGATACTTGATGATCTGCGAATGCAATGCATATTATATAGGCAAAACCAGACGGAAACTACGTCAACGAATAGGGGAACATCTATACTGTTCAAACAGTGGTAAACTTACAGCAGTAAGCAGACATATTGGACTATGTCACAGATTCAAACCTGAGGTGGTCAAGTTCCTTGCCCTAGATGTAATCCTGGAAAACCCCAGGGGTGGCAACTGGGATAGGGAATTATTACAATGTGAAACCCGCTGGATAGAAAGGCTAAACGCAATAATTCCACCAGGAATTAATGAGGTCGATAGCTACAAACCTTTTTTGTGACACCTCATTTATACTTTAAAAGAATTTCTTCCTTACTTATGCACATACCATTTTAGTTGGTATCATCCTATTCTTCTTGTTCCTTGTATTCCCTTCCCCGTATTATTTATTCTTCTTTTTCCTTCTTCCTTCCCTTTTCCTTTTGTTCCCCCCCCTTTCTCCCCCTCCCCTCCCTTCTTCATAGAATACTTAATCATCAATCTTAAAGGGTGGCCATTGTTTGGCCCTTTTTCCCCCTTTTCCTAGCATTTCTAGTATTGTTATAATTTTGATTGTCATTTTTAATGCTCTATGATATATATGTGCATGTTATATGCATAAATACTACTTTTTTTTTTCTTAATTTTTATTACTTTTCAAATCGGTGAGGCTGCTCTGAAATGATGACATGTTAGCCGCCCTTCTATGCAGCAGCCGGCATTGCAGAGAGGAGTAAGATGGCCTCTGACCGGCAGCATGAGTGAGCACCAATATGGCGGCGGTAGAGGCCGTTTGGTTGCTATGATACGGGCAGGCTATTTAACAGGCGGGAGTACGCTATGGTGACGCCGCTCCAGCAGACGTCCCCCGATGAAACGCGTAGGGCGGAGTCTATTGCGTCATATGTCACTTTCGGCTCTTGGGCATCCGACCGTGGAACGCGGAAGCTTCCCGGTGAGACCTAGCTGATCACGAACAGCCTACACCGTGAGTTTTTATGCTCGCAATTACTTGCTATTTTGTATACTGCATCAATGGGGTCCCCCTTCTCTTTTTTTCTATGGAATCTACTGGCATTTGCCTGCTCGCCTGAGTGAAGGAACCCCGGGAACCTCGCATGATTCGTTCCATTACAACTACTGAAAACAGGTTGTATATAAGTTGCGACACCTAGTGGCCACACAGGTGGATGCAACCTTCTCTATAACACATTGGGAAATTCTTGTCACTTCTTATTTATTTGCACCTTATAAGAATTCCCTTATCTTATTTTCTTAACACCATTTTACAAGATTTTACTTTCAGTAAACACTGATGTATTAATATATTTCGCACTGTATTTAATTTTTGGAATAAATTATCACCTCCTTTTTCTCACTCTTATTGATTTATTTATTTGTACATGAGCACTTTGCACGCTGGTAATTGTACACAGCTGGATTTATTTTTCCCAAGTGGGATAATATTTATTTTGTGCACTTATTTTATTTATCATAATGCACTGATTCTGAACTTTATCACTTTGAAGTACATATTGGTCTAGTTGACACTTTGTCACCTATAGGTAGTGCCGTGGCAACCTCTTTGCACTTTAATATGTGCATGTTATATGCATAAATACTACTTGTGATGTCATATATTCAATGTTTACTATTTGGGCATTATTTTCTGCATATCTTTAACCACATTGTTTACTGTGCTCCTCTTATCCTGTTGGGGGCTCTGCTGGATCCTCCTGTGTGGGCAGGGCCGTTTCTCAGCTGATGGACATGTGACCCCTAAGGTTGACGGTGTCATCTGACGCTGAGTCTCTATCGCTGTTCTAATACGGCGATACTGACGTAGACCACTAGGCGGACACTCAAATAGCGCCCGCCGCCGGAAATGGCGGCGGACGCTATTACTCCTCACCTCCACCCGGACACACGAGGATTAGGACCACAGCGGGTAAGCTGGAATTTCTTGCAACCTTCCATATAGGCAATACACCACTATCTATCCTAATGGGCCGATAGATATACGAACTTATGAGGCGTTGCTATTTGTTTTCTTGTATCTGGTTTAGATCATCTACTTGTCATGCTCCCACTGTTTCAGGACATCTCAGTAGATACTACCTGAGAATCTTCCTTGAGTTCCTGCTACTGAGTGGCATATACCACTATCAGCTTTGCCTGCTCTGGTCCAATCTCTCGTTTTGGATTCCATCCAGGTGGAGGATTGTTGGATTTGATTTAATTCATGGCTCACTACGGCTGTTTGTGGTATGTTTCTCTTTTCCTAGGTGCTTTTAACTATGGACCTTATTTGACACCATGATGCTTTTTCTCTTCTCTCTTTTTTTTCCTTGGTGGTTGATAGCCTTTCTTTTCTTCTTTTCCCCTTCACCTCATTTCCCCCCCCCCCTTTTCACCCTCCTTTTTCTTTTGCCCTTTTTCCTCCCCCCCTTCCCTCTCTCCTTTCTTTCTTTTTTTCTCCCTTTTCTCTAGCCACATGGTCTCTGGGGATGTGTTTCTGACCACACATCCCCTCCGCATGCCTAGGTCACTAATTGGGGGCCCTCCTTACCTCTTCCATTACCATGGGATGTGGTGTTATACTTCCTCAATATCATACCAAATTATATAAAAAATATATCCTTTATAATCGATTCTAATAGAGTGTCTCCCATGTCCACCGATGAGAGAAATTTGGTGGCCGTGTCCGCAAGTTTGTGATCCATCTTGGCTCTGAACACTGGGTAAGATGGCCCCTCCCATATCCCTTCTGTGTGCACATTATTTTATACTCATATTATGTGATTACTAATTGTCTAATTGTAACCATTAGATTAAAGCATAAATGTGTATAGTATCCTCCTGAAGAAGTGGTCAAACCACGAAACATGTTGAGGTTTACACATTCAGAAGTTTGAGAATCCATCACAGGATTGCCAAAACTCATATTGTGTCTATAAACACTGTTCAGATTATATGTAAACACTGTTTGTGTTCATACATGTTGTTATTTGGTTTTAAACCTTGTCTTTGAATAAAAATTCGGATTTTACTATTGTGTATTATTCATGATTACGGTACCTTAAAAAAGTCCCATTCAATATCCTTTCTTTCCCCTCCCCCCTTCCCCCTTCCCCCCCTATTGACCATCTGGGAGGTTGGTCTTGGGTATTCCCTTATTCATAATTTATGCCACCAGGGATGCTGGTACTATTTACCTTCAATATCCCACAGGCTCCCACATTTATATAAAATAAAACACATTAATCTGTGTCAACCTGACACTAGGAATCTTAGCCTTAAAAAAATCCTCCACTCCGGCTGTGCAGATCCGAGCCACAAGCGTGGAGTATGTCTGTGCGGTGTCTCTTCGGTGTCCTAGCCCCGCCCTACTAGTTTTGTCATTCAACGTCTTCCCGGAGCGGTAGGTATTGGTTTATACAAATATTAAAAACACATAACCACCCAGGGAAGGGGTAAATACACATAACATATAAGATAGCATATTAGTCAACTGGGGGCAATAGGGCCCACACAGAAAGATTAGACCAATACACTTAGGACAAACAAATTCTTCTAGTCTTAGATTAAATAATAGTGGTGTGGTTTCCCACAAAGAGGGACCACTGATCCACCTCCAATTCACTCAACATGTTTCGCAAGGATCCGCTTCATCAGGAGAATAGTTCAGGAGGAATTAATCTATAAAACAGGGGTGGGGAACCTTTTTTCTGCCAAGGGTCATTTGGACTTTTGTAACATTATTCGGGGGCCATACAAAATTATCAACTTAAAAATTAGCCTGTTATATTTGGTCAAACATTTAAATAACTGACACCTAATGTGATGGCTGGAACTGCTTCTCTTTGGTAAGTGTGTGATGTTAGTTGATATTGATGATGTTGCTACTCACAACTGGTTTTCCAGTTTTGCATCGGTCAGTCTGGAGCGCATTCGACTCTTTGCGCTGGTAAGTTTTGAATAGAACTGCTTGCAGCAGTAAGTTGTTTCAAACACAGATGCATATTTTAATGCATGTCTTCTCAAAGTTGGGAATTCATCATTACTTATGTAATGTTTGTAGAACTGAAGCAGTGGGAGGTTGTTGTACCTAGCTTTCAGCACATCATTGCTTTGCAGCTGAATTATTTTGTGTTGTAGGTTATCAGGCACATCAGCTGGTTTCACATTGAAAGGTGTAGCAAAGATGTTCAATTCCATTTGTTTACTTTTCACATCCTTGAATCTTTCATTAAATGCCTCAATTAGTTTTACACATTCACCAGCATATTCTTGTGTCGTAGAAGGCTTTTGTCCTTCCAGAGTGGAGAAATGCACCGTGTTATTCTTCTCGGGTTGCACTTTCAACAACCTTAATTTACCTTCAAATTATTTAACGTTTGAAAGCAGTGAGCTGAGAAGCTGGTTGGGGCCCTGCAGCTTAAAGTTCAGCTCTGAGAAGTACTGGTAATGTCCACCATGAATGCTAGATCACACAGCCACATGCTATCAGTGAGTTCCATGCAGGTTTTCTTTTCATCACCATGAACTGCTTGACTTCATTCAGCAGTTCGTAAAACCTCCTGAGCATGTTCCCGCGACTCAGCCACCGCACTTCACAGTGATAAACAAGATCACTATACTCAGAGTCAAGATCACTCAGTAACTCCTTAAACTGGCGGCTGTTAAGCCCCCAAAATGTATGCATGACACTACAGTTGACATCACATTGTTGAATCGCAATGACTGTGCACAGAGACTTTCTTGGTGTATGATGCAGTGGCATATAATTAAATCATTTGGATCAAGATTGAGACGATTCAGTTATTTTTTGACAAATGCAACTAACCCTTTTTGTGAGCCAACCATGGCTGGGGCTCCATCTGTAGTAAGGCCACCTAACTCTTCAAATGTTAGCTCAAGTTTTTTCATTGATAAAACAAGTCCTCACCTCTTGTAGTGTCATGCATAGCTTCCAGTGAAAGCAGTTCCTCCCGTATGTCAAACTCTGCAGTTATCCCACAAACAAAAACAGCCAGTTGAGCAGTATTTGTTATGTTCGTTGTCTCGTCACAAGCCAGGGAGAAAAATTGGAAATCTCCTGTAGAATCCTTCAATGTTTTTTCAATATCTTGTGCTAAGTCAGTAATCCATTCTGAGATGGTTCTCCGAGACAAACTAACACTCTGAAACAATTTTACTTTGTCTGGTGCTAACAACTCAGCAGCAACCATGCACTCTTTCACAAAATCTTCCTCTACATGAGGCCTGAGCTTCTTTGCGATTAGCTCAGTCACTACATAACTCTTCTGAATAACATTGTCTCTGTCATAACAAGGTCTAGTGAAAGTGGCTTGTTGTTATTCCAAATTCCGCTGAAGAGCATTGATTTTATCCAGGCGCAATTGGCCTCCCAATTAGATGAGTTTAGCATGTTTTGAGCTGTAATGACGCTCCAAATTAGCTTTTTTCATTACTGCTAATGCAGTGCCACAAATTAGGCATGCGGGTTGGCCTTTGACTTCAACAAAAAAATAATCATTTGTCCATTTCTCTTGGAGAACTCGACACTCTGCATCAACTTTTCTTTTCTTTGTAGTCGCCATTTATATGATGTCACACCACTTTTTATAGTTTTAATAACTATCCAGTGTGTGTTAACACCTTTGTCTCCCTGGCACTGACTATCCTCTGAGTTGGTCCTGACTGGGAATGCAAAGTAGTCCTGAAAAAAATGCATGTCAACCGTATATGTTTTTGTGTAAAGTGTAAAGTGCAGAAAAACATAAAATGTGCAATATGCTATATTAATAAGCATAAAAAATGTAAAGTATTAATGCTGATGTGACCTTAATGTGAGATGTATCATGAATATTATGGCAAGTAAGAGATTTTAACAAACATCAACTCAGAGACACAACACCTGAGATTAGACTGAATGAAATATCATCAAATAATTAGTCCAAAAATCAGTCCATATAATGCATAATAATTCCTCCCAGGTGATGAAATGTGCAAAACGTGCAGCAGCCGTGCCAATATAGACAATAAAGTGCTTTCAGTGTCCACGCATGGAGATACCACCATCCGTGCAGAACCTTGTCCTCTTAATGGACTCACCAGAACAACCAGCTGGTAAAACCAGCAATCTCGCTTTCAAAACCAATCTCCAACTTGATGGTGTAATTCAACACCCTTGTTCCATCCACCCAATGATCCCGTTCATCCAAGATAATAACCCCGGGGATAAGGAGATTATGTGGAGGGGAAGGAGAGAGACAAAACCCACATAGCATAACTCCGTAAGAAATAAGTTTATTAAAAAGAACTGGTTACACTCACATAAAATAGTGTCTACCCAACACTAGGATATACAGCATATACACAGTGCAGCAACCCTACGGCTGTCTCCAACCCAGATACGAGCGTGCCTGTACTGACTGCGGTGTTTCCCTTCAGTGTCCTAAGTCCCGCCCTACTAGTTTCGTCACACTGACATCTTCACGGAGCGGCAGGGTGCGGAAGGACACCGCACCATCTTACGTAGGGGAAAGCCGCTCCCTTTCCCTATCAGGGAATGAAACCTCACTTCATTACCTCACTTAGTCATTACTATCAGCATATGCAGAATAATGGAAAAACAATTAAATGGACTCACAATCTGCTTTGTAAAACAGATGAATAAATCCCTAATTAAATTTGATTGTTTTTAAACATGCCGCATGTCTTAGAGAAACCATGTTTTCCAAAGCATGCAGCAGTAACACTGATATCTGATATGATCGCAAATCCGATGAATCTGCCATCAAACAGATATATAAAGTAATAAAATAATATAACAATATTATGGTAATTTGTAGACATGCCGCATGTCTTAAAGGTACAGACACATCTCAAAGAATTCAGTGGTTACAAATCAAGAACTGCTAATAAACCATCATCTGATATAATCACATATCATGTAAAATCTATGAACATTAATTGGACATAGAGATGTTCAGAAATGTCCCCTCATACCGTGAACTGCTCATAATAGAACCAGTGCATCTCAAACAACAAACCTCCTGATCTTACAAACTTATATTAGTCATATATAATACCAAAGAAGTTGTACAAAAAATAGGTGTACCCAACATATATATATATATATATATATATATATATATATATATGTGCCTCCCCGCTCGGATGTGTGCGCACAATAGTTATGATTGTTAAACCTTGATTGTATATATAAAAAAATATTCATTAAATGTCTCATAAAAAAATGTATAAAATTCTATAGAAAAAAATTATATTCAAAACGCTAAAATGTTCTCAAAAAAGTAATATGGAATATGAAGAGTATTAAAATCATAAATATTCAATGTATAGTGGTTGTAGGCTGATATGGGTCTATAATCCCATTGTGATAACCACCATACACCCCGACCGGAATCTATTAATATTAGATCATTACAATTTCAAAAATGTAATAATTAGTAAGGAAGCAATTTAAGTCGATATCAATACTGAGTCCTTGTGGATGCAAAGTGTCCATCCTATATAGCCACTCTGTCTCTTTGCGTGATACCTCTTTAGTTTTATCCATTCCTCTCCAATTTTCTTTTACTTTGTCTATACCATAGAATGAGAGTAGACTAGGATCTCTATTGTGTCTGTGTTTGAAGTGTCTCGAAACACTTTGTTTGTCAAACCCATTTTAAATGTTGTTACAATGTTCTGCAATTCTGACCTTCAATTTCCTAGCAGTCCTACTCACGTACTGTAGGTGGCACGGACATTCCAGCACATAAACTACATGAGTAGAATCACATGTAATTAAGGAATTTATCTCATGTTCTTTATTGGTGTTAATGGCTGTGAACATCTTTATTTTTCTTTTATCTTTTTTTGTCGATCTGCAGGCTTTGCAATTATTGCATCTGAAAAAGCCCTTCAGATCCGGAAACATCTGAATGGATCGAGGGAATCCAACACTGTATGGACTATCTTTCTGCAAATTGACGTGTTTTTTCGATATCTAAATCTTGGTCTCTTAGGAAGGATAGTTTTCAGAGTTTGCTCTTGTAACAAGATAGGCCAATATTTTTTTTATCACATTTTCTACTTTCTTAGATTGCTGATTGTAGTCAGTAATAAAATTGCAGCTCATATCTGTGTTGTTCTTACATTTTTTTCTCTTTAACATCTCTACTGTTGAAAAAGATCCTATTCCTCTCTTTTTCCAAAAAATCTTTTTCATATCCCTTTTCTAGGAATCTCTCAATAAGTAGATCTGTCTGTGTGAGGTAGTCACAATCAAATAAGCAGTTGCGTCTAATACGTGTGAATTGACTACCAGGTGTATTGTAAATCCACCTTTTATGGTGGCAACTTCTAGTGGGTATGTAGCTATTCCGATCTGTATTTTTAAAAAACTTTCTTGTCCCTATGCTACCATCTGTTTTAAAAAGAACCAAATCTAAGAAATGTATTTCCTCCTTATTGCATTCTCCCGTGAAACTCAAACTTGAGATCGCCAAGGAAGTAATCCAGGTTGCTTTGGGTGCCATCCCATACAATCACGATATCATAAATGTATCGTTTGTATAGTGCCATTTTGGGCCATTTTCCTTGTATTTCTTCTGCTTTCCATTTGGCCATTACCAGATTGGCCAAACTAGGGACATATTTGGCTCCCATAGCCACCCCCTTGCATTGTTGGCAGTATTGTTTCCTGTACCAAAAATAATTGTTCTTCATGGCGAATTCGAGTAATTCTAGAATAAAATCTCTTTGTTTCTTCTTTAAATCTAATTTATTCTTTAAAGCCCATTACACTGCTTTCATTGCATCTGCTTGGTTGATACTCGTATACAATGCATTAACATAAACAGTGGCTAGAAAACAATCTTTATTGAATTCTTGTTCTTCTAATATTTTTATCAATTCTCCACTGTCCTTAAGATAGGACCAATTTTGTGTAACTATATCTTGTGTGCGGGTTATTTTCACAATATATAATTTTTGCACTTTACCTGGCTGTGTGAGGCAACTATATATTTTTTCATTTATAGTCCTTTAATACATATAAATTTTCTTTCACTGATTTGCACTTTGCATAACATTTCCAGCATGCGGGTCTATCTTTACAATACATAATTTTTGTACTTTACTCGACTGTGCGAAGGCAGCTGGTATATTTTTACAATAACACATATATTAATTATTTTTTTACACTTTATTATTATTAATTTTGGATGTGATATCTACAAATTTGCACTGGCACCTTGCTCCTAAATTTTTTTCATATGTCCGCCTAAAGGATAACATTTTTTATCCTAGCCGGGCTTGGGTTATATATGAATTTGTGCTAGTTTTTTCTTTGACCTCATACCAACTATTTGCTAACTACTCTACACTCTAATTTTGATTGCTCAAATAAAACCTGCCTAGGGTCACCCTCCTAAAGCATAAGTTTACCGTTCGTAACATGTTACATGTTACACCCATATTTAGGGTTCAACATGTTGCGAACGGACCCCTCCTGCACCCCCGCTCCTTGATCTGACAGCTAGCGGGGATATTCTCCCTCCCCGCGTGCTCTCACAATTTAAAAAAATGTGGCCAAGCTGGGCTCCGCCCACCAAGCCACGTAATTTATTCACAGTGTCCTGTGAAAGGAAAACTACAAGGTCCAGCAGCCTTTGCGGCTTTCGGCTTGTAGTTTTCAATGAACTACCACAGTGCTTTGGTAGTTCATTGAGTCTTCCTATTACAATGTATAGAGGAACGAGTAAACGGATATACTGACAGATCTGCAGGAGAACACCATGGCACCAGCGATCTGCTTTCCAGGCCTCTGCAACAAAAATAACCACTTCTGGACAGGAATGTTTTACCCCCTTAATGACCAGGCCATTTTTTTGCGATTCGGCACTGCGTTATTTTAAGGGACAATTGCGTGATTGTGCAATGCTGTACCGAAATAAAATTGATGTCCTTTTTTTTCCCCACAAATAGAGCTTTCTTTTGGTGGTATTTGATCACCTGTGTGATTTTTATTTTGTGCGCTATAAATAAAAAAAAAAGAGCGATCAAGGGGTTAAGTGTGAGCCTAGGGGGTGTTTTCTAACTGTATGGGGGATGCACTTGTGGAATCAACACAGAGACTTGGGATCCTAAATAGAGAACAACAGCAGACCGCCATTCTCTCTCCATTGTGAGTGATTGCGTGTTCTTGGCGGCAATCGCAGCCGCTGGCCCTGTGGATCGGCTTCCCTACTGTGTAATGCGCAAACTTATCCTTTAAACTGCAGCCTACTAAAGCTGCTTACATAAGGGTATATTTATACTATATTTACCAAGGAAAATTGCATATATATATATATATATTCTTTGCAAATAGAGAAAAAAAAATAGGGCAATAATTAAGCTATTTCCTGTGCTAGTCAAATTAGAGGGTGCCAAGAAACATACTCAGTCCAACAGTCCATTCCCGATCAGGGCAAAGACCCAATGAAATTGGCTCTTTACCACGTGACCGGCTGTGTCCAATCACAGTCGGTCACAGAATGTCAACAGAAACCACGGTAACTAGCTGTTACCGTGTTCTCCTCCTCACACACCGATCCGGTTTGAGGAGGAGATTGCGGTAACAGCCAGTTACCGATTACAGTCCACACCAGAACACACGGATTGCCCCCCCAATAAAGAGGACCTGTCACTAGCCCATCAAAATACCTGTCATAAGCCCATCAAAGTACCTGTCACCAGCTCATCAGAGTACCCGAGTACCTGTCACCAGCCCATCAGGTACTCTAATGACAGGTACTCAGGTACTCTAATGGGCTGGTGACAAGTACTCGGGTACTCTCATGGGCTGGTGACAGGTATTCGGGTACTCCGATGACAGGTACTTGGGTACTCTGATGACAGGTACTCGGGTACCCTGAGGACAGGTACTCTAAATACCTGTCCTCAGAGTACCCGAGTACCTGTCATCAGAGTTCCTGATTACCTGTCATTAGAGTACCCGAGTACCTGTCATCGGAGTACCCGAGTACCTGTCATCAGAGTACACGATTACCTGTCTCCAGCCCAGAGTACCCGAGTACCTTTCTCCAGCTAAGAGTGCCCGAGTACCTGTCTCCAGCCCATCAGAGTACACAAGTACCTCTCTGCAGCCAATCAGAGTACCCGAGAACATGTTATCAGCTTACCCAAGTACTTGTCTCCAGCCCATCAGAGTACCCGAATATCTCTCTGCAGCCCATCATAGTACCCGAGTACCTGTCTCCAGCCCAGAGTTCCCGAGTACCTGTCTCTAGCTCAGTGTGCCTGAGTACCTGTCTCCAGCCCATCAGAGTACCCAAGTTCCTCTCTGCAGCCCATCAGAGTACCCAAGAACATTTTATCAGCTTACCCAAGTACCTGTCACCAGCCCATCAGACTACCCGAGTACCTGTCATCAGAGTACCCGAGTACCTGTCTCCAGCCCTTCAGAGTACCTATATGAAGCCCATTAGAGTACCTGAGTACCTGTCTCCTGCCAATCAAACTATCCGGGTACCTGTCTCCAGCCCATCAGAGTACCCGAATACCTCTTTGCAGCCCATCATATTACCCGAGTACCTCTCTGTAGCCCATTAGAGTACCTGTCTCCAGCCCAGAGTACCCGAGTACTTGTCTCCAGCCCAGAGTACCCCAGTACCTGTCTCCAGCCCAGAGTGCCTGAGTACCTATCTGCAGCCCATCAGATTACCCGAGTACCTGTCTCTGGCCCATCAGAATACCCAAGTACCTCTCTGAAGCCCATCAGATTACCCGAGTACCTTTAGGAAGCTGATCAGTGTACCTGAGTACCTGTCTGCAGCCCATCATAGTACCTGTTTCCATTGTCCTGATGCTCCAGGGCCTTCAAAAGTGTGATTGGTTGTAATGAAATTATATGTGTAATTTATGCTCCTAGAACACCTGACGGTGCTCCTTGCATGTTGGGTCTCTGTATGTGGCTATGCTGTGACAACGTCTTACATATGTGGTATTGCTATACTCAGGAGGAGTAGCAGAATGTATTTTGGGGTATCATTTTTGCTATGTATGTGTTAGAAATAATCCAGATTCCCCTTAGGAGATATGCTTACCAGAGCATGTAATGTCAAAGGCCCAGAATCCAAATCAGCAATCTTGGTGATGTTGGTCTAAATCCGTTGATGGACCTCCAGGGATTGGAATGTATGGGTTCACGTACAAAATAAGTTCTATCCACTTAGGGATAGTGAGGTTCCCAGTAGATCTCAATCAATTCAAAAACAGAATTTCCAGCTTCTGCAAAAAGATTCTGTACCCCAGCGCCCTAGAGAAATTGTACCTGACAGTCTGAATTCACAACCTCCAAGCAACCTCAACTACCCCCATTGAGGTTTTCCCAGGGCCATACAGGGAGTCAAACGTCCCACCGACCCTCCAGAGGAAATAGAGGAGGCAAGCGTACTCAATACAAAAAAAGCAAAAAGTTAGCAGGCGCAGGTATTTTCAATTTAAGCAAGACGATATTAACAGCCTCTGAAAAACTTATTTTGGATAAAGGTCTAAAATATGCCCCTCCCAGACGTATATGGATATACATAAATTTGTAAGAAAGATTAATGTTAAAAGGTATATTTTGAGCAACCCAATCAAGGACAACCGTGTGGTCAGTACAGAGTTTCACCACTCTGGTCTGTCTAATGCGTCCCTATTCAATCCGCCAGGCACTCTGACTCCTTCTTTGAGGGTGTTTAGAGATGTCCTATTGAGGGATTTGGATAAAATCCAGGTGCATAAGACTTCCCTGTCTGCTGATCTGCAAAAGGGACTTGATTCTTTGTGTGCTAACAAGGATCTAGTCATCAGGCTGGAGGACAAGGGGGTGGCATCGCTGTACTAGATAGGGTGGATTATGAGTTAGAGATAGGGTGGATTATGAGTTAGAGATGCAATGAATCTTGGGAGATAAAGACACTTATGTTCTGCTAACCAAGGACCCTAAGGTCCCCTATAAGAGGACTTTGGAGGATATTGTTGAGAAGGGTTACAGATCCAATATCCTTAACAAAAAGGAGAGGGCATTTATGATCCCCAAATGTCCTTGTACTCCGGTAATTTATTATCCTCCCAAACTACATAAGAGTCTCACTTCCCCCCCGGGAACGTCCTATAGTCAGTGGCATTGACTCCGTGACGTCCCGGGTGGGGAAGTACATAGACTCTTATCTGCAGCCCCTAGTTCAGGCCACACCTTCGTTTATTAAGGACACCAGACACGCCATCAATCTTCTGTCTGGTCTAATTCCAACGGATCATCTCTGGTTAGTTACAGCAAATGTTTCCTCGTTATATACAATAATTCCTCATGAGGTTGGCCTGAATGCGGTTAATATGTTTTTGGTTCAAGATTCAAATTTGCATAGAGCCCAAATATGCTTCATCATGGAATTGCTGGAATATGCAACACAACACAACTACTTCTGGTATAATGGGCAATTTTTTTTGCCAAGTCACTGGTGTGGCCATAGGTGCTAAATACGCGCCATCATTGACCAACCTTTTTATGGCCCAATGGAAGGAGGACGTCATCTATGCCTATCGCAGACTGCAGATTCTGCTTTGGGCTAGATATATAAATGACGTCCTCCTCCTGTGGGATAGCACGCACCATGAGTTGACCGCATTCTTGGAGGAGTTAAACTCCAATAATAGAGGCATACATCTCAACTATGAATGCAGCCAAACTACTGTCAATTTCTTGGACTTGGCCATATCTATTAGAGATGGCCAATTTATTACATTTTCTTTCTTTAAGCAAACCGACAGGAATTCCTATATTCCTGTCGATAGCTGTAATTATGTTCCATGGTTGCAGGCTATCCCCAAAGGGCAATATCTTTGTATCCAGCGTAATTGCTTGGACCCTCAGGATTTAGAGGCCCAGGCTCAGATCTTGACAAAAAGATTCTTGGATAAGGGGTACAATGAAACCTTTCTCCAACAGACCTTAACAGAGGTGAGGTTGATGGCTAGGTCCCAGTTACTTAAGAGTTCCAGACGAGTCAGACGAGTGCGGATGTGTAGAGCCGTCCGGCCGGCGGCTTTTTCCATACGACTATTTTCATCTGTTTATTATTATGAGTTTATTACCGTTTTTATAATAAATTTTAAGCTACGATTTTACACTATGGTGGCCATTTCTTCTTCTTTTTTTTACCTGGGGCCCATTATTGAGTTTTGGTGACGATCTACCACTAACCTCCTGGTCCAAGTTTGGAGTCTGGTACTTGTGCCTAATCCCTGACATCAAGGCTCATATTAATGTTTGTCTGGTAAGAGGCTAGAAGTATCGTCATACCTATCTGCTTAGGCTGACCTTTATTTATTTATCCTTTATGAGTGTCTAATAGGTTGCCTGGTAAGGGACTGACCTATTAGTGGTGGATCACATCTTGTGTCATTTCCATATGGTACTATCCTGATTGTCTCCCCTGGCTTGGCTCTTTTTCTCTACCAATATTCGCCATTATCTATTTACTTCTGGTAAGCAGCATTATTGTTGGTGGCGGATTTGATCTCTTCTATACACATAATTACTCATTCAACATCACTGGTGATCTATGATTATTATTATATCATAGTCTGTTTGTAGGATTTTACGCTATGGCGTTCTCTTGTTTTTTTCTATGATCCCATACATCCCACATTTTTGGAGGTTCACATATCAATACTACTGAGACTGCTGATTCGGATCCCGGGTGACTTACCATCTACTCCCTGGTCCAATCAAGTTTGGAGTTTGTTTATTTGTGTTCCTGTGGGGATTTCACTGTCTACCCATCTTTTGATATCAACGCCCATTATTAACTCGGTCTGGTAAAAGGCCTGGGGGTTGTAAGATTCTGGTACCTTTGGTACCCTTATTGCCCATTTTCCTTTTCATATTGCGTCCCACCTTTTTAGTTAGGTGGAACGCATATACCTTTAAGCCGTATGACATCATCACTGAGCGCCGCTCTGAGCGGCTATTTCAATCGCCGGCTTTCTCTCTCAGGTTGTTCGTTCAAACCGCATGCTTACAAGCCTTGTCTTATGCTGCCGGAGCCTCCAGCTATTCTCTTTACCTGGAAACAGACCGGAACCTCGATACTGATCCCGCATCTCGCTACCGGATTACTCCCTCACTACCGGACCCCTCTACTTACTAACCTTACTAGCGATAAGTACCCCATAGGGGATTCCTCCATAACAAACTTACACTATCTACTTCTGCACATTAAGGACTGTTACTATCCATGCATTAATAATTCTATCATCTGCACTGTTACATAGATTGCTAGCTCTTGAGTCTACTACCATCTATCCTTGCACTGGGTTAGTCTCTCCTGTATATCATCTGCTGTCCTTACCACCTATTACCATACATGATTACTAACCTATCTGCATCCTACCTATTACCGTCTACTACTCTCCTGAACATTACTATCAAGTGCTTATCATTGCTATCACTGCTCACCCCTGTCCCTTCAGCACATCACCTCTATACTGTCATATACATCCTATCACTCCAGGAACATCTTATTGAGTGTGTGTATATCTGTATGCTGAAGCAGGCGGGTCCTCAGTGATGAGTCTGGAGAGTTGGATCTGGTAATTCAACACATCTCTACATGACTACTGAGTGGAGATTCTGCAGCTGCAAATCCAACTTACTATAAAAACGCAGGAGCGTTACAGGGGTATCGTTATATCTGATTGCTGTGGTGGAGGTTCATCTATCCATATAGGAGTGTTAACACTTTAATATGGTAAGGGACTGACCTATCAGTGGTGGATTATACCTGGTGTTTACCTCCTATGGTAACACCTCTTTCCTGGCCTTGGTTTCCCTTTACCAATATTCCCTAACACTAATTTATTTTCTGGTAAGCAGCATTATTGTTGGTGGCGGATTCTATTTCTTCACACAAAATTACTTAATAACCGTAAATCACCAGTGGTAAATTAATATTATCACATCATCATTTGTTTGTGGGATTTTATGCTATGGCGTTTTTTTCCATGAATCCATACATACCAATCCCTGGAGGTCCATCAACGGATTTAGACCAACATCACCAAGATTGCTGATTTGGATTCTGGGCATCTGACATTACATGCTCTTGTAAGCATATCTCCTAAGGGGAATCTGAATTGAAACCATTTCTTCACTTGATATACCATTCACATTGAGATTAGTTGGACTTTATTTGGACATTTTTTGGACATTTTTTGGACATTTATTTAGTTCAATTTTTTCAATCAGCCTGACTTTTTTATATATACATTAGTAGGGGTGTGGTCACACTTGAAGTTGTGGCTTTATTTATTTATTTACTCACCTTTAGCGCAGTTATATTCCTTTATTTACTATGTGTTAGAAATATCTTATAAATTGACAACTTTGTGTAAAAAAAAAAAAAAAATTTTCATTTTCTTTCCACATTTTCCAAAACATGTGGAAAAAATTACATGTTCAAAAGACTCATTATGCCTCATAGAATATAGGTTGGGATGTTTGCTTTCCAAAATGGGGTCATTTTTATGGGTAATTCCATTGTTCTGGTGCTCCGGGGCCTTCAAAATTGTTATAGATCGTTAAGAAATTATATGTGTAATTATGCTCCTAGAACACCTGACGGTGCTCCTTGCATGTTCGGCCTCTATATGTGGCCAGGCTGTGTAAAAGTCTCACACATGTGGTATTGCCATACTCAGAAGGAGTAGCAGAATATGTTTTGGGGTGTAATTGCAAATATGCATATACTGTGTGAGAGAAATAACTTGTTATTTTGACAATTTTGTGTAAAAAATATATATATATATATTTTTCTTCATTTTCCCAAGAATTGTGGGAAAAAAATTACAACTTCACAAAACTCACCATACCTCTTACTATATACCCTGGAATTCTACTTTCCAAAAAGGGGTCATTTGGGGGGTATTTGTACTGTCCTGGCATTTCAGGGCCTCAAGAAATAAGATTGGCCATCGGTACATCAGCTGTGATTAGGTGTGATCAATTTTCAATGATTGGCACCATAGCTTGTAGACTCTATAACTTTCACACAGACTAAATAATATCCACTAATTTGGGTTATCTTTTACCAAAGATATGTAGCAGAATAAATTTTGGCCCAAATTTCTGAAAAAAAAAAAATACTTATTTGTAAAATTTTACAATAGAAACTTAAACAAAATGTTTTTTTTTTCAAAATTTTCACTTTAAATTTTTTCACTTATATCGTAAAAAATAAAAAACCCAGTGGTGATTAAATACTACCAAAAGAAAGCTCTATTTGTGTGAAAAAAAATGATCCAAAATTTGATTGGGTACAGCGTTGCATGACTGAGTAATTATCATTCAAAGTGTGAGAGCGCTGAAAGCTGAAAATTGGTCTGGGCAGGAAGGGGGTGTAACTTCCCTGTATGGAAGTGGTTAAGTAATCTTCTCCCTGCATGGCTCTACCCCAGCCTCTAACAGGAAACACTATATTAACCCACTCACTGCAAGCCAGCTTTTCCTAAGCAACAATTGTGTGAAGGCTTTCCTGAGTGTTTCAAGCCGTATGCTCTAGTTCTGATCTCTGTTTACTAACTTTGGCTTGTTCCCCTGACCATCCCTGTCTGCTTGTTGCCCGACCTTCGGCTCGTCTTTCTGACCATCCCTGTCTGCTTGTTGCCCCGAGCTTTGGATTGTCCTCCTGACTATCCCATGTGGCCCTGTACTGCTGCTTCCTCTCCATCCACCAGAGCCAGCCGTGAGCGTGAGCTGGGAGACCCTAGGGGCCGTGACCTGGAGTCAGGTGCAGTCAAGTCCATCCTCATCATCAGAGGCTCTGGTGAAAACCTGCTGGTTCTTAGACTCTACACCCTGGGGAATCTTATGCTCTAGGTTCCTGTCCGGGACCATGGCTGTGACCCTGTGTGGCTGCTTCTCTGAGCCATCGACCCTCAGCAGTAAGTCGTTGAGTTCACAACTCCTGTGGTGCGCTACCTGTGACTTGGTCCCACAGGTGACGCTGACAGTTTTCTCGGGCCATGGACCCGGCTGATGTGCCTCTCTACCCCCTGATGATCAGCTGCAGGGCATAGTCCACAGACTCAAGACCCAGGAATCTAATCAGACCCAGGTGTTGCGATTCCTTCAGGATTTAGTCTCCCCCCCTTTGAACAGCTTCAAGCCTCTCTAGGACCCCCGGTTCAACAACCTCAATCACAATCTGCTGCCGTTCCTATTCCGGTCACAGTCACAGCCGCAAATTCTTTGCATTTTCCAGCTCTGTCCTGTTACTCTGGGTACTCCAACGCCTGCAGGAGGTTCCTTAGCCAGTGCACCATTCATTTTGAACTCCAGTCCCAAAACTTCCCATCTGATCAGGCAAAGGTAGCCTATATTATTTCCCTCCTGTCCAGCGAGGCTTTAGCCCGGGCTGCCCCTCTGTGGGAGAAGAATGATCAATTGGTTTCTAGCCTGTCTAACTTCTTGAAACTCTTATCGGGTTGTGTCTCTTCAGTGGTCAGCACCCTTTTAGGTCTCCACCAAGAGTCTGCTTCAGTGGGACAGTATGCTCTTCATTTTGGTATACTAACTGCGGAGCTGAGCTGAGCTGAGCTGGAATAATGAGGCCTTAGTTGCAACTTTTTTACATGGCCTCACTGACAGAGTGAAGGATAAATTAGCAGCAAGAACTATCCCCGTTCATCTGGATGATGTCATCTCCTTGTGTAACCAGATTAATATTCGCTTTTAGGAGAGGGCCCTAGAAACAAGACGCCAGCACTCCTTGGCCCTTAGTCAGCCTGCTGTCCTCTCTCTTCAACCTATACAGTATCCCCTGCCAGCTGAGGAACCTATGCAACTGGGCCAGACCAGGCTATCTTCCGAGGAACGTGCTAGGCGCAGAACTATGGGCCCGTGTTTCTATTGTGGGGATAAAGGTAATTTTTGTGACACTTGCTCACTGGAAGGTGGAGTATTGGACCCAGAAATATCACCTTCACCTTCTCGCCTCCTACTTTCGGTGTTCCTCCTTGTTGGCGGTTCCTCTCATTCGGTCTCGGCATATCTGGCTTCCTGAGCCGCTGGCAATTTTATAGACTGAGGAACTACATCTTCCAGAAAATGTTCCCTTTCACCCCTCACCACTCCGCTGGTGGTCTCGCTGATTAATGGCACTGTTCTTCCAGGGGGCCCTATCTGCTTCCAAACCCACCCTGTTAGGATGTCGGTAGGGGTACTCCACCAGGAGTGGATATCCTTCCTTATCCTACCTAAGGCCTCAACCCCTATCATAATGGGCCTTCAATGGTTACAGCTGCATTAGTCACAGATTGACTGGACTTCTGGGCAGATCCTGGCTTGAGGTCCCTCTTCTTTCTCATCCTGCCTACTCAAGGTTGCCCCGAAGCAGAGACTTCCTGTTGCCACCACATCAGTATCTTCTGCTTTTCCCGCTGCATATAGCGATTTCCGGGATGTGTTCTGCAAATAATCAGCTCCTCACAGGTCCTTTGACAGTGCTATTGACCTTGTTTTCAGAGCAACTCTGCCCAGGGGTCGTACCTACCCTCTGTCCATCCCAGAGATCCAGGCCATATCGAAGTATGTTGCTGAAAATCTAGAAAAAGTATTCATCTGGAAATCCTCTTTGCCTGCCGCAGCGGGGTTCTTTTTTGTTGCCAAGAAAGATGGTACTTAACCACTTGCCGACTGTCGCACGACTATATACTGCGGCGGTCAGCCCCTCCTGGGCAAAGCGACGTACCGGTACGTCGCTCGCCAACAAGCCTCTAGGGGGCGAGCTCCCGTCCCCGCTCGTTCCCTGACATCCCCGCACGAGTGAACGGCGGCTCCGATGTCCGCTGGTCACTCGCGATCTCCCGCTGGAGAGGAAGAAAGGCAGACGGCTGATTTAAACACAGCCGTCTGTCATTCTCCCTGGTGTAACTGCAGAGACTATACGATCCTGCTATGTACGATCGTATGTCTCTGTGGTTACATCACAAGCCATGCCCCCCCACAGTTAGAATCATGCCCCTAGGGATACATTTAGCCCACTGATCACCAATATAGTTAACCCCTTCCCTGCCAGTGTCATTTTTACCATAACAGTGCATATGTATAGCACTGATTACTGTAGTAATGTCACTGGTACCCCCAAAAGTGTCCAAAACTTCAGTAAAGGGTCTGATCTGTCCGCCGCAATGTCACAGTCCCGCAAAAAAAAATTTTCAGATCGCCGCCATTACTAGTTAAAAAAAAAAAACAATAAAAATGACATAAATATTTCCCGTAGTTAGTAAACGCAATAACTTTTGAGCAAACCAATCAAAATACGCTTATTGCGATTGTTTTCACCAAAAATATGTAGCAGAAAACAAATTGGCCTAAAATGTTAAAAATTTTAGATTTTTACTTTTTTTTTGGGGGGGGGGGGAATTTCATATAAAAAAATGTGAAAAATATTGTTATTTTTTCAAAATTGTCGCTATTTTTTTGTTTGTAGCGCAAAAAGTAAAAACCGCACAGGTGATCAAATACCATCAAAAGAAATCTCTGTTTGTGGGAAAAAAGGACGTCAAATTAATTTGGGTACAGCATCGCACGACCGCGCAATTGTCCGTTAAAGTCATGCAGTGCCGAATCGCAAAATAGGCCCTGGCCTTTGAGCAGCCAAATCCTCCGGGGCTTAAGTGGTTAAAAACCCTGCATTGACTACCGAGGCTCGAACACTGTGACAATCAAAAATCGATACCCCCCCGATGGACCACTCCTTCCTACGATTGACCAACCGATCCTTCCTTCAACCATTCCTTTCATCAATTGATCCACTGATGCTTCCTTACTTTGATCCTTCCTGCGATTGACTGATCTATCCTGTGATCGACCAACAGATCCTTCCTACGATCAACTGACCGATCCTTCATGAGACTGTTCGATCCTACCTTTCATCAATCCTTTTTTCGATCAACTGGTGCTTCCTGCGATCGATTGACTGATCCTTCTTTACTTTGATCCTTCCTATGATCGACCGATCGATCCTTTCTGCGATGAACTGACTAATCCCTTCTGCGACTGACCAACTGATCCTTCCTTCCTTATATAAATATTTAATTCCTTATCCCCCTGAGGAAGACACGTGATCCCTGTGTCGTCGTGTAGGGGAGGGACAAGGGCGGACGGAGCGATACACTATTGTCTAGGTGAGGCTGTCAACTATCGGCGCACGCTGTGGAGACCGGCGGCGCTGTGCAGTCTCTCCCACTATACCACCACGATTTCCACCATTCACTTGATGCTATTGTCCAAGTGCATGTATTGCACCTACAAATATGAGTGAGATTTATCCACATTTACTTAATAAAAGCTGATTGTTTAAAGGATTTCATACACTATTGCAAGTCTCTTTGTTTGCATATATACTGCATTGATTGATGCTGCAACTCCTGTGAATGAGAGGAGCCCTGAAGGATATGGATGGATGATCTTTTTGGGATAACAATCCATGCGCTCTTTTAAGGATTTGAGGTGAGCACCCATTCACAAGGGGGTGCACGGCTGGCTGTCCACTGTGACACTCTTGTCACTTCTCTCTGGGAGCACAGATCACTTTAGGATTACATTTTGGACTTTATTTATTGGGTTTTTGCACTTTGGACACTGGACTTTTATATCTATATATTTTCGCTTTCTATGAATATTATATTATATATTATATTTTACTACTTTATTAGCACTATTGGCACTTTAATATTATGTCACATATGAATATTTTGGATTTTTAGTTATTTAAGCACAAAATGAATTAATTTAATAATTTTTTATTTGCGCAACACTATATATTTATTTCAATATTTAATTCCTTACTTTGATCGACTGATCCTTCCTTACTTTGTTCCTTCCTGCGATCGACAAACTTATTCTTTCTGTGATCAACCAACCGATCCTTCCTTCGGCCAATCCTTCAATTGATCGGCCAACCAATTCTTCGATCCATTGATCCTTCATTCCTATCACATGTCATAGGTTCTGTCATCTGTCTAGTATTTTCATTCACTGTGAATATATCATTCAGTTGTTTTGTACTTTTGTATGTGTTTTACCTTTTATACTGTCTTCAAGAAATTCATTTTTTTAAGTTTCAAAACAAACGTTTTTTGGACATTTTGCTGTGAAAAAAGTCCCCACATCTAGAGGGTATTATTCTATTCACATGTATATTTTGGGATGGTTGCAGCCTCGGATCCTCCTACTCCACTTTTTATGTAGATTCAAGGAAAATTACCTATCTGGTAATGTGATAGGTAATTGTGATCATCATCGGTGCATACACACTGCTCTCTGAATGGACAGCATACTGAGTTTGGCATCCATTCAGAGCGCTGTTTCTGTGATCGTGGCTTCCGTGTGCTTGCTGTGGTTTTTTTTTTCTCAGCCAGCAAATCCCATGTCATTGCCAACTTCTTTAAACACTTTTTCCTTGGTAAATGTCAGAGCTGCTGCTGCAGCTCTTTCTGTATATTACAGAGATGTGCCCCCAACCTCCAGCCTTGGTCTCCTGTTTGTCATATGATCCCTTGTACGTTATCCTGGGACTTCGGCCATTGTTTGTGAGATGCCATCCTCGAGCCTTCGACACACAGCTGGTTTTTCTTCTATCTCTTGTATGCTTACATATTCCTGTATGTTTGATTGGCTAAATGTAAGTAATGCTTGCTGGGGTGATATATGGTGTGTTTTTAACATGTTATATTATCCTGGATGTTTGTATAGTTTTTTCTCTTATTTATGTTTTAGAGATACTCGATAAGTGGACATTTCTACCCCCAGAAGAAGACTTTATGTTGGAACGCATTGGGGTCTCTTTATTCACATATCTCAATTGCATTGTGTAAACTGGGGTCCACCCCATGCATTTAAATTCAGCCTTGTGTCTGTATTGGTTTTATTCACCTTCACTGGCTTTTTGTACAAATAAAGTTTATAATTTTTTATACATTTGGTATTATTTTTTTTTTTCAGTTTTTTCAGTATTTTTCTTTTTCCTCTGCACATATTGGGAATCACATAGTCCCGTTTCCCCTTTTTGTTCCCTTTGTGGATTTTCCAGTACTTCTTTAGGGATGATACCCCCATGTTTTTCTTTTTTTTTCTTTATTTTGGAACTGACTTATCCTTTTTGTTCTCTAGTTTAGGTACTGCACTGGAAAAAAGTCAGTTACATGGTGAGATTCAACAAATTTTATCATCTCTGACCCCTTTGCAAACTCACATTAAATATGCTGAGTATTAATCCAGACTCAAGTAGAACCTAGAAACCTTCAATAAACAGATTCTGATCAAAAAGGATAGGAAGCTTGAGCGTGATAGAAGAGCCTTTGCCAACAGCAAGGCATATAATTGGATTACACAGGAGTCGAGAATAACTAATAGGACTTACTCTAGACAATCCAATTCTAGGCCTCAATCCTCTATTTACATGTCTGATTTGTCTTAACCTTCACAGGCACATCGACCTAATTCTAGTGATCAACCTTCACATAAAAGGAATCTACAGAATTCTGATCCTTTAGATGATGCAGACTTTAAAAGGCGCACCGTGTAACCCAATAATTTGTATTCTTCTTCACGGGTGGTGACAGGTAACCCTAGGGATGGGCCCCTTGAAACACTTTCTCAAGTATCCACCACTGATAGTATGGTCACATGTCCATTAGAGTTAGGCGCTACCCCTAAAATTTGTGCTTTAGCTCCTATCATGCTTCCACTCTAGCTCTTTCTCACTCATTAGATCCTCACAAGCCCCACAAAGGGTACAAAAAGATTGACACTTATATGACACTCCCTCAACTGAACAAGATGAATTGAAAGTTATCAATTTATCTTCTTGTCAATTATCCAAAGATGAAATCGAGGTTCTGTCCTCAGGCCTTCGTTTTTGTCCTTCTATAGATTTAAATACATTTTCCATTATCAAAGATCTTCAACTTTTCGCTCGTAAAATCATTGTACAATTACCATACGTTAAAGCAGAATGATCTGCGGAGGATCGGACTGAACGTCTCACCACTCAAGAACGCTTTACAAGAGCTTTACGTGATCTTACCCTTTTGTATGAAGAAGGAGATCCACGTGATCTAATTGATTGTATTGATCTTGATGCATTACTGGATCTGGCCAATAATCAAGAGAGTCCCCATGTTGTACAGACACTCAAAAAGAAATCACAAAAGTTTCCTTCAGTTTATTCTAACCCACACATAGCAGCTTTTTTGAAATGCACTACCAAGGCCATTGAATCCCTGCACTTCCCCTTCTCTCCTTCCCCTTCCAATTTCCCCCCTCACTTACGTTTGACACTTGAGAGCCTTTCTTAAAATAATCCCTTATAATTAAACCGGCAGATAAAGGAGGTAACACTGTAGTCATAAACAAGGACCATTACAGAAATATGTGTTTGAGAATTCTCAACAATATAATATCCAATATTGAGGTCTTTAACAGTATTTTTTACAGCCTTATTCAAGAGGGGCTCCAAAAGGGTCTCATCACATCACAAACATTTGAATTTATTCACAATGGTTTCCTCAAAATTCCCACCCAAAATTCACAAATCCCTTTTTGATCCCCCTGGTAGACCTATTATTTCTGGTAATTCTAGCATTTCAGAAAACGCCAGCAAATGGATTGATTTGTTCCTCAGACCCTTTGTTGTTAGCCTTCCATCTTACATCAAAGATACAGCCCACTTTCTTTCTGCCATTGAGAACCTCCACGTTCCTCATGTTGCCCTTTTGGTCACCATAGATGTGGAGGCTATGTATTCTTCCATCTCCCATCCCAACGGACTTTGAGCCATAAAAAATGTTTTTTCACAAAGCGCAGCTCACTCTAAGGAACTATTCCAATTCGTTTTTGATATCCTTAGTTACATCCTCCATCATAATGTTTTTTCTTTTGACTGTTCCAACTTCCTCCAGGTGCAGGTCATAGCGATGGGGACCTGTTTAGCCCCATCCTATGCCAATCTGTACCTGGGAGAGTTTTAACGTAATTTTTTACTTTCTTAAGATTCGTCTATGTTCTCTAAGCACATCTTGTTATGGCTTTGTTACATAGATGATTTCTTCTTGTTTTGGGATGGTCCTACTGATGTATTACATCTTTGTCTTGAATCCATGAACTCTAACAGTTACAACCTCACCTTCACTATGACTTCTGATCCCCATAAGGTTACCTTTTTGGATGTGTCTATTGAGACTACCACAGATGGGATGTTAGTTAGTGATCTATATCGCAAGCCTTCTGCAGGAAACACCATTCTCTGAGTCAATAGTTTTAATCCCAAGCCCCTTCTTCAATCCATTCCCTATTCTCAATATTTGCGCCTTCGCCCCATTTGTAGTGATGACAATAAGTTTAAATTGGCTGCTGCTCAACTTAGAATTCCCTCAATTTAACAACCCCTCAGAATTATCACTACATTTAATGCCCAGCATGAGTTAGTAAAGAAATAGATCTCCAAGTACAGGCATTTGCTCCAGCCTGATTTGAAAATTGCTAAGATTATTTCTTCCACACCAATTGTTACTTTTAGAAGAGCTCCCTCTATTAGGGACAAACTAGTATCTAGCACTTTTTCTGCATCTTCTATGGTTTCTACATCTGTTCGTGGCACCTATTCCTGTAATTCTTGTGAATGGTGCCATTATGTGAGAAATGCTGAATCCCACATCTTACCAAATAACCGTAAACATAAACCCCACCATTTTGCCAATTGCTCCACACAAGGTGTGATTTACATTATGAACTGCCCATGGGGATGAGAAAATTAATTAGGTGCCTTTTGAGGCTTTTTGGACAAATAAAGTTTATAATTTTTAATACATTTGTTATTATTTATATATTTTTTTCAGTTTTTTCAGTATCTTTCTTTTTCCTCTGCACATATTGGGTATCGCATAGTCCAGTTTCCCCTTTTTGATCCCTTTGTGGATTTTCCGGTACTTCTTTAGGGATAGATACCCCCTATGTTTTTCTTTTTTTTTTCTTGATTTTGGAACTTGAGAAAGGACTCATAGCGCAACTCGCATAAATTTATTGTTAATAAAAATGGTCCCCTGCCCCCCTACATATACCACTCACATTTAGTACAACAACAAAGGGCATAATATAATTAAACGGCAACCTGACTCTCCAGCTGACTCCACTCTCCGACTCTGCTGCTCGGTACCTAGCCGGCAGAGTTCTGTGGCATGACGTCAGACGTTACCGTGGTGACCGCGTGCTCACATACTTACGCGTTTCGTCATCAAAGGACTTCCATTTAAATACCTACAAAATTAAGAGAGGGCCTTCACACTCTATGGCCACTTTCTATCATCTCTTATCCCTACCGCCTGCTTTCTCAGAATAGAAAATTGCTTTTTTATTTTTTAATCACTTTTTTGGGGGAATTATTTTCTATGATCTTGCCTCGGCAAGAATGATGTGTTACTACCCGCAATCTCTTGGGATACCCATCCCTATCCCATTGTGCATCATCAGGCAAGTACCTATCACTCCTCATACTAGATATCCTTCCTCCTTTAGTGTGCGTCCTGATTCCCCCCTATTGGATACTTTCACCAGTTGTTCTTTTTTTAGAACAACTCTACTCCTCCCTCATGGGAAAGTGCATAAATGTCTTCTATAGCTTATAAGGTGAGTAGAGGAGACTCAAGGCAGTGAAATCAGTAGGCCCTGATGACATTATCCCCATGGTGCTCAGGGCATGTGCAAGGCCAAATAGGGGGTGTCCTTCAATGGGTCTTTAGCCTGAGCCTGAGTCTATAAAAGGGCCCTGTGTTGTGTAAGATGTCCTGCCTTTTCCCTGTGCTGAAGATACAGCATCCTTGTGGTTCCAAGGATTACAGACCAATGGCTTTAAACTCCCACATTATGAAGACCTTGGAGAGACTTGTTTTACATTAGTTACTGCTCATGGTTAGTAAATATTTAGACCCTTTGCAGTTTGTTTTGCAGCCGACACTGGGAGTTGAGGACAACGCTATCGACATTATGCTAAATTGCATGTATGCACACCTGGGTGAGCCTGCAAGCATGGTGAGGGTCATGTTTTTTTTTTTACTTCTTTAGTGCTTTTGATACTATCAGGTCAGATCTTTTGGGCGAGAAGCTAGCAGTGATATGGGTTGATGTTTCCCTTGAGTGATGGATTGTAGACTACCTGACAGGAACACCGCAGTATGTGCATTTGCAAGACTGTCTGTTGGATAGGGTGATCAGCATTATTGGGGTTCCACAGGGGGCTGGTCTTTCTCCCTTTCTTTTTACTGTGTATACCACTGATTTTAGTTACCAGACAGAGTCTTGGCATCTTCATACATTTTCTGATGTCTCTGCAGTATTGAGATGTATCACTTATGGGAAAGAGACTAAGTATGGGGCAATGGTGGAGAACTTTGTCACATGGTGTGAGGATAATCATCTGTATCTAAATATGACAAAGACAAAGGATCTGGTTGTGGATTTGAGGAGGAAGGCACTGGTGACACTTGTGTGAATGTAGTAGAGGATTACAAGTATCTGGCAGACCACATAGATAATAAGCTGGACAAGAAAAAGAACACTGAGGTGCTCTATAGGAAGAGCTAGAGCTGCCCTAAATATTTAAGAAGACTAAGGTCTTTTAACATCTGATGGACAATGCTGAAGCTGTTTTATGAGTCTGTTGTAGCCATTGCTCTCCTTTATGTGTTGGCATGCTGGAAAAGCAGGCTTAGGGTGGCCGACACCAACAGATTTAACAA
The DNA here is from genome assembly GCF_965119305.1 of Pelophylax lessonae. Taxonomy (NCBI): domain Eukaryota; kingdom Metazoa; phylum Chordata; class Amphibia; order Anura; family Ranidae; genus Pelophylax; species Pelophylax lessonae. The sequence continues at coordinate 464,301,071 of NC_138770.1, read as the reverse complement.
ACTGATTCGCAAGGCCAGTAAGGTGGTTGTATTGGAGTCTTTAACAACCATGTTGGAGAGGAGAATGTTCTTCAAGGTATGTATTGACCACTCCTAAATACGCTGGTCAATATGTGGAGTGCCATTAGTGACAGATTGTTACAATCACGATGCACCACAGAGCGGCACAGGAACTAATTTTTGCCTGTGGCCATCAAATTATATAATTATTCTCTGTGAGTGCTTAATGTGAGGGTTTATGGTTTACTATCTGGATTTTTATGTAGTTTTTTTATAGTATGTTGGTATTAGGTTAACTAAGATTTTTAATAATGCTAGAGAAAGTGGTGTATTATTTGCATTTTGATTTTTGTTTAATTTTCTGTTATTTTTCAGTCTGTGTTATTTGTTCTATGTTGTATTTTAATAGCATGGATGCTTTATTAGAGTATAGTTTTAATTTAGTTTTATTTGGTACTAATTGCTGTTATTGGTAATTTTATTGTGTCATTGTGTCTTGTTCCATTCGGTATTGTGATCCTGTGTTGTCTTTGTTAAATGTAAATTTATTTTAATAATTTCCCTTTGGGATTAGTAAAGTATTCTGAATATGAATCAGGGGACCAATTGTAAGAATCCAGAAGAGACAGCTAACCTCCTGATACCCATGAAAATAACAGAAGATGGTGACGCAGCACCTGGTGTGCAGCAGCGACTTGTGGATCCCTACAGAACACTGCTGGATCACTTGGCATGTGAGTATGTATTTGTGGGGGTTGAAGGGGAGTGAAATTCTCTTTCAGGACTGGATGAGCACAGAAAAAATAAATCATTTTGCCCAGACAACTCTTAATTACACATAGCTTTGTCAAATATATATATAATATTTGCCAATTAGAGACCCTTTTTAATGAATCTTTTGTCTTTTGCAGGGTCAAATTCTGCAAATTCACTGGTGAGAAGCTGGAGGGACAATTATGTAGCAGCTGGAGCATGTCTGTGTGTGTAGGGGTGGGGGGGGTCAGGCAGGAATACCAGGGGGACCAGGCAGTGATGCAAGGGCTTGATGCTATACATCTAGTAGAAGCACCTCTTACTCTGCAAGTGAGTTAAGATCTGATTCAAATGGGACACAGAGTGTAAGTATTATACATGAATTTTACAAAGGGTAATTAGGCCTTTATTTGTATGACAATATCTCTTTAAATATAAAATATGGGGTGGGAACTGTGCATCTAGGGTGCCTTCTTGTTAGTTAAGAAGTGTAGAAGGGTGGCTGTAAATGCAAGCTATTAGTCCTAGAAGGGGTATTTTACAGAAACCATCTGTTAATTAACCGTTAACTGTACAGATATCTAATCGCATTATTAACAACATGCAGAGCTACATACAACCTTCATAATAGACCATTCTTAATTTCAATACATTTACTAGTATTTACGTTAGTGTGTGAAATTGTGTGTATGTATGATACATATACTGAAAATATATATGTGTGCGTATATATTTTATACACATTTATTGCAAAATGTTTGCAGGTTCTCAAGGTTAAAAAATGTTGACTTCTAATGAGTTTAAATATAAAGGTGGACCGCTAGAAGCCATCAGGGCTACAGCAGAATGCAAACTTTCAAAATGATGTGGCAGCTTTATCTGACGGCCTATCAGTAAGTTCTCCCTCCTATCGGTGCTAAGAATGGCAGCTGGAAAGATGAATTTAGATAACTATGCAGCATTGCTTGATAACAAGTCCCTCAAATGTCAGGCATCACAAAGGGCAGCATTGATTCTTTCCACGCTTGTGCATTTTCCTTTCTTCTCTGCTTATGTTTTTATCCTTCCTAATATAGCAAAGCCTATGAGCAGGATAATCTGTCTATGGAAAGGCCATTGTGCACTTTGCCATTTTAATAAATTGAATTTATCAACCACTATTTTGCTATCTTTCCTCATACTAGTACCTTAAGCATTTCTAACACTTCTGAAAAGACATTTTGAACAAAAACACATTTGAAGTGTCAAGTAAGTAAATATTTTAACATTTGGAAAAATATATATTTAATTGAATACATATTTTTAAGTTCTTCATTCTCAAATATATGACTGTTATGTTAAAATGATTACTATTTTTAAAGTAGTATTAAATGCCATTTTTTTTTTTTTTTACCTTAATACATTCTCTGCATTAAAGCGATTGTAAAGTCTTGTTTTTTTCTCTAATAAAATAACAAACATATTATACTTACCTGTTCTGTGCAGTTGGTTTTGCACAGGGCAGCCCAGATTCTCCTCTCCTCAGGTCCCTCTTCAGTGCTCCTGGCTCCTCCCTCCTGTTGAGTGCCCCCACGGCAAGCAGCTTACTATGGGGGCACCCAAGCCGAACTGCAGCTCCGTGTGTCCATTCAGACACGGAGCTGCCAATCGGCCCCACCCCCCTCTCTCTCCAGATTGGCTAACTGAGTTTGATTGACAGCATCGGGAGCCAATGATGCCACTGCTGTGTCTCAGCCTAAAAAGGAGAGAGAGTCCCGGATGGCTGAGGCCCTTGTGGACATCGCTGTATAGAGAGGGGGCTAAAATGCATTAAAATAAAAAACCTTCTAACTTTACAACCCCTTTAAAATAAAAATGGACCCAGTACTTATCCATGCTCCCCATCCTCAAACACATACCTAGGATCCATGTTCACCAATGGCTCCAGAATAATCTGTGCCTCTTCCCCAAACTTTTGGGTTGTAGAGGAGGGTACTAAGGGTAGGTACAGCTGTTTGTCAAATTGCTGTGAAGAGGGAGAGAGCCGGGGCACTGTGTGTTTCAATGAATGCACACAGCTCGGCTCAGATTCTAGCTGGGAGTGGGCACACTCACCCCATTCCCCTATTTTCCCTCCCCATGCTTTTTTTGCTGGGTAGTCCACAAAACACATCTAGTGGTAAGTGTAGGAGTGAAGGTATGTCGGAACGGCACCTAGCAGAGTGAAGGGAAGTCTTGGGGCTTACTCTTGGCTGTGTCATGTTAAATCTTAGAACTGAAACCCAAGCCTAAGATGGCTTACTTTAACTCTGCAAATATACATGTGGACGTTGCTGCAGAGCTGCAGGTAACAAAACCCCGCTGCTATGCAGAGATAATTGCATAGCAGCAATTGCTGGCATAACTGACCTGGGGCCCTGAGGAGGAGACCCATAAAAATGTCAAACTGCAAAGGAATAAAAGCAATGAGAATATTGGTAGTCAGGTTTCACAGAAAAATATTTCATGGATGACTTCATTTAAAGGTAAAATGCTCTCTTTTTTTCACGCTGCTCTGCTGAATTTTGATATTCACTGCACATTCACTACTGCACGCATGCAAACATACATTCATTCCAGATATGTGTTTTCTTTAAATACTTTGAAACTCACAAATTGATGTGCTGCAATGTAAATGCATTAGGGTGCCATTTTATTGCTATTATATGTTACTATGCATTGCAGCTGCATGTTACCGCAGCGCATGAATATAAAGCCAGTGCTAATGGAGTACAAACTTACATTTTTGGTTAAATGTTTGATTATGTTTAGGAAAGCATATCTTTAATTAGTGATATGAAACACTTGGTTTCATATCAATTAGTGATATTAAACATAGACAATTAGTGACATTAAAAACTTACAGCACAGGAGATTCACACTTAAAGCCAACATTCACTCTTCTGCCATCTCATCCCTTTCTCTATCCTCTAAAAATCTCAAACCCCTTTTCTATGATTTTGTATTGTTTTATTTTTATGTTTTTCAGGGAAGTCTTTCCCTACTTCTTAGGTTCTCACCTAAGCAAGAATGACATTTAAGTTCCACAGCCTCTACGGCTGTGGGATATCCCACTGTTCATGCACCATATCACATCATGAAGGGGGCCTGCTGTCTCTCCCTTAAACTTGTAGATGGCACTTAGACAGGTTTCAAGAATCTAGAAGAGACAGCTGGCTTCCTGATTATACAGATACAGATGGCATTGTGGGACCCTGTACACAGCAATGGTGAATCCCAACAAAACAGCAAACTCCAAAATAATTTAATTTTAGTCTTATCTGACCACCTTAAATGCACATTAAGTCTCTGAGGCCACATGGAAAAAGGTGTTATGGTCAGATGAGACCAACGTTGAATTATTTGGCCTCAACACCAAACTACTGTATGTCTGGCGGAAATCCAATATAGCTCATCATTCAAATAACACCATTCCTACAGTAAAGCATGGAGGTGGTAATATCCTGTTATGGGGGTGTTTCTCTGCAGCAGGACCTGGAGCATTGTTAGGATAGAGGGAACAATGGATGAGTAAAAATACTATCCAATTCTTGAGGAAAATCTGCTACCCTCTGCCAGAAAGTTGTCAATAGGAAGAACAATTAACTTTCAACATAACAATGACCCAAAGCACACAGAAAGCACACAGCAAAAATGACCACACAGTGGTTGAAGGGGAAAAGAGTTAATGTCCTTGCATGGCCTAGTCAAAGCCCAGACCTAAATCCCTTTGAAAATCTGTAGAATGACTTGAAGACTGCAGTCACGATCAAATTGAACTGAACTTGAGCAGTTCTGCAAAGAAGAGTGGGCAAATATTGCAAAGTCTAGATGAGCAACATTAGTAGAGACATCCCAACAGACAAAAGGCTGTAAATAAAGAAAGGCGGTTTAACAAAATACTGACATAAGGGGGGGGGGGGTCCAACTCTCTGTTTATTATTTTTTTAATTTTGTTTCTGACATAATATTTCAGGCGGCAAAGCAACAAAATTGTGATCATTTAAAGGGGGGTGATTTTTTCTATACCCAATATGTATATATATTAGATTAGATGTGATAGAAGTGAGCAGACCAAATCTCAATACATCTATGATAAACCATAGTAATGTTCAAAGAATGTGCAATGAATTATGTAAACCATTTAATAAATACTAGCATAATCAAGTCTGTTTGGGATTACAGGAAAAGTCAGAAGGATATGAGAATACGATTAGCCTACATCCAAAAAAGAACTGTGGTTAGGTCTCCAGGAACAACCTACCTGCCAAGTTCCTTCAAAAACTGTGCTCGAGTCAAGTGTACCTGGTAGAATGGATTTTGGCTTGATGCCAAATGGTGGTCACATCAAATATTGATTTGATTCAGATTTTTCTTCTGTTTGCTCACTTTGTTTTTTTTTTTTTAATTGATAAAGAATAACAATTAAAAATATATTTTTGAAATAATTTTACTTTACAGAATTTCATCACATCTGCCTAAAATGTTTGCACAGTGCTGTAGTATAATTGGATTATTTAAAAGCATTTGACACAGTTTCCCATGCCCAGCTAATGTTTTAGCTATAGTCTATACGCTTAGGAAATGCTGTAGATGGATACAAACTGGTTAAAAGACTTTATATTCAGAGTATAGTAGGGTTGTTAGGAGTGTACTAAGGTTTAGTATTGTGATCCTTACTTTTAATATATTTATAATGATATTGAGTCTGGAATTAAAAGTACGGTTTTGGTGTTTGCAGGTGACACGAAGCTATGCAGTGGAATAAAGTCCTTACAGGATGTCTCCAACTTACAAGCCAATCTCAATGCACTATTTAATTGGACAACTATGTGACAAATGAGGTTCAATGTTGAAAAACGTAAAGTAATGCACTTGGGGGCTAAAAACATGCTTGCATCATTCATTCTTTGGGGAGAACAGCTGGGAGAGTTAATGGTTGAGAAGGATCTGGATGTTCTGGCAGATCATAAACGTATTAATGGCATGCAATGCCAAGCTACAGTTTCTAAAGGTAGGAACATTATTTCTTGTATTAAAAGAGGTATAGTGAGAGACATAATTTTGACCCTGTACAATTCATTATGTAGCGCACCCCTAAGGAGTCTCAAGTATACTGGGACCCTCCACCCTGCACAGCCGGGCACACCAAATTTCCACAGTCACTCCAGAGTCAGAGAACAGTCCGTGACTTTGTTTTCTTTTGTTTTTGTTTTATTGGGGGTAATAACTTGGATAGTGATGGGAGATTATGGGATGCCCACTTGACTTCAAATAAACTTCAGGGACAACTCCTGGTATATACTGTCTCTATATACAGCTCCTCTTCTTCCTCCAGCACACACTTGCTTGCAAAACCCAGCTATGTCACCCTGTTGTAGATTTTGTAGCAAAGGCCCATTATAGGCAGGGACTTGCAGCCCCTATACTTGTACATCCTTTTTGTTTGCTTTTAGTCTATGGTTTTTCTTGGAAACTACCTATAAATTTAAATCTCTACAGCCCGTTTGCTCTCATTCTTAGCAGTTCGGCTTCCACCCCTAGTCTCACGCAACAACATTTCAACTGGTGGTCTAACAAAGGTCTTTTGCATATAACTAATTACTCTTCTGCCCAATGTATCCTGACAAGACAAACCCTGTAAAAAAATGTCATATTTCGACTGAATAGGCTTATCATTATGCTCAGGTAACCCATTTTCTAAAAACTCTGGGACGGCAATATGATCTATCAACAATGGCGGCAATAGGGTATCTGTGTAAAACTCATGGCAGGACACCTTTCTGCAATATATGGACTGCTTATCTAAAATTCTAATGCATTACCTTACATGTCCAGATGGGAAGGAGATTTGACTGAGGACCTAGAGGTTACTGAATGGCTCTTCTAGCTTCAAAGCCCTTTATAAAATGCTTCCATTATAGAAGCAAATTACAAAGTGTTACTATGCTGGCTAATGCTACCCACCAGAACATTTTTGCATGTCTCAGGTGCTTCCTCCAATTGTTTTAGAGGGTGTGGACATGAAAGGTCTATATACTATACCCGTAGGCATGCCCAAAGGTCAACAGAATATAGATTCAACTTTATCTACCCAGTAACAGATCGATCTAAAAAAATCTCCCTGGCAGGCCTGTCTTGGCCAACCCACAAAGGAGACACCAGAACATATTTTAAAAACTGATCTAATTATGTTTGGCATCTAGTATAGTGATCGTCAGGTTGTGGTAATTGTTCCTCTATTTTCTTTGAAGTGATCAAAGCTAAATTATCATGGATTGTGGTGAACAAAAAAAAAAAAAAAACAGAAACCATTTTAAATAATAAAATACATTTATTGGAAAAAATCTGGGATTCATGGATACCATATCAATGAATATTTCAGAATACTGGGTTTTTGATGTGTCTCCTGTTTTCATTTTCTCTCTCTTTACATGCCTCCTTTCTGTTCAATACCTTTTCTCTTCTCTATCTCCATATCACTTTTTAGAGTTCGTTAGGACACCCTTATCTCTGGTGTCATGAGACTTGTGGCCTCATACATGGAAGGCATGATACTGTTCTTTTCAGCAAAAATTACCTGCTTGGGACATTAAGCTTACATACCCTTTGATGTTTAAATATTTGTTCTGGGGATAAATATGCTATTGGTGCAAACTTGACTGTCTGGGCCTGGACGCTGACATGTGGACTGGTTGTGTAAGTATTCCTGGGGAAGAGGGTGCTAACTGCACAAGGGCTAGGAAGATAGGAGGTTTAGGGCTCAGGCCACCATCCATACACTGGCCAATGGAAGAGGTTTGTCTTCACAGCTGTGATGCTCTGCAAGCTGCACTTTGGGGCCGGTGCCTGACTGCACGTGGGATCTGTGTGAAGATGAGCCCCAGCCCTTCTTACTGTACATGTGTATCTGTATATAAATACAGTATCTAGGATGGATGCTGCCATCTTGTTGGGCTTTACACTCCCCTTGATCGTTTGTGTCACTGCTTTTCAGGCAAGATATCCATCATGGAACTATCAGAATGAAACATGAAATCATGAAGCACATATAAGTCCCACCAAATTTGCCCAAGGAGCTGCTTGTAAGTTTTTTTCCCCTCAACTACTTGGATGTAGGGTTTTTTTTGTTTTTAATATACTCTTTATTGAATATTTTTTGTTGTCTATTTTTTTTTTTTTACATATTATTGGGATGTTCTTCTCAAAAAAAGATTTTGTTGAATATTTTTTTTATATTTATGATCACATACTTCTTTTTGTTTTACCCAGATCTTGTAACAAAATATATAAACAAATTGCTTCACAATTTTGAAGGCCGGTTCACACTACCACGACCAGAAAGTCGCCCGGTGACTTGAAGAGACTTGTTTAGAGACTTGGAAGAGACTTGGAAGAGACTTGTTCACTACTTTGAAGAGACAGGCGACTTTGTCTGTGGGGAATGCCTGGCTAATCTCTTTCTTCTTCCTGGAAAGTCTGATAACAAGTCGTGTCAATTAAGATAAGGAGGCGACTCCCATTGAAGTATATGGGACAGTCGGATCACAGGTCGCCTCAAAGTAGTACAGGACCCTTTTCTGAAGTCAGAGCGACTTCAGTAGTGCCAATTAAGACAGCACTGATTGATTAACATTGCTTTTGTTATGTCAAGCGTTCTGGGGCTACACAAGTCGCCTAACAAGTCGTGCTAGTGTGAATGGGCTCTAAAGGAGATTTGTCTATTCTATTTTACCGTGTTTGGATGTTAAAATATACTACAGCATGAAAATCAAAAAACGTGCTGCGTCAGAAGTGCACAAAAATAATTAGTGATTACATGAATCAACAAGTGTTATCAACAAAATATGGTGTCCATCATATGTGCTCTGATGAAACATAAATGTTCATATAAAGTGCTCCAAAGTAATGATTAGTATATCCAGGTGATGACAGGACAGCCTCAATCCCTTGTGAATCAAGCAGGAACCACCAGTGTGTGAACTCCCTCCACCAGTAAGATTGGCCTCTCACCTTGATACCAGACCCAAACGGGCCAGCATGAGCATATCAGGGGATAAACAGACTATCACAGGTAACCTCTCCAGCCTTCACCTCCGGGGGTCGCCAGGACATAAAATAAAGATAAAGCAAAGATCTAGTGCTCTCTGAATGTAAAAAATTGAGCTTTTATTGAGCATAAAGGGGTAACTCACATTTGTTGGGCACTCAGCTGTGCCTGCTATTATGGCATTCAGTGTTGGAGAGTAGCACCCGAGCGATCGGCGTCAGGCACACAGGCTCCGCCTCCCTATACGCGTTACGCCTGGAGCGTGGGCTCCGTTTGGCTTCTTCGGTAGGGGTGAAGTTTGCGTGTCCAGCCTCGCCTATTTACCAATGCTGCTAACGGTGGATTGGTCAGCGGTCACATGTCCTCCTCACTCTGAGCTATGCACAGGACACCGGAACCAAAAGATACACTTCCTGTGATCTTCGGTGTCACTAGCTATTATATAGAGGGGGCAATTTAAAACATATATAGATCTACTAAATCACTACCAGAGACCGCGTGACTGCGCCGCCATCCCCCGGGTGTTTCTCCTAAAATCATCGCATAAAAACATCTTTATTACATAAAATTGCATCATAAAATCGCATTAAATCAAATTATTGCCATAATGTTAAAAACTCACAAAATATATTATTGTTAAAAGTGGAATACCTCTAATATATTGCTAATTCTATAAAATGACACAAAAATATAAAAAATATATAAAAAATATTAAAAAAAAAAAAAAAATATATATGTATATAAAAATTAAAAATCTGTATAAAAACTATGACAAAATGTCTATATATTAAAATGATGAATATTGAGTGAATCTACAGATATTTCAGGGAGGGGGGGCTATCTATCACTAATGAAGCAGTTGAGGTCAAAATCCTTATTTAACCCCCTGGGTGCCAGTACTTTCGTCTCATACACCCAGAAGGACTCTCTTCTGCTTAATTGTCGAATGTAGTTTCCCCCCCTCCAATGTGGCTGGACATGTTCAATTCCCCAAAACTTTAGAGAATGAGGGTTTCTATCATGGACTTCTCTAAAGTGCTTGGAGACGCTGTGTGACACCTCACCCTTTTTTATATTTTTGATGTGTTCTCCTATTCTTACGTTCAGGGGTCGTGATGTGCGACCCACATATTGGAGTCCACAGCCACACTCCATCATGTAGACCACCCCAATGGTGGTACATGTAATTAAATCTTTAATATGGTATTCGTTGCCTGTGCTGTTAGATTTAAACGATTTTCTTTTCTTTATGTTTTTCCTCTTTTGTCGACAGACACCGCATTTCCCACATGCAAAAAATCCGGATAGAAACTGGAAAACAGTATTTTTCATACGCTTAGGGGGATCTACCACTCCCGGTGCTAACCTATCTTTCAACACAGGTGCTCGCCTGTATATGAAACCAGGTTTCTCCGGAAGGTGGGGTCCCAAAACTTTATCTTGTTTGAGGACACTCCAGTGTTTTTTAATGATGCGTTCAACTTGCTTGTGTTGAGCATTAAAATCAAGCACAAGCTTAAAATTATTGTTCACCTCCCTTGGTGGTGTCCTCTTGTTTTCCAAAAGTTCAGTTCTATTTAATAATGCTACTTGTTGTAAATCAGAATTCACTTTCTCCATGTTGTATCCCTTTGCCTGAAATTGTTCCACTAGTACTTTGGACTGTGTAATAAAGTCATTGTCATTTGAGCAATTTCTTTTAATCCTGATAAGTTGTCCCCTCGGGATGTTAAATAGGTAAATAGGAGTTGCGGTCGGTAGGTTTAAAAAATTTTTTTGTATGTAAACGACCATCTTTTATAAAAATCTCCAAATCTAGGAAATTCAATTTCTCCTTGCTCTCAGTCCATGTAAGTGCGATATTCTTGTTATTAAAATTCATTCTGGTTTTAAAAAAATTAAAAGATAAAATGTCCCCTTCCCAGATAATAATCAAATCATCAATGAATCTTTTATAGAAGATTAATTCTGGGGGTCTATTCACTAAAATCTCCTCATCCTCCCATTGGGCCATAAATAAATTAGCTACGCTGGGGGCAAATCTTGCCCCCATAGCTATGCCTTTGGTTTGTAAAAAATATTCTCCCGCATACCAAAAATAATTGTGATTGAGGCAAAATTCCAAACTTTCTAAAAGAAATTCTACATGTTCCCCATCTAAATCTGATTCATCTAAGGCCCATGCCGCTGCCTCCATTGCAGCCTCATGGCCGATGATAGTGTAAAGAGAACCTACATCCGCCGTAGCAAGGATGCAGTTCTCTGATATGGGTAAATCCTGTAGCAATTGTATCACATTTTTGGTATCTTTGATATATGCTTGTGTTCGAATAACCAATGGTTGTAAATAAAAATCGATGTATTGGCCCAATCTTGAACTGAGGGAGTCAATGCCATTTATAATGGGCCTCCCCGGAGGTTTCTCTACACATTTGTGAACTTTAGGGAGGAAATAAATAATAGGGGTTCTACAGGCAATGGGATTCAAATAAAGTGCTTCTTTCTTATTTAAAATAGCATTAGTCAATCCATTTTTGATAAGTTTCTCCAATTCTTTCTTGTAATCATTCACCGGATTGTGTCGTAATCGAGAATACGTGTTCTGATCTGAGAGTTGTCTCCTCATCTCATTATCATAGTATTCTGTGCTCATGACAATGATACCCCCGCCTTTGTCAGCTGGTCGTATCACCACTTTTTTGTTTTTCTCTAGGCTGGCTATGCCGTTTTGGATCCACTGTGGATCTTGCATTTTTCTGACTTTCAAGTGTTTAACATCATGAGCTACCAGATTTTTGAACACTTCCATATATTTGTTATCTTTGTTTGGCGGGTTAAACACTGATTTGTTTTTCAAAGTGGAGTGATGTGTTCTCTCACTCACATTGGGTCGGTTGTCCGGTTTGGCCAGAAAATACTTTTTTTGAGTTAGCATTCTCATATATTTCTGTAGATTCACATAGGTGTCGAATTTGCTTAGGTTCTTCACCGGGGCAAATTTCAACCCTTTATCCAAGACTTTCATCTCTTCTTTACTAAGGGGTATTCCACTGATGTTAAATACACCCGCACCTATTGGCTCTTGCTTTTTTTGGAAGCGTCGGCCTGCTCTTCGTCCTCTTTTTCTTTTCTTTTTCCCCCAGATAGTTTTCCAGTTGGTCCCTTGTACCCCCACAGGGCACTGGGTTTCCCTAAAAAAACATCTGGGGGATTGGTTGCCGCTGGCTGATACAATGGAGAGAATCTATTGGTGGTGGGGATATCATATGATGTGGAGGGGCGAGGGGACTCATACAACGATGAATCCTTCCTTTCTCTCCACTGATTTTGGGTACCCCTTGGTTCTTGGTGGTACCAGTTCCCCTGTACTGGTTGATAAGATTGGTTCCCCTGTACTGGTTGGTAGGATCCATCATTATTCTTCCATTGTCCTCTACCCCTTCCTCTAGGGCCACCTCTACCTGCTCTTCTCCCTCTTCCATTCCCTCTCTGCGGGGGGTGGTAGGGGGGTGCAGGGGTTATATTTGGTTCATTCCTTATTGGGGCCGGTGGTGGTCTACTCCACACCGGGGGTGTCATATTGACTCTTTCAGGTGTACTATCTCTAGATGGTGCAGCAGAGTTGGTCTGCAAATCTTTTTGCCATTTAAAAACCTCGTTACTCCTATAGTCGTTCATATCGCGGATGAACTTTCTCCTCTTTTTTTCTTGAGTCTCTTTATCAGTTTTTTCTAATTTTTTCTTGAGCTCACTCGCTAATTGGTTGAACTCTGGAGACTCCTTTAGGGGCTCTAGTTTCTTTTTAAGCTCAGCTATATTGAGTTCTGTTGTTGCCAATTTTTGCCGTTTCCGTTTAAGCAAAAGGTTCATCAACTCCTGACCTTTAGCATTGAAAAAGATAAACCATTCATTGAGTGCATCCTCATCATCCAGTCCATCATTAGGGGGAACATCCCACCTAAGGCGTCTGGGGGTGAGTTGGTGGGCTATATATTGTTCAAAAGATACAATATCCCACAAGGCTCTGGTTTTCTTTTCCATAAGGAAACCTAGCTTTCTAAAGCTCTGTGACAGATCCTCATATTTACCTCTATTTTTGTCCCCTGAGAATATGTCATCAATTTTTATCTCTCTGTTTTCAAAATAATCGAATATCTCCATAGCTGCTGCTGATAGGTAGGTGAAAGGCTAAATGAATATAGTGAAAAAACTATCAGCGCAAGACTAAGTGAAATTCAAATGTGTATAAAATGTGCTAGAATAAATCAATATATAAATCCGGCTGCATACACAAATTGTGTCCACACCTCACAACAAAAACATAAAAATCAAAAAACGTGCTGCGCCAGAAGTGCACAAAAATAATTAGTGATTACATGAATCAACAAGTGTTATCAACAAAATATGGTGTCCATCATATGTGCTCTGATGAAACATAAATGTTCATATAAAGTGCTCCAAAGTAATGATTAGTATATCCAGGTGATGACAGGACAGCCTCAATCCCTTGTGAATCAAGCAGGAACCACCAGTGTGTGAACTCCCTCCACCAGTAAGATTGGCCTCTCACCTTGATACCAGACCCAAACGGGCCAGCATGAGCATATCAGGGGATAAACAGACTATCACAGGTAACCTCTCCAGCCTTCACCTCGGGGGGTCGCCAGGACATAAAATAAAGATAAAGCAAAGATCTAGTGCTCTCTGAATGTAAATAATGAGCTTTTATTGAGCATAAAGGGGTAACTCACATTTGTTGGGCACTCAGCTGTGCCTGCTATTATGGCATTCAGTGTTGGAGAGTAGCACCCGAGCGATCGGCGTCAGGCACGCAGGCTCCGCCTCCCTATACGCGTTACGCCTGGAGCGTGGGCTCCGTTTGGCTTCTTCGGTAGGGGTGAAGTTTGCGTGTCCAGCCTCGCCTATTTACCAATGCTGCTAACGGTGGATTGGCCAGCGGTCACATGTCCTCCTCACTCTGAGCTATGCACAGGACACCGGAACCAAAAGATACACTTCCTGTGATCTTCGGTGTCACTAGCTATTATATCGAGGGGGCAATTTAAAACATATATAGATCTACTAAATCACTACCAGAGACCGCGTGACTGCGCCGCCATCCCCCGGGTGTTTCTCCTAAAATCATCGCATAAAAACATCTTTATTACATAAAATCGCATCATAAAATCGCATTAAATCAAATTATTGCCATAATGTTAAAAACTCACAAAATATATTATTGTTAAAAGTGGAATACCTCTAATATATTGCTAATTCTATAAAATGACACAAAAATATAAAAAATATATAAAAAATATTAAAAAAAAAAAAAATATATGTATATAAAAATTAAAAATCTGTATAAAAACTATTACAAAAAGTCTATATATTAAAATGATGAATATTTAGTGAATCTACAGATATTTCAGGGAGGGGGGGGCTATCTATCACTAATGAAGCAGTTGAGGTCAAAATCCTTATTTAACCCCCTGGGTGCCAGTACTTTCGTCTCATACACCCAGAAGGACTCTCTTCTGCTTAATTGTCGAATGTAGTTTCCCCCCCCTCCAATGTGGCTGGACATGTTCAATTCCCCAAAACTTTAGAGAATGAGGGTTTCTATCATAGACTTCTCTAAAGTGCTTGGAGACGCTGTGTGACACCTCACCCTTTTTTATATTTTTGATGTGTTCTCCTATTCTTACGTTCAGGGGTCGTGATGTGCGACCCACATATTGGAGTCCACAGCCACACTCCATCATGTAGACCACCCCAATGGTGGTACATGTAATTAAATCTTTAATATGGTATTCGTTGCCTGTGCTGTTAGATTTAAACGATTTTCTTTTCTTTATGTTTTTCCTCGTTTGTCGACAGACACCGCATTTCCCACATGCAAAAAATCCGGATAGAAACTGGAAAACAGTATTTTTCATACGCTTAGGGGGATCTACCACTCCCGGTGCTAACCTATCTTTCAACACAGGTGCTCGCCTGTATATGAAACCAGGTTTCTCCGGAAGGTGGGGTCCCAAAACTTTATCTTGTTTGAGGACACTCCAGTGTTTTTTAATGATGCGTTCAACTTGCTTGTGTTGAGCATTAAAATCAAGCACAAGCTTAAAATTATTGTTCACCTCCCTTGGTGGTGTCCTCTTGTTTTCCAAAAGTTCAGTTCTATTTAATAATGCTACTTGTTGTAAATCAGAATTCACTTTCTCCATGTTGTATCCCTTTGCCTGAAATCGTTCCACTAGTACTTTGGACTGTGTAATAAAGTCATTGTCATTTGAGCAATTTCTTTTAATCCTGATAAGTTGTCCCCTCGGGATGTTAAATAGCCAATTTTTATGGTGACAACTATCCATAGGTAAATAGGAGTTCAATCCGGTGAATGATTACAAGAAAGAATTGGAGAAACTTATCAAAAATGGATTGACTAATGCTATTTTAAATAAGAAAGAAGCACTTTATTTGAATCCCATTGCCTGTAGAACCCCTATTATTTATTTCCTCCCTAAAGTTCACAAATGTGTAGAGAAACCTCCGGGGAGGCCCATTACAAATGGCATTGACTCCCTCAGTTCAAGATTGGGCCAATACATCGATTTTTATTTACAACCATTGGTTACCCGAACACAAGCATATATCAAAGATACCAAAAATGTGATACAATTGCTACAGGATTTACCCATATCAGAGAACTGCATCCTTGCTACGGCGGATGTAGGTTCTCTTTACACTATCATCGGCCATGAGGCTGCAATGGAGGCAGCGGCATGGGCCTTAGATGAATCAGATTTAGATGGGGAACATGTAGAATTTCTTTTAGAAAGTTTGGAATTTTGCCTCAATCACAATTATTTTTGGTATGCAGGAGAATATTTTTTACAAACCAAAGGCGTAGCTATGGGGGCAAGATTTGCCCCCAGCGTAGCTAATTTATTTATGGCCCAATGGGAGGAGGAGGAGATTTTAGTGAATAGACCCCCAGAATTAATCTTCTATAAAAGATTCATTCATGATTTGATTATTATCTGGGAAGGGGACATTTTATCTTTTAATTTTTTTAAAACCAGAATGAATTTTAATAACAAGAATATCGCACTTACATGGACTGAGAGCAAGGAGAAATTGAATTTCCTAGATTTGGAGATTTTTATAAAAGATGGTCGTTTACATACAAAAAATTTTTTTAAACCTACCGACCGCAACTCCTATTTACCTATGGATAGTTGTCACCATAAAAATTGGCTATTTAACATCCCGAGGGGACAACTTATCAGGATTAAAAGAAATTGCTCAAATGACAATGACTTTATTACACAGTCCAAAGTACTAGTGGAACAATTTCAGGCAAAGGGATACAACATGGAGAAAGTGAATTCTGATTTACAACAAGTAGCATTATTAAATAGAACTGAACTTTTGGAAAACAAGAGGACACCACCAAGGGAGGTGAACAATAATTTTAAGCTTGTGCTTGATTTTAATGCTCAACACAAGCAAGTTGAACGCATCATTAAAAAACACTGGAGTGTCCTCAAACAAGATAAAGTTTTGGGACCCCACCTTCCGGAGAAACCTGGTTTCATATACAGGCGAGCACCTGTGTTGAAAGATAGGTTAGCACCGGGAGTGGTAGATCCCCCTAAGCGTATGAAAAATACTGTTTTCCAGTTTCTATCCGGATTTTTTGCATGTGGGAAATGCGGTGTCTGTCGACAAACGAGGAAAAACATAAAGAAAAGAAAATCGTTTAAATCTAACAGCACAGGCAACGAATACCATATTAAAGATTTAATTACATGTACCACCATTGGGGTGGTCTACATGATGGAGTGTGGCTGTGGACTCCAATATGTGGGTCGCACATCACGACCCCTGAACGTAAGAATAGGAGAACACATCAAAAATATAAAAAAGGGTGAGGTGTCACACAGCGTCTCCAAGCACTTTAGAGAAGTCCATGATAGAAACCCTCATTCTCTAAAGTTTTGGGGAATTGAACATGTCCAGCCACATTGGAGGGGGGGAAACTACATTCGACAATTAAGCAGAAGAGAGTCCTTCTGGGTGTATGAGACAGAAGTACTGGCACCCAGGGGGTTAAATAAGGATTTTGACCTCAACTGCTTCATTAGTGATAGATAGCCCCCCCCTCCCTGAAATATCTGTAGATTCACTCAATATTCATCATTTTAATATATAGACATTTTGTCATAGTTTTTATACAGATTTTTAATTTTTATATACATATATTTTTTTTTTTTAATATTTTTTATATATTTTTTATATTTTTGTGTCATTTTATAGAATTAGCAATATATTAGAGGTATTCCACTTTTAACAATAATATATTTTGTGAGTTTTTAACATTATGGCAATAATTTGATTTAATGCGATTTTATGATGCAATTTTATGTAATAAAGATGTTTTTATGCGATGATTTTAGGAGAAACACCCGGGGGATGGCGGCGCAGTCACGCGGTCTCTGGTAGTGATTTAGTAGATCTATATATGTTTTAAATTGCCCCCTCTATATAATAGCTAGTGACACCGAAGATCACAGGAAGTGTATCTTTTGGTTCCGGTGTCCTGTGCATAGCTCAGAGTGAGGAGGACATGTGACCGCTGGCCAATCCACCGTTAGCAGCATTGGTAAATAGGCGAGGCTGGACACGCAAACTTCACCCCTACCGAAGAAGCCAAACGGAGCCCACGCTCCAGGCGTAACGCGTATAGGGAGGCGGAGCCTGCGTGCCTGACGCCGATCGCTCGGGTGCTACTCTCCAACACTGAATGCCATAATAGCAGGCACAGCTGAGTGCCCAACAAATGTGAGTTACCCCTTTATGCTCAATAAAAGCTCAATTTTTTACATTCAGAGAGCACTAGATCTTTGCTTTATCTTTATTTTATGTCCTGGCGACCCCCGGAGGTGAAGGCTGGAGAGGTTACCTGTGATAGTCTGTTTATCCCCTGATATGCTCATGCTGGCCCGTTTGGGTCTGGTATCAAGGTGAGAGGCCAATCTTACTGGTGGAGGGAGTTCACACACTGGTGGTTCCTGCTTGATTCACAAGGGATTGAGGCTGTCCTGTCATCACCTGGATATACTAATCATTACTTTGGAGCACTTTATATGAACATTTATGTTTCATCAGAGCACATATGATGGACACCATATTTTGTTGATAACACTTGTTGATTCATGTAATCACTAATTATTTTTGTGCACTTCTGGCGCAGCACGTTTTTTGATTTTTATGTTTTTGTTGTGAGGTGTGGACACAATTTGTGTATGCAGCCGGATTTATATATTGATTTATTCTAGCACATTTTATACACATTTGAATTTCACTTAGTCTTGCGCTGATAGTTTTTTCACTATACTACAGCATGAGTTTGTGAGTTTGTTTATGTTTTTATAAATCCTTTATAAAGGAAAAGTGGCAGTACAAAATAAACACATACAAAGTATCACAAAGTGCCAATTGTGTTGACAGGCAGTAAGCCACTAGGGTTTGCAATGCCTAAAATAGTATGTTTCTCAAAAATATGAATCCTGTATCCTTTCCACAGACTTCGACTGCTAAAAGCCAACCTGGGACCACTGCTTTCGGGTAATTTTGTAATATTTATTGTAGAAGCTACAAACCAGAGGGGAAGAGAAAAGGACAGGAAAGAAGTAGAAAATTAAAATAGAAAAAAAAAAGGGGTAGTAAGAGGGTTGGCTATTGGTAAAACAAAAATGGGGTTTGTCTGTCTCCCTCTGCTTCACTGAGCCACAGTATCATATCACAGAGTAGGTAAAGCATAGCCCAGCCTTCAATGGGAAGCCAAGGGTTTCTGGCCCTTATAGAAAAAGCATGACATCCAAATCTGCCAGTACTTTCTTCTTGATCTTTCATTGCCCTAGTTAGGTTTTCCATTTTTTTTTAATTCTTCAATTTTGGCAAACCAGAGCATTTTCTTAGGGGAAAATGTTTGCCTCCACATCGCTAGGAAGGAGACTTTGGCTGCATTTCAAAAGGTGTTTAAAGTGTAACTCCACTTTTTTTTGGGAAAAAAGCATTCCCCTCTGGGTTAATCAATGTACATTACAAGGATTATAACAAACTTTGGGAGTATCTCAAAAAAAAATTACATTTTTGTTCCAAGGGATGCAAATTACATTTTCGTGCAAACTTCTGGGAAAATCAGTGAGTCAATCACACAAGCAGGAAATTATGTTTCTGGGGTGTGTTTAGTACACATTATTTGTACAGAACAACTCCAGGTAGCCATGTTGCATTGCATTTTCAGAAAATTACAGTGGCTGCAGATTGAAAAGGAAAGGTAATTTTTAATAACATTCAATTACAATATGACTTGTGCCACAATTGTATACGCTATATTATATTTTCTTTATATGCTATTTTTTTCCCTCATGTAAGTGGAGATACCCTTTAAGCATGGAGAGTTTATATTTATTTTTAGACATGGGATTGCCATTTAATGAGTATACTGCAGGATTTCTTTCAAGAGATCCACTTGCAAAAGTTTTTTGTGCTGTACTTTTGACCATATCCCAAAATTCCTGGAGCTTTGGGCAGTCCCAGAAAATATGTAATAATGTGGCTCCTGCTTCGAAAACAATGCAAGCATTTGTGACCTGTGGGAACATGTGGTGAAGGACTACAGGGGTCATGTACCATCCTGCTACTTGCATGCTATAGAGGCTTTATGCACAAAAATGATTATTGGATCCTTTTGAGATTGACATAATGTAGTTTTAGATCTGTTTCCCAATGCTGTATTAATGGGAGATCTTGTGGGTCTCCTGCCTCCACTAACGACTCATAAAGCTGCAACAGGGTATGCCTCACAGTCATTCTGTCGAGACGGGTTTGCTCAAATGAAGACAGTTATCTCACCTCTTTATATTCATTGTGCAGAGTGCACAGATAGGCCCCAACTGGGCATGAAGAAAAAATTCTATAGTATTTCAGAATATATGCTCCAGTTCTCGGTTATTCATAGGGTGGTGATTGAAGCAGAAGTGTAACAACTGAAAGGTTACCATAAGGGTACTAAATTGGGGATCATCCAAGCAATGTTTAAAGTCTACTGAGACTAATATAGGAAACATAGAATAAGGATAGAGAGAATGAGAGGTAGAATGGAAGATAATCCTGGAGATCTGTACTGTGGCCCCTATATAGTAAGTGGGTGCAATTTAATGTATACAGGGATTGATCTATCTGGGAGCCACGAACGGCCTGCTTATTCTAGTGTGATCTAAGATTTCATATCACATTGCGTACACCAGTTGACCACTCTGGTCAAATGGGTCATCTTATGATATTTTACCTGTTCAGGAAACCAGGTGTTAAAAAAAAAAAAAAGAACAGGGGTGTTATTGTATCAAAAGCAGCTGTGGATATACAGTATGTTTTTTCTCTATTGGCTAAACACAGGGGATAAGATATCATTTTTATGATCAAATATGGTTTTCTGTTTGAGCTTCAGGCCCTTGTTTTCAAGGTGTCTGTCTTCTTCCAGTATGCAAGCTCTACAGGTCATACCATTCACCATGCCCCCTCTGAGGAAGGAAGCCCCAAGACTGGGACATGTGTAAGGTGGCATTTGATGACACCTTCCCCTGGGCATTATCTGGATCTTACAAGAAGCACCTTTGGTTGGACCAATGTGCATTGTACTTCATGATTTGTGGTTTTATTCTGATGCCTTTTTTAATTCAATGGTGGATATCTTGCCTAAACAGCAGTGGCACAAACAATATCAAGGGGTTGCTTTGATCTTGCTTTACTACTGACATACTGTAGTATTGCATGTTGCTTAATGTCTTGGTGGCCACTTATATGTTATAAGAAAGGATCTAAAGTATAACTAAAGGCAAAACGTTATTTTGTTTTGGATAGAGTGGAGAGGGGTTAGAAAATCTATTATGTTCCTATTGCTGTCTGTGCCCCAGTTAAGAAGATTTACCTTCCCTATTTTTCCTGTTTACTGTTATCATTAAAAGTGAAAGTAAAATAATGTAAGTAAGTAAGGTGGGTACTGGTATGAACAGTACTTGCCAGACCTGCCAGTTGCAATAGATCTAGAGCCACTATTATTTGCAGATTTACAGAATATTCTGTTGATCTGGGATTTGCTTAATTGTGAATCATTTTGAAGTGTTGCCTTTGGACATTTCTGTATGCAAAGAACTTAGCCAAACTGGATATGATAATACTTATATACTTAAACAACATTTTACTTGTGGACTGCAGAAGTAAAGTATTATCTCTTGGGACACTACTTCCCAATAAGTCTTTTATGTGGAATGATGCACTTTACAATCTTTAAAATACCGGCCTGCATACTATATAATCCTAGGGGAGAAATGCTGTGTTATGATACATTTTTATACTGCGGGAGATGATTATGCTGTTTAATGTAAAACCAGCCCATTTAACATCAACCTGATTAATACATATACGAATGAATGTTCAGCTATTTATGATTTTGAGCTATGTGATATACAATATTACAGTTCAAAGACATTAGTCTTTTGTCTATGGATACACTAATTTATTGGTCTGCAGTGCCTAAGTAAAAAACTAGTCTGTTTTTAAATGTTTTAAATAGGGTTTTTTTTTTTTTTTCTTTTTTTTCCCCTAGCCTTATTTTTTTTCTTTTTTTTTTTTTCTAATATTGTTTGCAATCTTTTTTTTTTTTTTTTTCACTTTTATTATTGTTTGGTGATTTATTTTAATTATTTTCTGTAATAAAATGTCTGTTTATTTTCGTATATGAACAGTTATTTATTTATCTATTATATTTTTGTTACATTCTCTGGAATTTCCCTAACAGAGGCACATGTATTTATTAAATATTTATGAAGGGAGCTTTGTAGCCCTTGGATGACTTCATAGATATTGATATTTTCATAGTTTACATAAACCCTAACCCATATACGACTTTTGAAGCTGTGGCAAAACAGACATTTTAACAAAGGTGTATTGCAAATCTAGCATTAAAATGTTTTTTTCTTTTCACCGAATGCATGCTAAATAATGTGGGAGTATAACAGATACAGTATTTGTTACCTCACAAGTTCTTCCCCATGATGCAATTGATTTACTGAAGTCAAGTAGGCTATTAACTTGCAAGGGAATTATCCCCTGAGCTTAGTAAATGTGGTGCAATTTTACTTTGAAAAGGAAACACAGTCATATGCAAGGAAAATAAAAAACTGAATTTTTGTTTGCATAAGATTGGATGAGGAAAGTCAGGAGAGCTTCACCTCATTCACTAAGCTCTGGGGAAAATTTCCTTTGCAAAGTGCAACTTCCCCTGCAAATTGAACAGTCTGTTTGCCTTTTGTACATAGTCGGTAAGACAGAATAAAGACAACAGTCCTAACATTTCAACCCCAATATGTTCAAATTTCTTTCTCTCTTCAGTAGGCCAGTATCTTTGTTCAGGAATCACTCAAGGTCAGTATTTGCAACCAGGACGCAACTCATGATGAAACTCATGATGAAACATGTAAATTCCATTGCCTTTGGCTTTAAGGTCTTGGTGTGGTGTGTTATAGTGCTGCTGCTTCACAATCTGTATCCATTCAGTGTAAATAGATATTACGCTCAAACAGCCCAGACCCTATTGCCTCTCTCTTTGGGATCTCCTAGAATGAAAATCCTATAGAGTCTCACAGATTAGCTATTCTGCTGACCCTTAATTTCTGATGTGACATAAAATAAACTGAGCGATCAATAGAAATGGGAAATGTGTTCACCTGTCTGTTGAGCACTGATGACATTTTTTTTTCTGGCCACAGTCACTTAATTTAACCTAGAGGACTGTTTTTTTTTTTTTTTATTATAAAAGTGCAATATTTAATTATACTTCTGCTGTATGTTGTGGCATGTCAGCATTTTATTAATGCAGACCTGTAAAGTTGTTTTTAATACTTCAATGAAAGACCTGCAGGAAACACAGGAAAGATTTATATTTGTTAAAACCGCAGGCTGTCTTTAAAAATCAGGTACATCTGCCAATAATTCATTTGTACTTATGGTCCAGACAAAAAAGACAGACGAGTGTAGAAATATTTTTGTAAAGTAAATGTATTTTAAATGCAGATTTTACAATTGATTATCATCAAAATTACATTAGAAAGAAAATATAAACATGTTTTTTCTTCATTTATTATTGGTTAATACGTTTTTTTTTTTTTTTTTACATTCAATATAAAGTTGTAAATTAATCAAGTTTTAATATGATATTTTCTAGAAAGGTGAACACAAGAGAAGAGGACAATAGGGAGGAATTCAATCATATACGTTAATTTAACTGTCTGGCTATATACTGACAATATTTCAGTTTGAATTCCAGAAATAGTTTGTTTTGCACAGATACATTAGTCAGGCTTGGAACTTTGTAAGCATGCATATTCATACCCATGAAATTGCTGCAGAAGCAGAGAATTAGTAGTCACCACTACTGCAGGGATTTCAGCTGTCTTCCAGGTGCCATGATGACTGGCTGCACAGTAAACACACGAAGGACATCACCACCCCACTTCCTTACCTAATCCAAATGGAGAACAGTTTGCATTCATTGAGAAAAATGCAAGGTATTCACTGAATGACGGCCATGCCAACCGTGTGAACTTCTTTGGCTACTATGCATCAGGGCAGCCAATCAGCAAGGGACCTAGAAGGCTGCAATCACTGCAGTAATGTTGATTTCTAAAGTAATTCCTTACTTCCACTGCAGTCCCATGGGTATAGATCATGCATACTTATATTGGTCCAAGCTGGGATGATGTAACTATGAAATATAAACCATACCTGGAAATCAGCTTTAAAATGCTGAGTTTGTGTCATTAGGCATCAATAAAAGAAAAATGCCTGAGGTTAAAGTAAATAAAAGGTATTATTTATTGGCCTTCCTTATTTTAAAACACACAACCTTTTAAAACATGTTGGGTAAGGAAAACGTACATGTTTTGAATGCTTACAATTGCAATCCATTGAGGTTACTAATATATTAAGTCACTTTAATTCAAAACCTTGTAGCATAAAAATAAATTGAATCCCCTTATATTGAATTTGACCTCATCATAGAAACCCTATCATTGAAAATATAATTTCAAATGAGTGATACATTGTTTAATATATTTACAGATATACTTAGAAGAATATTTCAATGGTAATTAGTGGTGTCTGGTAGTACACACATTTAAAAGGTTTAATTTTTTTTTAGTTCAATTGGCCCAACCATAACAGTAAGTTTCTCATTAGAAGATGCATCCCTTTTACGTCTCCTTATACATCCTTGGTAACAGCGAGAATTATAGCTGTTTTTGTTGCAAACAGTTAATTTACACTCTAAGTAGACTCTTGGGAAATTCTGTACAAACCGAAAAGCGCTGAATCCAAATCGAATCTGATTTGGGTAATATGTTGGGTAGGTCAAAAAGGTGGAATCTTTGATGCACCTGAAACATAAAAGAAACACAACTGTAATTTTTTTTACCATTTTTTTTTTTTTAATGAAAACTAATAAAAGTAGGTTTTAAAAATATTTTTTTTATTTTTATTATAAAAATTCAAGGGCCAATCCCAATTCCATTCAAACACATATAACTAAAAGTACATTTTAGTTACATTTTTGACTTTTAAGTACATCCCTTATTGTCTCTAAAGCATTATACCTAAATGGGAGATCCATCCATCCAATAGTGCCACAAATGTGTAATTGTCTTAACAACTCCTATGCCTTCCCAGCTGTTGACCCCTAAATTAACACTAAATAACACTTAAATTACTCCTAACCCTTATCCAGTTATGGTTGGAAATGGTTAAAACTGCTGTTTTTTTATTTTTATCTGTAGCATTAGAAAAAATAATCTCTCATCATAATGAGGCGATATCGCCTTTTAGATAGTTGTTATTACAATGAAAATGGACACCAGGACTAATAAAAATGGTGAATCACATTCCCATGGGCACACACAGATAGACAAAGGTTCTCACCTAACATATTCTTTTCAAAACGTAAAACAAATCTTGGGCTTTTCATCATTTTAACGCTTAACATAATGTAACAGTTGCGCTATTTTAAAACCTTTAATCCAAACTTAATTTCTGAACGAAATCCAAAAACCCCCTAAAATTAAGTCTATATCTAAGTATATATAAATAACTCTACTGTGACATTTTTTCTTTCCATGGATTTTTATTTGTAAAATTAAATATTCTGGTTGTTTGCAGCTAATGGCTTATTTTGTAATAACTGTAGTCAAAAAATGAAATGCATTTGAATTCACAAGTAAAGTAAGATTAAAGCTGAACTCCAGGATAGGCAAATATTGTCTAAATACAAGAGGCCCAATTATATATACCTGAATCTTGATGTGCGTTGTGTATTTTTTCCAGATCTATGCAAAAATTCTAATGCTACAGGTAGCCTGTGGTGGGTGAACCTGCTAGGTACCTCCCAAAGATCTTCTCTGAGCATAAGGTATGTGCAGCCCAGTGCTGATGTTACTGTCACATTTATGAGGTAATATCCGGCTTTGCAACAGTAATTTTAGATTTATATAATTTGTGGCTATTGACGAATACATTTAAACAAAGGTTTTTGTGCCAGTAATTAGTATATGTTGCTTGTTCATTAATGTCTGTTACACCCATAGCTTTAGTGAGGATTATTACATGTTGCACTGGGTTGCTAGGCAGCTTGGGCCTAATACTCAGTACAAGTGTATGAGTAAGATATAGTATATGAAGGAAAATGTTTATTTATTTTTTTTTTTTTTTGGAAAAGGACATGATTAGGTTACCCACCCTGTAAAAAGCAGCAGTGAAACTGACTTGGCACTGAAGGAGGCTAGAGCCAAAAACGTTTATGTGCCAAGTGGATGTTTAGTGCATATAATGGCTTATAACATTAGGTAAATATTCAGATTTGTAATGTCGACAGACTGGAAAAATATTATTATTATTATTATTAATATTTCCCCTAATCTGCTGGTCATACAACATTTTACAAATTTACCTGAATGATTCTAGTTATGTAAAGGCAAACTTTATTAGGGGCGAAGCATGTCATTATAAAAATTGCAGCTCCAGTCCAGTCTCCCTTACAATAGTACATGACTTTTATAGTATCTGCTGCTGCACAACTGCATAGGAGGACAGATTTTCAATCCCAAAAAGAATGCCTTTGTCACAACAATGATGTCAGAGGATCTGGATGACATTTGCATACCCTGCACAAGTATTAAATGTATGTGCATTTAATTATGTAAGTGCACATATATTGGCAATCACAAACTTAAAAAAAGTCACCATTGTGCTAATTTATACCCACAACCCACGTTAATCTTATTTTAACAATACCCTAACAATTTTCACAAACTGTTTTTGTCCCCTGCTTGCATTGCAGTGTACTGTAATGTTAAACTGGGGATAAAACTCTCTTAAAGTAAAATGTATATGTTTATCTTAAGCTTTAACATTTCACTATATTACATAAAAGTCACACAAATGTGATATAATGTTAATTACACAAATAAATTTAGTGATAAATATATGATAGGGTGCAATTATGTAAATGTTTCTCTGGGAAAAATTACAGGAATATCAATTTATATATTTATTTTTTTTTTTACTATTTTTTTCCCAGAGAAAAACCTAGAATTAAAAATATATGTGTTCAAATTTTCAACAAGATTAACCACTTTACCTCTGCCCACAGTAATATTACTGCGGCAGAGTGGCTCATTATCATCTGACGACGTAGTACTACGTCGTCAGACACTCCCCTTTCTCAGTCACAGCGGGAGTCGGGCCAGGGGAGGAGCAGCAGCGATCGCCGTCGCTCTTCCCCGATCGTCGGGATCTAGTGTGGAGATCCGCCTGCTTGTGTAAACACAAGCGGGCGGATCTCCTAAGTGACAGGCAGGGTCAGATTGCAGGGTTCAGCGTAGCTGAACCCTGGATCTGTTCTTGTGTCACTCAGTCACCTCCCCCCACACACGTCAGTAAGCACCAGGCATACATTAACCCCTCCCTCTCCAATAAAATTAACCCCTTCCCTGCCAGTGTCATTTTTACAGTAACAGTGCATATATATAGCACTGATTACTGCAGTAATGTCACTGGTATCCCCAAAAGTGTCAAAAATGTCAGTCAAGGGTCCGATCTGTCCACCGCAATGTCGCAGTCCCGCAAAAAAAAAATCGCAGCTCACCGCCATTACGCGTAAAAAAAAAAAACACCAAAAATGACAGAAATCTTTCCCTTTGTTAGTAAACGCAATAACTTTTGCGCAAACCAATCAAAATACGCTTATTGTGATTTTTTTTACCAAACATGGGTAGCAGAAGACAAATTGGCCAAAAATTAAAAAAAAACTTGGTTTTTACATCTTTTTTGGGGGGAATTTCATATAAAAAAATGTTAAAAATATTGTTATTTTTTCAAAATAAACACTCTTTTTTTGTTTATAGCGCAAAAAGTAAAAATCGCACAGTTGATCAAATACCACCAAAAGAAAGCTCTGTTTGTGGGAAAAAAATGACGTAAATTTCGTTTGGGTAGGTCGTCGCACGACCGCGCAACTGTCAGTTAAAGTCGCACAGCGCCGAATCACAAAAAGTGGCCCAGACGTAAGACAGCAAAATGCTCCGGTGGTAAAGTGGTTAAAACCCTACTAGGCATAATGCGCAGAACTGCTAAAACAAAAAAAAAAAAGCGAAAAAAAAAAAAAAGCTCTGGAACTCAAGGGAATTTAGTAAGAAAACATCCTGGGTACTCAAGTGGATAAAATTCTGATTCTTACAACTACCCATTCCTGACTGGCTCCACTTTAAGCATAATTTTTATGAATTCAATTCAACAATCCCTAAAATATCAGTTTAAATTCCATATATTTGTTTACTTTAATTAATATTATTAGTAGTATTGCTTTTCCAGTGTTTCTTGCTTTGAAATAAATAGAATGTATACTGTATATTACAACATGAATCAGGCAATACTATAAAACAGTGAGCCTCGGTTCACACTAGGGCGACCTGTGAGGCAACCTGGTCGCCTCACAGGTTGCCGCAGGTCGCCTCCCATAGGGGAGCTGTGGACCCGTTCTAATAGGAGCGACACAAGTCGCTCCGACCTAGAAAAAGGGTCCGGAGCTTCTTTGGGGCGACCAGGAGGCGACCGCCATAGACTTCAATGTTATGAAGTCCGTGGCGGCCGCTCCGAGGTCGCGGCGTGCTGCTCGCACCGCGACCTCGGAGGTCGCCCCTGGAAGTAGCGTCATGGTAGTGTGAACCCGGCGCTAAATGTGACCTTCATCAAACATTTACTTCTGGCTAATGAATCGCTGTCATGTAGCACACATGCCCATGAAATATTCACTTGCAGTGAATGTTTGATGAATGTACAATTTATTGCTTTACACAAATTATTATACTAATTTTAAAGGAAAAAAATGAGTTGCTTTACAAAAAAAATAAAAATAATGGTTGACATTTTGCCTAACAATGTTAGGATCCTACACAAACTATGCAATTTTTAGAGAAAAATAAAAGAGCATTACCCATTACGTATTAAATCATAAGTCTTTGTCACAAAATCATTGGGATCAGGAGAAGCCACACATGTGTCCACAAATAAAGTAAGATTGTTGTCAGATGAATGCAGTGTAGCCTGGAGATATAAGTTTTGGTTTAATTCCACATAATATGGATAAGCATACACTGGATAGGTAAAGTTTGGTGAATTGTAGAAGTTCAGTGAAGGATGGTACAGGCCATATTGTGTCAATGTTTGATTTGCAACACTGTCTGCATGATACATAATGTTCACCATGGTGTTTTGGAACATCTGGCAACGGACATTCAAGTTGAATGTGTTTCTACGTTCAATAATTTGATCAGAACGGTGGCCACGCAATGTATTCGAATAGCAAATCGTGTCTCTCTCACCCTGAAAAAACAAAACAGGCTTCAAACAATCTTCTGAAAAGTATACATTGTAGACTTCAAATGATTTAATATGTTTATTAATCATTATCTTTTATGGATCAAAGCAACACGTTTCTTTATCATACAAAATAATTTACAAATTGTGGTAAATGATTGTATAAACAAATCTCTTCCAGGAGATTACCAATAGTTAAATGTCAGCTGTGTGGCAAATGTAGCCTTTGATATTGCAGACAGAGCAGTATTTTACTCCATATATCTGATGTTTGGATTCAAAATGGGAAAGCTGAGATCATTTTTCACAGTCTGATTGGATAAAAGTATTCTCTATGAGAAATCCTGTATTCAATGGAAGAGCAGTGAGGAGAGGAAAATGTCCTACTCAGTTTAAGGGTCAGAGCTCAAGAGGATGACATTAGTGGATAACTCAGCTTTTCATAATCAACCCAAGATTAAAATATTGTTAATAATGCACTTATCCTTTAGGCCCTTTGTCATCTACACAACGATTAATTTATGATGTAGTTTGCAAAGTGAATTTTACCACACTTACTAAGCTAAGTAAAAATTCCCTTGCAAAACGAACATCCTGTTTGGTTTGCCTTTAGTAAATCAACCACTTAAGCCTCGTACACACGCAACAATTGTTGGCCGACCGATCGGCCGACTTTTGTCCAGTGTTGTGTTGGTTGAAATGTGCTCTAGACTGCACACAAATTTTTTCGGCCAACAACAACCAACTTCAGAAGTGATGTCGTGTGCTGGTTTACTTTCCGTGTGTTTTTTCTTCTCTGAGCATGCCCAGTCTTGCTCATCTGATTTTTGTCTGCCGAAATCTGTACTGACTGACGAACAATCGGCCGTTCTGTTGACGGCCAACAAAAATTTTATAGCATGCACACCAGATTTTGTTCGGCCGAAAAGTCGCAGTCGGTTGTCGGAAGCATCATACTAACAAGCCGACAATCGGCCGATCGGACGTTGGCCGAAAATTCACGGCCAACAATCGTTGCGTGTATACGAGGCTTTAGAGTCTATTTTAACCTGCAGTTTAAATCAGCTAAACACATTCCAGGTGCATCCAAATAAAAGGTGTTCAAAAGGTGTTCAACCCCTTGATCACCAATAAAAGTTAACCCCTTCCCTGCCAGTGTCATTTTTACAGTAACAGTGCATATTTATAGCACTGATTACTGTAGTAATGTCACTGGTACCCCCAAAAGTGTCAAAAATGTCAGTAAAATAACATAAATTTCCCGTAGTTAGTAGCTGCGATAACTTTTGTGCAAACCAATCAAAATAAGCTTATTGCGATTTTTTTTTACCAAACATATATAGCAGAAAACAAATTGGCCTAAAATGTTAAAACATTTTGATTTTTACATTTTTTGGAGGGGGAATTTCATATAAAAAAAATGTGAAAAATATTGTTTTTTTTTCAAAATTGTCGCTCTTTTTTTGTATATAGCGCAAAAAGTAAAAATCGCACAGGTAATCAAATACCACCAAAAGAAAGCTCTATTTGTGGGGGAAAAAATACATAAATTTAATTTGGGTACAGCATCGCACGACCGTGCAATTGTCCGTTAAAGTAATGCAGTGCCGAATCGCAAAATATGGCCTGGTCAGGAATGGGGTAAAATCTTCTGGTCTTAAAGCGGTTAAAAATACGCTCATTGAGAATTTTTTTGTCAAAGACATGTAGCTAAATACATTTTGGCCTAAATATATGACAAAAATTGAATATATTGGATATTTTTTAACTGTCAAAGTAGAAAAATATTGTTATTTTTTCAAAATTGTCGCATTTTTTTATTAATATCGCAAAAAATGAAAAGCATAGAGGTGATCAAATGCAACCAAAAGAAAGCTCTGTTTGTGGGAAAAAAAGGACATAAATTTCGTTTGGGTACGGCGTTGCATGACCGCGCAATTGTCAGTTAAAGTCGCACAGTGCCGAATCGCAAAATGTGGCCTGGACGTACAGCAGGAAAATCCTCCGGTGGTAAAGTGGTTAATTTCTACGGTTCCATACCATAGAAAACCATAGGTTCTAGTACCATAGCAAGGTGTAATAAAAGATTAAAAAAAAAAAGATGAAAAAGAAAAATTGGGTAACAAATGTATACAGAAGAAACAGAGATGTGTACATAAACACAGACAGTCAAGCAAAACTATCTATACTCTTTTTTAAAGCTGAATTGAACTTAGGTTTAATCTAGCTTCAGACATTCCATATGAATCAAAACCAAAGATATGCAAAATCAAAATCTTACAGCCTGAGTAGAAAAGCCTGTCCCATGCAAGCATGATACAGAGTGGGACCCTTGCTCTATATGAGCAAACTGCTGTGCCACAACCAGAAATCTTCAAACAGCTAGAAGCATAAACTTTGCTGATTGAAGAGCTCTTGTTGTGACACAGCAGTTTGCTCATATAGAGCAAGGGTCCCACTCTGCATCATGCTGGCTTGGGACAAGCTTTTCTACTCAGGCTGTAAGGTTTTGATTTTGCATATCTTTTGTTTTGATTCACATGGAATGTATGAAGCTAGATTAAACCATAAGTTCAATTCAGCTTTAAAACAGAGTATAGATAGTTTTGCTTGACTGTCTGTGTTTATGTACACATCTCTGTTTCTTCTGTATACTGTACATTTGTTACCCAATATTTCTTTTTCATCTTTTTTTTTTTTTTTGCATCTCTTATTACACCTTTCTATGTGTGTTAATACTATTCCCTGGAAGCCGTAGAAATAAAATTAAGACAAACAATTGCCCTGCACGACAATATTTCTGCAGGCATTTATCAAATGGCCAAATAGTTAAAAGAAAATTCAAGAACAGCCATTTCCCACTGTGTTGTGCAACAATGTTAATGTACTCCATTGAAATTAAGATATATTTTTTTTACACATGGATTGCAATTTTCATGTAGCAAAATACAGATATTTTACTGTAGAAAAATGTACTGCTATAATGATTTGTAATTCCCATCACATGACGTTTTGCTAAGGTAAATGCAACAATATAGTTAGTAAAAAGTCATGATTTCAGCTGAATACATTCTCTGCTTTGTAAAAATTTTAAGTGTGCTGAAGAATTTTTGTATTGCTCTGTTGCTGCCTCTGCCCATGTGTACCTTTACTTTTGCTTGTTATAAACTGATCTAAACAGTTGCATATTTACGGTGTAATTTTGTACATGCACTTGAGGTCTTCAGCTGCCATTGAGCGAGTCTGGGTATCTGGTGTTCTTCTATACTTTTAGGGCATACAGGGTTATTTTCAAAGTAGACCTGCACTCAATTTATCAATTATATATATATATATATATTTGCACCAAGTTTAGAGAGCTCAGTTTAGAAGTGAGGAACAAAATTTTCTGAAAGGTCTTAAAGCCTCTCCATGCAAATCCAAACTTAAAACACTGAAACGAAGATTCTGACCCTGTAAACCTTCAAAGACAAAAAAAATAAACATTTCAAGTCTAAAGGTCAAAATCTAAAGGGCCTAGAGGATTTTACATAATATTTCTTTAGTTCATAATCTTGAGTTAAAAATGTGCATTTCTCTTATTTCACTGTATTCAGAAACCCTCCCTTTAAGCCACTGACCAGAATTTTGTGCTTTTGCATAAACCATAACATATTTTATTTATTTTCATGATTTATTTTATTATTTTTATTATTTTCCATTATGTGTTTTGTCATATTATTATTATTTTTTTTTTTATATAGTCCTACCTTCTTTAGAACGCTCCCTGTGATTTAGAACTAGAGGCCTAAACTCAGCAAAGCCCAGGACTGCTTTACTCTCCAAATTTATGGTAAGACTCTTCTAACTTAACATTCTAATGAACAAGGTAGATATTAACATTTTACAAATAGTTTACATGGTCTTTAAGTCAACAACAGCATAGAGGGGAGAGGTGCCTCTCATGAGAAATATTATTGACTGCCATGCTAAGTGTCAGGCTGACATGCTTATGCTTTAGCAAATTGTGGCTTTTCTTTTACTTTTATTTATAGCATGTTTTCCCCCAGGGGTAGCATTCTCTGAAGAAGGTCAGCAATGGCATCCTATCTTTGTCATTACCCATGATTGGACTGACTAAGCTATGTGCAAAATTCTGTATTTACTTTTAAATAATGACATAATGACTAATGCCTTCATTTTAGATAGATACTTGTCAGTTAATTTTGTTATGCAGGTTAAATCTAACATACCTTCCCCCATTCCCTCCCTTAAACATCCCCCCCTTTCTTTTTCCTCCTCTTCCCCCTTCTCTTCTCGACCCCTCCCTGTCTTCATGGGTTGCTACTTGGCTGGTACGAGTAGTGAACACCTACAGATTATGCAACGTCAATTGCATACCATTAGTCTGCTACAATGATCTAAAGGCAACTCTCCCCACCCCAGGGTGGATTTTACTATCCAGGACAAGGACTCACCCCAGGACTTACTCATATTTGACCGCCCCTCCTCTCCCTGGCACCCTCAGGACTGTACATGCCCTATGCCTCTGCTCCGCATCTAGACACTGCCATGAATGTTGCACTTACAGAATGCCCATACCCCTGACCCGGTGGGATGCACGGGAATGATATTATGCCCGAATCTTGATCTGTTACATGATCTTTCTTTGAACCTGTTGTTAGACGTTCAATTATCACTTGCCCTGTCCTTAATTGTATATACTTTCCCTTGGTGTGGATTGTTGCTAATTGTAAGACAGATGTACATCTACTGTTATTATACATTTCTGTATTGCATTCTACTTTCTCAATAAAAATTGTTTGAAAAAAAAAAAAAATCCTAAAAATCTAGCATACCTGTTTGACTGTGCCACACTGATTATATGGAATGGAAAAGATTAGCCAATTTCCAGATCTATAGGGACGGCATTGTGCATCATTCAAAAATATTTCATTTGTGGAATATCCTAAAGACTGCAGGTACTGCACTGAGACCTGTGCTTCCATGAGGCTTGATGAACAATAAAGAATCACTATAAAAGATAGATGTTAAAAAATGAAAGCTGTACATTAAGCATCCAAAACACAATTTAGAAAAAGACACAGACACATGCATACACATATAAAACCATAGCTTTCTCCTAGCAAAGCCTCCATTTCAGATTAAAAATAAAAGTAAAAAATGGGTATCATGTTCCAAAACTTTCCAAGAATCATACATCAATTTTGGGTGCAGGATAAAAAGTTAAACTAAAAGTCAGCCTCTCTAATCTTTACATGTAATACTGTGACTAAACCTGTGCATGTGAGTTCTCAGTTCTGATCACATTCGTTTGTCACTAGAGAAATTATTTTACATTTTAATCAAAGCGGGATAAATTACATGCTTTTGCTTGTCCTTGTATTGGGCTGTGGGCAAGGACAGTAAATATGGTAGGACCTTACAACTAGAATCCCCAAATTATGTAAGAATCCAGTGGGTAGGCTAACCTATGTGATCTCATCCACTGGCACATGTACCCCTGGGGATACCTCTGTTGAAATACGTTCATAATAGCAGTTTAGAATCTCAGCAGATAGTAAATCACACATGAAATGGATCTGATTATTTTAACATTGCTTAAGTTGAGAAACAGTGGTCAGTGGACCACAAAAACACATATTTGTGTTTGTGAAACTGTCCTGAGAAAAACAAAAGTCATGAAAATATTTTAAGTGGAGAGGATAAGGTAAGGTTAGGGAATTATTATTTTTTGACTGCCTTGTAGCCACTTTCTGTTTCTACATTTAAAAAATCTTGCACTTCTATTTCATATTCTAAGACAGCAGCCATGTGCTTGGCAAGTATTAAGTTAGCCTTAACCAATCCACATTGGTATCTTGAGGGTGATTGGCAGGAGAAAGGCTTGTTGTAGGACTGTGCCAACTGTGCAGTAGAAACATAACACTGAGATGAGTTATTAGCATTTCCAAGGCACCTCTCCACTGAAAATACAGTCCTTATTGAATGATCACTGAACTGTTTTACTATAGAACATTAGTTTACAACACACTGTATTATTACCACTCTGATTATTTTGTTTTATAGAGCCGTAGTTAGCATGAAAACCCCGGACATAATTGCTGTTGCTTCCTTTGCTGGTGAACACAACGCTTAGACTGTTAGATGAGGATCTGAATCTGTGTGTCCCTGTTCCACAAAACTTTCCCAATAATGGCGAGCCAGCAGGTGTCCCATCATACACAGAAACAGAGCCAGATGAACAGTAGGCAGAGTTTTCAAGCCTGGGAATGTGTAAAGATAATAAATGGTAAATACAAAGGTGCTTATAGCAGGGAGCAGCAACCTATGAATAAGGGTCTTTTACATACAACATACAGATTAAAAAAAAAAAAAAAAAGCCTGGAATGCATGGGGCATAAATTAGATGCTGATGGTATCCATCCAAATGATGGAAAAGTAAAAGCCATTACATTTTTATTTAAAAAAATATAGAGCACACATAACTGCTATAAATGCTACTTTACTGCATTGTTTTCAATCTGCAGTTAGCTTTGCTGGAAAATCTATTACTTCCTTGTAGTCATCATACCCATATTGTCAAAAGGAGTGTTTTGTACTCTGTTTACTGAGGGCACAACTCTCTCAGAAAATAAATTATTTTTGCTCATGTTACCATCAGATTTTTTTTGCTATAACTATATAATAGATGACGTGTTTTTAAACAGGTAGACCTTTCCGCTAGGTAATCAGAAAGAAGGAACTGACTGCAGGAACTAGGTGGAATCCATGTGTTCATTTTTAATAGAGTAGGTAAGACTTTGAAATTACATTTGCTAAAACTCTTGCAATATATATAAATTACCAGAACATCATTGCTTTATTCTTCAGCAAAAGTGGAGTTACAATTTAAGGAAGCTCCTGTCCCCCTAGGATGAGTTTCAAACTTTCCTTCTAATATAATTGAACTTTTTCTATCTAATAAAAATATAACCTCCGAGTTGTTACAACTTTGTGGAAAGCCTTTAAAGCTGTAAATACATTTTGTAGACTAAGACAGTGCACTATAATGAAAGAATAGAATTGAAAGAAAGAATAATTTTGAAACTCTGAATTTTTTCTTGAACTTACGCAACATCATTGAAGTAGATGTCAATAACACTGTTTACGCTTTGAATATGCCAAACACAATCAGCAGGGCTGCGTGAATATGGATAAGATGGGCTTTCAATTACTCCCCATGGATATGTTAGGATTCCACCACAATTAACTGAAAGAACATGGAGTAATAAATAAATACCATAAATAAAGCTGGGTAAACACAGTGCAGAAAAATAGGGTGCTAAATTTGACTTCTCAATTTTTCCGAAACAGCCTCAATAACCTAGAGGAAAATGCAACAGCATTTATAAGTGCTGGTTGTTTGAAAGTAACCTGCACATGCACAGCACTTATTTTATCTTTGGCCAATTAAGATGACTGAAAACGTCGGACCAAGGAGAGAATGGAAGTGTCAGCAAAAGGAGTGACAAGGGGGAGCATGGGCAGCACATCACTGTGCACAGGCACTTTGTAAGGTAAGTGAGCCTTAATGTGGAAATATGCTAAATGCACTTTCTTGTAAAAACTCCTTGGGGCCCAAAAAGTTTAGTTCCACTTTATTAAAAATGATTTTGAGTTGCTATATCTGATGTTTGCATGGTTGTTTTAGCTGTTCAATGTAAGTAAAAATCTGTATTTTCTGATGAAAATTCTTTACACAAAACCTCTTTGAATTCTATATTTCTAATTGTATTTACATTAGGTAAAAATGACATATTTTGCTCACATTGGATATGAGTATATGATGTATGAAAAGTGTGTGATGGGAAAATTCAAGCACATCACAGCCAGTGAGCATTCATATATCCAGTACGAGCTTGAGAGTGAAGCAATGCTTCTTATTCTTTTCCTGTTACAGAATTTTCAATCATCGTCCCCAGTATGACTAAATTAACATGCAAATGTGGGGGTGTTACTATACAGTGAAGCTTTAACCCCTCTTTTCCTCATTCTGTTCTCCAGTTTACATTGCCACATTCCCAAAACCATTCTAGGCCTGCATTGTGGCACCCATTTAGCATCTAGGTATGATGGATTTCAGAAAGATGGGTAGAGACAGAATGCTGGAATAAGTTTGTGAATATTTTCACACTTGTATTCTTTAACCGGTCCTGGACCGTCCGCCGCAGATATACTGTGGCAGGCAGCCCCTTCTGTGCAAACCGACGTAGGGCTACATCGGTCGCGAGCATGGCTCAAGGGGGGTGGGAAGTGGGAACCCCCCCCTTCGTCCCCGCGATGGTCTGATTCGGTACAGAACCGATCAGTCATCAGGTCCAGGCCAATGATTTTTGCCTGGTCCCGGCAATCGCTTCTGACAAATGGCAGACCGTCCTGTGCCTGTGATTACCAAAAAAAAAATGCTGCTCTCTCCCCTCGTGGAGCATTTTTCGGTTTCAGCTTGAGAGGAGAGAGCATCTAACCATGAGTACACCAAGCACTACACAAACACCACCTCAGATAGGCACATTTAACTCCCTGATCACCCCCCCATTTAACCCTTTCACTCCCTGTCACAGTGCAGACTATATACAGTATATAGCCGTTTTGCTGATTACTGTAATAGTGTGCCTTGTTACATTTAGCGTTAGCGACCATTAGTTTCTGTCCCAAATAGGTTTAGGGTACCCGCCACCCCCCAAAATAAAGATTTAACTCCTTGATCACCCCCAGTTAACCCCTTCATTGCCCTGTCACAGTGTCACTTTTATAGTGTACAGATATTTTTTTCTGATCACTATATTAGTGTCACAGGTGACACTAGTTAGCATCAATCTAGGACAGCGTCAGATCCCCACCGCATATTTAGAAATAGAATTTAACCCTTTGATTGCCAGTGACACACATACACACACTAAACTCCTCCATTACTAGTATAGGGTCTGAACGGATCAATATCTTTGATCTGATCAGAACTATACTAGTGTCCCCAATATTTTAGAGTTCCCAAAACACAGCATTACCAGGATCAGCCACGGCACTTGCCAGTACCTGCGTTTAGCCCCTCCGCCCAGTCCACCCCACCCAAGCAAGTGCAGTAATCAATAGATTACTGTCACTTCCAAAAACACAACACACAAAACCGCAGTGTTGGCAGAGTCAGGCCTGATCTCTGCTAGCACTAGCAGTTTTTTTTTTTGTAATGATTTAAACAGTCCTCGACAACCAG
Source organism: Pelophylax lessonae (assembly GCF_965119305.1). Taxonomy (NCBI): domain Eukaryota; kingdom Metazoa; phylum Chordata; class Amphibia; order Anura; family Ranidae; genus Pelophylax; species Pelophylax lessonae. Next base: position 464,263,008 of record NC_138770.1, on the reverse strand, counting down.
GTACTTTTTTACCTCTAAATCACACTAGGTACCTGTAAATTTATTGGCCAAAATGTCCAAACGGTGATAAACTAGTGAAGAGGCCTGCAGGATACTGACCATGACAGATGAGAGTGATGGGGAATCCTCACTGGCAGAATCAGGATCAGTATACGAACCTGTAGAGTGCAGCGGAGCTCTGACAGATAGCTCTGATGATGGAGTGGTCCCTGCTAAGGTCAGGCATACCCAACCCCATTCTGGAATTGCTGAGGTGCAACAATCGCAGGGTTCTTGTATGGAGCAGAGTGTCCGTACTAGTACCCCTCAACTTTCTGGTGAACTGGCAAGCACCACCAGCCTAGTACATCCTGGTAATAGACAAACCAGCACTGCAGTATCACTTGGTGACGTGGTGAGTCCCATAAGTGCAGTTCAAGCTGGTGCAGTGGCTAGCACAAGTAGTGTCCTGCAGCCACTGAGAATTCAAAGACAGGCCTGTAAAGCCCATAGTGTCCTCCCTAAATCCTGATTGGCAGCCCACAGATTCTGCAGCGCCCGTACTTCCCCCATTCACTGGCCAACCTGAAATGCAGGTGGAAATAGCCAATTTTACTTCCCTTGATTTTTACGAGCTGTTTTTCACGGAAGATCTGTACAGATCTATTGTGGACCAAAGCAATTTATATGTTAATCAATTCATTGCCGCAAACCCAAATTTGTCCCTTGTCAGAGAATTCAGATGGAAACCTATAACTGTTTTCCGAGTTTAAGACCTTTCTGGGCCTATCCCTCAACATGGGCATTATTAGACATTTGAGAGACAAATAGCGGAGGATAGTAAAAAGAACCCAAAGAAATTCTTTAAATATATCAACAGCAGAAAAACTAGGGCAGAGCATGTTGCACACATAATTAACGATGATGGGACTTGCCGCTATGGCTAACAGGGTGAAATCAGGAAAAGGCTGGATAAAATTAACAGAAATAAATCACCAGGCCCGGATGGCGTACATCCGAGTGTACTCAAAGAACTTAGTAAGAGTATATCTAGACCACTGTTCCTGATCTTTGCTGACAGTATTATGACAGGAAATGTACCAGGGGATTGGAGGTAGGCAAACATGGTACCGATATTCACAAAAGGGCAGAGGCATGTCCCGGGAAATTATAGACCTGTCAGTCTGACATCGATAGTATGTAAACTTCTGGAGGGGATGGTATGGGACTATATCGTAGAGTTTGCTAAAGACAACAACATCATCAGCAGTAATCAACACGGGTTTACAATGGGAGTTCTTCTCAAACCAATCTCTTAATATTCTATGAGGAGGTGAGCTGTGAGCTAGATGGGGGGAGACCAGTGGATGTGATGTACCTGGTTTTCGCTAAGGCGTTTGATACAGTTCCCCACAAGCGCTTAATTTATAAAATAAGGTCTGCAGGCATCGACCGCAGGGTTTGCTCTTGGATACGGAACTGGCTAAAAGGGCGTGTTGCCTTATGAGTTAGGTGGAATCTCCCTTACCGTGTTGTGATGAGGAGGAGTTATGTATAAATCTCCATCAGCAATTGTAGTATTAATGTAAATATATATATGTACGAGATATTGAGTTTTGATTTTACATTTAGTTTAGATATGATTGTCAATTATATGAAGCTGTGTGACTTTCAGTCGGCAGTCAGTTCTAGGAACCTGTTTAACAAGTCCATTTAAAATGCATGCCTGAGCTACCAGGGGGCAACTGCTATTTACATGTAAACACATACTGATAGTATCATCCTGTAACTACATCTCTGGGAGCCAGACTTTCTGGAGCCAATGCACCACAGGTAGGAGTAAATTCCCCCCCCCCAACAGAGAGGAGTGGTTATAAAGAGGCCTAATTATGGGAGGAGGAAAGTGTCCAATCCTGGAGGAGATACGCCCACAGGGAGGAATAGGGCATGATAGCTGAACCAATGAGAAGAGCCCTATACAAGGCTATGGGAGATGGGTCTATATTAGAAAAGGTGAGAGAGAGTGACTTCCTGTTTGGCATGGGAGAGCAAGAAGAAGCACTAAGGGTAATTATGAAGGATTAAGGGTTACATTGTATATTCTCTTTGTGTCGGTCATAGTGTGTTTGTATATGAGTATATACTCTATGCATTGTATTTGTTCACTTAAACTAGGAATATTTTACATTTTGTAGTATGTACAATAGTTAGATTGTTGTATTAAGTAGGCTTTTCAAACTATATACCAATAAATAATTGCTGTGTTAAAGTTTTCATTCAAAGTCATAGAACTCTCATTTTTAACCCAAATATTGTCTGAGATAAATTAACTCTCATATCTTTCGGGTAATATAATTGGCGTAGCCAGCTACAGGCTTGTCCAAAGGGTGGTAATAAATAGCGCATACTCAGACTGGTCTGAGGTGGTAAGTGGGGTCCCCCAAGGCTCAGTTCTGGGACCAACCTTTTTCAATGTATTCATAAACAGCATTGAGGACGGGATCAGTAGTTCGATATCAGTTTTTGCAGATGACACAAAATTGGGCAGGGCAATAACTGCACAGCATGAAACAGATATCCTACAGAATGACCTGGACAAAATAACAGAGTGGGCAACGACATGGCAATTGAGGTTTAACCACTTGCCGACTGCCTAACGCCGATCTACGTCGGCAGTCAGCCCCTCACAAGCAAAGTGACGTAGGGCTACGTCACTAGCTTGTGAGGGTCTAGGGAGCGAGCGCGCGCCCCCGGAGGCGCGCTCCCGCGTGGTCACGGACCCCCCCGCGCGTGTGCCCGGCGGACCCGATGTCCGCCGGTCACTCGGCGATCGGCGGGGGAGAGGGAGAATGTCAGGCAGCTTGTGTAAACAAGCCACCTGTCATTCTCCTTGCTGTTAGGATACTGATCACTCGGATCTAGTATGTAGATCCGTTGATCAGTGTCCATACAGCTCAAGCCCCAGCCAATCACAGTAGAAATCACGCCCCTAGGGATACACACATCCCCTCCCTCCCAAATAAAGTTAACCCTTTCACTACCAGTGTATTTTTACAGTAACAGTGCATATATATAGCACTGATTACTGTAGAAATTTCACTGGTAACCCCAAAAGTGTCAAAAATGTCAGTCAAGGGTCCGATCTGTCCGCCCCAATGTCGCAGTACCGCAAAAAAAATCGCAGATCGCCGCCATTACACGTTAAAAAAAAAAAACAACAAAAATGACAGAAATCTTTCCCTTTGTTAGTAAACGCGATAACTTTTGCGCAAACCAATCAAAATACGCTTTTTGCGATTTTTTTTACCAAACATAGGTAGCATAAAACAAATTGGCCGAAAAAGTAAAAAAATTTTGATTTTTAAATTTTTTTTTTGGGGAATTTCATATAAAAAAATGTGAAAAATATTGCTATTTTTGCAAAATTGACGCTCTTTTTTTGTTTATAGCGCGTGATCAAAAAATCGCACAGGTGATCAAATACCACCAAAAGAAAGCTCTGTTTGTGGGAAAAAAAGGACGCCAAATTCGTTTAGGTACAGCGTCGCACGACCGCGCAATTGTCCGTTAAAGTCACGCAGTGCCGAATCGCAAAATACCCCCTGGTCGGAATGGGGGTAAAATCTTCCGGGGCTTAAGTGGTTAATGTGGAGAAGTGTAAGGTTTTGCACGTGGGGACTAAAAACATAAAAGCACAATACACTTTACTTTAGGGAACCTTTGGGGGAATCAAAAATGGAGAAAGATCTGGGAGTCTTGGTAGAGGATAGACTAGGCAATAGCATGCAATGTCAAGCGGCAGCTGCCAAAGCCAGCAGAATATTAGCATGCATAAAAAAAGGGATGTATTCCAGAGATAAGACTATAATCCTTCCACTTTATAAAACTCTGGTCCGACCACATCTGGAGTACTCTGTCCAGTTCTAGTCACCAGTCCTCAGGAGGGATGTGTTGGAGCTGGAGAGAGTCCAGAGAAGGGCAACTAAACTAATTAGGGGATTGGAGGACCTTAATTATGAAGAGCGTCTGCAATCGCTTGATTTATTCTCCCTGGAGAAGAGACGCCTGAGAGGGGACATGATAGCAATTTATAAATATCTCAATGGTGATCTCAGCATAGAAAAAAAGCTATTCAGTCGAAAGGATTGCATGAGGACTCGGGGGCATACAATGCGATTGGAGGACAAGTGTTTTAACCTCAGGCAACGTGGGGGGGTTCTTTACTGTTAGGGCTACAAGATTGTGGAATTCTCTACCACAAGAGGTGGTTTCTGCAGGAAGTATGGTGGCTTTCAAAAGACTCTTCGACATACATCTCAAGAAGAAAAACATTCAGGGGTATGAGAGATGATTACGGCCACACACACCTACACAGGTTGAACTGGATGGACTATGGTCTTTATTCAACCTCACCTACTATGTAACTATGTAAAAAGAGTGAGTTGTGGTGATATTAGTCCACTGACCCAATTCCCCATATGCGCGTGTTCTCTGCTTCCATGGCCAGGACGAGATATAAGAAAATCCTGTGGTTCATGCATTTCAGAGGCAATGAACTCTGTCATCCGCGGGGTGACCCTGGATATGACCGGCTCCACAAAATTCAGCCCCTTGTAAACCATTTCAATCAAAGATGTGCAGCCTTGTTTATCCCCCAACAAGTTGTCTGCATTGAGGAGTCCCTGATTACGTTTTCTGGCCACCTTGCTTTTAAGCAGTTTATCCCCAGCAAGCGTGCCAGATTCGGAGTCAAGATGTATAAGCTCTGTGACAGGGCCACAGGCTATACATGTAGTTTCCGTGTTTACAAGGGCAAAGATAGCACTGTGGAGACCCCCAGACTACATAGGGAGCAGCGGCAAGGTTGTTTTGGACTTGGTGTCACCCTTATTCGGAAAGGGGTACTATTTATACGTGGACAACTTTTACACAAGTGTGCCACTTTTTAGTCACCTGCTTGAATTTAAAATTGGCGCATGTGGCACCGTGCGACCCAATTACCAGGGCTTCCCCCAAAAACTTGTAGATACCCGACTTAGACAGAGGGAGAGAGCCTGCTTGAAAACAAACAGATTGCTTGCAGTGAAGTGGAGGGATACACGGAATGTTTTAGTTCTGTCCTCCATTCACGCAAACATGGCAGTCCAAATTTCTACGGCAACTGGTATTTTGGAAAAGCCCCTCTGTGTCCACGACTACAACCTTAATATGGGAGGGGTGGACCTCAACGACCAGATGATGGCGCCGTACTTTATTGCCCGTAAGGCCAGACGCTGGTACAAAAAAGTGTGTTTATTTATTTCAATTGGCTCTGCTGAACGCTTATGTGCTATACAAAGCGTCAGGACGAAGTGGATCCTTCCTACAATTCCAGGAGGTGCTGTGCCCCAATTTGCCTTTACCAGATTCAGTGAGCCAGCTGCATGAGAGCCAAAGAAAATGTTGTGTCTGTAGGAAATGCGGATTTAGGCATGACACCCTTTATTATTGTCCCTCCTGTCCGGGCCAACCTGGTCTCTGCATCGAGGACTGTTTCTGTCACTACAACAAACTAGTGGATTATTAGTATAGGGTACGGCACAGTCTAGGGCACACTTACACAGGGTCTCGAAAGATGTTCAATGGCGATTTCATTTTGAGAGACCCTAACCTGGAACGTTTTACAGTTACAGAAAAAAAAAGTGTAAAAAAAAAAAAGCCCATCAGCTGCCACACTGATTTATATATTCTGACAGCAACAGCGTTTGCGCACAGCATATATGGAAATCTACGATGGCAGTGCTGTAGGAGGTGATTTCACCACCCCAGTTTGCAAAAAAAGGCATACATGGCTTTCATCATGTATGCCCATCATTAGAAGTGGGTGGATGATGGGCGGCCTAATGATGGGTATACCACACATTTTCTGGCAGAGATTTCTTCATCCACATCGATCAATGTGGATGGAGGAATCTGATAGGTTCTCTTTTTTCGTTCAGCCCACAGGCTGCATGAGAAAAAAAAAAACCTACAATATATGCCGAACAAGGACCAGCAATGTACTGGTACGTCGCTGGACTTTGAGTAGTTATACCAGGATGATGCCTGCAGATTTAGATAGATATCGTTTTTACAGCCAGCAGTCGGCTTACATGTAAAAGTGATCCTAGTGGATAATTAGCTGCTAGACTGCTTTTACAAGCAGTGGGAGGGGACTCCCCCCTTCCACCACCTTCCACGGTTTTTCTCGGGCTCTCCTGTCCCACTGGGTAACCCGAGAGTGCAGTTGGTGATTCCATTATATGACCATAGACTCAACTGGAGACGAGAATGGCTCCAATCATCTCTATGGCCTTAGATACCGGAAGCTACGAGCATTTCATAACTTCGGTTTCACCAGAAATAAACAGCACCATTGGAAAATTGGGAAAGCATCTTATCACACCAATCTTGGTGTGGTCAGATGCTTTAAGGGCAGAAGAGAGATCTAGAGTCTAATAGACCCCAATTATTTTAAAAAAAAAAGTACCTGTCACTACAGATTGCTATCATAGGGGATATTAAAATTCATTGTGATAACAATAAAAATGATAAAAAAAAAAAAATGAAAGGGAAGGTACATATAAAAACAAAATAAAAAAAAAATAAAAAGATTCAAGCACCCCTGTCCCCCCGTGCTTGTGCGCAAAGGAGCACGCAAGCATCGGTCTAGTGTCATATATAAACAGCAATTGCAGCATGCATGTGAGGTATCACTGCGAATGCCATGTTGAGGGCAGTAAATATTGCAGTAGACCTCCTCTGCAAGTCTAAAGTGGTAACATGTAAAGACTTTTAAAAATGTACGTAGTTTGTGGCTGCTGCATGGGCGTGCGCAATTTTTAAGCATGTCATGTTTGGTATCTATGTACTCGGCATAAGATCATCTTTTAAATCAATTTCAAACAATTAGGAAAAAAATGAAATCAAACAATTAGGAAGTATATAGTGTATTTGTGCAATAAATTTGAAAAAAAATGTTTTTTTTCGCAAGAATTGCGTTTGGAAAATCTGTGCGCAAATACCGTGTGACAAAAAAAATTACAACACCCACTATTTTGTTCTGTAGGGCCTCTGCTAAACAATATAAAATGTTTGGGGGTGCAAAGTAATTTTCTAGTAAAAAAAATATATATTTTTTCATGTAAACAAAAAGTCACAGAAAAGGCTTGGTCTTCAAGTGGTTAGAAGAGGAAGATTTGAGCATAAAATGCTGGGACAGTTCAAACACCCCCCAAATGACCCCTTTTTGGAAAGTAGACACACCCAAAGCTATTTGCTGAAAGGCATATTTTGCCCTAAGTTTCAGGAATATGACAATTTTTTTTGAATTTGTATATGTGAAATGACACCCCAAAATACATTCTGCTGCTTCTCCTGAGTACAGAGATAATTCCTTAGGATGTCTACTTTCCAAAAAGGGGTAATTTTGGGGGGGGGGGGGGTGTACTGTCCTGCCATTTTAGCACTTCAAGAAATGAGATAGGCAGACAGAAAGTAAAAGCTGCGGAAATTCCAATATATACACCATAGTTTGTAGACGCTATAACTTTTGCGCATTCCAATAAAAATACGCTTAGAGATTTTTTTTGTCAAAGACATGTAGCTAAATAAATTTGGCCTAAATATTTAAAAAATTGAGTATATTGAATATTTTTATAAGAAAAATTAGAAAATGTAATTTTTTCTCAAAATTTTCGCTCTTATTTTATTAATATCGCAAAAAATAAAAAGCACAGAGGTGATCAAATACCACCAAAAGAAATCTCTATTGGTGGGAAAAAAAGGATGTCAATTTTGTTTGGGTACAGCATTGCATGACCGCGCAATTGTCAGTTAAATTCACGCAGTGCCAAATTGAAAAAAGTGGCCTGGTCATTAAGTGGGAAAATCCTTCCGGTCCAGAAGTGGTTAAATCACTTCGATAAAATGTTACCATTTAAAGTTAATGAAGCAGGGAAACTGTGGTCCTACACATTATATGCAATATCACTGTACCTGGTTTGCTGGTATTTTTAGATGATGAAGAGTAAAATGCTTGGAATCCACTTCTCTGCACAGAACCATCAGTTTGGAAAACAACACCCATCACATTAGAGGAAGACTTAAAAGTGGTGTTCACAGATAAACAGATTTTTCCTAGTGGTGGGGAGTTTAATGGCAAGCCATCATATATTGTCACAGAATCATAGGAGCAAGAACTTGTGTATTCCAGGCTGCGATAAAAGTATAAAATAAAGCTTAATTTCCATTTCACATAGAAAATAAGAGACCTTTTACACTCAGTCAGGTTACAATGTTATTAGGAATGTATAGAGCTAACACTGTACTTTTCAACAAAGATTTACAATCATGCATTTTTTTGTCATATGTCATATATTATTATTAATGTACTTTATATCAAAATAATAATTATTATAATATATAACTATTCATATTAATAGACAATATATATCTACACAATATTTTTCAGTATAAATGTACTTTTGGTATACATTAGCATAGAGAACAAAAGTATGCCTCAAAAAGTTTGTCTCCTTTCTACACTATTCCACATTTTGACACATTTGACAAAATGTATTTAAATAAAAGGCACTTGAATGAAGAAATAAGCACATTTTCCCAACTAGTATTTTCTATTGAATCAAGAAAAGTTATTCGGTATCAATAGTATGAAGAAGGGTTAGAACCCCCTTCAGGTTTCACTACTATCTGGGGCATTTCTTCTAACTTTCTATTCTTGGGCAAATTTTTATTACACAGGAAAGTGAAGAAAAATCTGCAACAGGGAAACAGATAAATAAAAACTCACAGGACTCCCCAACTTAATTTACAAGAAGCCTTTTTCTTGCTGTCGCTGTTGAAATGTTTCAATCTATTGCTCACTAATGACCCAGACCTAATCTCGGAGGTAGGAGTCCAGGAAACCTGGGCTCTAGCGATCACAGGATGATCACATTTAGTGTAAATAACAATATAACAAGGCAAGTGGGGAATATAAGAACCCTAAACTTCAGAAGGGCAAACTTTCCAAAATTGTACTCATTGATGGAAAGGGTAAACTGGGACCAAACCCTGGGATCCCTGACCACAGAGGAAAAATGGGAATGCTTTAGGAACATATTAAGCAAAGGCATCTTGCAGGGCATTCCTATGGGAAATAAATTTAGAAGAGACAAAGCCAAACCTGGCTGGCTAAACCGTAGCGTCAAAAAACTTATTAGGGGAAAAAAATTGGCCTTCAAGAAGTATAAATCAGAGGGCACAGTATCGGCTTTCGAGCAATACAAGGAGGCAAATAAGAAAAGTAAACAAGAAATCAAGATGGCTAAAATCATCTTTGAGAGACAAATAGCAGAGGATAGTAAAAAAAACCCAAAGAAATTCTTTAAATATATCAACAGCAAAAAAACTAAGGCAGAACATATTGCACACATAATTAACAATGATGGGAGGATGGTTACAGAGGACACTGAAAAAGCAACTGTGCTGAATGCTTTTTTCTCGTCAGTCTTTACACAGGAAACGGAGGGGTACATGGACCATGACTGTATGGCTAGTAGTAATACACAGGACTTGCCACTATGGCTAACAGAGGGTGAAATTAGGGAAAGGCTGGATAAACTTAACACAAACAAATCACCAGGCCCGGATGGCGTACATCCGAGAGTACTCAAGGAACTCAGTAAAGTTATATCGAGACCACTGTTCCTGATCTTTGCTGACAGTATTAGGACAGGAGATGTACCAGGGGATTGGAAGAAAGCTAACGTGATTCCATTATTCAAAAAGGGCCAGAGGCATATCCCGGGAAATTATAGGCCTGTCAGTTTGACATCAGTAGTATGTAAACTTCTGGAGGGGATGATAAGGGACTATATCGTAGAGTTTGCTAAAGACAACAACATCATCAGCAGTAATCAGCACGGGTTTACAAATGGGCGTTCTTGTCAAACCAATCTCTTAACATTCTACGAGGAGGTGAGCTGTGAGCTTGATAGGGGGAGACCAGTGGATGTGGTGTACTTGGATTTCGCTAAGGCGTTTGATACAGTTCCCCACAAGCGCTTAATTTATAAAATAAGGTCTGCAGGTATCGATAGCAGGGTTTGCTCTTGGATACGGAACTGGCTTAAAAGGCGTGTCCAAAGGGTAGTAATAAACAGCGCATACTCAGACTGGTCTGAGGTGGTAAGCGGGGTCCCCCAAGGCTCAGTCTTGGGACCAACCTTGTTCAATTTATTCATAAACAACATTGAGGTTGGGATCAGTAGTTCGATATCAGTTTTTGCAGATGATACAAAATTGGCCAGGGCAATAACTTCACAACATGAAGCAAATATCCTACAGAATGACCTGGACAAAATTACAGAGTGGGCAACGACATGGCAAATGAGGTTTAACGTGGAGAAGTGTAAGGTTTTGCACTTGGGGACTAAAAACATAAAAACACATAAAATACACGTTAGGAGGGGAACCCTTGGGGGAATTAAAAATGGAGAAGGATCTGGGAGTCTTGGTTGATGATAGATTAGGCAACAGCATGCAATTTCAAGCGGCAGATGCCAAAGCCAGCAGAACATTAGCATGCATAAAGAAAGGGATGCATTCCAGAGATAAGACTATAATCCTTCCACTTTATAAAACTCTGGTCCGACTGCATCTGGAGTATTCCGTCCAGTTCTGGTCGCCAGTCCTCAGGAGGGATGTGTTGGAGCTGGAGAGAGTCCAGAGAAGGGCAACTAAACTAATTAGGGGATTGGAGGACCTTGACTATGAAGAGCTTCTACAATCGCTCGATTTATTCTCCCTGGAGAAGAGACGTCTGAGGGGGGACATGATAGCAATTTATAAATATCTTAATGGGGATCCCAGCTTAGAAAAAAAGCTGTTCATTCGAAGGGATTGCATGAGGACTCGAGGGCATACAATGCGATTAGAGGAGAAGCGTTTTAACCTCAGGCAACGTGGGGGGTTCTTTACTGTTAGGGCTACAAGATTGTGGAATTCTCTACCACAAGATGTGGTTTCTGCGGGTAGTATGGTGGCTTTCAAAAGACTCTTAGACTTACATCTCAAGGATCAGAACATTCAGGGGTATGTGAGATGATTACAGCCACACACACCTACACAGGTGGAACTAGATGGACTATTGTCTTTATTCAACCTCACCTACTATGTAACTATGTAACTATGTAACTATGTAACTTTCTGTTTTGTAAGTAATTAAGGGAAAATCTTTCCAACAGGGCCCTGAACAGCAGTAACACTTCAGAAGGGTTCTAATCTTTCCTCATGGTACTAAGCTAAAGCAAAAAAGTTTTGACTATAAATACACCTTAAAGTGAAACTACACTGCAAATCATTTTTAATTTTAAAGTAAATTCATCCATCCATCCATGTCTCCTTGTTTTGTTTTGCTGAGAAATCAGTTTGAAAAGCACCCTTAGCATTTGTGGCAGATGATTCATGAAGCATTTACTTCCTGGAATCCATCTGTCCTTAGCTCAAACATGCAGGCAGGAGGGTGTACTTAATTAAGAAAACCCTTCCTCCCCTCCTCAAGACTCCTGGGATGTATAACCCCTTTTTGCCTAGGTCAAAAACCAGGAAGTAACTGAGGAAATGTAAAAAAAAAAGTTAAAAACAAGTAAATATGACATAATTTCCTATGTATTTACTAATGCTAGCAGCATAAGGATTACAAATAGTCAATGTTGATTGAAAGAGTAAAGTTCCACTTTAATTTTTGCAGGGTGAATTGGAAGCAGGGGATACAGGCAGCCCTCCCTTACCAGGCCCTGGGTCTCATCATGTCGCCAGGAGAACTGGCAGAGGCTGGGGTGTTTAGCAGCTTCTACCGTCAGCCGGGGGTGGTATGTAACTAATACCAGAATTTTTGTAAAATCTTACCAGTAAAATTCCTTTCTCTGAGTCCTCTGACAGTCGCCACCACCTCTAAGTCATCACTATTGGGTATTGACTTCCGCTTCGCAGGAGTAGCTAGGCATAAGACTCAAAAGTCAAAAGAACAAAAGCATTTAGCATATACACACCCATGGGGGCTGTCCCACTGGTCAATACCCCCTTGCAGTGATCCCTCCCAACTCAGTTTGGTAGAATAGCAGTAGGTGTACAAGAAAAAAAAACCAAAAGAGGGCGGGGGCGGCGACTGTCGGAGGACTCAGAGAAAGGAATTTTACAGGTAAGATTTTACAAAAATTCAGTTTTCTCTTACGTCCTCCGACAGTCGCCGCCACCTCTAAGTCATCACTATTGGGATGTCCCAAAGCAGTGTAGACATGAGGGGTGGGAGACGCAACCGCAGAAAAGGCAACGCAGTACCCACATCAGAGAAAGGAACCTTACACGCACAGTAAGAGAACCTTCTGGGTAACAGAAAAGGCTCAACAGGAGCAACAGCCCAGGAAAGTAAATAACCCAGGGTATAAACAACCCTAACAGCCAGGGACCCGCAAAAAAACAAGGGTCACCTATGGCCCTGCCGCACTGAGAACTTTGTGGCCAAAGGAGGCATCAGCTGATCCCAGAACATCTACCTTATAGAATTTGGAAAAAGTGTGCACCGACAACCAAGTCGCAGCCTTGCACACCTGGGCCACCGAGGCTCGGTGCCAGTAAGCCCAGGACGTACTCAAAGATCTGGTAGAGTGCGCCCTAACAGGGAAGGGTGGAACCCGTTCCTACAAAGCATAGGCCTGTTCAATGGTCTGTCTGATCCATTTGGCAATGGTTGCTGCAGACGCAGCCATACCCTTCCGAGGTCCCTCAGAAAGGACAAAGAGGGAATCCGATTTCCAAAAGGATTCAGTGGACGACAGGTGAACCCTGATCGCCCAGACAACATCCAAGGAATGCAATGCAACCTCCTTAGGATGCTTCGGCTTCGCACAGAGCGAAGGCAAAACAATGTCCTCATAAAGGTGGAACTCAGAGACCACCTTAGGGAGAAAAGAGGAATGAGCTTGCATGACCACCTTATCCTTGTGAATCACCAAGTAAGGAGAGTGGCAAGACGACGCCGCCAGCTCCGACACCCTGCGAGCCGAAGTGATCGCCGCTAAACTTTCTTAGACAGCAGAGGTAACGATATCTCCCGGATATTTTCAAAGGGAGAACGCTGTAACGCAGACAGAACTAAGTTCAAGTCCCATGGAGGTAAAGGCTCCCTTCGGCCCAAATGTCGCACACCTTGAATAAAGGTGCAAATCAAGGAATGAGACGCCACAGGGCGTTGGAAAAGAATAGCCAGTGCAGATACCTGGCCCTTTATCATGGCCAGCGCCAAGCGCTGGTCCACACCAGTCTGGAGAAAAGCTAATACTCTCGACACCGAGTACGAGCGAGGGGAGAACCCCCTGGACTCACACCAGGCGAAATAAGCTTTCCAGGTACGGCAATAGATTTTACCAGAAGAGGATTTCCTAGCCTTGATTAGAGTAGGAATTACCTCTGAAGAGAGACCCCTGTCTCTCAGGACCTGGGTCTCAACAGCCAGGCCGCTACAGCCAGTGACTGTAAAGCAGGATGGAAGATCGGTCCCTGAGACAGTAGATCTTCCCGCAGTGGCAGCCGCCAAGGAGGCGCCACTGCCAAGAGAACCACGGCGGCGTACCAGGACCGGCGCGGCCAGTCCGGCGCTACCAGAATCACCGAGTGCGGCTCCGAGGCTAACCTGCAAAGGAACCTGGACAACAACTGAATCGGAGGAGAGGCATACATCAGACGATACTGATGCCAAGGGGCCACCAACGCATCCGAGGCGTCTGCCAGAGGATCGCGCGTTCTTGCCACGAACCTTTCCACCTTGTGGTTTAGCCGGGACGCGAACAGATCCACGTCTGGGGATCCCCACTTTGCACACAGCATTTGGAAGACCTCCGGGTGCAGGAACCATTCCCCCCTGGTCCAGGGTCTGGCGGCTCAGATAGTCGGCCTGACAATTCTCTATACCCGGAATGTGAACTGCTGAAATCGACAGGACAGGAGTCTCGGCCCAAGACAGAATTTCGGTCACCTCCCGGGCCGCCCGGGCACTCCTGGTGCCTTATGTAAGCCACCGCGGTAGCATTGTCCGTCTACCCGAACAGGACGGCCCCGAAGTTGGTCCGACCACTGGTAGAGACAGAGCTTGATCGCTCTTTATTACAAAATGTTGATCGGAAGGGAGGATTCCTCCTCCGACCAAGTGCCCTGGGCAGACAGGTTGCCCAGGACTCCACCCCAGCCCGACAGGCTGGCATCCGTGGTAATCAATGTCCACAGTAACGGACGGAATGATTTACCGTCTGACACAGCCGATGACTGGAGCCACCACAGAAGATCCATTCTGGTCCGGCGACTCAAAGAGACACTCAGATCCAAGGACTGAGGTAGCCTGTCCCACCTGGCCAGGATCTCCGCTTGAAGAGACCGCGTGTGAAACTGAGCGAAGGGTATCGCCTCAAAGGCCGATACCATTAACCCTAGGGACCGCATGCAGGTCCTGAGTGACGAGGATGATTGGTCCCTGAGGGACTTGATCTCGTCCTGTAAGGTCCGGAGCTTGTCCTCCGGCAAGAGCACCTTTGCCTGAGCAGAGTCCAGGATCATTCCCAGATAGGGAAGATGAACCGAAGGAGACAAGGACGACTTCTGTATGTTGATGGTCCATCCGAACTCCTGGAGCGTCTGTATCGTGGTGGACAGATCACGCAGTAGGTTCTGGCTGGCACTCGATCTTAAGAGGAGATCGTCCAGATACCCCAAGACCGCAATGCCCTGTGCCCTTAGCAGGCCCAGAACAGGCACCAGCACTTTGGTAAAGACCCTTGGAGCCGAAGCGAGACCGAAAGGTAACGCCACAAACTGATAGTGGTCCTCAGCGATAGCAAAACGAAGGTACCTCTGGTGACCCTCGAAAATGGAGATGTGTAGGTACGCATCCTTCAGGTCTATAGAGGCCAGGAATTCCCCCGGGCTCAGGGAGGTCACCACCGAGCGGAGAGATTCCATACGGAACTTCCGAACACGCACAAAGTAGTTCATCGCTTTCAGGTCCAGAATAGGATGCACCTTGCCCTCCTTTCTGGGCACAGTGAACAGATTGGAATAAAACCCCCGAAAACTGTCCCGATGAGGCACCGGACAATCACCCCCTGAGCAAGGAGGTCCTGCACCGCTTGATGCAGGTCCTGCAGGCGCCCTGGGGTTAAATGAAGATTTGAGGGAAAAAATCTGTCCGCCGGCCAGGAAAGGAATTCGATCTTGTATCCTGATCGAATGATTTCCTGAACCCACCTGTCCGGAATGCGGAGCAGCCAAGGTTGGAGGAAACTGCGCCAAACGTCCTCCCACCCCTGAAATGGGTGAGGGCGCCCCTTCAGGCAGAGGCGGATTGACCCGCCGCACCGGCATTGCCGGACTTTTGCTTGCCCGCCCAGGGCTTCTTCTGGCTACCTTGGCCCTTGAAGGGCTTGCCCTTGGTTTGATTCCTAAAGGCACGAAAGGACCCTTCATTGGGTCGAGAAGGCGGAACCCCCGCTTGCCATGAAAGGACTTGTTTTTCGGGTTCTGGGGCAGCTTCGTGATCTTGCCCCCCGTGACGCCTTTAACCAAGGTAACCAACGCCTCGCCAAAAAGGCGAGAACCTGCATAAGGAAAATCAGCAACTGTCTTCCTTGATGTCTGGTCAGCCGACCAGCTCTTCAGCCAGATCAGTCGACGGTTAAGCACCGCTCGACAGGCGTGCAGCCAGAGGGGCCTCATTCAAGGCTGCATCGCACAAATACATGACTCCTTGGTGAATTTGATCCACCATAACCAGCGTGGCAGGTGGGGCAGAATCAGATGCGAGGTTGCGTCTAAGCATCTTAGTCCAATCCGCCACCACCTGACCCACCAGGACGGACGCGAAAATAGGTTTGAGCAAGGAACCCGCCACCGTGTAGGAATGGCGGGCAAGAGACTCCAACCTCCTGTCCGTGGAATCCTGGAACACTGGGGTGTCCTCAGTGGGAATCAGAGTAGCCTTGTTTAAGACGGCCACAGTGTGATCCACCTTTGGGGGCACACACCAGCGCGTTTCCGTAGCCGGCGCAATGGGATAAAGCAGTTTAAACCGGCTAGGTTCCCGCGAACGGCCGTTTTAAAGTGCGCCACAGTTCATTCACAGTGTAATGAAATTCAGCGGGGCAGGGAAAAACCTGCGCCGACTTGCGGGTCCTATGTGTACCAAACGATGACAAAATGCCCGGAGGAGTGGGCTCATCCTCCAAATGTAGTGTCTCTTTCACAGAAGAGATCAACTCATCCATAGTTGCGCATTCTTCAGGCGACCCCGGGGGAGAATAATCAAGCCCCTCCACCTCCCCCTCAGACCCCGGAGGGTCCAGGAATGAGCGAGACCCTGAAAAGGGCATGCCCGCCACAGCAGCCACATCACCATCTGAATCAGAGGAGAAAGATAATCTAGGCCTTTTCCCAGCAGCAGGTTCAGCCATCAGCACCTCCATTTTGGACACTAAAGATGCCACTACGGCGACCAAATCAGGTATAACAGGGGGTACAGCAGGACTGGGGTCCCCCACCAGGGCTGGAGGGAATTTGCTGTCCTGAGATTCCATTGCCCAAGTTACAGTAAAAAAGTACAAGAAGAGGTACTGCCCCTTTAAGATCGCTGCGGAATGCGCAGCCCACCGCTATATGCACAGTGAACAAAGACCCCCAAAATGAGACAAAACTGAGCCAGGAAGGACATAAACAAAAAGCTATGGAAGAGACAGTCTGCAGAGCCCTCACAGAGTGTTACCACATCGATCGCTGCTTCAGAGGAAAAGGAAGTGAGATCATCAGAGGCTGAACTATAAGCTGCAAGACTCAGGGAAAATGGCTGCCCATAGAAGTGAATGGAAGGCTTCGGCAAGATGGCCGCCGAACATGTGCTCGGAACAATCATTCTGCCACACACAAGATGGTGCCGGATGGTGCCAAAACAGCATGCAATTAAGCCCACAGTGAAGCCAGACATGCTTGCCCTTACTTAAAGTGGCGGACCGCGCGGTTTTTACCCGCTGCGGCCGCCACACACACAGTCCGCACCCCCAAAACACAGCAGTGACACAGGGGAAGGGGCCCCCAAAACCACACGGCACCGCAGCGCATGTACAAGGAGACCCCCGCAGGGATCGCATCAGGGAGCCCCACTCAGGCACAGACATGGGTTATACACAGCAACACAGGACTGCCACCCCAGACAGAGGCCCCACATAGAAAGTACTTACCTGTACTGGATGGCGTGGGGTGCCTCTATGAATGGAAAGCCGCTGTCCTCATCTGACAGGGAATGCCGTTAGCAAGGACACTGCAGCACCGCAGATGTGTCCAGTGAGGTAGCCACCTCACAGGCTGCATCCCTGCTGCGAGCAGGGATGGGTCATTCATAATGCCAGGACGAACACATGGCTGAACGCTCAATGGCGGGCCGGGAGTCCCTCTGACCCTCTGCCCAGGAGAACCAGGGCGGTCAGTCCGAATCCCAGCTCCGCAAGAATATGTCTTCGTCCGAAGATCCGACTAAAAACTAAGCTGACAAAATAAACAGCTAGTAAATCAAAGAAAAAACTGACATTTTCAAAAGAAAATCAAAGAAAAAAGATTAGAAAGGCTGAGACTGTAGCCCCAGCACAGCGAAAGCCTAACTACTCCTGACGCTAGGCAGAAACAAACTGAGTGAGTTGGGAGGGATCACTGCAGGGGGGTATTGACCAGTGGGACAGCCCCCATGGGTGTGTCCATGCTAAATGCTTTTGTTCTTTTGACTAAGTCTTATGCCTAGCTACTCCTGTGGAGCGGAAGTCAATACCCAATAGTGATGACTTAGAGGAGGCGGCGACTGTCGGAGGACGTAAGAGAAATATAATGTTTTGGGTATTAAACTCATTTTTGTATAAAAAAGTACATTTAGCATATGTGTGAAAAGCAGGTAACTGGTGCCCCCAGGAAGCCCCACAGACCAGGGGGCTGTCTATTTAAGATCCTAGAACCTGGAATCTTGTGATCATGGGTTACACAAGCTACATGTCATTTATTCCCAGGAAGGAGGGGGCATTAGTTGCCTGCTTTTGGCTTTACTTCCTCCCCTCCTCAACTCCTGGGGAGATAATTTGAGGATCGGGGCTGTCCTCGTCTGGTGTGACATTTTGGGCCATTTGGACAATTCACCAGGTTTACCTCACTATCCATTATCTATTGGTTATGTGTGAAAGTTCAGACAACTATATTAATTATTCTCATCTTTGCTTCTCCTGAGGAAGCAAGCTATGTATTTCACGAAACACATAGAAAAAAACAGCACAGACTGTTTAGAATTGTTGGAATGTTTCAACATTTACACGTGTCCTATCTTTGTATTTTCTACTGTTGGATCAGTTTGGCAATTATTTATCATGATATGGTTTTAAAATGTATCTGATGTCATTTGTTTCAACTAATAAATTTTTGTGCTTTTAATCTGTGGGTTGTGTCTCGTCAAAAGTCCCGTGGGCTATGATTTTTGTTGGTTATAGCATAATATAGAGACAGATTTTACCACTTTCCACCCGCCATGTAGCAAAATGACGGCCGCAAAGTGGTTAAGTTATCCTGACTGGGCATCATATGACATCCAGCAGGATAAGCCGCTCGTGCACTCCTGTGGGGGGCGCGCAGAGCGGCGACCGGTGGTGCGGTGTGTCACTATTTACCATGTGATCAGGTGTGACCAATCACAGCTGCTCACATCGTAACCAGGACGTGCCGTTTATTGGCTTTCCTCCATTCGTGCTGACCAGACACGAGTAGAGGAGAGCCGATTGGGGGCTCTCCTGACAGGGGGGATCTGCACTGATAATCAGCGCATTGATTATCTGTGCAGACCCATCAGGGATGCCCGTTAGAGCCCACCAGGGATGCCCGCTAGAGCCCACCAGGGATGCCAACCCATGCCACTAGAGATGCCAACCCGTGGCCACCAGGGATGCCAATCAGATGCCAATCAGTGCCCATTAGTAATGCCTGTGTTGCATATCTGTATATCGGTGCCACCTATCAGTGCCCATCAGTGCTGCGTATCAGTGCCGCCTCATCAGTGTCCCTCAGTGCAGCCTCATTAGTGCTCGTCAGTGCAGGAGAAAACTTACTTATGTACAAAATTTTTAACATAAAACAAAGAAAAGCTTTTTTTTTTTTTCAAAATTTTCATTTTTTTTAAATTGTTTAGCAAAAAAGTAAAAACCCAGAGGTGATCAAAAACCACCAAATGACAGCTCTATTTGTAGGGAAAAAAATGATAAAAATGTTGTTTGGGTATAGCGTTGCATGACCGCGCAATTATCATTCAAAGCGTGACAGCGTTAAAAGCTGAAAATTGGCCTGGGCAGGAAGGGGGTGAAAGTGCCCGGTATTGAAGTGGTTAAATACTTACTCCATGTAGAGAAAAGAGAGATCCACTGTGTTCCCAGGCAAGACTCTGATTTCCCATATGCAAAATGCATTATTAGGGTAAAGTCCTGGATAAAGGGGGCTAGAAAATGCTCCTGATGGATAAGTTAGAACCCCTCCACATGTGTAATTTGGCGCTGAAAATACAAAAGTAAGTGACTGTTTGTACATTTCTGTTCAGACTGGCATATCACAAAATACTCAAATGCTGTGACTTACTCACCTGTTGTAAACCAGTGGTCTATGGAGTTGGAGCGAACCATAATATATGAAAAAATAAACAATACATTAAAAAAACAGGATATACTTTGATACAGCCAGGATTCTTTTGCATTTCATGTAATATAAGCATCATTACATTTTATTCAATGTGATCAGAGGACATGCGGACAAAACAAAACATTCTATTGTATTAAAGGGCAACAAGTAAACACTTCAGGGCAATAACTGGACATTGCTAGGCCTATGTCACATAATAAGGAGTGGACTATATTTTCACAACATCAGAACATTTAGAGAATGGTTCCACAGAATCTCTCTCTGACATATGAAAAAAGCACATTCTAAATAGCGATGGGCCCGACTTGTCGGGAATCTTGCAAATACTGAACATAGCGATGAACCCTATTGAGGTCTGGAATAGTTGAATCTTGTTATATTTTCCGCCATTTAGGGCTAATGTACACATTTTTATTAAAGAAAGGGCATGGGTACCTGGGTACTTCCATGGAGTACACTTATCAATGAAAAAAAAAATGTTGATAAATGCTGTTCAGCAGGCAGAGGGTCTTTTAACATGACTTAAAGGGCAACATTAAAAATACACAAATCGTATCAATAACATGTTTGAGGATGCTCCAAGCCTGCACGTGAAGCTGTGAATGTAGTGTAATATAGTCTTTTAATCACTTGCCGGATTAGAAGCCTGATATCTCAGCCATCGCTGCAGCAGTGATCGAGATATCATTTTTTTGACAGGAATTCCCTTCAATGTAAAAGTAATCCTAGTGGTTAAAAAGCCACTGGGTTACTTTTACAGGTGGCAGAAGGGAGGTGTCAATATTTAAATAAAATAAACAATAAAATGTAAAGCACCCCCATTCCCCTGTGCTTACACGCAAATAGGGATGATCGAACTTTTGAAAAGTTCGGTTCGGCCAGAACATCCGAACTTCCCGAAAGTTCAGCCCGGATTTCAGAACCCCATTAAAATCAATGGGACCCGAACTTCGGTAATCAAAAAACACAATTTTTAATCCCTAAAACCCAATAAATGCCCCTAAAAAGTCCCTAGGGTTCTGGGTCATGCCCCATTAACTATTAATCACACAAAAAAAGTTCTTAAAAATTTTCATTTTTGATAAAAAAGCCAATTATTGAAAAAAAAAAAAGATTTTTTGATTTTTACTTTGGATTTCGTATCTGGGGGGTCTAAAAAGTGTACATGTGAAGTTTCAGCTCTGTAGCATGTCCAGAACCATAAAAAAAAAAAGATCGTTTGTATTAGAACACTTTCAGCACAGGAGTTTTCACACCTTGCCGGTTTAATAGCAGGCATTTTTTTGGGTTCTTTGCAGTCAGGAAAAACATCTGAACTTGTGTATAGTGGTACTGTGCACAAGTTCTGATGTTTTGCCTGCCTCCAAAAACCCCCAAAAAATGCCAGCAAAAACACACCTGGGCATTTTTTTTTGACGCTAGCGTTTTTTTGGGCATTTTCTGGGGTTCTTTTGAGGCAGGCAAAACATCTGAACTTGTGTATAGTGGTGTATATACACACATACATATATTTATATACACACCTAGACATATATAGGTGTGATAGTAGCAGAAATATATGCTTGCGCTAATGAAATCATTTACAGTAATAGCTGAAACTTCACATGTACACTTTTTAGACCCCCCAGATCTGAAATCCAAAGTAAAAATCAAAAAATCTTTTTTTTTTTCAATAATTGGCTTTTTTTATCAAAAATGACAATTTTTAAGAACTTTTTTTCTGTGATTTCGTATCTGGGGGGGTCTAAAAGGTGTACCTGTGAAGTTTCAGCTCTGTAGCATGTCCAGAACCATAAAAAAAAAGGATTGTTTGTATTAGAACACTTTCAGCTCAGGGGGTTGACTTCTCTTCTCGGTTTTCACACCTTGCCGGTTTAATAGCAGGCATTTTTTTGGATTCTTTGCAGTCAGGAAATACATCTGAACTTGTGTATAGTGGTACTGTGCACAAGTTCAGATGTTTTGCCTGCCTCCAAAACCCCCAAAAAATGCCAGCAAAAACACACCTGGGCATTTTTTTTTTTTTGACGCTAGCGTTTTTTTGGCATTTTTTTGGGTTCTTTTGAGGCAGGCAAAACATCTGAACTTGTGTATAGTGGTATATATACACACATAATTATATGTATATAGACACCTAGCCATATATAGGTGTGATAGTAGTATATTACTGTAAATGATTTCATTAGCGCAAGCATATATTTCTGCTACTATCACACCTATATATGTCTAGGGGTATATATACAGACATATATGTGTATATATATACCCCCTATACACATGTTCAGATGTCATGTCTGACATCAAACATGTCCTCAAAAAAGCACTGGCAGTGGCAGCCCCTGCAGCATGAAAAATGCTTGGCTGGTGAGAAGCCATATTCCTGTCCCGAAGCAACTCAGAGAAATGATCATTTCTCTATAGCGGTCACCCTGCTATGGAAGGGTTTTGTCACCCTTCAATAGCAGTCACTGTCAGTTAACCCTACACTACACTACGGTCCCCTTACACTTAACACTTTCCCTACAGAAACTAAATTTTTGAAGCTAACTTAAGTGTAAAGGAGCACTCTAACTACACTATATATCCCTTTCCTCACACTAAAAATAGCTAAATGACACTTTGTAACACATTAGAACAGAACAGCATTTCACTCTCTTCCATGTCCCGTACAAGAATGCTAGGAATTTGGTGGGGGCGATCTTATATACTGGGGGGCGTATTCACTAATGATTGGTCTAGGGACCCCCTAGTCACTCCAATCACATTCCTAGCATTCTCCTGCCCCCTCAATTGGCTTTTGCTAATGGTTCTGGTCCAATCACGGTCTTTTAAAGCCCATTTCCTGAAGCATTGCATTTTGGTCGGTTCTGGTTGCCGAATTCCGAACTTTTTGGGCAAAAAGTTCTAAATTCGGCTGAACCTCGAACACCCAATGTTCGGGACGAACCGATGGTGGACCTGAACCGTTCGATCATCCCTACACGCAAATGCAAACACTTATATATAAATGGTGATCGCACCACACATGTGAGGTATCACCGCGAATGTCAGCGCAAGGGGAAATATTTTGTTTCAGAACTCCATTGTAACTCTAAACGGGTAACCTGTAAAGGCTTTTAAAGCATTGCCCATGGAGATTTTTTAGGTACCAAAATTTGACGCCATTCCACAGCACATGCAATTTTAATGTGTGGCATTTTTGGAATCTATTTACTCAGCATAACATCATTTTTTACATTTTACCAAACAATTAAACAATTGGGTAGTACATTATATTTTTTGTGCATTAAAATTCATTACATTTTTTTTTTTTTTAATTTGCACCCACCATTTTATTCCCTAGGGCCTCTGCTTAAAAAATCCTTATAATGTTTGGGGGTATATCTAGCAAAAACAGATATTTTACATGTAAGGACCCTTGCACACGAGCAGATTTATTGAGCCGGTCAGTTTTTCAGACAGACCTGATCAGAGCCTCCATTCTCCTCTGTGGAGCAGTGGATGTAAAAGGATATGGGTAAAAGCCTAAGAGAGAAATGTCAGAATTGGTCGGGACTTGAAGTGGTTAAAGGTGACATTGTTTAAAAACAGCAGCCAGGGATCTGGCATTTTATGCCTTAGCACTAGCAGGTGGGGATTTGTCATTTGCTTGGGTGTAGCGGCACAACAGCATCATCAGTCTGTGGGTCATCATGGTGGCGGGTCAACATCATCACGCAATACCCATTGTGATTGATGTGGATCTACTGTATATCGCTGATTGACAGTGAATTTACGTCATACAACATTGCTTAGGTTTTACTTATTTATTTTTTTTAATAAAGGACTTTCTTATTAGTGTTTGTTTTCATATATGTTTTTTTTTTCTGTGAACGAGTAGCAAAGGGTATTACGTACCCCCTATTTATTCACAAGGGGATACATATCTGTAGGGGATTTTTAAACTTCCAAACATCAGGATTAGCATTGTAAGGTTCAGGCATGTATAAATTAATCTAAGGTTATTAATTAGAAGATGACATAGTATCCTGGTTGTTTTCTTACAACCATTATCCTGGCCATTTAGGCCTGTGTGGATCGAATGTGAATGATATATTAATTACTTAAGGCAGGGGTAGGGAACCTATGGCTTGCAAGCCAGACATGGCTCTTTTGATGGCTGCATCTGGCTCGCAGACAAATCTTTAATAAAGGTGGACGTGTCCGGACGTGAGCCGCGCTGGACGTGTAGAGAGCTATGTCTACTCTGTTGTTACTATATTTTCTCCTCTGTGTCTGTACTCTGTAAACAAAGTACCTGCTGCACAACTTTACGTCACTCTGGTGAGGTGATCCTCCCCCCTGCCTTTTGTCTATTCCCCCTGGCGTACAAAGGGGCGGTTTGTTCGCCCCTCCTCGGTCTTAGGAGGCGCCTCACGACGCACACTGGTGACCGATGATGTTGTGCGTCGGCGTGCCTGGAGCACACGTTGTGGCGCACACTTCCCCTGTGGGCAGCGCTCCGGACACAGGGGACCCTGATTGGTCCACACCATGCGTGGGAGTGGCTTGGTCCCGCCATCTGAGCATGCGCTAGCGTCTTTATATGGCGGACACCTGACACTCGGATGCGTACCGCCATAGGAATCCATCCAACAACACATGCAGGTAATTGACCCAGGCAATATCTATTCTGTTTCTTCTGGTCATCGATCACCTCTTCACTTTCTCCTTTCCCTTGGGGCATCTTGGGATCACCTACTTTGTGGGTTGTACACTTGGGCAGAGCATGGTTGTCACATTTCCTGCTCTGTAATCTTTTATATCTCTCACTTGGTGGTTATAGACTCTGTTATGGGATCGATATGGCTTCATCTCTATATATACTACCACAGTTTTCGTTATTCCATCACTCTTTCATTCATATGTCTTTTAACATCCATGGCCGTTTGGCTCTATGAGTCTCTATTGCACATCTTTATACTTACCTTATCGACTGCCTGGCTCAACGACCTTTTACCCCTATTTTCCCTCAGCATGATCAAATTAAGCCATTTGGGCTATGGAATTCTACAACTATATCTCTCTTTGGAGGATCATAAAAGTAGCCACCCCAGTTATACCTCAAGGCTTACATGCTATCAAGACTGTGACATGCTTACATATGCTACATAGTATGTATTTCAATACAATATATTCAAATCATTTTCATCACAGCTAATTTTTGCCTTGAGTACTATATTTATTTTTTCATATCTTACTCCCCCCCCCCTTTCAGACGCCCCATTTGGGGCCGATCACAGGGATCCTCGTGGGAACCATTGGTAGAGGGCAGCTATCGTTGCCATGAAATGACGGCTTGCTATCTTTCTCCCCATTTAGTTGTGGCAATTCTTCTTCTTTTTCTTTTGATTGAGCCATACTATTTGGCCTTGTCAAGGTTATAGCAGTCCTTTTGGATGCATAACTCCTTTGGTCTGTTTTTAAAATAGTGGCTATAGACATCCCATGGATTGGCATAAGTGGTACGTATATATTATCAGATTTTATCACATCACAAAGTATTATATTGGTACATACCTAAATGCAGCAGATACTCTGTATATTTTGTTATATGTATGAATACTCCGTGTATAACATTTTATACTATACATCTATAGCTATATATTAAAGATTTGTATCTTTTTGTACCTTTAGTCTGAGCTATACCTCCATTTGACCTCTGAAAAAAGGCCAAAGTCCGAAACGGGTCAGTCATTCATTGGAATTCTCAGCCACTCCACGTTCTAGTGATGTAATTTATGGCCACATATATTTTATTGCTTCATTTTCTTTTTTCAAATTGTACAGTTTTTCATATTTTGTATAACATTAATAAAAGGACTTTTATGTTTTACGTCAATTACTCAAGGATTGGTTATTGCCTTAAAAGTCCCATATCCTAGGGGATTTTTCTTCAGTTCTATGACTTCAGGGATGTTGGCAATACCCACTCTAACCATCAGATCCGAACATCTCTCATATATTTTTTAAAAGCAGAGGCCCTACAGAATAAAATGGTGGGTGCTGCAATTTTTTTTGTCACACGGTATTTGAGCAGAGGATTTTCCAAACACAATTTTGTGGGGGAAAAAAAAAACACTTTTTAAATTTAATGCACAAATACACTACTATACTATACTACTGTACTACACTACTTTGGTAAAATATAAAAGATGATCTTATGCCAAATACGTAGATAACAAACATACAATGCTTTAAAATTGCGCACGCCCGTGCAGTGGCAACAAACTATGTACATATTCAAAAGCATTTACAGGTTACCATTTTAGATTTATAGAGTAGGTCTACTGCAAGTATTACTGCCCTCGATCTGATGTTTGCATCAATACCTCACATGCATGGTGCAGTTGCTGTTTACATATGACATCAGACTGATGCTTGCGTTCACCTTTGTGCGCAAAAACGGGGGAAAAGGGTGCTTGAATTTTTTTTTTTTTACTATTATTTATTTTGCATTTTTATTTTATTTTGACACCTTCTCTTTCATTTTTTTTAAGGTTTTTTATTTAAATATCCCCTATAATAGCAATAAGTAGTGACAGGTACTCTTTTTTTAAAGAAAATTGCATCTATTAGACTCTAGATCCCTCCTCTGCCCTTAAAGCATCTGACCACACCAAGATTGGTGTGATAAGATGCTTTCCCAATAGCGCTGTTTATATCTGGCGAAACCAAAGTCATTAAATGCTCATAGCTTCCAGGTATCTTAGGTCATAGAGGTGATTGAAGCCATTCTTGTCTCCAATCAGCTCTATGGTCAGCTGATGGAATCACCAGCTGCAGTCTTGGGTTACCCGGTGGGACAGGAGACCCTGAGAAAACTGTGAAGGCAGCAAGGGGGGGGGGTCCCCTCCCACTGCTTATAAAAGCAGTTTAGCGCCTAATGAGCCACTACTAGCATTGCCTTTACATGAAAGCTGACCGCTGGCTTTAAAAAATTATACCAAGATGATGCCTAGATATGCAGGCATCATCCTGGTATGGTCACTCAAAGTCCAGCTATTTACCATTACGTTGCTGGTTCTTGTTGGGCATATAATGTAAGGTTCTTTTTTTTTCCATGCAGCCTGTGGGCTGAAAGAAAAAAGAGAACTTAAAAGATTCCTCCATTCACATTGATCGATGTGGATGAAGAAATCTCTGCCAGAAAGTGTGTGGAATGCCCACCATTAGACCCCCCATCATCCACTCACTTCTAATGATGGGCATACATGCAATGTTGTTTTCTTTCCTTTAGGCTATGGGATAGCTGGAAAAAAAAGAATATAGCAGATTCCTTCATTCGCATCAATCGATGTGGATGAAGAAATCTTTGCCAAGAAAAGTGTTAGAAAATATATGGTACAGCATAGGGAATATCCGCTCTCTGTGTCCACTCCATCCCCTGTGCTTCGCCAAACATGTTCTTTTTTTAACTGTGGTGGTAAAATCACCTACTACAGTACTGCAATCATTGATTTACGTATATGCTGAGAGCAAATGCTGTTGCTTTCAGAATAAACAAATCAGTGCTGCAGCTGATGGGCGTACCTGGAAAGCAAACTATGATTAACAGTAAAACACAGTAACAATTAAAACATTACAATATTATACAATACAATAGATCGCCGGCATTACTAGAAAAAAAAAAAACACAAAAATGACAAATCTTTCTCGTAGTTAGTAAACGCGATAACTTTTGCGCAAACCAATCAAAATACGCTTATTGTGATTTTTTTTAACAAAAATATGTAGCAGAAAACAAATTGCCCTAAAATGTTAAAAAATTTAGATTTTTACATTTTTTGGGGGGAATGTTATATATCAAAATGTGAAAAGCATTGTTTTTTTTTCAAAATTGTCACTCTTTTTTTCAAAAATTAAAAATCGTACAGGTGATCAAATACCACCAAAAGAAAGCTCCATTTGTAGGGAAAAAAAGGACGTGAATTTCTTTTGGGTACAGCGTCGCATGACTGCGCAATTGTCCGTTAAAATAATGCAGTGCCGAATCACAAAATATGGCCTGTTCAGGAAGGGGGTAAAATCTTCCGGTCTTAAAGTGTATAAAAATACACTCATTGAGAATTTTTTTGTCACAGACATGTAGCTAAATACATTTTGGCCTAAATATATGACAAAAATGTAATATTTTTTAACTGTCAATGTAGAAAATGTCAATTTATCGCAACATTTTCTCTCTTTTTTTATTAATATCACAAAAAATAAAAAGCGCAGAGGTAATCACATACCACCAAAAGAAAGCTCTGTTTGTGAAAAAAAAGGACGTAAATTTAGTTTGGGTACAGCATTGCATGACCGCGCAATTGTCAGTTAAAGTCATGCAGTGCCAAGTTGAAAAAAGTGGCCTGGTCATTGAGCAGCAAAATTCTCCGGTCTTAAAGTGGTTAATGTTGTATTTGTGGACACAGAGGGGCTTCTCAACAACACCAGTCGCTGTTGCAATTTGGACTGTCGTATCTGCGCGAATGGAGGAGAGAACGAAAACATTCCGTGTGTCCCTCCACTTCACTGCAAGCAATTTATTACACTTATCCAGCCCACACTGCCTGGGAATCTTTTGTCAAGCATTTAAAGGAGAGAAGTATGTGGACTGCCATTTTGTGGACTGTCTAATTCTGAAAATGCTATTCTTTTAAATCACACATCTGAAGCAAGAATGCTGTAAAGAAAGTGTCAGGTATGCTTGGAGGGAGCCCACCCCTCCTTAAAGTGTGCAAACATAACCCTCTGCTTTTAAAGCTTACTGTTAGACAGGGTCAATTTGGATTTTTTTCAGGCTGGCTGGCAAGTGCACTGGGAAATCTTTGTGATGTGCAGTGCCCTTCCATGTGCACCTTGCTGCAAAGGCCAGGTATAGGCTGGGGTGATTGCCATGTTTTTGTACTGTTGCATGAATTGGGTGCAGGGAGGCACTGGATGCCTTCGTTGCCATTGTGCTCTTATTGGGCGTCATGTGCATCCCTGTGCCTTTAAGGAGGGGTGGGCACCCACCAGGCATACCTGCCCTTAATCTATTCATTCTTATATGTGCTCCTACTATGGAGGGTCTGGAAATTTATAGTTTGGACTGTAGTATATACAGGTCCCCTTGGCGCATGTATATTCGGACATGTGTCCAAACAAAACTCTCTGTTTTCAACAATTTGGTTGTTTTGCAGAGTGACTGCTACATGTGCTGGGAAATTGTTTGTCCATTTGTGATGATCAAAATTCTTTATGTCAATGTCTGTTCCAAATCAGTGACTCTGGAGGCATAGAAACCAAAGCACTGCAAGACAGCAAGGCAACTAATAATCTCAAAAGAAGAGATCAAAGGAGAGGTCATAAATGACTTATATCCTGACACTTTCACTTAAAGAGCCCATTCAGACTAGTGCGACTTGCCAGGCGACTTGTCAGCCTGACAAGTCGCGGTAGGTCGCGGTCCATTGAGTAGTACAGGACCCATTCTAATAGGAGCGACACAAGTCGCTCCGACTTAGAAAAAGGGTCCTGTACTACTTTGGGGCGACCTGGGAGCGACTTGCATAGACTTCCATTATGTGAAGTCTCTGCAAGTCGCGCCGAAGTCGCGGTGCACAGTGGTGCACGCGACTTCACAGGTCGCCCCCCAAAGTCGGATCGCCTCAGTGTGAACCGGCTCTAAACAAACATTGTTAAAAAACAAACGTGTGTGTGTTAATACAAAGTGAGCAGTGTATTTGCCTTTAATAAATCATCCCCAATGTCTGTCAGCTACCCAGGCCCTGAAACAGCAAAGCAACCCAAACCAGGACATTTTCCCCACCATGTTTCAGAGGTGTTTTGAGGTTCTTCTCCAGAAATACTGTTTTCATGTCTACTGTTATGTGGATTGATTGGTCTTCAGCAGATCGGGGTTTATTTACTAAAGATCTGAGGGGGACATGCAAGGAAAAAAACAGCATTTTTGCTTGCCCATGATTGGATGATAGAAATCAGCAGAGCTTCCCCTCATTTTAGATCTTCCCTTCAGATCTACAGCGACTGCACTTCCAAGTGCACTTACAAAGTGCAATTGCAGTGCACTTGTAGTGCAGAGTGGATTTGCCTTTAATAAATCAGCCCCATTGTTTCAGAAGGTCTGATCTCTACCTGTATGTTCAATGGCAAACTGTAATCTTGCTCTAATGTTCTTTTTGGACAGCAAAAGCTTTTTCCAAATGCACCATCCCTTGCAGGTTGAATTTGTGCAAACAATTTATGATTGAGATGCCCTTTGACCAAAACTGTTGCAAGAGTTTCCTAAACAATTACATTTTGGGGTTGTTGGAGATGTTCATTGGGTTTACAGCAAAATGGTAGTGTAAACTTTAAAAAATAACTTTTTTAGGTAGCAGTAACACCAGCAGAAATTAGCTGTGATCACAGCAGAAGCAATGGATTACAAAAGGCTCACTCTGTCAAACTGTCAAAATTTTCATTTAGGTAGACCGATTTGCTCATTATTAATAGCATGTTGTCAAGGAGGAAAGTCTTATGCTAGATTTACATATTTGCAGTGCAGGTAGCCTATTCATTTTGACACCTGCACAATTTATTTCAGTGTACCACAATTCACAGATTGCTTACACTTGTGTTTTGTGCTACCCTGAAATGGAGGTCT
Organism: Pelophylax lessonae; assembly: GCF_965119305.1. NCBI lineage: Eukaryota > Metazoa > Chordata > Amphibia > Anura > Ranidae > Pelophylax > Pelophylax lessonae. The sequence goes on along the minus strand of NC_138770.1, from coordinate 464,232,584 downwards.
ATTGTGGTATGTTAGTGACGTAAGTTCAAATTGAATGGCACCGAAATACAATGCACTGTGGTGGACATATATGTGGTAAAAATAGCATGTTACTGCAAGTGACTTTTCAATGAACCTTTCCTATTGTTTTATTCACAGGATATGATGTATTAAGCAGATCTGCACTGTATAAAGGTTTCAGGCACTGGATCTGTGCACTTAACTTATATATGTAATATAAATGTATTAATATCTAGTATTTTCTATTTTACAAATTTAGATGTACATATGTAAATGACTATTATTACCTGGAGTCTGCGTTGTATAACCTGCATACATTAAAAAAAGATAAAAAAAAAAAAAATGTTACATCCGGAAATGTCATACCTTAAAATCAGTAAATAATCAGAAATCTATCCAGGTAATAATATTTAAAGTAATGCAATTTCCCTCTTAGTTAGTTAGCACAATTCAGAGTTAAAACCAATTTTGGTGCATATGTAAACACAGGTGTCAGATATGACATCTTTAAAAAGTATTCACCTCTTTGAAGTTTTCATGTTTTATTTAAGAATATTGAACAGTGGGTTTAATATATATATATTTTTTTTATCAACAGAGATATACTCTTTCATGATGGACTGAAGTTCTCTACGAAGCACTTTAAATAACTTAATTGTTGGGAAAGTTTCATCCTCTTAACACAGACATGAAGGGTGTTTAGTGGGCACCAACACCCTCCAAGCACTACCCATTCAACATAATGGGATTGCGCCAAAAACAAATTTTGGTTTTTAGAGGTTACACGAGGCGGTGAGGAAACAATATCACTTCCTCACTGTCTGTCAAACTCCCTCTTAAAATATAAATGAGCCATTACTGAAAGGTCCACTTTAAGAACTGGCGAACACAACTATGATTTGCTATGACAAAATTACATGAAGTTAGTAACGTGTTATATATACAAAGAAAATATTTTATTCTAACCTTAATTCTGCTGGTAATTATTCAGTAATGAAAAATCATTATCGTTTAAAGTCCAACCCCAGACAAAACATTTTGGTATAGAGTGAGCAAGGGCTAGAACCCTTATGCCTCGTACACACGCACCGATTGTTGGCCGACCGATCGGCCGTCTTTTGTCCAGTATTGTTGTGTTGGTTGAAATGTGCTCTAGACTGCACACAAATTTTGTCGGCCTACAACAACCAACTGGAGAAGTGATGTCATGTTCTGGTTTACTTTCCGTGTGTTTTTTCTTCTCTGAGCATGCCCAGTCTTGCTCATCTGACTTTTGTCTGCCGAAATCTGTACTGACTGATGAACAACAAAAATTTTATAGCATGCACACCAGATTTTGTTCGGCCGAAAAGTCGCAGTCGGTTGTCGGAAGCATCATACTAACAAGCCGACAATCGGCCGATCGGACGTTGGTCGAAGATTTACGGCCAACAATCGGTGCGTGTGTACGAGGCTTTACTCTAATCCTTGTAATCAAACAAGGTTTTTTTTTTTTTTCAATTCTTTTTTCAATGTTTTTATTGATTTTACAAGATCAAAAGAATGCGAGGAGAGTTCATCATTTCTCAAGACACATGGAATTTATGTTTCTTAAGTAAATAAAAAAAAGTGAATATGACTGTTATTACCACATACAGCTCTACAGCTTCAACTGTAACAGAGACATGCATGAATAAAATCAGGTAAACAGCTGTGAACAAAAAAGAAAAAAGCAAAAAGGAAAAAAAGAAAGATAGGAAAAGAAAAAAAAGAGCAACAAGCAAGATCAATTTTTTTTTTCTCTCAGTTAACCAAGCCATGCAAATCATTACTTGAATCCTGAACTGCTGGTCCATAGCAAAAATAGATTATTTAAAGTATATTTCCAGCCAAAACAGTTTTTCTTCTTTGGGATAGAATGAAGGTAGTTTGGAACCCTTGTTATAGATTTTCCTTCACTTTCTGTCCTGCTGACAATGGTTTAACCAAACTGAAAGTGAGGAAAATTTACCAACATCAACACAGATAGGAATAAAAACTAAATTAATTAATTACTAAAATAAAAAATAATTATTTTATTTATTTATTATTTGTTGTCCCCTTTTATGTTGTAGACTTGACCTTCCTGTCTAGTAAAACCATTGTCAAAGGGGCAGCAAGTGAGGGAGAGTCTCTGTTATGGAGCCAGAGCAAATAAAAACAGAAAATATTTCTAATTCTTTATTATTCTATCCACAACTAAAAAAACATTTTAACTTGGCATACACTTTAAAACAGAGCTAAAAGGCCTGGTACTTTTTGTGGTAGTAGGTTTCTTCTACCAGCATAGCATACGTTTTTGGAGCAAAAATGTCTGTGCAAACAAAATATTAACTACAATACACTATGAGTACAATATTTTTGCAGAAAAAAATAAGTACATATATATATACACACATACACACACACACCCACACATATATATACACAGTATAGGGAATTTTTGTTTTTATAAAGTTACTTTTGAGATTATGAAATGTATGTTCACAATGTCCTTCCATTCATTTTTATAGTGGATCAGTTTTAAGTTGCATTTGTATTACACATTTAGAAAGGGAATGGTTTCTAAACATTCTGACACCAAAAACTCAATTTGTTTTCTACATTTTCAGGTAAGAACACAGCTGTTATTTCACTTGGAAGTCTTTAGTTAACTAATTGTTTCACAAAATATTAATAATATTTAATCTGTTACCTGCTGGAAATGATGAAAAGACAGCACGAAATCCAGACATTTCAACAGAACTATCACTTTTAAATTCAATGATGATGACATTAGATGATGAGGAGTATCTGTAGTAAGTATAGTTTGAAGGATAACAAAGCGTTGCTAAAAGTGTAGCATTTTGGCGATGTCCATCATACACCTTCACCCAGTCAAATATACAGTTATTCGATGCTTCTAATCTAATAATAAAACACAGAATAGAAGTGAAGGCTGACCCATACATATAGAAGACAAAGAACAAACTAAAACGAAAGGCTGCTATAGATATAAAGAGACCAGTATAAAGCAGGTCAAACTTGCTATTTTTACTGTTTTATTTATTTATTAATGTTTTTCATGAATTATCAGTTCCAACCAGATCTAGAGGTCATAACAATCTAGATAAATCTATTTAGTGGATAGATTTTTAAATTTAAAAGCACAGTCCAACATTGTTTTCTCTAAAAATGCTGCCAATATTTTATGCCACCCTACATCTGCCTTATTATATTATTTTTAGTAGCTGGGAAAGCACCGTTCCTCAGTGTGACTTTTTCTTTTTTATTCGGTTTTTATCTGTGTTATAATTTAGATCCACAGCATGATTTCCCATGTCAATCCTTTATACACTTGAGTCAGGCAACTAGGCAAGGCTAAATGACAACATTATTTGAAATTTGGCAAAGAAATGTTGTTGTCCAAGTTTATAAACAGGTCACTATGAAAACTTACATTTTATTTTAAGCTTATGACTAGCCAAACCTTTTTCTTGTTTTGGATAGATTAGGAAAGGGTTCAATCCTTTATCAAGTTGGGTTTTACAATTTGTGTCCCACTGGGAGGTTTCACTTCAATTTCTGTCCTGGAGGTTCAACAGGAAGGAGATGAAACTACCCTTAAGTAAAATAAATTCTCATCAAAAGACTACTACACACCTTGTACAGCTCCGGTTGGAGCCTCTGTACTAACAATCCGATGCTAGTACAGCAATTTCCTCTGCTAAGCTGACAGGGACCCCCCCCCCCCCCCCGGGACACTCCGGTCAGCCAATTACTGAGAGTGCTGATCAGGAGCCAGTTGGCTGCTGGTTCTCCAGCATGGACGCTCAACAGGAGCCGGCCAATCGGCTGGCTTTGGTCGGACCAGCTGCCATACACACGGGCCGAATGTCTTTTATTGAACCGGCCAATATTGACAGACATCTGAGCATTTATTCCCATTGGACGATCTGTACCTCTTGTTGTAGTGGCAAGGTGGGAAATAGAACAGAGAATCTCCCCGGTGGGGATACAAACAGGAATAAAAAAGTAACCCTCATCACTCAATCCAAAACTGTCAAATTAAGGTTTTCCTTTACATATACTTTAACTTGTCAAATATCCAGTTCAGATTCTTTATTAGGTTTAAACGCATGATTGCCAGTGTAGGTTCTGCAGTCTTTGTGAGTGTGTGGGATGGCTTTTTCTTTTTTTTAAAAAACGGTTCCTATTATATTTACTTAAAGGAGAAGTATGGTCAAAGGAGAAGTATGGTCAAAGCTCTTTTGGCCACACTTCTCATGTCACATGGATGCAGAACTAAGTGCACTTCTGTGACCCAGATTCTGCTGACAGAACTAAAGGCCGCTGTTGGCTGACAACACAGAGCTGGTCCAGGCTCTGCAGGGATCCTGACAATAATGTTGAGATCCATCCAGATGCTTGAATGGCAGCTAAATCAGCCTCTCATCACACTGCTGAGAGCATGAACCAGCTGTTCCTACCCCCTGCACAGCCCTGCACTTCAGTAAACACTGGAGGGGAGGAGCAGAAAGCCAGTGACTGACAGTCATTGCACTCTGCTCATTGAAGACCAAGAACTGACCGGTCAGCGGTCATGTGATCAGTTCTCAGCACACTGATGCTGCATCCACATTGGTTAGTATATGGGTTTGTTTTTTGTAGTCCCATACTTCTCTTTTAAAAAATAAACAAATCTCTTGCTCTGAAACCATGTAAGGAATAAATAATTATGTAGACCGACTTGTGAAAATGATAGTGGTTTGGTCTGATCTTGATTATTTGGTCCAATAATTTCTCACTTACTGACCTAAAGCATGTAAACAGATTAGGCATTTTGACTTCAATGTCTTTAAAATCTGGACAGAATAAAATCAGCATTTTCAAAAATATCTAATAATTATACAGTATAAGTTTCCTCTACTTTTATTATGAACTTACTGAAAATGTGTAAAAGTCAATTCCACACGATACCCTCTTGCTGTCTCAATTTCCCATATGCATAAACTATTAGATGAATAATTGTTGGGGAAATTTGGGCTGGTTATGACCCCAGAAAACTGTGTGATGCGACCTCCACAGCTGGTGTAATTCCCTGTGATATACAAAATAAGATACCAAAAGGCATTGTATTCTATAAATCCCAATAAACGAAAAATAAAAAAATTCAAAAATTACTACATACGTGTAGTCCATGATGGAGATGTTGTATTCACTGTAAATTAAGTACATATTTCATTGTCAAATTGTTAGATGGAATGGCTGAGATAAAACGTGTTCTTAAATAAAAAATGTATTAATATTTTATACTGCATAATCTATTAGGAAAATACATTAACTATACATTTATCATTCTTATTATGAATATTAATCGATAGATGGAGAGACAGACATAAAATAACTGAATACCAAATAAGACAAACATGCAAATAAATGTATGTACCTGCTGGCAAACCTGGGTATGTTGGATGTTCTGTAAGAAAATACATATTTTTAATGAACATCATGAAATACTTTCTTACATAGACAAACATAAAACAATGTGAATATCAAATATACATGATGTTTTGAAGGCTAGGTTCACCTTTTTTTCCCTTAAATTCCAGCTCTCCTATGTACCAATATACCATGAATGTACTTCTTTTGCAGAAATAAAAAAGCTTTCTTTTTATCCTACACAGCCCTTACCTTCTCCATTTTTCCCTTGACCGACCTTATGACATGACACAGTAAGGATTTCTCCAGCTGACACACAAACTGCATCATCTGCCCTCCTACTTCAGGAGATCACTGCCTCCCACCTCTGCAGGTGCACGTTTTTAAATAAATCACTGTTCCCACTTAATATACAGGAATCAATTTTCTTTTTACCCCAAGCTGGCCATACATTATATAATATTTTTAGTTATTTCCTTTACATTTACCCTCACCTATGTAGTGCAGGGGCCTGCCTGATTGCATTCAAAATGGAACGTGTTTAGGTTTGACCTCATATAAGGTTTTGGTAAATCTAAAGGAAAATTGAACATACAATTTTTATAATATATGGCCAGCCTTACTTTCATCTTGCAATGATCGTTTATTTGGCAGAGTATGCAGGAGCTGAGTGATCAGATAACAGTCTATGTGGGTGGAGCTTTAGTATTGAAAACAGTTAATGTGGGTCCTGAGTTTTGTAAAGCCCACCATACACTATGCAATCTGATTGTACAATCCCTTTTAGATCAACCATCAACTATGTAGTGTAAGGGCCTGTCTGATTGGATACAGATTGAATGGATAGATAGGTGGGTCCTCCTATTACATAGTTCTAATAAATATATAGGGAATTGTACAGAGATTATACAATCAGACTGCAATGGGTATGGCCAGCCTTGTACAAGTACAAAGGAGGGAGTGAATAGAAACACTTAAGGCCCGTACACACGATAAAAAAATCTGTGCGGAAAATTCGTCCGACGTGCTGATTTTTGGATTGTTAGTATGGTGCTTTCGACAGCCAAATCCAACTTTTCGGCTGACAAAACCCTGATGTGCAGGCTATATAATTTTTGTTGTCCGTAATACAACGTCCGATTTTTGTCTCATTAGTACAGATTTTGACAGAAAAAAATCTTAAGAGCAAGACTAGGCATGCTCAGAGACAAAAGAACACATACAAAACAATCCAACACATGACATCACTTCTGAAGTAGAATTCTGTTGTACGGGAAAATTCGTTTGAAAATAACCTCTTCACTTTCCACATCAGACTAGCATGCAACAAAAAACGGACAACAGATCGTTCGATAATCTGATCGTGTGTACGGGGCTTTAGCTGTCAAGCCCCATTCACATCTCTGCATAGCGGAAACTCACACTCCTGCATGCACCTTTTTCGGGGCGTTTTAGAGCATTTTCGCTCATCACACATAGGGCATCCTATTCAACAATTGCCCCAAAGAAGCACCAGGAACTCTTTTATAGAGCGGAATGTGGTATGTTTTTTTTACTGAGCTTTTCGGTCTGTTTGCAGTGTGATTCTGAAACACACAACAAAGCATGCTTTTTCTGTGCAGTTTGCCATGCATACAAAAATGCACAGATGTTAATGGAGCCTCAGTGTTCTTCTCCAATTTCACCTTCAGGCCCCATTCACATCTAGCGTAGTGAGAGTGCATGGTTTTGGCTTGCTTCTCCTGTGACACGAATAGGGCAGCCTGTTGATTCCAATAGACTGCACTACACGTGGCAAAATAGCTCATGGGAAACTTTGGCATGCTGTGGGCTGCAGGTTTTTTACTGTGCATTTTGCTGCGCTTGTTACTCTCTTTTAACGTGGCAAAATGCATTTGCTTCTGTGGTTGGTATGCCGTTAACAATTAATGGCACCAAAAGTGCAAGTAGTTAATTTTAGATATATAAAGGTGGCCATACATTATACAATCAGATTGTACAATCTCTGTATGATCTCCTTTAGATTTACTACAACTATATAATAGGAGGACATACCATCTATCCAATCTCTCTGTAACCAATGAGGCAGTCCCTTGCATTACATAGTTGATGGAAGGGCTTTTTTTTTCTAAGAGAATAGGTGCAGGAACTCCCCCTTCTGAGTCACTTCTTACCCACCTCTGAGCAACATCCTTTGGTTCCACCCCCTACCCACCTCCCTGTACCACCCCTTTTAGAGACTACAGAAGTATAATTTTGTGGTGATAAGTAATATTTGTTAATAACAAGAAAAGCAGTACAGTAGATACCCAGCAGCAATAGACCCTTCCCAGCAGCAATAGATTCCCCCAGCAACAATAGACCCCCCAGAAAAAATTGACTCCAACAACAATAGACCCCCTTTAGCAACAACAGATTTCCCAGCATCAATAGACTTCAACAGCCAGCAACAATAGACCACTCCCTCAACAGTAGGTCCCTTCTATCAACAATTGACCCCTAGCAACATAAGCCCAACCACCAGCAACTATAGGCCTTCTCTCAACAGTAGATCCCTTTCAGCAACAACTGGCCCCACCAGCAACATAAGTCCCCCTCAGCAACAATAATCTCTGCCTCTGCCATGCAAAAATAGATACACTTCAGAAACAATAAATCCCCCAGAAGTCAGCATCAATAGACTCTCCAGCACACCCCAGAACCCCTTTCCATTACATTCAGCACGGGAGGTGCCGGAACAGCGTTCCCCCACGTTCCTGCTGAAAAAAGCCCTGGTTGATGGTATATCTACAGGAGATTGTGCAATCAGATTGTATACTGTATGGTGAGCTTTACAGAACCCAGGATATAATGTGTATGTGGATGCCAGTGTGTTTAGTGAGAGCAGTGTCAATGATTGCATTTAAAAAACGTGCACCTGCAGAGGTGGGAGGTAGTGATCTCCTGGAGTAGGAGGGTAGATGGTGCAGCGTGTGTGTTAATGTGACTAATTCCTTATGTGGTTATCTAGAAATTAGAGGCATTCTGGCTCTTTTATGGTGTTTACAAAAAGTTATTTTAGTCATTCCCTGGTAACTGTTGTATGCATTTTAACGTTTAAAATGACCCTTTCATGCCATACAAATAAATCTAAAATCCCTATAACTGAAAAAATAGGGGTCAGTAGAATACCAGTAAGTATTTGGGGAATCAGGAAAATTGACAGGTTTGTTGGTAATTGAGCCGACTATCACATTGAGTTTCTCTTGAATGAAGCAGATTATTAGCTGCATGAGCGGTGGAAAAGATAAGTATTCAGTCTCTCCTTTTACAGGTATAGCTGTTTCTATTTATTTCTAATGACAGTGTCACTTTAACTATAGCCATGAAGCAGGACGTGGAGGCAAACAACTAAATACAAATCTGAAATACATATTTGAAAATTGTTTTATCTGCCAAATGACTTGCAATTTTGTGCAGCCAGTTTTCTTGATCCCTTCCCAGGGAACACAGCCAGATCATCAACCTTTACTTCTGCAGCACAGCTTAGATATAAACACTGAGCCAAAATATAGCCACAGTTTGCTGACTAGAAATGAAGAAGCGGCAGCACCACATACAGTAGATTACACCATCTCCTTTTTCTCTGTTCTTTCTCCTCCTGTTAATGTGTTCACTTTTACATATGTGCATGCCGCAGGTCCTGATTGGCTGCTTGTGCTGGCCCTCCTTTATATTCTGAGCATTCATATTCATCAACATATTCAGGTACTTATGCTGGCCATAGACTATATGAAAAATCGTTTAAACTAATTTTCGAAAAACGAACACTTGGTCGTGCCATCATGTAATGACCGAATTTTGATTGATAAATCATTCAATGGACATAAATGAATCAGTTTTTCTTTCATTTTGTCACATATACCTAGTGCAAAAGTTCGGGCGAGAACACGTTTACCTTTCAATTTATTGTTCATTCAGCAGAATTTTCCAAACTGTTTCTTCATTTTTTTTTTCAACTCTGAAAAGTTAAACCTGATTTACTATTTGTGCCTATTAATTGGACGAAAAAACAAATGAACGGACCAAGTGACAGATTTTGAAACGATTTTTCGGCTAGTGTAGGGCCAGCAATACTCTAGTTGCATTCAAAAATAGAGCAAAATAAATATTTGAGCACATAATTGAATCTTTTTTTGTTACACAAAAGTTCAGCATTAAAGAAAATTTCTTCCCAGGGTATCATACAGACCTGTGAGAACTCAGTAGCCTATAGAAGCTTCAAATAATGAATGTATTTCTTAGAACTCCGCTAGCTTAAATGTATTGACCCCCCAATAATTTGGTAGACCCATGTGGAGGTTCTGATCCCCCCACTGCCCAGTAATAATGTTTAGTCACAGTGACCAGCTGAAGTAATGCACCAAAATACCGCCACTATATCTAACTTACTACCTATCTCTTCTTAGTGTGACATCGCTTGCTCCTGCTCACTTTTCTCTTGCTTATTACTTGGCAATGACATCTGGAATATCAGAAAAAAAAAAACGTTCTGCCTTGTCTCCTTCTTTCCTGCAAGGGCCACAGTCCTGCTTTACTTTTACAGATTTGTATAGTTAATGAATAAATGCAATCATATTACCTGTGGAACCATTTACAAGGGCATTTTGAGAATCTAAAATAATAAACATATGATTAGTTAGTGAAATGGGTGAATATGACAATACAAGAAAAATGCTGATACTAACATGACATTTTTTTTTTTTTTTTTTACATACTTCGAAGTTCCATATCTTGGAGCGAATTACAAGACACAGGTGGTATATTCATAGACCCTGGGTTATAGGATGCTGCCTTCAGGTGATTGGACACTGGCAAAACTTTTCTGGATTCGCCCCTTTTTATCTCATAAAGGCAATCATTATCTTTGAGGATTCTATGCAAAAGTGCCTTACCAAGCAGGCATCCTCCCTTGTGGAGAGAAATCTAACACAGCCATGGTGTCTGCTTCATTCCCCTCCATGTCTGTGTCTATTAGAGCAAGCATTTCAGTTTCCAACTCCAGTGGGGACAGAGGGGGTGGAGAAGGAGCCTGGCGCTTTTGAGCTATGAACAGTGGTGCCTGTATCAAAGCCATAAGTTGTCCAGGAAAGTCTGACATAGTTGCAGAAAGTTTTCCTTGGTCAGGTAGGCCACTTCTTGCGTACCTGAGATATGCCTAGAACTGGATGCAGAGACCAGTGTTAAAATAGAATACTGCTCCAGAAGCATTGTCACTCTGAGTGGTTTGAGTTTCTTGCAGGCTTTCGGCAGAGTGTATATTTATCTGGCATGGTTCCCTTGCACCTGGTCTCTGCCATTGCTATAAGTGAGGGTATTCCTGGTCTGGTGGGTATGGCTCCCAAGGTTTTACTGAGATGGCAGCAATCAGTATACACTGCTTCTATTGCTTTAGTAAAAGACAGTGAGGAGTTGATCGATTAATCTAAAATAAAATAATAACTAATAAGGCATAGAAGGATTTCTTTGTAGGGGAGAAGAGGTCCATCACCTAAGGACACTGAAAAAACTGAGGTCTAACAGAGTGAAGTAGGGTGATAGGGATACACGCAGCTGGCATGTCCAATCACCTGAAGGTAGCAGCAAGCAGTGCTGTATGTCCTGCACGATATAATAAAATATTATACACTTTGGATAAAGCTTATTTTGCCCAATACTTCTTCTGTGAAAGGTGGCTCCAGATTACCACTGATTTCTAAGCAAAAAAGATCATGCTTTGCAACCTAGAATGAAAATGATGAAGTCAGCTAGCTTTGTAATATTTTTACTATTATCCAACCTCATACCCTAATTTAATGCAAAAGACCTGCTTTCAAGGGTGTGTGGCCAAAAGCTGACATGGCCTTGATACTGGCAGAAAAATATCCGTCTGAATTCAAAATTATCTCCAAACCAGCTGTGGCATTTCTCTCTGAAATATTTTCCCATAATGCATATACAGAAATGTGTTGTCCCCCTTTCTATGGAGAAGAGGGGATGATCATATCTCAAAGAAATAAGCAATTTTAACATTTGCTGATACCTGATCCCAACACTAGCTGTATATTTCAAACTAAACCTACATTTCCTGAGAACATTTAGCATATCTATAAATACACTTTGGAGACAAAAAAATCATCAAACTTCATATGTAATAGTTTGTTTAAAATATATCTCTGAAAAGTTCGATAGATGCCTCTCCTTCCCTGGTAAAAGTAAAGCCTGGTGCACATGTTAATTTTTTTTTTTTTCGTTCAACCCAGCGGGCTAAACAAAAAAAAAAAAAAAAACTGAGAGGTTGCCGTACTAACTATGGATTGTTAGTACAGCAATCTCCCCACCTGTGCTATTGTGTTCTGACAGAGAATGCCCCCCCCTCCCGCCAAAACACACCGGTCATCGCTCACAGCAATTGGCTGCATGTGCTGATCAGATGCCAATTGGTTGCTGGTTTTCCAGGATGCTTGTTCTAAAAAGTCGGTCCTGAGATTGGCTTCTGTCAGACAAGCAGCTGTACACATGGGCCGAAAGTCAGCCGGTTTCTACTGTAATGGCTGATTTTGGCATATATTTGGCCCGTGTGTATGGGTCTTAACTGTCACCTTCATGATCTGTGTTGATACTATACAGCCACTAGCAGAAAATATTGTCTATTGTGAGGTCTGGCAATGGACATTACATTGTCGTGTATTAAATGAACACTGTGACTTTTAGCCATCATTGATCTGGAAAGAACAAAATAATATAAATAAATTAGCAATTAAAAATAATGCAAGAATTAATGTCTTGAAAGTGTTTTTCTATTATTTAAATAAAGTATGGCTATCTGTGGCTCTGTATCTGCTATGTATATTAAGGGGCCTTTGGAGGGCTTTGTGTACTGTTTCTTTATTTTTTTTTTTTTAAGAAGCTAGCAAAGAATGTCATATGCTGGTTTTTTAAACGTATTTGTTTTTCTTTGTAAATTCCAATTTTGTTGTAGCACATCCTACAGCAAGAATAAAAAAAATGCATATAGTCCGCCTCAAAATACATATCAGACCCTTTAAGTCTCATGAAAAGAAAAAAAAAACAGCTTCCTTTACAAAACAATTAGTGCATTTTTGTAGTGGAAAATATTTTATTTCAAAAGCTAAACCAGGTAAATTTTAGTTAAGGTATGTTAAACTGATTTTGCTGTATGTCATTTTTACTTGTTGAATCCTGGCGAATTTCCACCAGTTTGGGTTGACTTACCAGATTGTGATGACTCTTGATAATGAATTCTGGCCATTTTTAGGGCTAATAGGAAAGCGATTGTAAAAAAAAAAAAGTGCAAAGGGAACTGGATACTGCCATGGGGGACATGTATCAATGCAAAAAAAAAAAAATGTGTGTGTGCGTATATATATATATACAATGTGTAGAAATATTGTACAGTGGCTTGCAAGTATGTAAGCATCTTGGCTAGGCTGCAGTATAAGAGGAAGGAAGTGTATTATTTCAAATGAAATAAAAGTATATCAATTCCTGTGTTCCAGCTTTAGGTTTGCAGCGTATTCTGATGCTCTGGCACTGGTAAAGTACCGTATTTTCCAGCGTATAAGACGACTGGGCGTATAAGACGACCCCCCTAATTTTCAAGTTAAAACATAGGTTTTGGGTTATACTCGCCATATAAGACTACCCCCCTTCCGAAGCAAGGCAATACCACCTATTTCTCATAGATCTCCAAGGTACCCTAGTACTGTAATACATGTAATGTCTCATAATATCTCCAAGATACCCTAAGTATTACCAGTAGATGTAATCTCAAGACGCTGGCTGTGCGGGAATCCTGGGTATACCAGTACAGGATTCCCACACAGCCAGCGTTTTGAGAGATTACATCTACCAGTAATCCTTATACTTAGGTTACCTTGGAGATATTATACTCGGCGTATAAGACGACCCCCCATGTTTGGGGGATTTTTTTGAGGTTCAAAAGTAGTCTCATACGCCAGAAAATACAGTACCATGCAATTTTTCCACAGCTGGACCCCAACTGCAAAATTTGTAAGGTTTTCTGGATCCTGTGTTACACTATGAGGATAGCAGTCAGGGTGTGCCTAGGGTCCTAATAGACCACAGGCACCTCTGGGCACACAGATTAAAATGTTAAATGGGCTGGTAGGATATCAAGATGATCACATTTGGCCTTGATTCACTGCTGCGGTGCAGACACTGCGTGTAATTCGCACAGGAATCGCAGCTCATTCCTGTGCAAATTACATGCTGTGTCTCTGGGGTGCAACTGGAGCCATGGATTTGGATGGCTTTAATCACACTGCATTTGCACCAAACTGGTGCAGGACCCTTTTTTGTCCGCACCAGAATTGGATCGCATGGGTGTTTACACCTATGCAATCTGATTCTGTAAATTTGGCTGTGTTTTTTGCAAACTGATTGCGGGGTGTCATTAACTTAACAAACACAATCAATTCGCATGAACAGGTTTGCGATTTAGATGCGATGCGGAATTCGCTGTGAATTCGCACAGCATCTAGTGTGAACCTAGGCTTAGACGAGCAGAATGAAAAAAATTTGTTTAGTTTCAGGTAAATTATGTTTCTAATTTAATTTTGTTAAATTATGTCATTTTAATTTTTTTATTTATTTATTTCTAGCAACTACATCATCTTCATAGATGTACATCATCTCTCCTTGTATACTAATAGAAAAAGAGAAAATTATAGAAGATGCAAACACCATTTCAATCAATCCCCTCTCATGCTCACCATCTCTCTCCCCCCCCCCCCCCCCATATCCCACCCCTGTTGCCATTAGTCTTTGTTGCCTTTACCTAATTACTTCTCCTCAGCCTTCCATCATTTCCTCAATATAACTTCTATTTTTTTTTTAACTCTCTCCAAGTCCCCCAGATTTTTTCATGTCTATCTAATCCCTCTTTATCTTTATGACTTAAGTATTCAATTTCTTGTATGAATTCCTCTCTCCTAAACCACTCTTTGATTGTTGGGGCCTCAGGTTCCTGCCATTTCTTTGGTGTTGCTCCTTTAGCTGCCACTAGCAGACTGGGGGATCAATGTCTTTCTATATTGTTTAATTGATTCTTTTACATTATGGAATAAACACACCCATGGATCGTCTTTGATCTCAACTCCTACTATATCTTTCATTAGCTGCCAAATCTTTTGCCAATATTCCACTATCTTTGGGCATTCCCACCATATATGGGTCATTGTATCGCTCTGGGAACAACCCCCCCCCCAACACAAAGGGGATTTTTTTTCGGTGTTTATATGGATAGCCAGAAACACTGTTAAATTGTGTATCTTCTGAATACTAGCTTTAATATTCATTTCTATTTTGCTTTTGAGTGAAAATTGTTTAGGTGTGGCGGGTGCTGCACATCACTCCCGGCCATGCCAAGCTGACCGAGGTTCTCACTGAAGATACAGAGTGCCTACCAGCAGCTGCGTGGGAATTTCCCCCCTCCCTCTCCTCCTCTCACTCTGCAGTGAGTGAGAGGAATTCCCAGACACTCAGTACCCTCCCCTGTTTCTCATTTGCAGAAAGCTAGCCAATCCAGGGAGGACTGAAGAACTGCAAAGAACTCTGGGACATGTAGTTCCCAACACAGGTGGCTCCATTCTAACCACTGGGGACAGGACTACACACACCAGCATTCTCTGGCAAGAAAGGAATGAAGGACACCCATTTTGTCTGCTGAGGAGAATTCAGTTACCAAGAGGCAGGAGAAGAGACTGGACCCAGGGGAGAGGTGTTGCCACCCGGGTCAGTCCACCGCCTTGTTTTAGGCATCCACGGCCAGTTGCGGACATCCAGCCTGAGAGAGGGGGATCCCAGATGCATATCCTGGCGTACCTGCACCGACGGCTGTGAAGCATTCCAGTGCAAGGTGACTAGTCGGGTTACCAGAAGAGCCTGCCTATTCCAGGACGTTCATTTGGGCCTTGACCGCAGGATTGGTGAGAGCGCCAATGGCTTGCCCATCTGCAGGAAACAAGGACACTGCACACAGACAGAGTTACTTCACTTTGTCCTCACTTGCCAGAACCTGGGTCCTTTTGAAGCCCTGTTAAGCAGTCACAGTGTCTGCCTTGCTATCAGGATACTGTCAGCATACCACAGTTACACTTTGCCAAGCAGGAGTTCTAAGTGCACCAACTAAAGTGGCTATCTGAAGATACAAGGCCTCAACCTTCTTCCAAGGGACTGAAGTTACTGGTGCCATACGGGCACGCGCACACACATACTCAGGGCTCTGCATATGTAGTGTGTGTGCACGGTAGTCTGACTTGGGAGTTAAGCCACTAAGCACTGAATTAGTTACAGTGTTTGCAGTTGGGCCTGTGGTGTCAGGGGATAGAAGAGAGAAGTCTGACATAGAAGAAAGTCATTCTTCTGCTCTCCTGCTGCCTGGACTCATAGCGCCAATTTAGGTAGAGGAAACCAAGCTTGTGCAGGGTTATTATATTGTGGTTCATTGTTGTTTAAGTGCTTGCCTCTGCTTCTGGGGGTAATTTATTGTTGTGGAATCCCCTAGAAGCAGCCTGATATAATACATCAAGTTTTATTACTTTTAATATCAGTGATTGTTCTTCAGCAAATTCATTCAAGAATACACTGTTGCTGTCTGTTATTTTTACACTTTATAGTAAAGACATTTCTGTGTTTTATCATAACGTGCGTGTTTTCATTGGTCTTTCTACTTACACTATTGCCAGGTGTGCCAGAGGGTCGGAGATTGTTCTTAGGGTTGAGAGGCTGAGTGCGGAACCCGTTTTACTTAAGCAGCTCCTGCGGGGGTGGCGCTACATAGGTGATGCTAATTTCCAGTTGATGAGAAAAGTTGCTATATAATGAATGTGATCAGAACCTGATTTTCATGCTTGCCCTACCTGATGATCTTAATAGATTCAAAACATTGTTATTTTTGTTATTTTGATGTCTCCGTGATGAGTTTTTACTCTCTTAATAAATAAACAAGGTGCTGCAGATTGGATTTTTTCTGGTTTTCTTTATACTGGAGTCTGGGTGATCTCCACTGCCTGCTCTGCATCTGAAGAATCAAGTTACAGTCCTGACCTGTCTGTGTAATAAATATATATATATATATATATATATATATATATATATATATATATATATATATATATATATATATATATAATATAATCATATTAATAAAAAAAAGCAATAACAAATAAGTCAAATCTGAACCTCATTCCTAGTCATCATTCACGTTCAGCTATGTTCAAACTCTTGCACTTTCCATGTATTTTACATAGAGAAATGCAATTTTACTGTACATCTTGCAATAAAAAGACACTGCTTTATATGCTGTACATGTGGTGTTATAGGAGCAACAATCATATACCTGAGCAGATGACACTTGCATCTTCATAGTGTCCACAGTTATGGGAGCCCCATCCACGATGATTACATTGGTAAAGGTATTGCTCATTTCCAACACAACGCACATCATCAAGATGAATACTCCCATTACCCGGTCCAAAATGAGCATTAATTAGAGCTGCAACGCCAGACCCACATTTCAACTGTCGACATACAACATGAGCATTATCGATGTTCCATATGTCATCACATACTGTTCCCCACTCTATTCCATTATATATTTCCACACGTCCAGCACATCTGTCCAAGCCACCAACCAGTCGAATAGGGTACATTTCTAAACAAGACAAGATATTTTAGGTTTACATATATTGCAACGTGTATCACGTGTTTTCAGTGAGCACATACAGTATTTTAAATTATTATTACTGTGTACCTTGAAGATCTTTATATGATTTGTGGATCACTTCTGGGGTGTGGCTAAGCAGCTGCTGTCAGGCATTCAGGAGGTGACCCAGCCTGTTTTATTTTTCTGGACAGCAATGTACACTGAGGCTAATGAACTGCAACTGCGAGCCAAGTGTTAGACATGTGTGATAAAGTGCTGTAAATT
Organism: Pelophylax lessonae; assembly: GCF_965119305.1. Classification (NCBI taxonomy): domain Eukaryota; kingdom Metazoa; phylum Chordata; class Amphibia; order Anura; family Ranidae; genus Pelophylax; species Pelophylax lessonae. The sequence continues at coordinate 464,215,153 of NC_138770.1, read as the reverse complement.
AAGAATGCTTTCAGAAATAGAAGTGCTAATAGTTTATTTTTATCAATTAACAAAATGAGTAAAAAAAAAATAAATGAACAGAAGTCCAAATCAAAACAATATTAGATGTGACCACACCTTGCCTTCAAAACAGCATCAATTCTTCTACGTATACCTGCACACAGTTTTTGAAGGAACTCAGCAGGTAGGTTGCTCCAAACATCTTGGAGAACCAAGCACAGATCCTCTGTGGATGTGGGCTGCCTCAAATCCTTCTGTTTCTTCATGTAATCCCAGACAGACTTGATGACGTTGAGACCAGGGCCCTATGGGAGTCAAACTATCACTTCAAGGACTCCTTGTTCTTTACTCTGAAGATAGTGCATGGTGTGCTTTAATGCTGAGAAATACAGGCAGATAATTATCATACCATACCATCAAGGAGGCATGTGATTGGCCCTAAACTTATTCTGCAGCAAGACAATGACCCCAAGCATACAGCCAATGTCATTAGAACTATCTTCAGAGTAAAGCCCCGTACACACGTACCGATTGTCGGCCGCAAATATTCGGCCGCCGACCGATCAGCCGATTGTAGGCTTGTTAGTATGATGCTTCTGACAGCCGACAGCGCATTTTCGGCCGAACAGAATCTGTCGTGCAGGCATTAAAATTTTTGTAGGCCAACACCAGAATGGCCGATTGTTCGCCAGTCAGTACAGATTTCGGCCGACAGACAGCAGATTTGCAAGACTGGGCATGTTCAGAAAAGAAAAAAAAACACGGAAAGTCAACCATCACATGACATCACTTCTGCAGTCGGCTGTTGTTGGCCGACAAAAGTCGTGTGCAGTCTTTTGCACTTTTCAGCGGACAGGACAGCCCTGGACAAAAGACGGGCTGATCGTTCGGCCGACGATCGGTACGTGTGTGCGGGGCTTTAAGATAACAAAGAGTCCTGGAAGTGATGATTTGACCCCCACAGAGCCCTCATTCAAATATCATTGAGTCTGTCTATGATTACATGAAGAGACAGAAGGATTTGAGCCAGCCTAAAGCCCCGTACACATGCACAGATTGTTGGCCAACCGATCGGCCGTCTTTTGTCCGGTGTTGTTTGTTGGTTGAAATGTGCTCTAGACTTGCACTGGACTTTTGTTGGCCAACAAACACCAACTTCAGAAGTGATGCCATGTGATGGTTTACTTTCCGTGTGATTTTTCTTCTCTGAGTCTTGCTCATCTGATTTTTGTCTGCCGAAATCTGTACTGACTGAGGAACAATCGGCCATTCTTTGTTGGCCAACAAAAATTTTATAGCATGCACACCAGATTTATTTCAGCCGAAAATTCGCAGTTGGTTGTCAGAAGCATCATACTAACAAGCCTACAATCGGCAGATCGGACATTGGCCAACAATTTACGGCCAACAATCTGTGCGTGTGTACGGGGCTTTAATCCATAAGAGATCTGCGGTCAGTTCTCAAAGATGTTTGGAACAACCTACCTGCCCAGTAGAATTGATGCTGTTTTGAAGGCAAGGGTAGTCACACCAATATTGATTAGATTTGGATTTCTCCTCTGTTTATTTACTTTTTTTTATTAAAAAAATAAACCATGGACATTTCTATTTCTGAAAGCATTCCTAATTTACAGCATTTTTTTACAGCAATTTTTCACACTTGCCTAAAACGTTTGCACAGTACTGTGTATATACAGTATGTATATTTTTAGTTTTGGTTCCTTTCCCTAGTCTGTTGACATAGCACTGCGAGAGAGAGGAGACGTTTTGTGTCACACGCTGCAGCTCTGGCAAGGGTATCAGTGGATCATGTTTGAGGCTGATGAAGGATTGCGTTCTTTTAGTTTTAATTTCTACATCTAAATTAAGTGATTCATTTTTCTAGTCTGGGCACTTCCCCACTGACATTGTTTTCTCGTTTGAGGTTACCTGCATCCCCTTGTGTATGGTCTAAAGAGACAATTGCAAAGATTTTAACTCTGAAAGTGGACATTGTACACACTGTGGAGATTTATACATTGAGACACCTAAACATGGTAAGCATATAAAGGTTTTTTGCTGATATGCTTTCCCTTTTATCTGCTGTTCTGGTGAGAGCTGTCTTGGTTACAATAGTCACCAGAGAAAATCACTGAATTGTGGGGGGGGGGGGGGTTGGGTTAGAAAATATTTATTTTTTTTCAAAGCTTCATAGTTGTGGTTTTATTTTTTTTTGCCTTCCTTTAGATCAACTGTAAGTATACAATTGTGTATATAGTGATTTTTCTATTTATTTATTTTTTTCTCCAATTGCTTGAGCTAGATGGACTACATAACTATGAAAATAGGTGGCGAATCCCTCCAGCGAGCACACAGACACCAATATAAAAATTATACCAACCCTTCTGTGCAAAACTAAGCTTAAATATGCTTTAAAATATCATTCTAGTAGTTAGTCTCATGCAACAAAACACTGCTATTGACATAAGCTGCTTCGGGGCACAGAAATCCACAGTGAATTTCAAATTTTAAACTATGGATTTTAATGACAAGAAAACTGTCCTTAACTTTCGTGGAAAACCATATACTGTATATATTGGCATTAACATCTAAAATTACTAATTCATGCATGCCATTTACAGTATGTATATATGAATTATTATTACCTGGAGGTGTTGAAGGTGTCGTTGTGTAACCTGCATATATTAAGAAAGGGAAAAAAAATTTCATCTGGAGGTGTCATACCTTAACATCAGTAAATAAAAAGAGAAATCTATTTAATATTATTAAAAATAAATACAATACTGTCTTTCAACTGCCTATCATAAAATTGAACAATTGTTACTAGTATATGTTCAGAGTTACACCAGTTTTTGCTCATATTTGTATACTTTTCAGGCCTTAGATGCAGTTTTTATAAGAAGGATTTGTCCCCTTTGAAGATGTTGTGCTTTAGAGTCATAGAACATCGAATCACTGTGGATTTAAATTTTTTTTTTTTTGTTTTTTTACACTACTGTATGTAGAGCAACCAACATATTGTGGGACTCTAAATCCAGAAACAACCCCATTAATCCAAAAGACACCATAAAAATAATATATATAGTTGGTAAGTTGAATAAAGCCACCAGCCCTTACAGTTCAATCTGAGTGTGTGTAAAACACTTCCATTTTTAACATCCCTGTACATAGTGTTTTACTAAGAAACACATCTAGAAACTTTTTGAATATATCTACACTCTCCGCTGACACCGCCAACTGTGGAAGGGAGTCCCACACCCGTACCACTCTAAGAGCAAAGAACCCTCAACACAGTTCAAGACTGAACCGCTTTTCCTCCAATTTCACTGTGTGGCCACATGTCTTCTTTAGAGACCTGCACTAAGTTTCCTCTCAACGCTATAGTAATCATTTAAAAATTTGTATATTGTGACCATATCCCCTCTTAAGCATCTTTACTCCAGGGAGAATAAGTTTAATGTTTGTAGTTGTCCTCACAACTGAGGTCCTCCAGCCCCTTTTTAGCTTTGTTGGCTTCTCTGGACTCTCTCTAGCTCAAGCACAACCTTCCTGAGGACATGAATAGAGGAACAGAACTGGACTGCATACTGAAGATATGGACAAAGGAGAGTTTTGTATAGAGGTAAAATTGTAGTTTTATCTCTTGAATAAATACTATTTTTAATGCATGTTCTCCTGGCCTTGCTTACTGCAGCTTGGCAACGCATGCTATTGCTAAGTCTGTGATCCACAAGAACCCCCAGATCCTTTTCTTTGCTCGATTCCCCCAGGGGTTCTCCCTCTTGCATGTAATTTGCTTTCACATTTTTAGCTTCTAAGTGCATTACTTTACATTGCTCTAGATTGAGCTTCATTTACGATTTAGCTGCCCACCTCTCGATTTTCTTGAGGTCTTCTTGTAAAGTTTTTATATAAAGAGCAAGTATCGGTATATAAAAATGTGAATGCAAAACAAAATAGATATCTGAGCCTATATCTACTCACAGTATATAAATGAACCTAATACTGCAGGAAAAATAAGTACATATATATATATATATATATATATGTGTATATATATATATATATATATATATATATATATATATATATATATATAATCTACACATACATACATATACACAGTACAGGGAATTTTTGTTTTTGTAAAGTTTACTTTTGAGATTATGAAATGTATGTTCACAATGTCCTTCCATTCATTTTTATAGTGGATCAGTTTTAAGTTGCATTTGTATTACACATTTAGAAAAGGTATGGTTTCCGTAACATTCTGACACCAAAAACTCAATTTGTTTTCTACATTTTCAGGTAAGAACACAGCTGTTATTTCACTTGGAAGCCTTTAGTTAACGAATTGTTTCACAAAATATTAATAATATTTAATCTGTTACCTGCTGGAAATGATGAAAAAACAGCACGAAATCCAGACATTTCAACAGAACTATCACTTCTAAATTCAATGCTGATGAAATTAGATGATGAGGAGTATCTGTAGTAAGTATAGTTTGAAGGATAACAAAGCGTTGCTAAAAGTGTAGCATTTTGGCGATGTCCATCATACACCTTCACCCAGTCAAATATACAGTTATTCGATGCTTCTAATCTAATAATAAAACACAGAATAGAAGTGAATGCTGGCCCATACAAACGTAAGACAAAGAACAAACTAAAACGAAAGGCTGCTATAAATATAAAGAGACCAGTATAAAGCAGGTCAAACTTGCTATTTTACTGTTTTTTTTATTTATTTATTTATTTTTTTAATGAATTATCAGTTCCAACCAGATTTAGAGGTCCTAACAATAAATATATTAAATCTATTTAGTGGATAGATTTTTAAATTTAAAAGCACAGTCCCAACATTGTTTTCTCTAAAAATGCTGCAAATATTTTATGCCACCCTACATCTGCCTTATTATATTATTTTTAGTAGCTGGGAAAGCACCGTTCCTCAGTGTGACTTTTTCTTTTTATTCGGTTTTTATCTGTGTTATAATTTAGATCCACAGCATGATTTCCCATGTCAATCCTTTATACACTTGAGTCAGGCAACTAGGCAAGACTAAATGACAAAATTATTTGAAATTTGGCAAAGAAATATTGTTGTCTAAGTTTATAAACCTGTCACTATGAAAACTTACATTTTATTTAAGTGTATGACTAGCTAAACCTTTTTCTTGTTTTGGATAGATTAGGAAAGGGTTCAATCCTTTATCAAGTTGGGTTTTACAACCTGTGTCCCACTGGGAGGTTTCACTTCAATTTCTGTCCTGGAGGTTCAACAGGAAGGAGATGAAACTACCCTTATGTAAAATAAATTCTTATCAAAAGCCTAGTACACACCTTGTACAGCTCCAGCTGGAGAATCTGTACTAACAATCCGATGTTAGTACAGCAATCTCCTCCGCTAAGCTGACAGGGCCCCGGTCAGCCAATGGCTGAGAGCGCTGATCAGGAGTCGGTCAGCTGCTGGTTCTCCAGCATGGAATTTCAACAGAAGCTGGCTTTGATCGGACCAGCTGCCATACACACGGGCCGAATGTCTTTTATTGAACCGGCCAATATTGCCAGACATATGAGCATTTATTTTCCATTGGACGATCTGTACCTCTTGTTGTAGTGGCAAGGTGGGCAATAGAACAGAGAATCTCCCCGGTGGGGATACAAACAGGAATAAAAAAGAAACCCTCATCACTCAATCCAGAACTGTCAAATTAAGGTTTTTCTTTACATATACTTTAACTTGTCAAATATCCAGTTCAAATTCTTTATTAGGTTTAAACGCATGATTGCCAGTGTAGCTTCTGCAGTCTTTGTGAGTGTGTGGGATGGCTTTTCTTTTTCTTTAACAAGTAAAAAACTGTCCATATTATATTTACTTAAAGGAGAAGTATGATAAAATAAAACCAAAATGAAGGCACTTGGTCCAAAAAAAAACAAAAAAAATATATCTGCTGCCCTAGGGTTTTAAAAGTGTAAAACTGATAAATAGGTGTAAGAGTGACAGGTGTAAGGGCGCTGATATAAATACTAAAATAGCTGATATGTGAATAATTGAAAAAACACTTGCAATAACTATAGATATGAACCATTAAAACTCAAGGTAATAAAGTGCATGTGCTCAGCAGTGATACATATATGCATGAATCAGATAAATAAATATATCCCAAAATGCAGGTGCAAATGTGTACAAATCACGCAACAAATCGCATCTAATAGTATATAATATCAACTTAAATTAAAGTGTAAATGTGTGACACTAATAGTCAAAATGTTATGACTCAATAGTAACAAATGTGAATAAATCAAATGTGATATTATTAAAGTGCTAAAAGGTGCTCTCATGAACCAAAGTCCATATAGTGATTGTAGAGGTGGACAAAAATATATTGTAGGTGAGCTATATTCATCCAGTGTACTCAATCAGTGATCCGGTGATCCAGTGAGCAGATGGTGAACAATATGTATGTGCTCTCCAGAAAGAAGTGGGTCTCACATACCCTGCAGGCTTTGAATAGTAAATGAATGACTTTCAATCCTCCTCCATCAACCACTTTCCATAAATATTGGGTATGGCATTCATATGGCTCCGGGGGAAAACATACACCACTTATCTCTCTGCAAATAGTGCTCCAGAAACTGGTATATGATCCCTAAACAGCAGTCTCAATGGAGGGATATAGGAGACAGGAAGCCCAGGATAGTGTAATAACGTTTAATACATGAAAATCTAATAATAAAAAAATGGGGTGTTTACATATTCAGGTGCTTTCCTAGCACCAAAAAAAAGGCTGTTAGATATTACAGACCGCCGCTGATCCTGTCTTCCGGCAGGTATAACTTCAGAGATGTCCAGGAGTCAATGGAGGCGATAGCGTGCGTGCCGCACTGCGCTCCACCACCGGTAGGGGGCGTTTACGGGTCAATAGTTCAGGCTTAGACCATAATGCATTTCGCAGTATGTGCCTCTTCAGGAAGTCAGAATTTTGGGATCTATTTATTTATCTGATTCATGCATATATGTATCACTGCTGAGCACATGCACTTTATTACCTTGAGTTTTAATGGTTCATATCTATAGTTATTGAAAGGGGAAGTATGGTTAAAGGAGAAGTATGGTCAAAGCTCTTTTGGCCACACTTCTCATGTCACAATGATGCAGAACTAAGTGACTGTGACCCAGATTCTGCTGACAGAACTAAAGGCCGTTGTTGGCTGACATCACCGAGCTGGTCCAGGCTCTGCAGGGATCCTGACAATAATGTTGAGATCCATCCAGATGCCTGAATGGCAGCTGGCTCAGTCTCTCATCACACCGCTGAGAGCATGAACCAGCTGTTTCTATCCCCTGCACTTCAGTAAACACTGGAGGGGAGGAGCAGAAAGCCGGTGACTGACAGTCATTGCACTCTGCTCATTGAAGACCAAGAACTGACCGGTCAGCGGTCATGTGATCACTCAGTTCTCAGCACACTGATGCTGCATCCACATAGGTTAGTATATGTGTTTGTTTTTTTGTAGTCCCATACTTTTTCTTTTAAAAAATAAACAAATCTCTTGCTCTGATACCATGTAAGGAATAAATAATTATGTAGACAGACTTGTGAAAATGATAGTTGTTTGGTCTGATCTTGAGTATTTGGTCCAATAATTTCTCACTTACTGACCTACAGCATGTAAACAGATTAGGCATTTTGACTTCAATGTCTTTAAAATCTAGACAGAATAAAATCAGCATTTTAAAAAATATCTAGCAATTATACAGTATCTTATTACAGTATAGGTTTCCTCTACTTTTTTTTATGAACTTACTGAAAATGTGTAAAAGTCAATTCCACACGATACCCTCTTGCTGTCTCAATTTCCCATGTGCATAAACTATTAGATGAATAATTGTTGGGGAAATTTGGGCTGGTTATGACCCCAGAAAACTGTGTGATGCGACCTCCACAGCTGGTGTAATTCCCTGTGATATACAAAATAAGATAACAAAAGGCATTGTATTCTATAAATTCCAAATAAACGAAAAATAAAAAAATTACTACATACGTGTAGTCCATGATGGAGATGTTGTATTCACTGTAAATTAAGTACATATTTCATTGTCAAATTGTTAGATGGAATAGCTGAGATAAAACGTTTTCTTAAATAAAAAATGTATAAATATTTTATGCTGCATAATCTATTAGGAAAATACATTAACTATACATTTATCATTCTTATTATGAATATTAATCGATAGATGGAGAGACAGACATAAAATAACTGAATACCAAATAAGACAAACATGCAAATAAATGTATGTACCTGTTGGCAAACCTGCGTATGTTGGGTGTTCTGTAAGAAAATACATAATTTTTAATGAACATCATGAAATACTTTCTTACATAGACAAACATAAAACAATGTGAATATCAAATATACATGATGTTTTGAAGGCTAGGTGCACCTTTTTTTCCCTAAATTCCAGCTCTCCTATGTACCAATATACCATTAATGTACTTCTTTTGCAGAAATAAAAAAGCTTTCTATTTATCCTACACAGCCCTTACATTCTCCGTTATTTCCTGGACAGACCTTATGACATGATACAGGAAGGATTTCTCCAGCTGACCTCATTAACACACACCCTGCATCATCTGCCCTCCTACTTCAGAAGATCACTGCCTCCCGCCTCTGCAAGTGCACGTTTTTAAATAAATCACTGTTCCCACTAAATACACAGGTATAGAGAGGGTACCCCCAATTGTTTGGGACTGTGAATGCCACTAAACCACTGAAAAGAGTATACACTGTAGTATTTAAAAAATCAATTTTTATTTGTACACAGAAAAGAACAAAATACTAATTATACAGAAATGCATATTCCAAACAAAAAATGACTGAATATACATCAGAATTAAAATTGCATGCAAAAACAGACCATTTTTAGCACAGAAGACTCCTAGGTACAGCTGGTGGAGAGAACCGGACAGGACCCTACGCGTTTCGGGTATAATACCCTTCTTCGGGGTTCAACCAGAGTTCAAAACACTAATTGTGCCAGAGGGAGTCCTCATATGGAAAAGAATGGGCTGTTAATTAAAATGGTAATATACCAAAAGAGGAATGCCAAGTCTCCCATATACATAGTTCACTGGGAAAGGAAGAAAAGTAAAGGGTGGCTGTCAGACAATGTGCCCGTGAGCGCCACAGTGATCCAAAATCGGTCCAAGGGGATCCTTATATGAGTGTATAGACCAGGATAGATTATCTGTTGTCAGTGAATATTTTGCATGGCTAGAGGTCAACAGAGTAAGGTAGGAGTATTAATCCAATACATGGAGTATTCCAAAAAGTGGACGTCTGTATTCTCCTGTGAGAGATGGCGGCCTCTATGCAGAGCAACATCCTTTGGTTCCACCCCCTACCCACCTCCCTGTACCACCCCTTTTAGAGACTACAGAACCAAAGTATAATTTGTTGTGATAAGCAATATTTGTTAACAAGAAAAGCAGTACAGTAGATACCCAGCAGCAATAGACCCTTCCCAGCAACAATAGATTCCCCCAGCAACAATAGACCCCCCAGAAACAATGCACTCCAACAACAATAGACCCCCTTTAGCAACAACAGATTTCCCAACATCAATAGACTTCAACAGCCAGCAACAATAGACCACTCCCTCAACAGTAGGTCCCTTCTATCAACAATTTACCCCCCTAGCAACATAAGCCCAACCACCAGCAACTATAGGCCTTCTCTCAACAGTAGATCCCTTTCAGCAACATAAGCCCCCCTCAGCAACAATAATCTCTGCCTCTGCCATGAAAAAATAGATACACTTCAGAAACAATAAATACTCCAGAAGTCAGCATCAATAGACTCTCCAGCACACCCCAGAACCCCTTTCCATTACATTCAGCACAGGAGGTGCTGAAACAGCGTTCCCCCCACGTTCCTGCTGAAAAAAGCCCTGGTTGATGGTATATCTAAAGGAGATTGTGCAATCAGATTGTATACTGTATGATGCTTTACAGAACCCAGGATATAATGTGTATGTGGATGCCAGTGTGTTTAGTGAGAGCAGTGATCACTGATTGTATTTAAAAAACGTACACCTGCAGACCTTTCAATTTATTCTTCATTCAGCAAAATTCTCCATACTGTTCCTTCGATTTTTCAGCTGATTTTCTATTTGTGCCCATTAACTGGATGAAAAATGAACGAATGGACCAAATGTCAGATTTTGGAACGATTTTTCATCTAGTGTATGGCCAGCATTACTCTAGTCGCATTCAAAAATAGTGCACAATAAATATTTGAGCACATAATTGAATCAGGTTTTTTTTTTTTTTCACAAAAGTTGAGCGTTAAAGAAAATTTCTTTCCCAGGGTAACATACAAACCTGTGAAGCCATACACAGACCTGTGAGAACTCAGTAGCCTATTCAAGCTTTAAATAATAAATGTATTTCTTAGAACTCCGCTAGCTTAAATGTATTGACCCCCAATAATTTGGTAGACCCATGTGGAGGTTCTGATCCCCCCACTGCCCAGTAATAATGTTTAGTCACAGTGACCAGCTAAAGTAATGCACCAAAATACCGCCACTATATCTAACTTACTACCTATCTCTTCTTAGTGTGACATCGCTTGCTCCTGTTTACTTTTCTCTTGCTTATTACTTGGCAATGACATCAGGAATATCAGAAAAAACATTCTGCCTTGTCTCCTTCTTCCCTGCAAGGGCCACAGTCCTGCTTTACTTTTACAGATTTGTTTAGTGAATAAATTAATGCAATCATATTACCTGTGGAACCATTTACAAGTGCATTTTGAGAATCTAAAATAATGAACATATGATTAGTTAGTGAAATGTGTAAATATGACAATACAAGAAAAATGCTGATATTAACATGAAAAAATGTTTGTTTGTACTTTAAATTTCCATATCTTAGAGTGAAGTACAGAGCACAGGTGATATATTCATAGACCCTGGGTTATAGGATGCTGCCTTCAGGTGATTGGACACTGGCAAAACTTTTCTGGATTCACCCCTTTTTATCTCATAAAGGCAATCATTGAATTTGAGGATTCTATGCAAAAGTGCCTTACCAAGCAGGCATCCTCCCACGTGGAGCGAAATCTAACACAGCCATGGTGTCTGCTTCATTCCCCTCCATGTCTGTGTCTATTAGAGCAAGCATTTCAGTTCAGGGGGTGGAGAAGGAGCCTGGCGCTTTATAGCTATGAACAGTGGTGCCTGTATCAAAGCCATAAGTTGTCCAGGAAAGTCTGACATAGTTGCAGAAAGTTTTCCTTGGTCAGGTAGGCCACTTGTTGCGTACCTGAGATATTCCTAAAACTGGATGCAGAGACCAGTGTTAAAATAGAATACTGCTCCGGAAGCATTGTCACTCTGAGTGGTTTGAGTTTCTTGCAGGCTTTCGGCAGAGTGTATATTTATCTGGCATGGTTCCCTTGCACCTGGTCTCTGCCATTGCTATAAGTGAGGGTATTTCCCTGTGGGATACTCATGAAGTAGGGTGCAAAAATTGGGTAATCGTGTCTGTGAAGAAGTACACAGCAACACAAATGCTGACTATCCTGTAGTTCTGCAAAAGGGAAGGAGGAAGTGCCTAATTTTTTGTAAGGGTTCTAGGCAGAAGTGGTGGTAAAAGTTATGTTATAGGTGGTGTGATGTAATACCTAGTCATTAACCTGAGACTACACTCTAAAGGAATTTTACCGCCATGCTTGAAAACTTTTACAGCATGTAAGTGAATCATTTTTCAAAGACATTGCTGGTTTTCAGATAGTTTTAATGTAAAAACAAATACATTTCAGGATAAATAATAAGTGTAAGGCAAGTAATAGAGATATTTGGTCTCATACTTTTTGGGAGGCTACAGTATCAGTCCAATAACAGGGAGATCCCATCTTACCTGTACATGTCCCTGGTCCCTTTTCAGGGTCCACGTTTCATGCATCATCATGGGCATATCCCCGGAGTGTTCTTCAGGGTCTGGGTTCCATAGGGATGGACAATAACCAGGGACTTGTATTTCATCCTGTGGTTAACTTTGCAATATTACAGGTCATCCCCATAGTGTGGGGTCTGGGTATGGCTCCCAAGGTTTTACTGAGATTGGAGCAATCAGGATACACTGCTTCTATTGCTTTAGTAGAAGACAGTGAGGAGTTGATTGAATAATCTAAATCAAATAATAAACTAATAAGGTATAGAAGGATTTTTTTGTAGGGGAGAAGAGGTCCTTTACCTAAGGGCACTGCGAAAACTGAGGTCTAACAGAGTGAAGTAGGGTTATAGGGATACACGCAGCTGGCATGTCCAATCACCTGAAGGTAGCAGCAAGCAGTGCTGTATGTCCTGTACTATATAATAAAATATTATACACTTTGGATAAAGCTTATTTTGCCCAATACTTCTTCTGTGAATGGCGGCTCCAGATTACCACTGATTTTAAGCAAAAAAGATCATGCTTTGCAACTTAGAATGAAAATGATGACTAAGTCATCTACCTCTGTAATATTTTTACTATTATCCCCCCTCATATCCTAATTGAATACAAAAGACCTGCTCTCAAAGGTTGTGTGGCCAAAAGCTGATATGGCCTTGTTACTGGCTGAAAATTGTCCGTCTGAATTCAAAATGATCTCCAAACCAGCTGTGGCATTCCTCCCAAATATTTTCCCATAATGCATATACAGAAATGTGTTGTTCCTCTTTCTATGGAGAAGAGGGGATGATCATATTTAAATAATATAAACAATTCTAACATTTGCTGATACCTGATCCCAATTTCCTGAGAACATTTCCTGAGAACATTTAGCATATCTATGAATACACTTTGGAGACAAAAAAATGATCAAACTTGTAATATGTAATAGTTTGTTTAAAGTATATCTCTGAAAAGTTTGATAGACCCCTCTCCTTCCCTGGGAAAAGTAAACCCTGGTGCACATGTTCATTTATTTTTATTTTTTTGGTCAACCCAGCGGGCTAAACAAAAAAAAAAAAACGGAGAGGTTGCCGTACTAACTATGGATTGTTAGTACAGCAATCTCCCCACCTGTGCTATTGTGTTCTGACAGAGAACACCCCCCCCCCTGCCAAAACACACCGGTCATCGCTCACAGCAATTGGCTGCATGTGCTGATCAGATGCCGATTGGTTGCTGGTTTTCCAGGATGCTTGTTCAAAAAAAGTCGGTCCTGAGATTGGCTTCTGTCAGCCAAGCAGCTGTACACATGGGCCGAAAGTCAGCCGGTTTCTACTGTAATGGCTGATTTTGGCATATATTTGGCCCGTGTGTATGGGTCTTAACTGTCACCTTCATGATCTGTGTTGATACTATACAGCCACTAGCAGAAAATATTGTCTATTGTGATGGCTGGCAATGGACATTACATTGTCGTGTGTTAAATGAACACTATGACTTTTAGCCATCATTGATCTGGAAAGAACAAAATAATATAAATAAATTAGCAATTAAAAATAATGCAAAAATTGGGTGTATGTATATTAAGCGGCCTTTTGGAGGGCTTTGTGTACTGTTTCTTAATTTTTTTTTTTTTTTTTAAGAAGCTAGCAAAGAATGTAATTTGCTGTTTTTTTAAACTTTATCATTTGTTTTTCTTTGTAAATTCCATTTTGTTGTAGCACATCCTACAGCAAGAATAAAAAAAAAATGCATATAGTCCGCCTCAAAATGCATACCAGACCCTTTAAGTCTCAAGAAAAGAAAAAATGCGTGATCCCATTGGGTCTGGTACAGATTTTAAGGACGATCATCAGCTAATCCCTACCCTTCAGCATTGGGGATGCTTTGAAAGGGATTCCCAAAAGCACTAGTACTTGGATGCACTGGGCTCCACTGAGTGGCAAGTAGGTTGTTGCCTCCTCCATGGTAAATTCCTTTTTTAGGGCTACCTCGCAGTCCTAACTAGTTCAGCATACATGCAGGTAAAAAAGCAGTTAAATAAACATAAAATACTATTATAAATTATTTTAAGACTCTATTTTTAACTAATTTTTACTTCCAGGTTTCAATGATGCCTGAAGATGTTGTACATCCATCAAGAGTTAGCAGATCCGAGGAGGGAGGAGCAGTAGTTTTCCCTTTCTCTCCACTCAAACTTAGTTTTTAGTTTAGTTATTTTGAAAGGCTGCTGGTATTTTTTGTGTATAGTTAAAAAGATAACTTTGGAAATGCTGAATCTGTATAGAAACACAGCTTTCTTTACAAAACAATTAGTGCATTTTTGTAGGTGAAAATATTTTATTTCAAAAGCTAAACCAGGTAAATTTTAGTTAAGGTATGTTGAATGGATTTTGCTGTATGTCATGGAATGTCATTTTTACTTGTTGAATCCTGGCAAATTTCCACCAGTTTGGGTTGACTTACCAGATTGTGATGACTCTTTATAATGAATTCTGGCCATTTTTAGGGCTAATAGGAAAGCGATTTGTCAAAAAAAAAAAATTGCATAGGGAACTGGATACTGCCATGGGGGACATGTATCAATGCAAAAAAAAGAAATAAATAAATGTATATATGTGTGTGTGTATAAATATTGTACAGTGGCTTTGCAAGTATGTAAGCACCTTGGCTAGGCTGCAGTATAAGAGGAAGGAAGTGTATTATTTCAAATGAAATAAAAGTATATCAATTCCTGTGTTCCAGCTTTAGGTTTGCAGCGTATTCTGATGCTCTGGCACTGGTAAAGTATCATGCAATTTTACCACAGCTGGACCCCAACTGCAAAATTTGTAAGGTTTTCTGGATCCTGTGTTACACTATACAGATTGCAGCCAGGAGTGTTCCTAGGGTCCTAATAGACCACAGGCACCTCTGGGCACACAGATTAAAATGTTAAATGGGCTGGTGGGATATCAAGATGATCACATTTGGTCCGGGTTCACACTGCTGCGGTGCAGACACTGCGTGTAATTCGCACAGGAATCGCAGCTCATTCCTGTGCAAATTACATGCTGTTTCTCTGGGGTGCAACTTGAGCCATGGATTTGGATGGCTTTAATCACACCGCATTTGCACCAAACTGGTGCAGGACCCTTTTTTGTGCAATCTGATTCTGTAAATCTGGCTGTGCTTTGCAAACCGATTGCGGGGTGTCATTAAGGCTTCTTTCACACGGTCCGCCTCCGCAGTCGGATCCGTGTTGCTCAGCGGGGATCGATCCGCGATCCCCACTGAGCCGGGCGGATGACAGCTCCGTCTCCGCTTGCAGAGCGGAGAGGGAGGTGTCTCAGCACCCGCTGCCCTCTATGGGGGATCGGAGGAGAGCGGACCGCTTGTCCGCTCTCATCAGATCTGCTCCGCTCCGATTACTGAACGGATGGAAAAATAGGGTTTCCATCCGTCCAGATTTCAGCACAGGATTGGATGCGGATGGCAGCGGGTGTCAGCGGAGGTGACCTCCGCTGACACCTGCTGCCCCATAGAGCTGCATGGAGGATCCGATCAGATCCGCCTAAAAAACTGACAGGCAGATCTGATCGGACCGCCCGTGTGAAAGAGCCCTAACTTAACAAACACAATTGATTCGTATGAACAGGTTGTGATTTAGATGCGGTGCGGAATCCGCAGTGAATTATCTGTGAATTAGCACAGCATCTAGTGTGAACCTAGGCTTAGACGAGCAGAATGGAAAAAAATGTGTTTAGTTTCAGGTAAATTATGTTTCTAATTTCATTTTGTTAAATTATGTCATTTTAATTTTTTTATTTTTTTCAAACAACTACATCTTCATAGATGTACATCATCTCTCCTTGTAAACTAATAGAAAAAGAAAAAATTTATAGAATATGCAAACACCATTTCAATCAATCCCCTCTCACCCTCACCATCTCCCCAACCCCCATATCCCACCCCTGTTGCCATTAGTCTTTGTTGCCTTTACCTAATTACTTCTCCTCAGCCTTCCATCATTTCCTCAATATAACTTCTATATTTTTTTAACTCTCTTCAAGTCCCCCAGATCTTTTCATGTCTATCTAATCCCTCTTTATCTTTATGACTTAAGTATTCTATTTCTTGTATGAATTCCTCTCTCCTAAACCACTCTTTGATTGTTGGGGCCTCAGGTTCCTGCCATTTCTTTGGTGTTGCTCCTTTAGCTGCCACTAGCAGACTGGGGATCAATGTCTTTCTATATTGTTTAATTGATTATTTTACATTGTGGAATAAACACTCCCATGGATTGTCTTTGATCTCAACTCCTACTATATCTTTCATTAGCTGCCAAATCTTTTGCCAATATTCCACTATCTTGGGGCATTCCCACCATATATGGGTCATTGTATCGATCTGGGAACAACCCCCCCCAACACATAGGAGATTTTTTTTCAGGTGTTTATATGGATAGCCAGAAACACTGTTAAATTGTGTATCTTCTGAATACTAGCCATAATATTCATTTTCTATTTTGCTTTGAGTGAAGATTATTTAGGTGTGATGGGTGCTGCACATCACCCCCAGCCATGCCAAGCTGACAGAGGTTCTCACTAAAGGGACAGTGCCTGCCAGCAGCTGCGTGGGAATTTCCCCCCTCCCTCTCCTCCTCTCACTCTGCAGTGAGTGAGAGGAATTCCCAGACACTTATTACCCTCCCCTGTTTCTCATTTGCAGAATGAGCTAGCCAATCCAGGGAGGACTAAAGAACTGCAAAGAACTCTGGGACATGTAGTTCCCAACACAGGTGGCTCCATTCTAACCACTGGGGACAGGACTACACACACCAACATTCTCTGGCAAGAAAGGAATGAAGGACACCATTTTGTCTGCTGAGGAGAATTCAGTCACCACGAGGCAGGAGAAGAGACTGGACCCAGGGGAGAGGTGTTGCCTCCCCAGTCAGTCCACCGTATTGTTTTAGGCATCCACGGCCAGTTGGGGACATCCAGCCTGAGAGAGGGGGATCCCAGATGTATATCCAGGTGCACCTGCACTGACGGCTGTGAAGCATTCCAGTGCAAGGTGACCAGTTGGGTTACCAGAAGAGCCTGCCTGTTCCCGGACGTTCATTTGGGCCTTGACCGCAGGATTGGGGAGAGGACACTTGCCCATCTGCAGGAAAAAAGGACACTGCACACAGACAGAGTTACTTCACTTTGCCCTCACTTGTCAGAACCTGCGTCCTTTTGAAGCCCTGTTAAGCAGTCACAGTGTCTGCCTTGCTATCAGGATACTGTCAGTATACCACAGTTCCACTTTGCCAAGCAGGAGTTCTAAGTGCACCAACTAAAGTGGCTAGCTGAAGATACAAGGCCTCATCCTTCTTCCAAGGGACTGAAGTTACTGGTGCCATACGGGCACGCACACACACACATACTCAGGGCTCTGCATATGTAGTGTGTATGCGCGATAGTCTGACTTGGGAGTTAAGCCACTAAGCACTGAATTAGTTACAGTAGTGTTTGCAGTTGGGCCTGTGGTGTCAGGGGATTGAAGAGAGAAGTCTGACATAGAAGAAAGTCATTCTTCTGCTCTCCTGCTGCCTGGACTCCTAGCGCCAATTTAGGTAAAGGTAGCCAAGCTTGTGCAGGGTTATTATATTGTGGTTCATTGTTGTTTAAGTGCTTGCCTCTGCTTCTGGGGTAAGTTATGGTTGTGGAATCCCCTAGAAGCAGCCTGATATAATACATCAAGTTTTATTGCTCTTAATATCAGTGATTGTTCTTCACATTTCTGTGTTTTATCATAACGTGTGTGTTTTCATTGATCTTTGCACTTACACTATTGCCAGGTGTGCCAGAGGGTCGGAGATTGTTCTTAGGGTTGAGAGGCTGAGTGCGGAACCCGTTTTACTTAAGCAGCTCCTGCGGGTGTGGCGCTACTTAGGTCATGCTAATTTCCAGTTGATGAGAAAAATTTCTATATAATGAATGCGATCACAACCTGATTTTCATGCTTGCCCTACCTTATGAAGGATCGTAATAGATCCAAAACATTGTTATTTTTGTTATTTTGATGTCTCCGTATTGAGTTTTTACTCTCTTAATGAATTAAACAAGCTGCTGCAGATTGGATTTTTTCTGTTTTTCTATATACTGGAGTCTGGGTGATCTCCCCTGCCTGCTCTGCATCTGAAGAATCAAGTTACAGTCCTGACCTCTCTGTGTAATAAATAAATATAAATATATATATATATATATATATATATATACTGCAAGAAAAAGTATGTGAACCCTTTTCTGCACAAATTGGTCATAAAATGGGATCTGATCATCATCCAAGTCACAATAATAGACAATCACAGTCTGCTTAAACTAATAACACCCAAATAATGAAATGTTGCCATGTTTTTATTGAACACACCATGTAAACATTCACAGTGCAGGTGGAAAAAGAATGTGAACCCCTAGACTAATGACATCTCCAAGAGCTAATTTGAGTGAGATGTCAGCCAACTGGAGTCCAATCAATGAGATGAGATTGGAGGTGTTGGTTACAGCTGCCCTGCCCTATAAAAAAACACACACCAGTTCTGGGTTTGCTTTTCACAAGAAGCATTGCCTGATGTGAATAATGCCTCACACAAAAGAGCTCTCAGAAGACCTACGATTAAGAATTGTTGACTTGCATAAAGCTGGAAAGGGTTATAAAAAGATCTCCAAAAGCCTTGCTGTTCATCAGTCCACGGTAAGACAAATTGTTTATAAATGGAGAAAGTTCAGTACTGCTGCTACTCTCCCTAGGAGTGGCCGTCCTGTAAAGATGACTGCAAGAGCACAGCGCAGACTGCTCAATGAGGTGAAGAAGAATCCTAGAGTGTCGGCTAAAGACTTACAAAAGTCACTGGCAAATGCTAACATCCCTGTTAGCGAATCTACAATACGTAAAACACTAAACAAGAATGGATTTCATGGGAGGATACCACAGAGGAAGCCACTGCTGTCCAAACAAAACATTGCTGCACGTTTACAGTTTGCACAAGAGCACCTGGATGTTCCACAGCAGTACTGGCAAAATATTCTGTGGACAGATGAAACCAAAGTTGAGTTGTTTGGAAGAAACACACAACACTATGTGTGGCAAAAAAGAGGCACAGCACACCAACATCAAAACCTTATCCCAACTGTGAAGTATGGTGGTGGGGGCATCATGGTTTGGGGTTGCTTTGCTGTGTCAGGGCCTGGACGGATTGCTATCATCGAAGGAAAAATGAATTCCCAAGTTTATCAAGACATTTAGCAGGAAAACTTAAGGCCATCTGTCTACCAGCTGAAGCTCAACAGAAGATGGGTGTTGCAACAGGACAATGACCCAAAGCATAGAAGTAAATCAACAGAATGGCCTAAACAGAAGAAAATACGCCTTCTGAAGTGGCCCAGTCAGAGTCCTGACCTCACCCCGATTGAGATGCTGTGGCATGACCTCAAGAAAGTGATTAACACCAGACATCCCAAGAATATTGCTGAACTGAAACAGTTCTGTAAAGAGGAATGGTCAAGAATTACTCCTGACCGTTGTGCATGTCTGATCAGCAACTACAGGAAACGTTTGGTTGAAGTTATTGCTGCCAATGGAGGTTCAACCAGTTATTAAATCCAAGAGTTAACATACTTTTTCCACCTGCACGGTCAATGTTTACATGGTGTGTTCAATAAAAACATGGCAACATTTCATTCTTTGTGTGTTATTAGTTTAAGCAGACTGTGATTGTCTATTGTTGTGACTTAGATGATGATCAGATCACATTTTAGGACCAATTTGGGCAGAAATCCATTATCATTCCAAAGGGTTCACATACTTTTTCTTGCAACTGTATGTGTGTGTGTGTATATATATATATATATATATAAAATCATATTAATAAAAAAAAGCAATAACAAATAAGTTAAAAAGGGTGCAACTTAAGAAGTTGTTGCTGACAGACACACACATGTATTTATAGAAAGCACTCTAAGGTCAATGCACAGTGGAAGGAGGGGAGGGTTCAAATTCACATTTCTGTTGCACATTACAGCACTAAGGAACAGCAGCTTACTCTCTATATATACATTGTCAGCTTTCCCTATCTACTCAAACACACTCGCAAACAGTTGCTGAAAGCCTTGACTTTTATCCCTTTATAGTGAAGGGGCTGGCACGAATAAAATTCCCCATTCTAAGTCACCTGAGCTAAGTTCAAAGGCCAGGATGTGCATTATTGGTAGTTGGTTGCAAATGGCCGCATTACTTCAGCATTTCCCATGAATGTCTTGAACCTATGCTTGACCCAAATCTGAACCTCCATTCCTAGTCATCATTCACGTTCAGCTATATTCAAACTCTTGCACTTTCCATGTGTTTTACATAGAGAAATGCAATTTTACTGTACATCTTGCAATAAAAAGACACTGCTTTATATGCTGCACATGTGGTGTTATAGGAACAACAATCATATACCTGAGCAGATGACACTTGCGTCTTCATGGTGTCTACAGTTATGGGAGCCCCATCCAAGATGATTACATTGGTAAAGGTATTGCTCATTTCCAACACAACGCACATCATCAAGATGAATGCTCCCATTACCAGGTCCAAAATGAGAATTAATTAGAGCTGCAACGCCAGACCCACATTTCAACTGTCGACATACAACATGAGCATTATCGATGTTCCATATGTCATCACATACTGTTCCCCACTCTATTCCATTATATATTTCCACACGTCCGGCACATCTGTCCAAGCCACCAACCAGTCGAATAGGGTATATTTCTAAACAAGACAAGATATTTTAGGTTTACATATATTGCAACGTATCATGTGTTTTCAGTGAGCACATACAGTATTTTAAATTATTATTACTGTGTACCTTGAAGATCTTTATATGATTTGTGGGTCACTTCTGGGGTGTGGCTTAGCAGCTGCTGTCCGGCATTCAGGAGGTGACCCAACCTGTTTCATTTTTCTGGACAGCAATGTACACTGAGGCTAATGAACTGCAACTGCGAGCCAAGTGTTAGACATGTGTGATAAAGTGCTGTAAATTAAGAATGCCTTCAGAAATAGAAGTGCTAATACTTTATTTTTATCAATTAACAATATTAGTAAAAAAAAAATAAATGAACAGAACAGAAGTCCAAATCAAATCAATATTAGATGTGACCACACCTTGCCTTCAAAACAGCATCAATTCTTCTACGTATACCTGCACACAGTTTTTGAATGAACTCAGCAGGTAGGTTGCTCCAAACATCTTGGAGAACCAAGCACAGATCCTCTGTGGATGTAGGCTGCCTCAAATCCTTCGGTTTCTTCATGTAATCCCAGACAGACTTGATGACGTTGAGACCAGGGTCTTATGGGAGTCAAACTATCACTTCAAGGACTCCTTGTTCTTTACTCTGAAGATAGTGCATGGTGTGCTTAATGCTGAGAAATACAGGCAGATAATTATTATACCATACCATCAAGGAGGCATGTGATTGGCCCTAAATTTATTCTGCAGCAAGACAATGACCCCAAGCATACAGCCAATGTCATTAGAACTATCTTCAGGGTGAAGAAGAACAAGGAGTCCTGGAAAACATGGTTTGACCCCCACAGAGCCCTCATTCAAATATCATTGAATCTGTCTATGATTACATGATGTGATAGAAGGATTTGAGCCAGCCTAAATCCATAAGAGATCTGTGGTCAGTTCTCAAAGATGTTTGGAACAACCTACCTGCCTAGTAGAATTGATGCTGTTTTGAAGGCAAGGGTAATCGCACCAAATATTGATTTGGATTTCTCCTCTGTTTATTTACTTTTTTTATTATTTGATAAAAATAAACCATGGACATTTCTATTTCTGAAAGCATTCCTAATTTACAGCATTTTTTACAGCAATTTTTCACACTTGCCTAAAACGTTTGCACAGTACTGTGTATATACAGTATGTATATTTTTAGTTTCGGTTCCTTTCCCCAGTCTGTTGACATAGCACTGCGAGAGAGAGGAGACATTTTGTGTCACGCTGCAGCTCTGGCAAGGGTATGAGTGGATCATGTTTGAGGCTGATGAAGGATTGCGTTCTTTTAGTTTTAATTTCTACATCTAAATTAAGTGATTCATTTTTCTAGTCTGGGCACTTCCCCACTGACATTGTTTTCTCGTTTGAGGTTACCTGCATCTCCTTGTGTATGGTCTAAAGAGACAATTGCAAAGAATTTAACTCTAAAAGTGGACATTGTACACACTGTGGAGATTTACACATTGCGACACCTAAACATGGTAAGCATATAAAGCATGGGTGTCCAACCTTTTGGCTTCTCTGGGCCACAATGAGTGTAGAGAAATTTTCTCGGGCCGGATATATAAAATATATACTATAGTTAAGGTATACAAGTAATAAAATGCCGCCGCGCCCCCTGCGCTAATTTAACACAACTAGAGGATGATCAAATGAAATGGAATCCGTATACAGAGGTTTACTTCTTCTGAGAGATAATAAAGGAACACTCTAACCACCATGACCACTTCAGTGACTTGAAGTGGTCATGGTGGCAGGAGTCAGAAACACTGCACATGCTCACCCCCCCCCCCCCCTTCCCTCCAAGGCAGCCTCTGCCTACAGTTGGAAGCTGCTGTGGCCATGTCCCGACCTGACTTCATTCCTCCCCAGCAAAAAAAAAAAAAAAATTGTCAGGGGGCAGTGGGCCGCATTGCCTGCGGTTCTGGGCCACATGCAGCCCTAGGGCTGCAGGTTGGACAAGCCTGATATAAAGGGTTTTTGCTGATATGCTTTCCCTTTATCTGCTGTTTCGGTGACAGCTGTAACAATTTATGTATTTATTTTATTTGGGGGGGGATTGGTTGTGTTAGAAAATATTTACTTTTTTCAAAGCTTCATAGTTTTTTTTTTTTTTTGCCTTCCTTCAGATCAACTGTAAGTATACGATTGTGTATATAGTGGTTTTCTATTTATTTATTTTTTCTCCAATTGCTTGAGCTAGATGGACTACATAACTATGAAATAGGTGGCGAATCCCTCCAGTGAGTACACAGACACCAATATAAAAATTATACCAACCCTTCTGTGCAAAACTAAGCCTCAGTGAATTTCAAATTTTAAACTATGGATTTTAATGACAAGAAAACTGTCCTTAAGTTTCGTGGAAAACCATATACTGTATATATTGGCATTAACATCTAAAATTACTAATTTATGCATGCCATTTACAGTATGTATATATGAATTATTATTACCTGGAGGTGTTGAAGGTGTCGTTGTGTAACCTGCATATATTAAGAAAGGGGAAAAAAACAGTTTAATCTGGAGGTGTCATACCTTAACATCAGTAAATAAAAAGAGAAATCTATTTAATATTATTAAAAATCAATGCAATACTGTCTTTCAACTGCCTATCATAAAATTGAACAATTGTTACTAGGATATGTTGAGAGTTACACCAGTTTTTGCTCATATTTGTATACTTTTCAGGCCTTAGATGCAGTTTTTATAAGAAGGATTTGTCCCCTTTGAAGATGTTGTGCTGTAGAGTCATAGAACATCGAATCACTGTGGATTTTATTTTGTTTTGTTTTTTTACACTACTGTATGTAGAGCAACCAACATATTGTGGGACTCCAAATCCAGAAACAACCCCATTAATCCAAAAGACACCATAAAAATAATATATATAGTTGGTAAGTTGAATTAAGCCACCAGCCCTTACAGTTCAACCTGAGTATGTGTGTGTAAAACACTTCCATTTTTAACATCCCTGTACATAGTGTTTACTAAGAAACACATCTAGAAAATTTTTGAATATATCTACACTCTTCGCTGACACCGCCAACTGTGGAAGGAAGTCCCACACCCGTACCACTCTAAGAGCAAAGAACCCTCAACACAGTTCAAGACTGAACCGCTTTTCCTCCAATTTCACTGTGTGGCCAAATGTCTTCTTTAGAGACCTGCACTTAGTTTCCTCTCAACGCTATAGTAATCATTTAAAAATTTGTATATTGTAACCATACCCCCTCTTAAGCATATTTACTCCAGGGAGAATAAGTTTAATGTTTGTAGTTGTCCTCACAGCCCTAGGGCCACATGCGGCCCTAGGGCTGCAGGTTGGACAAGTCTGATATAAAGGGTTTTTGCTGATATGCTTTCCCTTTATCGGCTGTTTCGGTGACAGCTGTAACAATTTATGTATTTATTTTATGGGGGGGGGGGGGGATTGGTTGTGTTAGAAAATATTTTTATTTTTTTCAAAGCTTCATAGTTTTTTTTTTTGCCTTCCTTCAGATCAACTGTAAGTATACGATTGTGTATATAGTGGTTTTCTATTTATTTATTTTTTCTCCAATTGTTTGAGCTAGATGAACTACATAACTATGAAAATAGGCGGCTAATCCCTCCAGTGAGTACACAGACACCAATATAAAAAATATACCAACCCTTCTGTGCAAAACTAAGCTTAAATATGCTTTAAAATATCATTATAGTAGTTAGTCTCATGCAACAAAACACTGCTATTGACATAACCTGCTTTGGGGCACAGAAATCCACAGTGAATTTCAAATTTTAAACTATGGATTTTAATGACAAGAAAACTGTCCTTACCTTTCGTGGAAAACCATATACTGTATATATTGGCATTAACATCTAAAATTACTAATTCATGCATGCCATTTACAGTATGTATATATGAATTATTATTACCTGGAGGTGTTGAAAGTGTCGTTGTGTAACCTGCATATATTAAGAAAGAAAAAAAACTGTTTCATCTGGAGGTGTCATACCTTAACATCAGTAAATAAAAGGAGAAATCTATTTAATATTATTAAAAATAAATACAATAATTTCTTTTCAACTGCCTATCATAAAATTGAACAATTTTTAGTATGATATGTTCAGAGTTACACCAGTTTTTGCTCATATTTGTATACTTTTCAGGCCTTAGATGCAGTTTTTAGAAGAAGGATTTGTCCCCTTTGAAGATGTTGTGTTTTAGAGTCATAGAACATCGAATCACTGTGGATTTAATTTTGTTTTTTTTTTTTTTGTTTTTTTTTACACTACCGTATGTAGAGCAACCAACATATTGTGGGACTCTAAATCCAGAAACAACCCCATTAATCCAAAAGACACCATAAAAATAATATATATAGTTGGTAAGTTGAATATAGCCACCAGCCCTTACAGTTCAACCTGAGTGTGTGTGTGTGTAAAACACTTCCATTTTTAACATCCCTGTACATAGTGTTTACTAAGAAACACATCTAGAAACTTTTTGAATATATCTACACTCTTCGCTGACACCGCCAACTGTGGAAGGAAGTCCCACACCCGTACCACTCTAAGAGCAAAGAATCCTCAACACAGTTCAAGACTGAACCGCTTTTCCTCCAATTTCTCTGTGTGGCCACATGTCTTCTTTAGAGACCTGCGCTTAGTTTCCTCTCAACGCTATAGTAATCATTTAAAAATTTGTATATTGTGACCATATCCCCTCTTAAGCATCTTTACTCCAGGGAGAATACGTTTATTGTTTTTAGTTGTCCTCACAACTGAGGTCCTCCAGCCCCTTTTTAGCTTTGTTGGCTTCTCTGGACTCTCGTTCAAGCACAACCTTCCTGAGGATATGAATAGAGGAACAGAACTGGACTGCATACTGAAGATATGGACAAAGTAGAGTTTTGTATAGAGGTAAAATTGTAGCTTTATCTCTTGAATAAATACAATTTTTAATGCATGTTCTCCTGGCCTTTCTTACTGCAGCTTGGCAATGCATGCTATTGCTAAGTCTGTGATCCACAAGAACCCCCCAGATCCTTTTCTTTGCTCGATTCCCCCAGGGGTTCTCCCTCTTGCCTGTAACTTGCATTCTCATTTTTAGCTTCTAAGTGCATTACTTTACATTGCTCTAGTTTGAGCTTCATTTGTAATTTAGCTGCCCACCTCTCGATTTTCTTGAGGTCTTCTTGTAAAGTTTTAATATAAAGAGCAAGTATATAAAAATGTAAATGCAAAACAAAATAGATATCTGAGCCTATATCCACTCACAGTATATAAATTAACCTAATACTGTATTGCAAACAAATTCATAAAACCATATATATTGGCATTAAAGTCTACAATTCCAAATTATGCAATGTAATTTATGTTAATTTTAATTATTACCTGGAAGTGCTGTTGTATAACCTGCATATATGAAAGAAAGAAAAAAATAGTTAAATCTGGAGGTGCCATACCTTAACGTCAGTAGAAAACATCAGAAATATTTTAATATTGCCTAAAAATACCACTCTGTACTTTATGCAGTCTTGACCTAAAGTAGAGTAGGTTCAGGCTTTTTTTTAACCATACCGTTTTAACTCTCCCACTGGTACTGCAATTTGGACACACACACAACTTGATTTCTCTATTCATATTACTTAAAGGATTTTGTCTTTTACCTTCAATCTTGTTTCAAAAGTCTGTGACCACTTGTTTTAAGGTGTGTTAAAAATGGGGGTGTGATTTTGTGGATGTGGCTACAAATGGGTGTGTGGTTTTGAGGGTGTGGTTAAAAAAAAATTATTTATATATCCCAGGCTGACAGAAAAAAATCCATGAAAAGTTTACATTAGGTATGAAAAGGGTTTTCAATATTCCTTGACCTACTCGCATTAATCTATTACAGGACGTAACAAGTAATACTCAAAAGGGAGGGAAAAATAGCGAGACTGACGCCAAATATGCTGTACATATCTTTAATGAAATAAAAGGAGGATTGGGACTTTGTATGATAGATATGACATGACAAGGTTGGCAAGACAATAATACCACATTTATTGATACCTGCAGAAATACAAACATGATATGTAAAAATACAAACATGATGTGTGAATTGTATAAAAACTAAAATGAAAAAAGTTGATAGATAACCCCCAATCCAGGTTCATAGAAACCAGCATGGCAAAATGACAAGAGGTAGAAGATAATTAAATCAAATCATAACATCCGTAGACTCAACGCGTTTCGTGGACTAAGTTTGCCACTTCATCAGGAGTAGAGGAATGATCTGTGTCTATAAAAAATATATGCATATAAGAAAATGGCAATGATGATGGTTAATAGAAACTGGGAGGGGGAGAGAAAGGGAGACAAACCCCCACATTCCCTAAACTTACATTGCTACTCTCGCAGTGACTGGTACTAGGGGTAGAGGCATGGCCGCAAGTGTCTCCCACGGGAGCTGCCTCTCATACAAAGTCCCAATCCTCCTCCTTTTTTGCACCTCATTTAAAGTCCTACCCTTCCCCCTCTTCTATCTTTAATGAAGAACAGTCGAAAAAAAAATAACTGCTGAACCTAATTTTTCCAAAGTGCCCAAGAAAACATTTACACTGTAATGCTGCATGAAGGTGTTAATCATGCTCCAACTTGCCGCCATACACTGATACTTTGTAGTGGAGTGTGGCCACATTTCTTTAGGAGGAAGACCCAAAGACGTATGCACTTTGAATTGTCTTCATGATGTAGGACAAGGAATTGCCAGTCCTCTTCTTGGACCTGATGAAAATACAAAGGCGTTGTCTACCTTTCTTAGTGCTTTAGTATCTTCTAAATAAGTTGAGAGAGAGAGAGAGAAAAGACTAAATCAAGGTTTTTACACCAATTTCCTGACTCTTCAGGTGAAAATGCAATTTAATTAGGTCAGACTTCAAATGTAAGTGAAACGAGGAAAAGAGTTTAGGAAGAAAAGAGGGCATTGGCATGAGAATGACAGAATCATGTAGGCTCCTTCACTGGCAAGCACATATTTCTAAGACTGTCCTGGCAGAGGCAATAGCTGGGAGAAGAAATGTCTATAGTATAAGATAATACAATGAACTGGAAGATTTCAGATCAAATGGACCAGATTGTGATGCCTTGACTGGTGGCTGAATCCTCATAACTGCCTTTAGAAGTTATACTATCAAAGTGTCAAGTTCCCATTTTTTTATTATGAGTCAGGCTGACAAGGCAGAAGCTTGGAATTTTAGAGAATCATATGCCAATGTCTAATCCTTTTTGTAGAAAATCCAACAAGTACCAGACCAAGGGTAACCTTGCATTCCATCTTGCTTCTGTAGCATACTCTGAAACAACTTTCCAAATGTGGTGGTAGGTAGAGTTTGTAGACTGCTTCTGGAAAAGCAATAAGGTTTCAAAAATATGATTGGATATTGCCAGGTATTTTAATTGCCCCCTCTTAAACTCCAGACCATCAGGTTCAGCCTGGGGATGAATGGATGAACTTCTGTGTTTTGTACTAGAAGGTTCTGGCTGCAGGGAAGAGGGCTTGGTGGTTCGGACTTCATTCTTCAAAGTTATAGGAATCATAGCCTGGCCAGAACAAAATAATTGCTATTGTCTGACTTCCTTCCTGCTGAATCTTGAGTAATACCCAGTGAATTAGAGATATTGGCAAAAAAAATACACAAAGCGAAAGCTCCAATGTTTCAACAGGGTAACTAGACCCAGAGCCTGAGGGTTTGGGTAACAAGAAAAGTAAAGAGGGATTTAAGCATTCACTCGCTGCGACCCTATTAAATCCACCTCTGGTACACTTCATCTCCTGATGATCACTTGAAGATATTTAGGAATGAAAGACCACTCCCTTCTCAGACCATCAGTTACCATGTTTTGAGAACCTGGGAAATATGAGGCTGTTGGATGTTACAGTAGACTCTGCCCACAGAAAATCTGTGAAGTTATCCGCAGGAGCAGAAGACACTTGGTTTCTCCCTGGCGAACTACTGTACATATGCCACTGTTGTCTTTGCCACCCGACCCTGCAGAAAGGACTGGAACAATTACAGAGCCCTCAAGATTGCTAACAGTTTACAAGCAGTTGGAGGGGGGGGGGGGGCAATGACTTCAATGACGTTTTACTTGAAACTCCAAAAAAATGACCTTTGACTTGAAACTCCAAAAAATAATTGTTCTCTCCATTACCATCTTCATCATCGATCTTTGATTCTCTAGGATCTTTCACTGCATAAGAAATAAATGCACCAGTTTGGTAGTGAAGAGAGCCCCAAGGTATTCCAGGGTTTGAGTTGAATAAAACTGACTCTTTTCAACCTTTATGACCCAGCCGAAATAACTGAAGGTCTTGCAAATTCAAGAGACATGACTCTTCACTGTCTGCTCTGAGCACCACAAGATTAGGATATCATCAAAATCATGAAAAATCTGGACTCCCTTGGTTCTTAAACATGTGAAGACTACAGGCAACACGCCAGACAAACAAACTTAAAATGAACATCTGCCACTGTGCAAAAAATGCTGATGTGCTGTATCTACTGGAAAATGCAGGTCAGCATCCACTAAATTCACTGACGCCATCCAATTGCTTGATCCCAACAAAGAAATGATAGTTTGAAGTGACTCAGTTCCGAATGGGGGACCTTCATAAATGAGTTCAGGAAGTTTAGATACAGAACTGGCCTGAATACAGATTTGATTCCTGAATCAAATCTGGCTTAATGGCTTCTGCTGCCCATAGCTCTTGAACACATTTCTGCAAACAGTTGAACTTTTCTCATGATGTGGGAATTACGGTCTTTACAAAGAAGGTTTGTGGAGGTCTTTGAAGAAGATGTCAAGAATCATTTTGTCCGAAATAGCCTCCATCCAGACTTCTACTAAGCTAGCCAATTTTGTCCCTGCAGTAGTAGTATGGATGGAAAAGCTTTCAGAAATTATTTTCTGTAGTTTTGGCATCTTGGCCCAACTTGGACCACTTAAATAAGGACATCTGGGAATTTTTCCATGGCTGAATGTAGTATTCTCATCCAAACCTGTATGACCTCACTTCCTTGAAGGTATCATTTGATTTTCTTTTTGGATGAAAGGGCTGATGCTGTCATCTCCTATCTTGTGGCAACAGGCCAGAATTTCTCCCTGATACCTAGTGAATAACATTTTTTTTAAATGTTCTAAAAAAGCATTTTTCCTGTAAAAGGAATAGAACATAGCCCTTGTTTTTAATCCTTATTGGCTGACCATGTTGAGCTATTATGGAATGTGCCATCGGATGAGCTGTCATCCTTATTTGTTCGACTGCCTCCTCTGCAATGAAATCTGCAGCCATGTGTAAAAACTGCAGAGATGATGAACCTTCCTTCCTTTCTACTTCTCTCTTCATGTCTGAATCAAACTGTGCTAACCAAACCTTCATAACATTCACCACAGAGGTTGAAGCAACTATCAGCCTTCAAGCTGCAGCTGCCAGAGTAAAGATCATTTATGTTCTTTATCAATCTTCCAATCCATAGGATGAATCTTTCAATGGTAATGTGATTTGGTGTGTAGGTGTCTGTAAATATGTGTCAGCAAGTGTATCCCAGGGATCTGAAACTTTTGACTTAAATGGATACAGCTTCACTGCTCTGCTCTGTCATGGGTTTTTAGCTTCCGGACCGTTCTTCCTCAATCGTTTTACATATTTAAAAATTTAGAGGACACCTTCAAAGCTGCTTCTTCATATCTGGATAATACCTTCTTTACTTACCAAGCAGGGAGGGTCCCTTCTCCTATTCTGTAGTTAGTTTAACTGCTGTAATATATCAACAAAATATTGTGTCCCTAGTGGAGAATCCGAATCAAATGAATGCAAGTCATCACTAAAGTGTTGTTGGGACTTTGGCGGCAAAGAGGAAGAGGAAGAATCGTCTTGCCAATGGGAAGGCTTTTCTGGGCTCTTTCCAGAAAGCTTCCGTATACCATTAGCCATGGCCTCCTTGATGTAGACCTCTGCTTCCTGTGCCTCTGTCCCAAAATGCTACTTTAAAGCTGGAACCACAAACTAATTTTTTTGACTACACCAGAGCCGCAAAAGCCCATCACATATTTCCATGTGGGTGCGATTTTACACGGGTAACATGATGAGGAATCTGAAAATCTCTTATGGAGATGAGCCAACTTGCATTTGCAAGAATACTTAGTTTGCAGTGGATCTTTGACTGTGGAGCTTCATGCTGGCTTGTGTGGACAACTGGAGAGGGCATATTCAAAGCCTCCAAAGACGAATCTTTATTCTATCCTGTGCTCTTACTTCTGTCAAAGACAGGAAGCTCTCTTTATGTAAAAAAAAAAAAAAATGTGTGTATATATATTGTGACAGGAAGTCAGGTAAATCTGGGAATGTAGTCACTGAGAGGAGACACATTCCCACCTGCTTTGAAAAGTTCACTGATACTATAGGGTGTTGGCTGCAAAAAGAGCCAGCAGGAAGTTGAAAACCATTCAGCTGTTCAGAATGAGGAGATCAAGGCCTCTATAATTTGTCCAGAGAAAATCTATTGAGTGCTGCCTCCTGTCGCCGTGTAGGCTGGGAGAGGAGGACAGACATACGTGTACCTCCCGACGCCGTGTGGGCATGGGAGAAGGACTGCTGCCGCCTGTCGCCGTGTGGGCTGAGAGAGGGGGACAGTCGGATGTGTGCCTCCCGACAAGCTGGTGAGCATGGGAGAAGACCCCCTACAGCGATGTGAAGCTAAGGAGGGTAACCACGAGTGAAGACGTCTCAAAGGTGAGAAGACAAAGTGTTCCATGTGAAGAGTGTGAAGAGTAAAGGATCCTGTTATAAATGAACATGTGTTGATGTGAAAGAAACAAAGGGACATGTTCAATGGACAATGTTTGTGCTGTGTGAAAAGCAAACAAATGGACATTTGAGTGTCTGCTGTAGGATCAGCAGTGTCGGCCCAACAGTAGGTTGGAAAGACTTCTTAGGTAGGTTCCAGCGTGAGAAGGTAGCCGCCCACAGAGGCAAGGATTTATTTTGTCTTTTATTTTATTTTGGCTGTTTTGACGCTTGCAATTGTGTGAAGTAAATTGCATGAATAAATCAGTCTTGTTTTCAACCTCTGCTCGGCTATCTCTCTGTGAAAACGCACCCCCAAAGGGGTCATCCACACCCGCCACCGAGCTAATCCCTTACATATGGTGGAGGTATGCAGTGGGCATAAGCAGAGATCCCTGCAAGGAAGTGCAAATGTTTGATGAACTTTATCTGGTGCATGAGATTGCACAATCTATGTGTGCAGGAGAGAAGATCCTGACAGAAAAAAAAAAGTGTTTTAAAGAGACAGCGGTCTCAAAATTATTTGGTGAACTTTGTTGTGTCTGGTGCAAGTGACTGCACAAACTGTGTGCGCAGGAAAAGAGATCTTGCAAGAGAGAGAGAAAAACTACATGTGTTAAAGAGACAGTGGTCTGAAAATTTTTTGCTGGACTGTGAAAAATTTGTTTGTGGAGTTATTGAAGATGGGGCGTTCAAAACGCCTGAAGAATGCAAAGATAGATGAAATGAGAGACCGGATTCTATGGATGGAGGGGATGTTACCGTCTGAACCAGCCCCATCCATGCCTAAAGAGAGTCTACTAAAGAGGAAGGTTGTTGTCCCTAGCAACACTGATGAAACTGCTATGGAGACGCAGTGTGCTCAGATGAAAAGTAAGCTCAAAATGGAGGAGATGTTGAAACAACTGATTATATCAAATACAGCTCAACAGCAGGCAAATGCAGCTCAACAGCAGGCAAATGCGGATTTTCAGCGGAGCTTTGCAGCTCAACAAAAGGCTCATCAAGAGAGCATGGCAGGCTGGAAACAGAGACGCCAGCAGCCAATGGAGACCATCGGTTTGGAGGAAACCGAGTATGTGTGCAGGGCTGAGTTGGATGCCTTGCAACGGAAAATGGAAGAAAAGGAACAAGCCTTGGAATTGCTTAAAATGGAGCATAGAAACTTGCAGGAAATGAATGAACTACTCAAGTCTCATGTGTTACAGTGGGAAGAATCCACTGCTCTTCTTTTGGTCGAGTTGCAAAAATGTCAAGACACTATAAAGGAGAAAGATACCATCCTCATGGAAAAGGAAATTGAAATTCAGACTTTGCAGAAGCAAAGTATGTGTGAAATGTTGGAGTTGCGTAATCAGCTGGAAAAAAGTCTTCAGTGTTTGGAAGTTACAAAAATAGACCTGCAGGAGTCGCAGGAACAGAATGTCGCTCTGAAAACGACATTGTCTCTCAGCGACAACGAGAAAAGTGAAAGAGAGGCTAAATTACTGAGTACTGTGTATGAGCTCACCACTTTGAGCAATGTGGTAGATGAATTACGTGCAGACTGTGAAAGTTGGAAAGGTGAAGCCCAACGTTTCCAGCAGCAGTTAAAGGAGAAAGAAGCCTGTGTGGCAGAATTACAGTCTCATTCCCAGAAACTAGCCAATGAGGTGAAGGCTCTTATGCAGGGAAAAGGAGATTCTGAACACAAGAGAAAAAAAGTAGAGGCACAGCTTCTGGAATCGCAAGTCAAGGTGTCAGAAGGTGACCGAGTGTGTGCTAAGCTGTCAGAGAAGGCAACCCGATTGCAGGTTGAGTTGGACAGTGTCACAAATCAGCTTTCTCAAGCAGACAGCAAATCTAGAGAAATTGCGGAAGATTTTTCTATCTTGGAATCGCAGCTGCAAGACACGCAGGAACTCTTACAGGAAGAGAGGTGTCAAAGGCTGAGTTTTAGCACAAAGCTCAAACAAATGGAAGATGAGAAAAATGGCTTCCTGGAACAATTAAAAGAGGAGGCGGAAGAAAAGAAAAACCTATCAGAGCAAGTCGCAACATTGCAAGCTCAGATAGCGGATATGAAAAAACGCATGGAAGAAAGCGTTGGTTCATTACAGTGTGTTGAAGATGTGAAAAAGAAGTTTGATCAGATGCTTGGTGAAGAGAAGACTGTGTCTGCAAAATATGCAGAAGAACGCGCACGTGAAGAAACGGAGGTGCGTGATAACGAGAGCAAAGCCCTGTTCTTGGCTCGCTCTTTGGAGGAAGCTCTAGAGTGTAAGGCTGAACTAGAAAGAGTTAACCAACAGCTGTGTACAGAAATGGAAGATTTGGTCCGCTCCAAGGATGATGTTGTGAAAAGAGTTCAGGAGCTAGAAAAGTCTAAGCGAGCCTTAGAACAGCTAGTAGAAGAGATGAAGATTCCGTTGCAGGAACTGGAAGAGGAATTCCAGGCAACAGAGGATCTGTCCCAAAGAGGGGATAGTGTGCCTGATGCAGTTTTTAAAAGGATCAGTGTTTTGGGGTCTGTCCTGAGTGAGCCTCAGAAATGTGATGACACGTGGCTTGAATCACCCCTTTGGAATAAACCGTTCCTTCAAAAACTTCAAGCATTGGAAAATGTATCATTAGAGCTTCAGCAAACAAAAGAGTTGTGTAAGAAATGTGATGATTTCTCAGTTCAGGCTGAAAACCTAGTGGAGAAAACTAAAGCGGAGAAAACTAAAGCAAGTGATATAAATCTGGGAGAAAAAAGCAAACGCCACCTAGTGGAGAAAACTAAGGCTGTTGGTGAAAACGTGAAGCAAATGAATAAGTGCCTTTCAGGGAGTGTTTCCAAAATGGAACTGGTGAAAGACGGGTGGCAGAAGTTTGATCGTGATCTTGAGATGCATTCCATGTGGAATTCAGATAGAGAAAAAGAACTAGGTGACCTTGAGCGGTCAAATAGTTCAGCAGAAAGTGCATTGAAGAAACCTGTAAAAGAATGTGTTGCAGTTCCATGCTTCTTCACTGATGCAGAGAGGAGGTCTATAATGGATACCACCCAGATCGCTGGGTTCAACTGTGTTGTTGCCTTTAACCCCTATGTTGGTGGAAGGAAAGTTGATGATGTTCTGGTTGGCTACTTCTGTGAAGAGTTTGGCAAGAAATATAAACTGAATATCAAATCAAATAGTAGGCCTTTACTGCGACTCGCTCAGGAGGGCGAAAAGTTTAAGAAGTTGATGAGTGCAAATGCTTCAGATCTGCCTATGAATATGAAATGTTTGAATGATATTGATATCTCTGGGAAAAGGAACAGGGGTCACTTTGAAGAAATGTGTGACAGCCTGTTGTCTCAATTGGAAAATCCTCTGCACAGCATCTTAGAGAAAGCAAAGCTCAAGAAGGAAGATCATTCCCTTTTACAACAAAAAGTCAATGATTGTGTACAGCTGTATGGAGAGGCAACTCAAGTCACAGAGGGATGTCAAGAGTCCCTACTTGGAACAAAGCTTAGTGAAGCAAAGGTTCTCAAAGTTTTGTGGAAAACATTTATGGATTGCAGAGAGAGGCGTCTTAAGAATGTTGAAGACATTAAGACTAGCCCAATTGAGTTGCCTATGGATCACGGTCCTCCATGGTGGATTGGACAGACGGTTATGAGGGACAAGCTGTCTGACATTTATGAGAAAGCTGTCAATGAAGATGACAGAAACGAGAAGGAGCAAAATTATGCCAAAAATGCAGTTGAAGAATGTGTATATGAGATGAGAGACAAACTGTGTGGCATTTATGAGAAATCTGTCAGTGAAGATGACAGAAACAGTTTCATCCGGAAGCTTGAGGATAATAGGAGGCTTATCAGTGAGTCAGCAGTGCCTGACACATGCGTGCCTGGAAATATGTGTCCCAACCCTAGGGTTGAAACAAGAGGGGGGGGTATGTGACAGGAAGTCAGGTAAATCTGGGAATGTAGTCACTGAGAGGAGACACATTCCCACCTGCTTTGAAAAGTTCACTGATACTATAGGGTGTTGGCTGCAAAAAGAGCCAGCAGGAAGTTGAAAACCATTCAGCTGTTCAGAATGAGGAGATCAAGGCCTCTATAATTTGTCCAGAGAAAATCTATTGAGTGCTGCCTCCTGTCGCCGTGTAGGCTGGGAGAGGAGGACAGACATACGTGTACCTCCCGACGCCGTGTGGGCATGGGAGAAGGACTGCTGCCGCCTGTCGCCGTGTGGGCTGGGAGAGGGGGACAGTCGGATGTGTGCCTCCCGACAAGCTGGTGAGCATGGGAGAAGACCCCCTACAGCGATGTGAAGCTAAGGAGGGTAACCACGAGTGAAGACGTCTCAAAGGTGAGAAGACAAAGTGTTCCATGTGAAGAGTGTGAAGAGTAAAGGATCCTGTTATAAATGAACATGTGTTGATGTGAAAGAAACAAAGGGACATGTTCAATGGACAATGTTTGTGCTGTGTGAAAAGCAAACAAATGGACATTTGAGTGTCTGCTGTAGGATCAGCAGTGTCGGCCCAACAGTAGGTTGGAAAGACTTCTTAGGTAGGTTCCAGCGTGAGAAGGTAGCCGCCCACAGAGGCAAGGATTTATTTTGTCTTTTATTTTATTTTGGCTGTTTTGACGCTTGCAATTGTGTGAAGTAAATTGCATGAATAAATCAGTCTTGTTTTCAACCTCTGCTCGGCTATCTCTCTGTGAAAACGCACCCCCAAAGGGGTCATCCACACCCGCCACCGAGCTAATCCCTTACAATATATATATATATATATATATATATATAGTATACAAGTATTGAATTGCATACATAAGCAAGTCCACATAAACTGATTCATATACCAATGAAACATACTGCCTAAAAAATAGAAAGAATAAGGCACCTTTCAAAATCTTGCTTCAATACTCCTTTCTGGCAGCAAAGGGAAGCTACTAAGGAGGCAAGAAATACAGACCAGAAAGTTTCAGAGACAGTTCAAGCAAAACACAGCAGAAAACCATTGAAGGAAAAGCAACCGAACACTTACAGGGAGCACACTGGAGCCACAAGGACACAGAAAGGAACAAAACAAACTGCGTCTGATGTGTCTGATTCAATCCATAACAGGAAACAGACAGCCAAAGGAAGCAGCCTATAAAGGACTGCCCCCAGATGGAGGCTGCCGCATTCACCACAACCAAGAAGCCATCCATCTCCCTTCCTCCTTCCTATGCAAGACAGCCAATAGAAAGGTAGTCTGTTCAAGCCTAACAGAGGATGCCACTCCCAGAATAGTCCTACCACTGACAGAGGACTAAAGAAGCTAGCATGTCCACTGAAAACGCTAAAATTAATATAAACAAACAGGTATACCACCAGCTCCCCACCTTACTAGTCAGTAAACAGTACTTTATACTGCGGCATCAAAAGAATAGAGTAGCCCAGCCCGAGCACCACAGGCAACCGCCTTTAAGGGAGATTTGCAACCCATAACAGGCAGCATATTGAAAAAATTATCAGAGTGTCCACAGCGAGGGTAACAAAAGGAGAGGTCAGTGAGAATCTGATCATGAATTTTATGGGCTAGTTGGGGATTGTCCTTGAGGGGTCAGACTGCAGGACCACATTTATGCAATTGGGACCTATCATTTGAAATCTTCAGTTGCAAACACTTTTGCCTAACATACAACAAAACCTGATTTTTTTTAAATGCTGACTATTGGAGGTTATTCCCAATACTTCCAGTGGAAGTCTTTTGATCAGACGGTCTTGCAAAAGGAATCTAGATGGATCTGGGAATTAGAAGCCATTAATCTACCAGGCCTTAACAATATCCTGAGCTTTAGTCCCTTCCTGACCTCTTACAGAATGTTACCCCAACATTTCATGTTCCTGATATTTATCTGTTTTATCCTGGTAATTGTGCTAAAAAGTTTCTTGTTCTCTCTACATTGATGTATGTGTGTGCAGTTCCCCTGCTCTCCTATTTCTAACTGACTGCGCTAGGCTTGGGATCTCATCTTTTCCAGCATGGTCAGTTTTATAACTGTGCTGAGAGCTCAACCTGCCTGTCTAACTATCATCAAACTTGTGCTTCCCCCCTCCCCAACCGTTCACTGGGAAGATCAGTAGTGTACTGCTGTTTCTTTACCCCAATTCTTCAATCCCCCTATGCAGCTGAGAACGGAGATTATAAAAAAATACTCATAAATTAAAAATAAGGTATTTATCTTTTTTTTTATATGTATACACAAACATTTTGCCTTTCATATGTATTTTAAACTGAATGGGTTGTTTTACAATGTATTGTTTGAATGAAGACAGTTTTATTTCTCATTATTATATGATGAGTAATAACAGGCGAGCGTGGGCGCTGCAAGCAAAGCCAACAGAATACTGGCATGTATAAAAAAGGGGATTCACTCCAGAAATAAAGAGATTATTCTCCCACTGTACAAGACTCTGGTCCGGCCACATCTGGAGTATGCTGTCCAGTTCGGGGCACCGGTCCTCAGGAAGGATGTGCTGGAACTGGAGAGAGTCCAGAGAAGGACAAAAAATAATTAGGGGAATGGAGGACATCAGCTATGAGGAAAGACTACAAGCACTGAACTTATTCTCTCTGGAGAAGAGACGCTTGAGGAGGGATATGATATCAATGTACAAATACTGTACTGGTGATGACCCTAGCATAAGGAACAAACTTTTTAGAGAAAGGGAATATAATAAGACATGTGGCCACTCACTAAAACTAGAGGAAAAATGGTTTAACCTTAAAATACGTAAGGGGTTCTTCACTGTCAGAGCAGTAAGGATGTGGAATTCTCTTCCACAAGCAGTCGTATCAGCAGGGAGCATTGATAGTTTCAAAAAACTATTAGATGGGCACCTTAAAGACCAAAACATACAGGGGCATACAATGTACGGTTAACAGCAAACACACACACACACACACATCATAGGTTGAACTGGATGGACTGATGTCTTTTTTCAACCTCACAAACTATGTATGGGGAGAGAGAGAGAATATATTTTTTTGTAGATTTTTGTATAAATTCATTGTTCTGAGTTATATAACAAAAAAAAAATATGGATGACTAAAGGCTATAGGCAATTAACAATGATTTACTCTTGTAATATTGTGTATTTATGTTTTGATTAAATAATGGAACTGTTACAATTTTAAGGAGCTAGATACATTGCTACGCTGGTAGCTGGTGCTTATTTAGTGTCTGCACACCACTGTATATTTACGTCATGGTGCATATATGTGCCATGATGCATGTTTGCATCATACTGTATGTGCATCCTGACGTATGTTACATCCTGATATACATGACATCAGACAGCATCCACCGGTGCCATTGTTAGCCATATGTCTGTATTTATTCTTCACCCTTGCCCAAGGAAAGTTTGAGCCTCCATTGCCTATAATGCAGCCGGTGTTCTGGCAAAATTGATCAGACGGCCTTTCCTCTCTGGCTTACTCCCTCCTTTTTGCCTTTTTAATACAGATTTACCACTGGATGGATTAAGATATTAAAAACTATGGTTGCAGACCCATGACTTTATGGACTGATAAGTACATCCTTCTACTTTTTTATATCTCTGTCCCAATGGCTGGTGGAGACTACTTATAAATGCTGATTACCTTATGCCATGCATATGCCCCATTTCAGCTTTAAATAGTTATCCACAGTTGGGACATGGATCATTGATTAACTTGTATAACTGCTAGAATGGTGTGACTTTTTTGGTGCCTATTAAAACACATTGTGGAAATAATGCTACTCAGATGCAGTACTAACACATCAATTATTTTTAATGCTGGAGGTGCCTTTAATACATTTTGAAGTGGGCTATCATATATACTGAGGACTTCTTTCTGGT
The DNA here is from genome assembly GCF_965119305.1 of Pelophylax lessonae. Lineage (NCBI taxonomy): Eukaryota > Metazoa > Chordata > Amphibia > Anura > Ranidae > Pelophylax > Pelophylax lessonae. The sequence goes on along the minus strand of NC_138770.1, from coordinate 464,175,736 downwards.
ATAACCCAATGTAAAGTAGTTAGATGTGCATGATTACACTGATCCAAGCCAATAGTCATGAGATTATTTACATATATCCGCCACTGAATACAGAAGGCGCCGCATTGCTTGTTCAAGTGGGATATCTTATATACCGATCATTTTTTTCTTTGTATGACCGATGTGAAGTACTTAGATGTGCATAATTACACTGATCCACTGCATAAAGATGGTCAGGGGATGATCTGCATATACCTTCACTGTATACAGAAAGTGCTGATTATATCCTGTTGCTGATGCATATGGACTCAAGGTAGTTATGTTTTAGACTATTTTTGTTCACATAGGGGGATGCCTGTAAAATACCTGGCAAAGTTCATTTTAAATTTGTATTTTGTATAAATACTGTATATTGTCATTCAAGACCATCAAAAAAAAAAAAAAAGAATATCTTGGGTTCTTATTATTTTCTATTTTAAATTTATTTACACCTTCCCTCTTTTCTTTTCAAGGTTTGTGGTGCTGAGTCTACAATTCAGTTTTTTTTCCAATTGTGTATCTTGCAATATAAAGGCACTGTGCTCTCATTTATGGTCTTGATGAGATACAACAAATGTCCTGTTTGTGCAGACTTGTGACTTACATAGTCAGAGGACCATTTTTGCCAGTCATGTTTGGTATTAGAGTTTTTTTTTTACCTGACAGATTTTTACTGTTTTCAAAATGTTGTGGGTCTCACATTTAACTCACATTTACCTCACATTTAAGCATGTTTTTAGAAGTGACAATCATATACCTGAGCAGATGACACTTGCATCTTCATTGTGTCCACAGTTATGGGAGCCCCATCCACGATGATTGCATTGGTAAAGATATTGTTCCGTTCCAATACACCGCACATCATCAAGAAGAATACTCCCAATACCCGGTCCAAAATGAGCAGAACCTAGAGCTGCAACACCAGACCCACATTTCAACTGTCGACATACAACATGAGCATTACTGATGTCCCATATGTCATCACATACTGTTCCCCACTCTGTTCCATTATATATTTCCACACGTCCAGCACATCTGTCCACGCCGCCCACCAGTCGAATAGGGTACATTTCTAAACAAGACAAGATATTTTAGGTTTACATTTACTGCTGTGTATCACGTATTTTCAGTGATATTTTAAATTAATAATGCTGTGTACCTTAAAGATCTTTATATGATTTTTGCATTTGACATGCATTTTCTTACATATTTATTAGCTTGTGACAATTAGGCTACGTTTACACAAGAGGGAAGACAGTGCAGCGCCTTCTAAGTGCAGCAAGACATTTATTGTAGAATGTGCAGCAGTATAACACTCACATTTAGTCGGTGAATAAGATGCAGTTAGTCAAGTAATGTTGATCATCAGGAGCTTCACTGGAGCGGGTCCTGGTGGTGGAGGCAGTGGATCCTGGTGAGAGCGGCAGGGGGGGTTCCTCCGTGTGTACAGGGACAGCCTCGGTGGTGTCCGCGGGCTCCCCGTCAACTGGTGGAATGCTGGCACTCGTGGGTCCTGGGGTCCTGACGTCACTCCTGGCGGTGATGCGGGATGCTACGGCGACGCGTTATCGTAGCATGCGCTTCTTCTTCAGGCCGTGCTCCGATAACGCGTCGCCGTAGCATCCCGCATCACCGCCAGGAGTGATGTCAGGACCCCAGGACTCACGAGTGCCAGCATTCCACCAGTTGACGGGGAGCCCGGGAACACCACCGAGGCCGTCCCTGTACACACGGAGGAACACCCCCTGCCGCTCTCACCGGGATCCACTGCCTCCACCACCAGGACCCGCTCCAGTGAAGCTCTTGATGATCAAAAAAGGGTTTAAATACCAGCGCTATGGAGTTTTCAGTACTTTTTGGACTAAAAAATGGTGGTGTAAGCTGCCCCCAACCTACCACTGAGGTAGTAAAATGGTAAAAGGTGCAAGTGATGTTGGGACCGGCGCTACCACATAAATATTGTGTTTGTGCAATTGCATACACTGTGTAATTCATATAAACATATAAAAGTGCATATAGTGCTTAAACCAAAGTGCTGCGTGCTGTAAACCTTTTATATATTCGCATGGGCTGTGCTCAGTGTACCATATAAACACATGTATACATATAAAGTGCTGAGTGCTATTGATAACCACGTGTGTGATTGCTAAACAAAGTTTGGCGCCAGTGGGTGTACCACAAATTGCACCGTTGCTTACCGCACTCTTAGGATGGTGGCTCAGCACTCCCTGGTCACTAGAACAGAAAACAAGCCTCCATTGCGTAGTATATCCTTGTTAGGGTAAAACAACGTAGCATCCACTCACATTTAGGGAGTTCACTATCAGCTTGAGGTGTTCGCCGGGTCGCTTCCGCGTTCCACCAGCTCAAACCACCGTTCCCGGAAGTGACGTACTGACGTACGCAAACCACGCCCTACGCGTTTCGTCATACGACGTCATCTGGAGCGTGCCATCTATCACTACTCCCGGTCTTTTTATAGGCTGGGTCGGCGCCATCTTAGTGTACTGATTTTGAGGCCGGACACGGCGGCCATCTTGGTGCACCCATACCGCAGCCTAAACAGCTTAATTCATCATGTGAACTCCCTATTTGTTACGTGTGCCGCATATATAAACATACATTTTATTTAAAACTTAAAATACGACTCCACATATTAAAACCTTGTAATATAATACATATATATTTTGTGCTATAATTGTGCGAACCAGTGATGTGTCTGATTTGATCGGGGTGAGCCGATAATCAGTGCTGCCGATAAAAATCATAAGTTATGTGAATCAATAGTAAAAAGTGATTCAGTGATGATGTTGACTTTTTCATATTTAATATTTAATAGTGGGCCCAAGTGACTGTGCGATTAATAGACTATAAAAAAATTATAAAAAGTGCCCATACATGTAGCAATAATATCGGTGAGATAAAAATCGTACAAAAAAATTTTTTTTTTTTATTACTAAAATTATATATATATAAAAACTTTATAAGAAGAAATTCTCCATACAAGTCCAATCATAGATATAAGTCCATGTTGCTTGTGACTTTGTATTTTCTGGGTTAAAACCCATAATTTATGGAAAAAATAATAATAATGCAGTTCCAGGCGAAAAAATATTAAAAGACTGAAAGATGATACCCAATAGGATAAAAACAGGATAACGTAATAGATTGGTGAAACTGAAGGTAATAGGATACTTGCAGTTGGTTATTCCCATGAGGAAGAAACTTTCTTGAAATGAGGAATTTTCAGCGAGAAGTTAAAGGTATAAATATTCTATATGATAAAAAAGGTTCACTTCATAAAAAAGGTTCACTTCATAAAAAAGGGGTTTTCTTCATAAAAAAATCTTGGAAGATGATGAAATTAGATGCGTTAAAACCTGCATAAAATGCATTAAAACCGCATCTAAAATTGCAAAATTAAAAAATCAATCAAAAAATCCGACAATGAAACAGGAGTATGTTGATGCTAAAAATATTTCTCAAACATTCAAAAATTATATATATTAAGGAGATCTAAAAAGGTCAAAGGAGGCTCCTAAAAATTATTAAAAACTCTCAAAAAAGGCCATTAAAACTGTATCTTAAGGAAGGTGGGTCGGGGAGGTTTCCTTAGAAATCGGTGATGAAACAGTTTAAGTCAATATCGATGTTTAGGCCTTTAGGCTGAAGGGTCTGCATCAGATATATCCACTTCGTTTCGTTTTTAGATACATCTATTCTCTTGTTACTTCCTCTCCAGTTATTCTTTATTTTGTCTATGGCATAAAAAACCATTCCCGTGGGGTTCTTTGAATGGTGAGTTTTGAAATGTCGTGACAAGCTGTGTTTATCAAACCCCTTACGGATATTTTTAACATGTTCCCTTATGCGGACGAAAAGGGGTCTGGTGGTGCGGCCTACATATTGTAACCTACATGGACATTCCACCACGTAGGTTACATGCGTGCTTGTGCACGTTATGGTATCTTTAATCTCATAGACTTTTCCTGTACTTTGTGCCGTAAAAGATGTTGTTTTTCTTTTCTTTTCCCTTGATGTTCTACACGGTAAGCATTTTCCGCATCTAAAGAAACCTTTCAGACTGGTTGGAAGATGTATTTTCTTTGGAGGGTCAATGACATTGTGCACTAACCGATTTCTCAGGTTCGGTGCTTTTCTATAGATGAAAGTGGGTTTTGTGGGGAGGATGTCTCTTAAAGTAGTGTCTGCTTTCAATATAGGCCAATGTTTCCTTATAATTTTCTCTAGGGCCTTATGTTGGGTGTTGTATCCTGTTAAGAAAGCAAACTCGGTGTTCTTATTTTCATTTGCTCTATTTGGCGTATCTTTTATCAGATCTTCCCTATCCATCTTTTCCACTATCTTCTTGATATTGATGAGTTCACTGCGTTTGTATCCTTTCTCAACAAACCTATCAATTAATATCTCAGCTTGCGTCTCAAAATCCGTTGGGTCACTGCAATTTCTCCTAATCCTCATCAGTTGCCCTTTGGGGATGTTGCCTAACCACTTGGGATGGTGGCAGCTATTTTTAGGAATGTACCCGTTCCTGTCGGTTTTCTTAAAATATGTTTTGCTGGTGAGTCTGCCATCTTTTTTGGTTAGTTCTAAGTCCAGAAACGCAATATGTTCATGATGAAAATTTCCTGAAAAAGTGATCCCATATATATTAGTGTTGATTTCGTCGAAGAATTCTTGTAAGGAATCCTCGTTTCCCTTCCAAACGATAATGATATCGTCAATGTATCGACGGTAGTATTTCAACTCATTCCTGGGTATACTGAACACCTGCTCCTCCTCCCACTTTTGCATGAAAACGTTTGCCACACTGGGGGCATACTTAGCCCCCATGGCTACGCCTTTCTTCTGTACAAAATAACTTCCCTTATACCAAAAATAATTGGATTCCATTGCTGTTTTTAATCCTTCTAATATGAATCCAATCTGTGCTTCCTTCATATTCGTGTGGGTGTGAAGGGCCCAATCCACTGCTTGTAGGCCATCTTGTTGCTTGATGTTTGTGTAGAGGGAGTTGACATCTATTGTCACCAAGATGTCACTCTCCTCTATTTCCAAATCTTTGATCTCGGCGAGCAATTGCTTGCTGTCCCTTAGGTAGGATTTACCCACTGGCACTAGAGGCTGCAGGAATTGGTCAAGGTATTCCCCTAACCTTGAATGTACAGAATTAATTCCGCTTACAATGGGGCGGCCTGGTGGCTTCTTGTCATTTTTGTGTATCTTTGGAATGTAGTATATGACTGGGGTCTTTGGTTTCTCTAGGCAAATGTACTTGGCTTCCTTCTTGTTTAAAATCCCCATCTCGTTCCCCTTCTTCACGTATTCATGTAGAGTTTTCTCAAATGCTTGTTTTGGATTTCCCTTCAGCTTAATGTAGGTGTCTTTTGTATTAAGAAGATTCTCCATTTCCTCCTCATAGTCCTTTTTGTTTAGAATCACCAGTCCTCCTCCTTTGTCCGCTGGCCTTATTACCACTCCTTTTCTTTTTTCCAGTTTTTTGATGGTTTCCCATGTGTTTTTTTCTTTTCTGTTCTGAATTTTTAATGCTCTAATATCTGCTTCCACCATCCGTTTAAAGACCTCCAAATTCTCATTGTGAGGATTTTTGGGGTTAAACGTGGAGCGATTTTTCAAAGTCGTGTGTTTATATTCACTGTGCGTAGATCTTTGTGTTTGCTTTTGTTTTAATGTGAAATGTTTTTTGATGTTTAGCTTTCTAACATATTTATTGAGGTCTATGTAGGCCTCAAATTTGTCTAGATTCTTCCCTGGGGCATATTTGAGCCCCAGATCTAGTATTTTCAACTCCTCCTCATCAAATTGTATGTCACTTAGATTAAAAATACCTTTGCCTATTGATTTCTTCTCCTTTTTCTGTCGTTTCTTCATCTTGATGATCAACATTACTTGACTAACTGCATCTTATTCACCGACTAAATGTGAGTGTAATACTGCTGCACATACTACAATAAATGTCTTGCTGCACTTAGAAGGCGCTGCGCTGTCTTCCCTCTTGTCTCCCCCCAGAGATCTCTTCTGTCTCTTCCGCCGGCAGCCGCTACAGTGGACAGCTACCCCCTGAACTGTTTGGGGTCCCCCTACCCCTGGTGTTTCCCTTCCCCCTTCCCCTCCTCCCCCGGGTCCCCAGGACCAGACTTTTTTGAGACCTCTTCTTGCGCCAATTCACCACTAAACCATTACGTTTACACAAACCCATGCTTTGAAAATGGATCCGCAGAGGATTGCTTTTCAGAATGTGGCTAAGCAGCCACTGTCAGGCTTTCAAGAGGGGGCCTAGCCTGTTTTCTTTTTTCTTCTCTGAACAGCAATTTACAGTGAGACAAATACACTGCAACTGCAAGCAAAGTGTTTAGCTTGCAGTTGCAGTACAGCCTCATTGACTTGAATTTGCCAAGTTTAACAGAAATCGCCTGTAAACACAACATGCCACATTAAATTTGGTGCAGAATGTGAACAGCCCCCCTGTATTTTAGAGTTTAGGTGGGTGGTCAGATGGCAAGAAAACCACAGCTCAACTGTTTACCTTACCCCTTCACTGGCTGTCTTGGTAAAAAATAGTCTATATTTCTCTATTTAAACACTTCAGAGACCACTTTTTCTTCCTGCCCAGGTCAGCACTTTTACACTTTGAATAACAATTGCGCAGTCATGCAACACTGTACTCATATGAAATTTGTAAAAAAAAAAATCACACAGATAGAGGCATTTAAACACAGCAGTTTTTTTTATTACATTTTTTTGCTAAATAAATGAAAAAAGAACAAAAAAAAAAAAAAAAAGGGGGTTTTCTTCGTTTCTGTTATAACAATTTGCAAATAAATAATCTTTTTTCATAAATTTAGGCAAATACGTATACTGCTACATTTTTTGGGTGAAAACAACTTAAATCAGTGTATTTTCTTTAAAGCGGAGTTCCGGCCACAAAATTGACATAATCGATTTTGTGGCCATCCGCTTGCTCTTCTTCACCTGAAAAGGAATTGGATAGTTAGGATTATTTTTTTCTTTTTACTTACCTTGTAATTGTAGAAAGAAATACTCACCTATTTTCCACTTCCTCCCTCTGTGGCCGCGGCCCGCGCCGTCACTTCCGGTTTGCAATGATTCCTGGGAGCTGAACGTCATCGCTCCCAGGAATCAATGAGACGGCACCGGTCCCGCTCGTCGCTTCCGGTGCGACACCGCATTCCCTGCTAAACAGCTTCTGGGCATGCCCAGAAGCTGTGTAGGAATGCGGCACCGCACCAGAAGTGATGAGAGGGGCCGGTGCAGGCGCATTCAGGGAGAAGAAGACACGGAGGAGGACGCAGAAGAGGATGGCACTGGCTTCAGCTGCCCACAACAGAGATGGCAACGATGTAGAAGAAATTTTATGAGTGAGTATTTCTTCTTACAGGTAAGTGCGAACCGGGACAGATCAGAGGCTAGCCATTGTGGAATGTGCTAGCCCTGACTGTCCCGGGGGTATGTTCATTGAAAAAATGTTTTTGTGGCCGAAACTCCGCTTTAATCTGTAAAAAAATGATAGAGTCCACAAACTACGGTACATATGTCTGAAAATCTTTCTGATGTAGTTACTGCCAGGACAGTACAAATATCACCCAAATTACCCCCTTTTGGAAAGTAGACAGTTCAAAGTATTCTTTTTTCTTTCCATTTTGTTCTTTTGTTTTTTTTCTATTCTAGTCTATTATTTTTGATTCTATTCTGATCTAGTATATATTCTATTCCTTTAATTTCTATTTTATTTTATTCTATTCTTTTTTCTATTCTAGTGTGTTCTGTTGTACTATTCTATTATTTTCTTTTCCATTGTGTTCTATTTTATTTTCTATTCTATTGTTTTATTTTATTTTATTTTCTATTCTATTCTATTCTAATCTTTTCTATTCTCTTATTTTCAATAATTTTTATTCAAAGCTATTCTGTTCTGTTTTACTTTATACTTTTGTATTCTATTACAAAACTTGTAGTCCTTCGAACTCAGATGATAACAGATCAGGGTAAAGGACCAATCACAGTGGCCCTTTACTATGTGATAAACTGTGTCCAGAGTGACAGCGTGAGGAGAGAAAAAGAGAGCCGATAACCAGCTTGTGTTTAAGGAACATCGGTGCTGATAATCAGGGCACTTATTATCAATGTCTTGAATATCAGTGCAGTCCCAACAGTGCCAACCAGTGCTGCCAGTCAATGCCCATCAGTGCCTCCTCATCAGTGTTGCCTACTAGTGCCTATCAGTGTCCATCAATGCTGCCCATCAGTGCTGCATATCAGTGCCCAACAGTGCCACCTACCAGTGCCCACCAGTGCCACTTAATCAGTGCCATCTATCAGTGCCCATGAGTGCCACCTCATTAGTGCCCATCAGTGCAGTCTATCAGTGCCCATCAGTGCAGCGTCATCAGCTAATCACAGAATGCAGGTTTTTTTTTTCATTTGTTTATCAAAAAAAAAAAAAAAACAAGTAGTGAATAAATACCACCAAAAGAAAGCTCTATTTGTGTGGGAAAAAAATGATAAAAATGTCATATGGGTACAGTGTTGCATGATCACGCATATGTCATTCAAAGTGTGACCGTGCTGAAAGCTGAAAATTGGCCTTTGCAGGAAGGGGGGAAAAGTGCCCAGTGGGCAAGTGGTTAAATCATCAATTCAACAGAAATACATAAAGCGCCAGATATTTTGTCTCAAGGGACATCATCTGAGGCTCCAGAGTAGCTACTTCACTGCATGACCCAGTGGCGGAACTACCAGGATTGCAGGAGTCGCACTTGCGACTGGGCCCTGGAGTTCCGCCACTGTGCAGGGGCCCCAGGTATTGTTGCAAACTGCACAGTTAAAAAAAACAGCCTGATTCGGACAACAGGCGGGGACTGGTGGCTGCAGCTAAACCAAGTGTCTAGATAACACTCGCACAGCTCAGCCAGCACACTCGCCCCCTCTCCTCACAGACGGGAGAGGGAGGAGAAAACAATCTGCTCCTCCTCCTGCCTCAGTAGAAATGCCTGGCTAGCCCACCCTCCTATCCAGGCAGCTGTATCTGACAGGAGATGTGCGGGCGGGAAATATGAATGATGCTGCTGTCTGAGCCTCAGATAACAGCTTTAGTCCTGGGGTACGTGGACACTGAGCTGTGGAGTATACTGTGATTGCTGAACTGTCCCTATCTCCCTCCCTTGTCCCCCCCCCCTCTGTTCTTCCAAGAACTTCACTTCCAGTTAGCACTTAGGCAGCCCATATATTTATTTTTCAGGCTGGCTTTACACTAATGCTGTGTACTGTATTGCATGTCATTTGTACAGGAATCGCACCAGATTTCTATACAAATTACATGCAAATTCAGTGTGGTGCAAATTGAGCTATTGAGTATGGCTCAATTCGCACTGGATCCCCTTCAAAAAGGTGCAGGACCCTTTTTTTTTTTTCCCCCTGTAATCGGATCGCAAGGGTGTTCAGATCCATGTGATCCTATTCCATTGGATTCCACAGTTTTCACTGTGTTCTGTAAACCAATTTGGGGGTATCATTAACTTTGATCATTAATACTGACACCCACAGAGGTTTGCAGAGCGCAGTGGGAACTGCCTGCAAGTCTAATGCATTGCAGGAACCGGACAGGAATTGCTGCAGTTCCCTCACCGCATCAGTGTGAACCGGGACTCAACAAAAAAATATTCACCCATCTACACATTCAAGGTGGAGAGACAGCTGAGACAGTGATGTAACTACCAGGGTCGCGACCCAAGTCCTAGCGTTCCGCCACCAGGGGGTTTTCCAGCCTCCTCTTGCTGTCCTGACCCTGTCTGTCTCCTTGGCAGCGGCTGCAGCACATTAGGACCCAGTACTGGTTACATTATGGGGCTGATGGGTGCATACACAGGGTGTGGGGGGGGGGCAGCACTACTGGTTGTAGACAGCTGAGCTCTCCGCCAGTCACCTAGCAATTGTGACACTGTATAGCCTTCTCTGTTGATATGGTGGTCTGGATGTGATCCGGGCGATGCTCCCAATCGGATCTAATAATAAATATGATAGTGGTTTTATTGCTTAGAACCCGCACACCATACTGGCATGGAGCCCACATGGTTGCTGAGCAAATGGCTGATATTTATGTAATTGTACTTTTGATTCTATTAAATACTGTGTTTATGTCCACTTATTCGATCCAATCGGGAGCATCGCCCAAATCCCATTCCCAATCGGTAAGTCAACAGAGAAGGCTATGCAGTGTCATTGCTGCTAGGCGACTGGCGGAGAGCTCAGCTGTCTACAACCAGTAGTGTCGCCCTCTCGCTCATTTGTCCATCAGCCCCATAATGTAACCAGCACTGGATCCTAATACGCTGCCATGAAGACAGAAGTGCTGGACCAACCCTGTCAATAGCAGGGGCAGGACAGCAAGAGGAAATTGGGAAACCCCACAGTGGTGGAACACCAGGGCATGGTTGCAAGTGCAACCATTGCAACCCTAGTAGTTCGGCCACTACATTGGACCCTTATATGGAGTTGCCTGGTGTGCTGGTGACATATCACCTGCTTTCCACCACCATGGGGGGGGGCAAGATGGCAGGAAGGGGGCCCACTGCAGAACATATGAAAGAGTCTGGCAATGTAAATCTGTTGAATTTATAATTTAAAGAGACAGCATAATACATTTTGTCTGAAAACAGTATATACGTTCAACGCAACCTGACACTAGATCATTTATTTTATGGTCTGTGTTCCGTTGAGATTTCACTTTCGTGTCTCAAAGACAGAGCAAGAGGAGAGTAAATCTACCAAGTGAGGGAAAATCCCTTAGCTGTCACCAAAACAGGTTTCCCACAGGTTGATTTCCATGTATCTGCTGTTCCAGTGATGTAACATTTTGGATTTCCTTTCCCTTTCTGTCTTGGTTATAACAGTCACCAGAGAAAATTGGAACAAATTGGAGCTGGAACAAATCGGATGATGCTTTCTTCTGCATCAACTGTGGGTATGGAATTGTGTATATAGAGATTTTCTATTTTTTTTTCTAGATGGACATGATGTAACAATGAAAAACGGAGGTGATAAATCTCTCCAAAAGGTACACAAACCCAAATAATAGATTGATAGCAATCTCAACCCTTCTGTGCAAAACTAAGTTTAGATTAGGCTTTAAAATATATTTCTAGTAGTTTGTCTCATACAACAAAATACTATTGACATGACCTGCTTTGGGGAACAAAAATCCACAGTGAATTTCACATTTTAAAGTATGGATTTTAGTGAAGAAAAAACATTTTTAAACTATCATTTACGTTCTTAAAAAAACTAACCTAGAGAGGAGTCTAAAAACCATATATAGGCATTAATGTCTAAAATTACTAATTTATGCATTTTGGTTATGTATATTTGAATTATTATTACCTGGAGATGCTGTTGTGTAACCTGCATATATTAAGAAAGAAAAAAATAGTTACATCTGGAGGTGTCATACTTTAACATCAGTAAATACTCAAAAATCGATTTAATATTGCTAACAAAAAATATATAATTTCTTTCAACTGCCTATCACAAAATTGTTATACCAGTTTTGCTCATATGTGAATACTTTGAGTTAAAATCGTTTTTTTTTTTATTACACTGCTGTATGTAGAGGAACAAACAAATTGTGGGATTTAAAAGGCACCATGCAAGCAAATATAAAATACAATATATAATATTGGTAAATAAGAATAAAACCCATGTAAGTGATATGAAAGAAATATTGGGTCTTATAGAGTTATATGGGATTGAACACACAGTACTCAAGCTAACAACAGGATTCTTATGGTAGCTGAGATACATAATATATATCCACACAACACTCGGGTCTATGCATTTTACGGCTATAAGCTGCTTCATCAGGACCAAGATGAATTGTTGAAGTTCCCCTTAAAAAAATAATGATAAATGTACATATTTTTGCAAGTTAAAAGAAATATGCATTTTTTTTCTTCTGGAGCCTGCAGAGTTTTGCATAGATCAGCAGATTGCAGGTGCAATGTTAGGCTCCTGAAGACACTACCTACCGCTTTCTGCCCATGCAGAGGTATCGGCTTTCTGTTGGAAATCTGTAGAAAGTGTCAGTGAACTACGAGAGTACTTACAAGTCTCTCACACTTCATTTAGAACTACAGGGCATATACTGTAGTGGCAGACAGGACTTGTAGTTCATTCAGGGATCCCTGTGGATGAATGACATGGTTGTGTGGGCCGAACCCTGCACAGCCGCGCTGTTTTTAAATTGTGACAGCAGGTGTGGGGAGAGGATCCCCTGCCTTTTGCTATGGGTGAGCGGATCAGGTGGTGAGGGGGACCGTAACACGTTACATGTTATACCCTAAATGCTGGTGTAACATGTCCTGTAACATGTTACAAAAGGTGAACTTAGCCTTTAACGAGTGGATTATTGTTCCTTGATTAATATAAAAAATATGTTACCCCAATATTTCACATTTCTGATATGTGTCAGTTGGACCCACCATGTGCAGTGTCCCACTCAGGACACGTGGGAACTGCAAATGAATTACTTCTTTGTCATTGCTGTATTGCATGTCATATTGCATTGCTACACCTGTTGCATTCCTGTTCATAGGCTGGTCAAGTGTGCTTAATACATCCCACCACTACATGGGGATATCACCACTCTGGGATATCTAACCCAGCTCCTATCTGTGGGGAGTTGTTGTGTTCAGTTGGTCCTTTTTTTTAAAATATAAAGTTTATTGAATACAGCCAGACACAGGCAATGCCAAAGACATTAATAGGGATATTGCATCATCACATCAAAGAACAACAACAGCAATAACAAAGCATCTCATCAACCCAACCAAAAAAACAAGACCGAGGGAGATCCCCCCCCCGGTAGGGGACAAGGTAGATCAACACACCCCTTAAGTGCCATAAAAAGACCCTCTCTGGCATGCAGCTTTTTCTTATAAGCAGACAGAAGGTCTACCACTGAGACCACATAAAAAGACATAGAAGAAAAAGAAAGCAGACGAGAGAAAATGAAAAGACTCCAGGCAATGAACAGGAAGGAGTATAGACGGAAGGAGGAAAGAAAAGGGTGAAAGAGGGAAGGGGGAAAGGGGGGGGGGAGAAGGCAGGGAAGGGGATGGGGGGGGCCTGTATCCCCACACCACAGGTCACCCTGCCAGCAGACCACGGGCTAACCTGGACATGGCTGTCGGCTCGTAGAATCACTCCGAACTCAGGCGTGCCCCCTCTCCGGAAGTGATAAAGAGATCCCAGATTCTCCATTTTTCCACATGCTTGTCCCCCTTATGTCGGGAAGTCGCGATCAGGTTCTCCATCCTGTTAATGTCCTCAACCTTTGGAGCCAGTGGGCAATCTGCGGGGGGTCGTCTGTTTCCACAGGAGTGGTATGCACGCCCGGGCAGCAATCAATAGGGGACAGAGCAGGGATTTCTTAAAGTCCCCGAGTGAAGCGTCTACCACTTGAACTTGAAGCAAGAAGAAAGCCGGGTCATCCGGGGTCGTCCATTATGTGAACATTGCCAGTATTCTCCGAACCGCCCCCCAAAAGGTTAACAGCAATGGGCAAGACCAGAAAATATACAACAACGTACCCCTCTCACCTTTGCATCTCCAACACCTATCTGATGCCTCAGGAAAGAAACGATGGAGACGCTCCGGGGTGTAATACCAATGCGTCAGAAGCTTAAAAATTCGTCTCCTGGGTCTTGGCGCAGATCGAAGAGCTCAAGGCTAAGTGGATCATATTCTGTTTCTGCTGCACAGTAAAGTTGGTCCATGTGCAGAGTAAGCACAAGGTGGAGGAGTGAAGTTCAGTCCAAAGAAGGGACAAATTGAAAGTGCTCAAACCAAAGGGTAATAGCCACCAACCCGGCATCAAAGACCTTTGAGAATAAAGGTGAAGGATTTCTTAGCCACCGGCAACCTCACCGAATGTCACTGGATTCAAAAGGGACCAGAAACTGAGTCACTTACCAGTAAGAATTATACTGACCCACAGCCAAGGACTACCAAAACCTATTAACAGTGGATCAACGGAATTCCTCTATTTACCTGTATTCTATCAGGATGTTTTTACTGCAACCAAAACCAGTCACAGTAAAAGTTGTGAGTTGTATCCTACCACTGTCTACCTCATTCTTCAACATTGCTACTACAACCGGTGGTACCACCATTAACGGTACTGGCGTCATGACAAATACCATCAAGGGACCTAGCCGCCACAAGCACCCTAAACACCACTGTCATCAAGGGCACCTCAACCACCATCTTGGCTGGTGTTTTCCCTGTCCCAGAGTGTGCCCCGGAGGATTTCGTGCTGTCTTCCTCTTCACCATGCGACCGTCCCAGGAAGGCTTTCTGCTAACCGTGAGTAAACCGATGAACTGTATTAGTGCTGTCTCTCATCAGCCCACCATGCACCTCACGTGTCGCCCCTGAGGTTCTGGCACGTTGCACATGTACATCTATGTCCTTTTTGTATTGCTTCCTTTGTGTGAAATACCTGGTAATCCTGCCAGTCCTCCTGCTTTCCTATTACAAAATGAAAACACCAGGCATTAGAGCACAGTTTGTCTGGCTGTGCTTGTTGTGAGCTAATCCGATGATCAGGTTTGTGCTGACACACCCCCCTCCCCTCACATAGCCATTCACTGGCTAGACCAGTGTGCTGCTGTTTCTCCTCCCCTAGCTCTCTGAGTTCCTTATGTAGCTGATAACAGAAGGTATGTGATCACTTATAAAAAAAGGGGGAAAAAGGTATTTATAATGTTTTTTATATCTATACACAAATGTTGTGCCTTTCGTTTCTATTTTAAACTGAATGGGTTATTTTACAAGGTGAGGATTTACATATTCTTTAAGGTTAGAGTTTAGCGGACACCTGGATGTTCGGGTTCGGCCGAACTTCGAAAAAAAAAGTTTGAGTTCGGGACCCCGAACCCGAACCCCATTGAAGTCAATGGGGACCCGAACTTTTGAGCACTAAAATGGCTCTAAAAAAGTCATGGAAAGGGCTAGAGGGCTGCAAATGGCAGCAAAATGTTGTTAAGAGCATGGCAAGTGCTTTGCAAACAAATGTGGATAGGGAAATAACTTAAAATAACATAAATATAAAAAAATAAAAAATAATAATCTTGATCTAGGAGTACGAGGTCCATATGGAGTTGGAGGTTGAGGTGGCGGTGTAGGTGGAAGCGGCGGTGGAGGAGGACGAGGTAGCCAACACTGGTTTTTGTTTTTAATTTAATTTAATTTTATTTTTAAATTAGGGTACACCCCAAAAGAGTGAGAACAAAAATACAACAATGGCTGGGTAAGGCCGGTATACATGTCTATTCTGCACAAGGTATGGACAAGTTCTGTGGGATCCATGCCTGGTTCATTTTAATGAACGTGAGCTTGCCCACATTGGCTCTGGGCAGGCGGCTGCACTTGTCTGTGATAATGCCCCCTGCCGTGCTAAATACACTTTAAGATAATACACTGACTGCAGGGCAGGCCAGCACCCCCAAAAGCGTAAAGGGCAAGCTCATGTTCCCAATTTGGAGACCCAGAAGTTGAAAGGGGCAGACCCATCATTCAGTACATCTTGGCGTGTGCACACATACTGCTCCACCATGTTGGTGAAATGCTGCTTCCTGCTAAGACATTTCATAGCAGCTGGTGGTGCTGGTTGTTATGGCGTGTTGACAAAGCTTTTCCACATTTCGGCCATGCCAACCCTGCCTTCTGAGGTGCTGGCGGTGCCCCGGCTGCGTTGGCTACCTCTTCCTCTGCCTTCGCCTTGTGCTTTCACTGTGCCCCCACTGTCAGATGGGAATGCCACCAGCAGCGCGTCTACACGTGCGCTTGTGATCAATATTCCCAGTGAGGGAATTAAGGACGGTACATTGTCCTTGTAATGGGGATCCAGCAGTGTGGCCACCCAGTAATAAGCAAAAGTTATAATGTGGGAAACTCGGCGGTCATTGCGGATACACTGCAGCATGTAATCGCTCATGTGTGCCAGGCTGCCCAGAGGCAATGAAAAGCTGTCCTCTGTGGGAGGTGTATCGTCTGTGTCCTCTGTATCCCCTCAGCCACGCACCAGTGATGGCCATGAGATGGTCTGGGTGCCACCCTGCTGTGAACATGGTTCCTCCTCCTCCTCCTCATCCTCCACCTCGGCATCCTCCAGAACTGTGCCCTTGCTGGACAATTGTGTACCTGGCATTTGTGGGTGCAGGAACCCACCCTCGGAGCCACTTGTGAATGATTGCCCTGAAAGCCTTGGAAATGATCCCTCTTCCTCCTCCTCCTCCTGTGCCACATCCTCTTCCATCATCGCCCGAATCATTTTTTCAAGGAGGCATAGAAGTGGGATAGTAACGCTGAGAATGGCCTCATCGGCACTGGCCATGTTGGTGGAGTACTCGAAACAGTGCAACAAGGCACACAGGTCTCGCATGGAGGCCCAGTTATTGGTGGTGAAGTGGTGCTGTTCTGCAGAGCGACTCACGCGTGCGTGCTGCAGCTGAAACTCCACTATGGCCTGCTGCTGCTCGCACAGTCTGGCCAGCATGTGCAAGGTGGAGTTCCACCTTGTGGGCACGTCAAGTATGAGGCGGTGAGCGGGAAGGCCGAAGTTACGCTGCAGCGCTGACAGACGAGCAGCAGCAGGGTGAGAACGCCGAAAGTGCGCACAGATGGCCCGCACTTTCTGCAGCAGCTCTGACATATTGGGTTAATTTTTAAGGAACTTCTGCACCACCAAATTCAGCACATGCACCAGGCAAGGGATGTGCATCAAACCGGCTAGGCCCAGAGCTTTTACGAGATTTCGCCCATCACTAGGCCGGGCATGAGGCTCACTGACACCAACCACTCATCGGTCTGTTGTTCCAAAGCACTCCACAACTCCTGCGCAGTGTGGGGTTTTTCCCCCAAACAGGCAAGTTTTAAAACTGCCTGCTGTCGTTTCCCCCTGGCTGTGCTGAAGTTGGTGGTGAAGGTGTTACGCTGACCAGATGAGGAGGTGGGAGTAGGAGGAGTTAGCAACAGGAGGCAAGCTGAAGCACCCTGCAATCCTCGGTGGTGGAAGGACATGCGCCAAACTGCTATCCGCCTCAGGCCCAGCCACCACTGCATTTACCGAGTGTGCTGTAAGGGAGATATAACGTCCCTGACCGTGCTTACTGGTCTACGTATCCGTAGTTAGGTGGACCTTGCCACAGATGGAATTGCGCAGTGCACACCTGATTTTGTCCCCCACTTGGTTGTGCAAGGAAGTGATGGCTCATCTGGAAACGTAGTGGCTGCTGGGCATAACGTACTGTGGGACAGCCACCGCCATAAGACTTTTAAAACTCTGTGTCTCCACCAGACAGAATGACAGCATTTCAAAGGCCAGGAATTTTGAAATGCTGGCATTCAGGGCCAGGGATCGTGGGTGGGTAGGGGGGTACTTCCTCTTCCGCTCCAGTGTTTGGGAGATAGAGAGCTGAATGCTTCCATGGGACATTGTGGAGATGGTTGGTGACCTAGGTGGTGGTGTTGCTGGCAGATCCTCTGTGGGGAGGCAGGTGCCACTGTCACTACAGAGGTGGATGAAGAGGCCAAGACTGCCTTGGTTTTTGAGGTGTCTACTCCACTGCAGCTTGTGCTTTGCACTTAGATGCCTGGTCATGCAGGTTTTGCTCAGGTTGAAAACGTTTATGCCTTGCTTCAGGCTCTGATTTGCAGAGTGCAGCAGTTGGCACCTGTGTTTCGTTATCCGAGACGTGCTGCGATGGTCCTCCCATGTACTCATCTTGAAACATAAGTGGTTGGGCATCGGTGCACTCAATCTCTTCCACTTCTGGGGCAGGGCTAGGTGGATGGCCCTGGGAAACCCTGCTAACAGAGTCATTAAAAAGCAGAAGAGACTGTTGCATGACTTGGGGTTCAGACTGCTTGGCTGATTTGCAAGGGGGTGAGGTGAAAGATTGATGAACATCGGCTGCAGGTGCCAACTCTGATCTTTCAGCAGGAGACTGGGTGGGAGACAATGTGAAGGAACTGGAGGCACTGTCAGCAACCCAATCTACTATCGCCTGTATTTATTCTGGCCTCAACATTCGTAGAGCCGCATTAGGCCCGACCAAATACTGCTGCAGAATCTGTCGCCTACTCGTACCTGAGGAAGGCGTTTCACTTGTGCGTGTATGTGGCACAGATTGACCACGTCCTCCCCTTGCAACAGGAGCTCCACCAGCAGGACAACGACCAGGGCCATGTCCCTTATTTCACGTTCTCCTCATATTTCTCAAATTTAGGATCTTGCCCTAAATGGGTGTTTTTTGAATAGCAGAATAGAACAACGGTATCTAAAGTGTGTATCTCACAATGACAGATGCAGCAAGGGCTATAAAATTGTGGATTTTAGCCCAAAAAGGGTGTTTTTAAAAACCCAGAAAATTATTGCTATATAGCTTACAATGCACATTGAATAATGCAGCAGAGGCCCCAGATGGGAGGGTATTGCCAGAAATGGGTATTTTTTCAAAGCCTGAAAATTCTTGAAGTATTTCAAGCTTGTTTTTATCACAGATGCACCTAGCAAGGGCTGTAAAATTGTGTATATTGCCCAAAAAAGGTTTTTTTATACTAGCACAATATGTCAGCAGTATATAACGCTTGAATTCTACATGTACAGATGCAGCAAGGGCTATAAAATTGTGGATTTTAGCCCAAAAAGGGTGTTTTTAAAAACCCAGAAAACTATAGCTATAAAGCTTAAAATGCACACTGAATAATGGTGCAGAGGCCCCAGTTTGAGGGTATTGCCAAAAAAGGGTGTCAAAAATTTCACAAAAGCACATATGCAGTGCTGGTGCACTGGGCTTGCATAAAATGCCCCCCGCCGCCCACCTAACTAACAGACGGATAAAAGTAATTTTTCTCTGTCACTGGGCTCAGGGCAGGGTAAAAAGATTGTGCACTGCACCCACACAACCAAATCTATGTAGATCGCAAGCTGACTGAGTTCTAATTAAAGAATAAAGCATCCAGGTGTCCGCCCAACTCTAATTCTCTCCCTCAAAGCAGCAGCCGTAGCCTTTCCTAGATAGAAGAGAGAGACGTGCGGCGCTACGTGACTCCAGCATATATAGAGGCTGGGTCACATGCTGCACTCGCCAATCGCAGCCATGCCATTAGTAGGCATGGCTGTGATGGCTTCCAAGGGCACATGAGTTAAACACTTATTGATTGGCTGCCCTGCAGCTTTTTTTGTTTCAATGATTTTTATTGAATTTTCAAGAAAATTTGTAACAATGCATAAAAATAGAAATGAAATAACAACTGGGACATAGAATATGCATACAAATGTCAATAAAAGCATAATGACCAAAGAAACTTGTAAGTACACAGGGTTGGAACTTGTTGTGAAATTTGAGTGAATACCATTAGGCCACATCAAACAGATCAGCATACTAGCAGAAGGGAGTAGAATCAGGTAAGTATCAGGAGAGATATGCGGTCAGATATTAGTACAGTACATTAGGTGATGAGAGTGACACGTCAAAAGGGTGAGGTGTCATATTTACTACTGATCCATGGCTGCCAGCGACTGAAGAATTTAGCACTTTGAGAGACAGAATAAGAGTATGCCTTTTCAAGGGAGAATTGTGTGTTGACCAGGTGAATTACTTCCGAGTGTGGGGGGGGGGGGGGGTGGGGCAGGCTGCTTCCAATGTCTCGCAATGACAGTCTTGGCTGCTATTAGAATATGGGTGTATACCGTTCTCATATTAGGAGGAATGTCATCAATGCCCAGGGAGAGGAGGGCCAGCGCTGGGTTTGGCACTAGCAATAAGCCAGTGGTAGTTGAGAGAATTTCAAACACCTTCCTCCAGAAACTGGTATGGCTTTTGCAGGACCAAAAGATGTGAAAGATGTTACCTAATTGACAACATCCACGCCAGCAGAGCGGGCTGTGCGTTTTATAAAATTTAGAGAGGCGATAGGGCATTAGGTACCACCTTGTGAGAATTTTTTGGGATTGTTCCCAGTGGGCCACACATCTGGACGGCTGATACGTGCTGCGTATAGCCATTTTCCATTGGATGTCTGAAAAAGATCTCTGAAATTCTTCCTCCCAGTTGAGCATATGCTTGGCTTTGTGGAATGTTAGCTTGTGGTGAAGGAGGTTGTAAAAAAAGAGATACCTTTAGTAGCGGGACATGGGGAAGTGAGGAATCGCCACACGGAAGTGGGGAGGGGGTCATTTGGAGAGGAAACTAGAGATACTATTGTAGGTATATATAGTTATCCTACGTAGATTGGATTCAGCTTGAAGTGCAGTAAAGCTCTTTAGGAAGCCTTGATGGAATAATTGGTCTGTCGAGTGAATGCCTGCCGATGTGAGTTTGATGAGAGAAATGCACGGTAGTAAGATTTACAGGGTTTTCAACGGGAATACTATCAGTGTCTAGCGATAGCATGTATAATTGTTTTCTATAGGGATATTTCTGCACTAAAAAAGTGATAAAAATTAAAAAATAATTGATACAAAATAAATGTAAAAGCAGCTAGCACAAAATCAACTAACAGTGATCCATAAACATAATAATCTTAAAAGTGCAGCGCTATAGGTGAATTGATAATTTTTAAAACTCTGAAAAACTTGTGAAAAGACAAATGAATGATCCACAAAGTAATATGAGGGTAGTGTCCAAGGCAAATGATAAATAAAGTCCCAAAAAAGATGGTGCAAGTACAAATAAATCAAAGTGCAAAATACTGTGAAGAATGCTCCTTCCAGTGACACCCAGGGAAAAGTGCAAGATGGGGACACCTCCGTGTACAAGTATTATAAGCAGCTTACCAGAGCTCCATGGCTACTCAAATTAATGAGAAAGCCTCTCCCAGCAAGAAGATATATATCAATGTATTCGGTGGATGTCAAAAAAGTGGATGACACTTCTTAATCTCTCTTGATTACTCAGTTATGAACGATAAATATATGGAGGGAAATGAAGACAGAGGACCATAGTGTAATCCCGTAAAGCATATATATCATATTTATTAAAAGAACTACTCACAATATGAAGGCATAAGCAGGCATATAAAATAGACCGCTGTAGATCCGGTCACGGCGTCCCGCGTGTATCCAAAACAGCATGGAACAGTAAAAAACAAGCCAGCTCCGTAAGGGGGCGTGTGGACGTTACGTCTGGAGTCGCCAACGTTTCGTCATCAAGACGTCGCCTGGGTGTGACTCCAGACGTAAATCACTGGCTATCAGGCACAAAAGCGGAAACTGTGTTGTCACATGATCAATGAGAAGATACTGGAATGCCCCATACTCCGCCTCCCTCAATCACACCGCAATAGGAACGAACCATTGCGGGCTCTAATGTAAGGGAATGGGTGAGTGACAAGCATCTCCACCAATTATAATCCTAATTGAGGCAGGGATGGAGCATAATATATTTATCACAAGAGATGGAGGGAATTAATCTTCCAAAACCTTATTAAACCATTACCAATACTTTTTTAATATTAATATTTTTAATGGTTTAATAAGGTTTTGGAAGATTAATTCCCTCCATCTCTTGTGATAAATATATTATGCTCCATCCCCGCCTCAATTAGGCGGATGCACCTGTCACTCACTCCATGTATGGGGGTACAAAGGCGTGTGATTTACGTCTGGAGTCACGCCCAGACGACGTCTTTTGATGACGAAACGTTGGCGACTCCAGACGTAACGTCCACACGCCCCCTTACGGAGCCAGCTTGTTTTTTACTGTTCCATGCTGTTTTGGATACACGCGGGACGCCGCGACCGGATCTACAGCGATCTATTTTATATGCCTGCTTATGCCTTCATATTGTGAGTAGTTCTTTTAATAAATATGATATATATGCTTTACGGGATTACACTATGGTCCTCTGTCCTCATTTCCCTCCATATATTTATCGTTCATAGCGGAGAAATCAAGAGAGATTATGAAGTGTCATCGACTTTTTTGACATCCACCGAATACATTGATATATATCTTCTTGCTGGGAGAGGCTTTCTCATTCATTTGAGTAGCCATGGAGCTCTGGTAAGCTGCTTATAATACTTGTACACAGAGGTGTCCCCATCTTGCACTTTTCCCTGGGTGTCACTGGAAGGAGCATTCTTCACAGTATTTTGCACTTTGATTTATTTGTACTTGCACCATCTTTTTTGGGACTTTATTTATCATTTACCTTGGACACTACCCTCATAATACTTTGTGGATCATTCATTTGTCTTTTCACAAGTTTTTCAGAGTTTTAAAAATTATCAATTCACCTCTAGCGCTGCACTTTTAAGATTATTATGTCTAATTGTTTGACTAGCGTCCTCCGTTACCCGGCTTGGGAAGGGTAGTTATGTGGGCCTGTAACATTTCTAGTGGGAATTGCTGGGTGTCTATGGTGGCGGAGAACATTTTAAGAAGGTAAGGGACTAAAAAGTCTTTTAGAGAGTGGTAGTATTCATTAGTCAATCCGTCTGCACCAGGGGATTTGTTTAACGGGAGGGATTTCAAGGTTTGGAGAAGTTCTTGGGATGTAATGGGGCTGTTAAGGGATGACAGTGAGGTAGGAGAAATAAGTGGCAGGTGTAGGTGTCGTAGGAAATTTAGAATTTCTACATCTGAGTGTTGTTTAGTGTCTTTCTCTATTAAGATTACAGAGGGAGCTGTAATAATCCGCGAATGTGTCCGCTCCCTGCAGCTTTTTTTAACGCGGCATTAAATTGCCGAACACTGAACTCGATACCGAACATACAGCAAAATGTTCGGTTTCGGGTCCGGGTACCAAAAACCCTAAAGTCCGGTATGAACCCGAACTTTACAGTTCGGGTTCACTCAACCCTATTTAATGTACATTCCCATATATGAGTATATCTGTAAAAAATGTCAGCAGCCATTTTTGTGAAATATACTGTACATGACTAGATTGCTAACAATTCTCTATTTTTACCCACAAACCAAGGGGGGGAAGGTGGCATGAGCTAACAGGAGCAAGTTTTCTATTGATCGCTGGACAATGTCTGTTTTAACTTAATGTTTAATTATTTTAAATAAAGGATTGACAAAGTATAAACAGAATAGTTAGAGATCTTTATGTGATGTTTATTTAACACTGCTGTTGTCATTTTTTTACAGATATAATTGTATATCCACTTGTCGCCAGACGAAATACCGGTATATCACTTGACTTTAAGTGGTTGTACTGGGATGATGCCGGTACTGTTTTTTTAGAGCCGGCCGCTTGATTGCTGTTACAAGCAGTAGGAGAGGACTGTCCCCCCCCCCCCTCCGCCTTCCGTAGTTCGCTTGGGCTCTTTCCTCATAGCAGGAGACCCAAGCAACCAAGCGGCGTCCATGGCTGGACACCCAAACAAAGCCAGGATCGGCTTTGATCTCTATAGCAGTAACCCGAAAGCAATGAACTGGCATCAATTCCGGTTTAACTGGGTGTCATTGGCGCCATACAAATTTTTTTTAGAGCAACAGTTAAAAAAAATAAAAAATAAAAGTGCCCACGTCCTCCCATGCTCATTGGCAAAGGCATACATGTGTAGGTTCCACACAAGCGCAGACAGCGATCATCCCATACAAGTGAGGTTTTACCATGAATGAACATGAGAACATGGGCAGTAATTCTAGCACTAGACCTCTGTAAATCTAAAGTGGCAACCTGTAAAGGCTTTAAAAGCATTGCTTATGGTTAGTAAAATGGTTATGCTTCCTTATAATGGTTAATTATTTTGTTTTTAGCTGATGCACAGGTGTGCGAAATTTGAAAGTGTGACATATTTGGTGTCTATTTACTCGGCATAGCATCATTTTTTAAATTTTACAAAAAAAAAAAAATTTAGCTTTGTATTGTGTTTTTTGCATTACAATAAAAAAAAAAAGTGTATTTTTTTTCTCAAAAAATATATAATGTTTGGGGGGGTCTAAGACATTTTTTTCAAAAAATACTTATTGTTACAGCTGAAGTGGATATCGGAATTTACCTTGAGACATACTGACCTGTTTGCCGATAAAAAATAATCCACTTTTTAAGCAACACCTCATCTTGGTCCTAATAAATCAGCTTATAGCTGTGAAACGTGTAGACCAGTATGTATTTAAACTATGATAAGATACTCTCAAGCACCACAGGTATCTTGCTTACACCAAACCCCATACTAGCACTTCTATCTTTGGGCTTGGAAATCTTACCTCCTGATATGAGAACAGTCTGTGTTCACATACTTTAGGGATGATCGAACTTTTAAAAAGTTTGGTTCGACCAGAACACCCGAATTTCCCGAAAATGTTCAGTTTGGATTCCCGGACCCCATTGAAATCAATGGGACCCGATCTTCGGGAATCAAAAAACACAATTTTGCAGCCCTAAAACCTAATAAATGCCCCTAAAAAGTGCCTAGGGTTCTGGGTCATGCCACAGAGACTATGAATCAGGCAAAAAAAAGTTCTTAAAAATTGTAGTTTTTGATAGAGAGCCAATTATTGAAAAAATTATTGAAAAAAAAAGAGATTTCTTCGGCTTTAGTGCCTAGGGGGTCTAAAAGTGTACCTGTGAAGTTTCAGCTCTGTAGCATGTCCAGAACCAGAATTATAGCATGCCAAACCTTCAAAAATGACTTTTTTGCTTAACCGCGCCTTTCTTTTGCTCCTAATCAACTGCACTGCCAATGTGTATGATGGTGACATAATGCAGTGCACTGGGAACAAGATTAGAGTTTTTTTTGGAAAAAGGTGCTGTCTCTTTAAATGTGGATATAATTAAAGGGTGTATTTTCACAATGAGGGTTTTAATTACCAAATGTTTTCAAGAAGTCAAAAGATGTATGTAGATGCACTTTATTTCATGTAAAATGGTGTTTGGTGCACTTTAACTTGAATTCTCACAAGAAACAGACATATATGCACGGATACATTGAGGGTTAGGGTTAGGGGTAGGGGCCACAATGTAGTGCACAGTGAACAAGATTAGAGATGTTTTGGATAAATACTGTTGTCTCTTGACTTTGAAAAGAAGTAAAGGATGCTTAAAAATTGGGCCTTTGGTGGTGCCGACGATGCCTTGACACCACATGAAAGGGCTGGCCATGAAGGCAATAATTGCCTTTGTAAGGAAAAAAATTGCAATGATATGCATCTGTGAAACAGGTGCGCAAAAATTGTTGTTTGGGTGTTGGTGGAGCCATACCACTGTAAGCCCAAAGAGCTGGTGTTGAAGTAGGCGAAAAAATTAAGAAGATGTGTACCTGTGGATCAGGTGAGCAAACATTGTGTTTTTGGTGTTGGCGGAGCCTCCCCACCGTAAGCCCAAAGAGCTGGTTTTGAAGAAGGGCGTAAAAATTATGAAGGTGTGCACCTGTGGAACAGGTGCGCAAACATGGTATTTTTGGTGTAGGCAGAGCCTCCCTACCATAAGCCCAAAGATTTGGTTTTGAAGAAGGCGTAAAAATTATGAAGGTGTACACCTGTGGAACAGGTGCGCAAACATGGTATTTTTGGTGTTGGCGGAGCCTCCCCACTGTAAGCCCAAAGAGCTGGTTTTGAAGAAGGCGTAAAAATTATGAAGGTGTGCACCTGTGGAACAGGTGCGCAAACATGGTATTTTTGGTGTTGGCGGAGCCTCCCCACCATAAGCCCAAAGAGCTGGTGTTGCAGAAGGCCAAAAAAAATTAATCGTTTCTAGTGGAAACTAAAATGAGGTTCTGTGAACGTAAACAGAATGAGAGGAGGGTGGCACCCTGGTCCAGGCTTAAACTGAGGCTCAGCTGCCACATCGCAACGATAGACTAGTCTACAAGGTCTGCATCAGGTGCATCAAAGCTTGATATCCACGACTGATTCATTTTAATGAATGTCAAATGGTCTGCAGACACCTTTTGGCCTGAGACATAGAATAGCCCTTTGAACGCTTATGTGGTACCTCATCATATTCAAAGGACCATTCTGCAGAGGAGGGCATGGAGGAGGATGAGGAGGAGGAGAATGAGGGGGTAGAAGTGATTGATCTACCCGGATCAGCGACACCACCAGCTGTTTGCAGGTGTGGGGGCAATACTGGCTGCATCACCGAGCCCTGGCCACAATCCCTTCCGCTGGCAAGCAGTGTCACCCAATGAGCAGTGAAAGAAAAATGTACCGTCCCTGCCCATGTTTGCTTGACCAAGTGTCAGCCGTCAGGTGTATCTTACGGCTGACTGACTTGGCCAGGGACAACACTACATTGCCTTCCACATGTTGGTATAGGGATGGCAGGGCCTTACGGGCAAAGTAATGCTGACTTGGCACCTGCCACTGTGGAACTGCACATTTTGCAAAGTTGCGGAAGGTAGCAGACTCTACCAGGTTAAATGGTAAGAGTTGCAGAGCCAGTAGTTTTGCCAAACTACTGTTTAGACGCTGGGCATGTGGGTGGCGGGGAGTATACTTTTTTTTTCGTTCCAGCATGTGTGGAATCGAAATTTGCCATCTAGATGTTACAGCTGGTGGTGTGCTGGAGGTAGATGCGACACTGCGTGCTATATCATTATCCCTGTCAGTGGAGGCTGCCAACAGGTGACAAGTGACTATAGAAGGGACAGACTGATGTGCAGGTGGAGCATGAGGAGGACTAGGAGGCCGACTGACCGATCTTTGGCCCTTTTGCGGGTTCTTCAAATGCTCCTGCCAACGGGCCAAGTGGTGGGTTGTCAAATGCCTGGTTAGGCAGCTTGTACCCAAGTGGTTGACCTTTTTGCCACGATTTATTCCCTTATGACAAATCTTGCAGATCGCAACTGTTCGACCTGCATGAGATGTCTCAAAAAAGGCCCAGCAAGAAGAGGTTTGTATAGTGGCCCGGGAGACAACAGGTGCGGCCTTAGATGGAGTGGGCCGTCTGCTCTCCCCTCTTGCTTGCTCTGCCTCCTCCTGAACCTCAGACCCAACATCAGACTCCATAAAGGACTGAGCATCAGGCGTGGCCCGGGAGACAACAGGTGCGGCCTTAGATGGAGTGAGCCGTCTGCTCTCCCCTCTTGCTTGCTCCATAAAGGACTGAGCATCAGGCAGGAGTAGATGGCCGACTATGGTCAAACAGCTCAGCTGACTCCTCTGCCATGTCTGAAGTTGGGTCTAAGGGAGGACTTGAGGTGGACATGGACTAATCTTTATTTGCTCTGCCAACTGCAGAAGACTGACCACATTTCTCCGCCTGGGTCACTGTAGTTGCTGATGATGACGATGATGAGGGTTTGGTAATATAGTCCACCACCTCCTGTACGTACTGTGGACGTATAGCTTGGCCACTGCGGGAGAACAATTGAAATGGTGGCCTGGCTGAGGACTGACCACCACGTCCACCCTTGCCTCTAGACACCCTAGAAGCTGTGCCCCTTTCCGCAGCAGGGCCACGTATGCCTTTCCTTGGTCTACCTGACATAGTTGTCACTGAGGCTTTATCAACTGTGCGATGTGAAAATCACCTGCAAAAGGCACACTGCTATGCAACCCAAAGTTGTCGCTAAATACAGCAGATGTGTGTGATGCAGAGTAGCAAAGCCTTTTGCAGTGGACTTAACGCTTACAACAAGAACAGGCGTTAACTTGTCACTGAGGCTTTGGCAACTCTGCGCGGTGAAATTCACCTGCAAAGCGCACACTGCTATGCGACCCAAAGTTGTCGCAAAATACAGCAGATGTGTGTATTACTGAAATGTATTTTGTAGATATATCAGCAGTGCAACGTGCTCACTAGACGGAACCCTGACACTTAAAAGTATCCCTACAAAAACTAGATTATTGAATCTAACTATAGTGGTATATAGTACCCTAACTACACTGCATATCCCTTTCCTCACACTAAAAGAACAGCTTCATACAGCAGAAGATAATTTCTGACACTGTCCCTAAATGTATTTTTTTTTTTCTAACTCAAACAGCACAATCGCTGTATTTCTAACTACACTGACAATCTTTCTGTAAGCTGACTGCTCTTCTGCTGATATGGAGCTTTACAAGCAATCGGCTATGCAGCAAACGTTGTTTAACACAGCAGGAGAAACACAAATGCTTCCACTCTCTTCCAAAGCCTCTGTATTACAGTGCTGGAGGTTAGGCGGGGCTATGTTATATACTGGGGGGGCGTATTCACTCCTGATTGGCCTTTGGTCCCCGTATTCACTCCAATCACGTTCCTAGCAGACTCCTGCCCCCTCATTGGCTTTTACTGACGTTTCTTGGCCAATCACAGGCTTTTAAAGCCCACTTCCTGTTCCATTGCATTCTGGGCGGTTCGGGTGACCGAATTATGAACTTTTACTGCAAAAAGTTTGGAATTCGGCCGAATTTCGAACAACCAATGTTCGGGTCAAACCAATGGTCGACCCAAACTGTTCGATCATCCCTAATACTGATAGCTGCTAGAAACCTTATAGCACGATACTGGAAACAGTCTATCACCCCCTCTCATTTGGAACTGGTTCATCTAGTAAATATGCAGTTCTCCCTTGAAAAAGCGTATGCATACTCGATATCCCGTGGGCACAAATTTCACAGGGATTGGCTTTTATGGAAACAGAGTACTTACTTTACACAGCTCTAATGTGGTTAAGCCGCAAGCCTTACCGGATCGAAATGACTTTACATCTATGACTTCCTTTTTGATAATGAAACCTACAGTATTTGTTCGTGTTCTGTGAAATGTTATCTCAACACACTTTGTACTACAGTTTATTTTCTGTTTTGTTTTGAAACTATTAATAAAAATGATTGCAAGTAAACTATGATAAGCATATTGTTATAATTTGGTCAAAGAGCTTTCTGTGAAAGTGAAGGGGTGAACATCCTCCTCCCCCGTCAGCAGTGCCAGTAGTTCCTGGTCTCTCCCATTCCACTAGGCAGCCATTCATTCTTAATAGCAACTCAAATGCACCAGCCGATGCACATGTGCTGAATCTCACCACAAGACATGCTGATGTAGCACCCTCCTACATAGGTGCTAAGTAGGCAGAGTAGTTTTGGCTCTGTCTGCTTAACAGCAGAGCAACAGGATAAATGTATATGCTCCCTGATTTTCAGGGAGCAGGATTTGTTAGTCAGGCCTGCTCCATGTGTCCAGTGTGTGATTTATCTGGGCTGAGGGAGTGTCCCCACTGTGTCCAATGGGAACAGTGGGGGAAACCCCACCAGTGACACACAGGCTTTGTTTTGCCCCAGGGATTGGCACAGACTGTCTGCCTCGGTGCATTATGGGGCAGGGTATATAAAGCCAAGGACAAATGTGCTCAGGGTCTTTAGGTGGGAAGCCAGGTCCCAGAAGGAGGGTGATGGCGGTCTCCTCTTCTGCAGCAGTGGATGGTGGTCACAGGTGGTTGGCCTGGTGAACCAGAGTGTGTGGCTGAATCCGGAGGTCCAAGAGAAGCTGACTGGAGGAGTTGGGGGCATCGGTGAATCTGGAAAAACATTGTCCGTGAGTACAGAGGAACTTGCCCGGGGTCTGCCCAGGAAGGGGACCACTCCGGAGTGTAGAGTCAGTGGACGGGTGTCAGCTACACAGAGAGAGAGAGAAAAGGGGTGCCAAGTTGCAAGTGAAGCAGCAGCCTTGCCGCATCCTCAAGTCAGTTGTCCTCAATACTATGAATAGTTACTAGTTGAAGTATATCACTCATTCCTTCTCCTATCCCAGTTCTAAATAAAACTACAAAAAACCATCCCCTGGACTGATCATTGACTGAGTCAGGAGCTTAAAGTACTACTTTTCTGCAACCAGTTGCTATGGGTAACCCAGGGGAATCCTTAAGGTGTAATACTCAGCAGTCCTCTAGGGGGCAGTGCTACACTAATATTGCATGTAGTGTCGTGAGATGCAATGTTTAAAAAAATAGCCCACAAAAAAAGTAAAAAATTACCCTTCTTTTGAGCAATTCTCATGCATAGGGTAGCCTATTAAAATGAATGGCCATAAAAGTGACAAACTCAGGCACCCTGGTACACATGAATTGGCATGAATAGAGGGCAAATATAAATCTTAAAACATGACGCACAATGTAGTAAGTAAATAGCTAAGTGTTCCACAAAATGTTATTATTTATTCTTTTACCTGCCACAACTGATGAAAAGTCAGCACGGAATCCAGACGTTTGAACAATATGATCACTTTTAAATTCAATGCTGATGATATTAGATGATGAGCGGTAACTGTACGAAGTGTTGTTTGGAGGATAACAAAGCATTGCCAGAAGCGTAGAGTTTTGAGGAGGCCCATCATATATCTTGACCCAGTCATAGACACAGTTTGATGATGTTTCTAATCTAACAACAAAACACAATGTTAGAAATTCTGTATATAGCCCTACAGAACAGACAAAAAGTGCACAGTCCACATGGGCTTTGTTGTTTAACTGCAGTCAGGAAAAATAAGTTTTATTATATAGAGAAAAGACATAGAGTTTACCACAGAGCAGCTACAAACCTATAAACACTGCCATCAACTGGCTGATGTAGTTATTGTACAAAATACATGAACAATGTATTCCAACACACAATATAAAAGGGAAGTGTTAATTCTAACAGAACCATGAGTGAAAATATTCCAGATAAATCTATTTGGTGCATAGATTTTCCGGTTTAAAATGACATTCCAAAGTTTAGTTCTCTTAAAAATTGGATAAAAATATCCACACACTCGCCCTTTACCATCAGTGCTGGCATGAGGGGGAGGAGTAAACTAGGCATTTGCCAAGGTTTTCAAGTCCTTTTAGGGCCCTCATACCCTTTGTCATTGCAGCATATACACTGCTCAAAAAAAATTAGAGGAACACTTTTTGATCAGAGTATAGCATCAGGTCATTAAAACGCCTGAGATAATGATCTGGTCAGTTAAGCAGCAGAGGGGGTTGTTAATCAGTTTCAGCTGCTTTGGTGTTAATTAAATTAACAACAGGTGCACTAGATGAGCAACTATGAGACAACCTCCAAAACAGGAATGGTTTTAAAGGTGGAGGCCACTGACATTTGTTTTCCCTACTCATCTTTTCTGACTGTTTTTTACTAGTTTTGCATTTGGCTAAGGTCAGTTTCCCTACTGGTAGCATGAGCCAATAGAGGTTGCAGAGGCAGTCAAACTCCTTCAGGGTGGCACATCAACACGTGCCATTGTCAGAAGGTTTACTGTGTCTCCCAGCATGGAGGAGATTCCAGGAGATAGGCAGTTATTCTAGGAGAGCTGGACAGGGCTGTAGAAGGTTCTTAACCCATCAGCAGGACTGGTATCTGCTCCTTTGTGCATGGAGGAACAGGATGAGCACTGCCAGAGCCCTACAAAATGACCTCCAGCAGGCCACTGGTGTGAATGTCTCTGACCAAACAATCAAAAACAGACTTCATGAGGGTGGCCTGAGGGCCCAACATTCTCTAGTGGGCCCTGTGCTCACTGTCTGGCATCGTGGAGCTCGACTGGCATTTGGCATTGAACGCTAGAATTGGCAGGTCGCCACTGGTGCCCTATGCTTTTCACAGATGAGAGCAGGTTCACTCTAAACACATGGGACAGACGTGAAAGAGTCTGGAGAAGCTGTGAAGAACATTATGCTGCCTATAACATCATTCAGCATGACTGGTTTGGTGGTGGGTCAGTGATGGTCTGGGGAGGCATATCCATGGAGGGACGCACAGACCTCCACAGGCTAGACAATGGCACCCTGACTGCCATTAGGTATCGGGATGAAATCATCAGACCTGTTGTCAGACCCTATGCTGGTGCAGTGGGTCCTGGGTTCCTCCTGGTGCACGACAATACCTGGCCTCATGTGGCGAGAGGAAACTATCCATCATTGCATTAGGAGCATGCCCCAACATCAGGCATGTATACAAGCAGGTGGGGGCCATACAAACTGCTGAGTACCATTTGCTGCAATGAAATTTAAGCAAAATGGACTAGCCTGCTGCTCTATTTTTCCACTTTGATTTTCGGAGTGTCTTTTTAAATTTAGTGCTTTGTAGGTTGATCATTTTCATTTCTATCAAGGATGTGGCATCTTTTCCTTCCTAATACATTACCCAGTTCATATCAGTATAGATATTCTGCATGATATTTTTCCCATTGAGATCTTACGTGTTTTCAAAGTGTTCCTTTAATTTTTTTGAGCAGTGTATAATCCATATGCAACATCTAATGTTGTTAAAATGACAGCCTGTTGAAGTGGTGTGTCCTCTGGTTAAGTAATGCAAAAATCAATCCGTGGTGTCGATGCACCTGAATTGCTGCTGGCTCTACCATTTTTACAATTATAGATAAGGAAATTAGCTGCTTAGAGCTTTGAAAATCTTACCTTTATTCAAATCTTACAGATAATACTGAAGCCAGAAAATCGCTAACACTGCTGTTTGCCTGTGTACATATTTTTAATCTATATGTAATAATGAGATGATGTAATATTCAATGCTAAACAAAATGAATAATCAATGCTAAACAAAATGAATAATCAATGCTAAACAAAATGAAAAATAAAGTAGAAACAGGGAAAACATGATACAGTAACTTTTTACAAGGTAAGCTAAATGAGAATACAGACCACAAATAGCAGCAGTGCAGCATGTCACTAATAAACGCTAAACTGACAACATCAATAAAGTTCCAAGTGATTGACTCCCTCAGTCTTCAAATGATACATTGGTTTTAAACCAGCAGTAAATTAAATATTTTTTTGTCTCTGGACTGTGTTCAGTTCATGGGTTCCCCTCCAGTTTAATGGGATAATGTACAGTGTAAAGGCCAGTGTAAGGCATCTGTGTTAGAATGATGCCTCCAGGTACAAGGAAAGTGTATATATAGTGTGTACAATTAACCTGTATGGGAAGCAATTAAAAGACTACCATAGCAAACTAAACCTAAAGACTTGTGTAGCCAGGTGCTTGGCTATAACAACATGGAGAAGGAAACGTTGCTCTTTCTTTGCCTCTCTCCTTTTACTGTGATATGAATGTAGCGCCACCCCTGTGGGGGCCGCTAGATGTTTCTTGTCCTCCTGTGCTGCTCTGACCCTGGGAACTTCCCAACCCATTGTACACTCTAGGTTCTAACATGGTGTATACCCCTTTTAACTAAAACACAGACATAATGCAAACTGAATTTAACAGTATTTTTATTAACTAGACAGCAAAAGGGTGTATAAGAGCGTCAATCAGCCAAATCCTGGGAAAACACCCCAAAACCAGGTTGAATTGAACACTCAGCAGACTGGGATGTCCCCTGTTGCTCTATCTCACACTCACAGGTGGAAGTTGCAGGGTATCTTCAGCGCGGTGTTACACAGTGGGTCTGTCTGGGCAGGAACAGCGGTTGCCTCTGGCACCGTAATAGGCCGCAATCTCACAGCAGAGCGGCGAGGCCGGTGTTCACAAGATACGTTCTGTGAAGAAGAGACGTGGGCCAGCTGGGAGACTCCTTTTATAGTCTATCCCACAATTTTCCCCTGGAGAGGGTGGATTGCTGGGAGATGTAGTCTGCCTATGATTCAGCAGTACAGTGACTGCTGCGCAGAGGACTACAATTCCCATGATGCTCTGATCACTGGCTAAGGAGTATGATGCAATCTGATCCGAGTCAAGCACTGGGGGTGAATAGGCACAGGCTGGTTGTCGTATTGCGCTCCCGGCTACATCAATGTATGCTGCATTATCCTCCTCTGACCAGCAGGGTGAGAGCTAATGCCAAGCAAGCCAATAGACATCTATGCAGAGCACTGAGGATCCTGGGAGTTGTAGTTTGAAACAGCAGCCATTTAATGGTTACACTATAATGGTTACACTACAGATCCCAATAGGTACTGTGTGGTAGGAAGAAATAACAAGATGATTTTCTATAAAATTTCCCAGGAAAGTTCTTCTTCCTAGCACCACTGAAGGTAGAGAGCACCTCTGTCTGGATATTGGCCTATTAGCCTAAGACCATACCAGTGGAGACCTGAACCCGATACTGGGAGTGAGGACACCCACATCTCAGCACCTGCACTGCTGCTGCATGGAGACTGGAGCATATACTCCCCCTTCTGCTTCCTTCCCCTGATCACTGGAGGCTTTCAGGGAGAGAGTGAGGGGTCATCCCAGTATCCCAGGGGCTAGTGAGAGGGCTATTCTCCCATTCCTGATACTGGTAGGAGGGGCTAAGCCACTGAGAGCAAGACACTAAGTGTACCCAATCCATACCGCACCCATACTGCACTCTATACTGCATTTATTCCAAACTTAGACTGCGGCTATACAAACCTTACAACAACCTCACACCTTTAGCGCATCTCAACCACATCTACCTTTCACCTGTGCTGTGATTATACCGTACCTACTGTATGCTGCACCTATATTTCATGCAGGTTAACTGGGACTGTTGTTAAGTGCACCAAGGCTCTTAAAGGGCCCAATGTTTGCCAGCATAAGAGCATCTCAAAGGACTACCCTTGCTGTAATAATTTTCTGCAAGTCTCCTTTGTTCCCCTTCCCCCTCCACTACCATCCTCCTTTTCTTTTGGACAGTGCATGCCAAGTCGGTCTAGGACTAGCATCATAAATTTGCTCTGGCAGTATAGTTCCAGCACTCGATAGATTAACCGCTTGACCTCCAGAAGATTTATTCCCCTTTATGGCAACTTTTTGCGATACAGCACTGCGGCACTTTAACTGACAATTGTGTAGTCATGCAACGCTGTACCCAAATAAAATGTATGTCAGAGCTTTCTTTAGGTGGTCACTTTTGACACTAATAAAGTGATCAGAGCTAAAAATGTACATTGCACTGTACCAATGACACTGGCTGGAAAGGGGTTAAAACATCTAGAGTGATGAATGGGTTAACTTTGTGCCTAGCCAATGTTTGCGTTAACTATGTGTGCTGCTTTTACTAGGGAAAGAGATGGGTTTCAGTACCTGCTTAGCAGAATCACAGAATCCATCCCTTCCCCCTGTCAGAACAGAACTCTGCCTTGTTTACATAGGCAGAGCTCCATTCTCTGCCTGGTGATCTGCGGATGCCAGTGGACATTGTGTGCCCGGCACCCGCAGATCGGCTTCTGCTGTGAACAATCACAGCAGAAATGGCCCGCTGGCTGTGTGAATGCCTCCTCTGCAGGCAGGAGCACAGGATCACATATGTATACGTGATCCGACGCCCAGCTGCTGCCCTGAAGCAGTAAAACTGATATAGAGCAGTCAGCAAGTGGGTAAACTATACTACTACTCACTGCTGCACTTGAGGTGGCTTTGCTACTGTTTATTCTGATCTGGATGTCAAATGTCATCTTATACCTAGTTCTTACTGTTAATCACTTTTTATGCTAAATTGCGTTATACCCTTGTTAATCTATTTGGTGCTTGCCTAGTTACCAGCCATATTGGGTGACAAAATATTAACTGCTTCCCTCCTGGTTACAGTATATACATGGCCAGAGGGATACAGCAATGGGATCTGTGCCTGCTGTGTCCACCAGATACAGCTGAACACTGATCGCTGTATCGGGCCACTGTTGGTGACCCTGGTGTTATGTGATTGCTGTAGCCAATCAGCGATCACACGGAAAGTATTAAACAATATGTCAATTCCTGACATGATTGTTTACTACAGTCTGTGATCTGTGATCGGTCAGAGAGATCACATAGTACAGGGCCATTCACATCTGTTATGTACTATGTGATAGTTGTAGCCAATCGCAGCTATCCCAGTATCTGAATAGTAGCTCAATGGTTCAAACAAATGACAATAGCCCCAACCTATAACTGGCCTTAACAGCAAGGAGCACATGGAAGCTCAATCTACCAGCCAGCCTGCAACAAACCGAATTGTCCTGTCTAAAAGTTTCACAACACTTTCTTTGTTGTTGTTTCTCAATGGTTACAGGAAGAGTGAAAAATATTGCTTTTACAGAAATCCTGTCTGTAAAAGCAATCACCCCTCAAAGTAGTACATTGTCACTGTAATGGGATGACAGTATTTAAAAAATATTTTTTTTTAAATGTAAAAAATATATTTTTTTAACCACTTCCCGCCTGCCCTATAGGGAATTGACGGCGGGAAGGTGGGGGGGATGCCACCAGGGATGCCCACCCATGGCCACCAGGGATGCCCAACCATGACCACCAGGGATGCCAACCATGGCCACCAGGGATGGCAATCAGCGCTCAGGGAGCCCGCCAGTGCCCTCCCCATCAGTGCTGCCCATGGTTGCCATATATCAGTGCCATCCACCAGTGCCCATTATTGCCCACCAGTGCCGCCTATCAGTGTCCATCAGTGCCACCTATCAGTGCCCACCAATGCTGCATATCAGTGCTACCCATCAGTGCTGCATGCATATCAGTGCCACATATCAGTGCCACCCCATCAGTGTCTCCTCATCAGTGCCTGTCAGTGCGGCCTCATCAGTGCTCATCAGTGCAGGAAAAAAGCGTATCTATTTACAAAATTGTATAACATAAACCACAAACTTTTTTTTTTTCAAACTTTTCGGTCTCTTTTTATTTGTGTAGCAAAAAAAAAAAAAACTAGTGGTGGTCAAATATCACCATAAGAAAGCTCTATTTGTGGCATAAAAAAGGACATAAATTTGGTTTAGGTACAGTGTTGCATGACCGCGCAATTGTCATTCAAATTGCAACAGCGCTAAAAGCTGAAAATTGGCCTGTGCAGGAAGGGGGTGTAATTGCCCTGTATTTAAGTGGTTAAATTAGATTTTTTTTTTTTACTCACTGTCACCAGTCAGTGTCCTTGATCACCGCCACACTGATTACAGCATCCCTAATCACTGCCACACCAGTTATGGCGTCCGTGATCCCCTCCACACCAGTTACTATATGCGTGATCACCATCACCTCAGCTACGGTGTCCACCACTACACCAGTCCTAGTGTCCCTGATCAGCACCACACCACTCAAATGTCCCTAATCACTGCAACCCACTCACAGTGTCGCTAATCATTGTTGCAGTACTCACAATGTCTGTGATCACCGCCAGACCAGTCATGTGCAAAGCATATATAGAAACTGGCCCTCAAAGTTATTGATTAGAGGGTTTTAAGAGATAGAGAGAATTCTCTTTTCTTATGAGCATTTTTTTTATGAAACACCACTTTTTCAAACACTCAGGGCTGATTTACATCTTTCTCTCCTTGTGTCAATGTGTTCCCAATAGTGCGTTGCAGCAAATATTTTGTGACAAGTACAATGTTTAGAACATTTTGCACTTTTATTTCAATGGACTGCCAAATATAATGCACGTTAAGGCCTCATGCACACAGGGCGTTTTTGTAGCTGCTTTCAGGAGCGTCAGACGTTTTGCAGCTTAAAAATGCCCCTCCATGTTATTTTTATGGCCTCACGCACACACAGACATTTTTAAGCTGTAAGTGGCATAGGCGTTTTCAAGCTGCAAAAAAAACCCAGGGCCAGTGCGCTCTGAGAATCGGCGTTACAGCTGTAAAAACGTCTGACGCTGCTGAAGGCTGCTAAACGTTGCTTAACTTTGCTTATACAGCGTTAAGCCGTGTCATACATTTTCTTTTTTTTATGTGAAAATCAATGGTTCCCTATGGGAGCCCATTGATTTGAATGGAAGTCGCATCCAAGTCCGATCATGATGATCCAAATTGTGGTGTGACTTGCGCTCTGAGGATCTTGAGAGGGAACTCCACGCCAAAATGGGGAAAAAATGGTGTGGGGACCCCACCAGGTACATACAACACAAGGGGGCTGGGTATCTGGGTGATATCAGCGGGTGGCCACACCCCATGGCTATATAAGAAGCCGCAAAGAGCGGAGCCAGCATTATCACGGAAGACATCGTCGGTAGAGGACCAGGTTGGCAGCTGAGAAGACAAGAGGGAGAAGATTTGAGGAAAGAAGACCTGAGGGAGAAGACCGGAGGGAGAAGATCGGAGGAAGACTTTTAATAAAGGATTTCTTAAAACCATCTCTTGTCATTATTTACATTACACTGCCTTTTTTGGGTGAATGGGTAGGGGTACAATGTGTCCCATACTCATTCACATAGAGGGGGGGCTGGAATCTGGGGGCCCCCTTGTTACAGGGGGCATCCAGATTCCGATAAGTCCCCTGCTCGCAGACCCCCACAACCACCGCCCAGGGTTGTCAAGAAGAGGCCCTTGTCCCCATCAATAATGAGCGATTTTAACAATTTCAGACAATTGTATGGTACAGTTCATAGAGGCCTCAAGTAGAAATGATGCTCTGCTGGGCCTGGTAATCTCAAACCATGCTAAGCTGATTACTAATGTTCATACGAAAGAACATCTCGGTAGCAGTTACCATAACATGGTTTCATTTAACCGGTTGCCGACCGCCGCACGACTATGTACTGCGGCGGTCAGCCCCGGCCAGGCAGAGTGACGTATCGGTACGTCACTCGCCTGTCACTGACTTGCGAGCCTATTGCGGGCGGGCGCGTGCCCGCTGAGGCGCGCGCCCGCCGCGGCTCGTTCACAGACAAGTCAGTGCGTGTGACCGGCGGACTCGATGTCCGCCAGTCACACTACGATCGCTCCTGTGAAGGGAGAAAGACAGAGCGGCTTGTGTAAACAAGCTGCCTGTCAGTTCTCCCTGTGTAAAAGTGAAGATCTGTCCGTTCTACTATGTAGAACGGTTGATCTTTGCTTTTACACCAATAGGAATGTCCCTGCACAGTTAGAATCACGCCCCTAGGACACACTTAACCCCTGCCTGTCCAATAAAGTTAACCCCTTCCCTGCCAGTGTCATTTTTGCAGTAACAGTGCATATGTATAGCACTGATTACTGTAGTAATGTCACTGGTACCCCCAAAAGTGTCAAAAATGTCAGTCAAGGGTCCGATCTGTCCGCCGCAATGTCGCAGTACAGAAAAAAAATCGCAGATCGCCGCCATTACGCGTTAAAAAAAAAACACCAAAAATGACAAAAATCTTTCCCTTTGTTAGTAAACGCGATAACTTTTGCGCAAACCAATAAAAATACGCTTTTTGCGATTTTTTTTTTACCAAACATAGGTAGCATAAAACAAATTGGCCGAAAAATGTTAAAAAATTTTGATTTTTACATTTTTTTTTGGGGAATTTCATATAAAAAAAATATGAAAAATATTGTTATTTTTGCAAAATTTACGCTCTTTTTTTGTTTATAGCGCGTGATCAAAAAATCGCACAGGTGATCAAATACCACCAAAAGAAAGCTCT
Organism: Pelophylax lessonae; assembly: GCF_965119305.1. Taxonomy (NCBI): domain Eukaryota; kingdom Metazoa; phylum Chordata; class Amphibia; order Anura; family Ranidae; genus Pelophylax; species Pelophylax lessonae. The sequence continues at coordinate 464,136,442 of NC_138770.1, read as the reverse complement.
GTTTGTGGGAAAAAAGGACGTCAAATTCGTTTAGGTACAGCGTCGCACGACCGCGCAATTGTCCGTTAAAGTCACGCAGTAAAAAATCGCAAAAAAAACCCTGGTCCTTTAGCAGCCAAATCCTCCGGGGCTTAAGTGGTTAATGTAAGCAGTAAGCAACAAGCACACACTTGAAAGATGAAAACGCTTAACTTTAAGAGAGCAAATTTTCAGAGGATAAGGTCTGCTCTCCAAGACTTAGACTGGGAGGGAATATTGGCATCGATGGACACAAACAGAAAGGGGAATTCTTAAAAAAAAAAAAAGACTGCATGTGTACACACTGCAAAATATATTCCCATGGGCAAGAAGTTTAAAAAGCTAAAAATAAAACCTATATGGCTCACATCCAAAATGTTAAAAGCTATAAATAATAAGAAAATAAAGTGCTTTAAAAAATATATAAAAAGGAAAGGAACACTATTTTCATTTAAATGTTACAAAGAATATAAAAGAATACAGAATGTAGAAAGGAAATCAAGGCCACAAAAATTCAAAATGAACGGCAGATTGCAAAAGAAAGTAGGACAAACTCCAAAACATTCTTCAAATATATTAATAGTAAAAAGGTCAGGTCTGAGCAGGTAGTCTCTTTACAAAATAATCTAGAGTGGGCGACTGGGGACAAAGAGAAGGCAAATGTAATAACCAGTTCTGGACTAGAAGGATTTGCCCCCCTAATGACCAGGCCATTTTTTGTGATTTGGCACTGCGTTAATTTAATGGAAAATTGCACGGTCGTGCGACACTGTACTGAAATAAAATTGATGTCCTTTTTTTCCCCACAAATAGAGCTTTCTTTTAGTGGTATTTGCTGACCTCTGCGATTTTTTATTTTTTGCGTTATAAACAAAAAAATAGCCCAAATTCTGAAAAAAAAAAAAAACCACAATATTTTTCACATTCTGCTATATAACATTCCCAAAAAACAAAAAAAAGAAAAAAATCTAAATTTTTTTATCTTTTTAGGCCAATTTGTATTCTGCTACATACTTTTTGTAAAACAAAAATCGCAATAAGCATATTTTGATTGGTTTGTGCAAAAGTTATCGTGACTATAAACTAGGGGAAAGATGTATGTCATTTTTATTTATTAATTTATTTATTTTTTACTAATCATGGTAGTGGTCTGCGATTTTTAGCGGGACTTCGACATTGTGGTGGACAGATCAGACCCCTAACAGACCTTTTTGACACTTTTGGGGGGACCAGTGACATTACTACAGTAATCAGTGCTAAAAATATGCACTGTTACTGTAATAATGACATTGGCAGGGAAGGGGTTAACACAGAGGTGATTAAAGGGTTATGTGAGCCTAGGGGAGTGTTTTCTAACTTTATGATGGATGGGCTTGTGAAATGACCACAGAGACTTGTGATCCTATATAGAAGGATCACAGGCGCTCTGTGATCGTTTAAGAGAAAAAAAAGGGTCAGCTGTTTTTACAGAGGCTGACCGTCCTTCTCTCTCAGCAGGAAGCGATCGCGGGTGTCCGGCGGCAATCGCAACCGCTGGTCCCGTCGATTTGACATCCTTGCTGCCTAGTGGGGGCGGGAGCGTGCCGCCGGTGGCGCACACTTGCCCCCTAGCACCACTTGTGCGACTATGTTGTTTCACGCAGCCAAGCCAGCCTGCCGCAGTTAATCTGCAGCTGGCGGGCAGCAAGTGGTTAAATACCTTCTTCAGCTTTGTGTACACAAAGGAGCATGGGGAAACTCAAGTCCATTATGGGGATGATATTGACATAGCACCAAATGAACCATTATGGCTCAAAATTGATATGGTCCAGAAATATTTAGACAGCATAAAGTTGAATAAAACACCTGGACCAGATGACATACATCCATGGGTTCAAAAAGAATTTAGCTCTGCAATTTTAAAGCCATTGTTTCTAATTTTTAGGGATCCTTTAATGGCTGGCATAGTACCACTGGGTTGGTGTAAGGCCAATGTGGTACGTTTTTTAAGAAAAAAATCTTTACCAAGTAACTACAGACCTGTTAGTTTAACTTCTATAGTCAGGAAGATACTTGAGATTTTAATATAAGACCACATAGATAAGTTCTCGCTAGAAGAAAATATTTTAAGCAATAGACATCATGGATTTATGAAAGACAGAAGCTGTCAAACAAATCTGATTTCTTTTTTTTTTTTGACGAGGTAAGCAAACCTTAGAAAAATAAGTGGCTGTGGATTTGGTATACTTTTTGCAAAAGCGTTTGACACAGTTCCCCACACATGGCTAATGTGTAAGGTAAAGTCTACAGGCTTGAAAAAAATGTTTGTAAATGGATAGAAAACTGGCTAAATGACTGTATTCAGAGAGTAATGATTCATACTTGGATATTATTGGTGTACTCCAAGGTTCAGGTGGTTCTAAAGCCTGAGGGCTTTTTACCTTCATGCAGTCTATGTATGCATTCTATACGTGCCGCTCCCACCCCTCTAGCCCCCTTAGGTGTACATTTAGTAAATTGAGAAGTTTTCTCTCAGTTCACTTCTCGGCAGTTCTCACAGAAAAAATATCTCCTCTGGCACCCAGTTTAGAAGGCAGAGAACTTCACTTCTCACAGGGTGATCAGGGGAGAAGTTTTTTCTCTGAGAACTGCCGAGATCTGTGTATAACTGGGTGGACTGCTTGTAATTTCACGAGATATTGTGAGATTACAGCGCCGCTAAGTTTAAAAAGTGAAATCAAAGTTTAAAAGAACTCGTAATGACATGTTCTGACACATGAAAACATATCTATACACACACACATGCACAGTATATATACATACAGTGTATATATATATATATAATAAAAACAAGCAAAAAATTGGGGGAGCAAACCCTGAACATGTATATCTAAAGCTTTAGATATACATGTTCAGGGTTTGCTCCCCCAATTTTTTGCTTGTTTATTATGTATTCGGTCTGACATACACATACCAGTACATACAGTATATATATATATACAGTGGGTACGGAAAGTATTTAGACCCCCTTAAATTTTTCACTCTTTGTTATATTGCAGCCATTTGCTAAAATCATTTAAGTTCATTCTTCTTCCTCATGAATATACACATAGCACCCCATACTGACAGAAAAACACAGAATTGTTGACATTGTTGCAGATTTATTAAAAAAGAAAAACTGAAATATCACATGGTCCTAAGTATTCAGACCCTTTGCTCAGTATTTAGTAGAAGCCCCCTTTTGATCTAATACAGCCAGGAGTCTTTTTGGGAAAGATGCAACAAGTCTTTCACACCTGGATTTGGGGATCCTCTGCCATTCCTCCTTGCAGATCCTCTCCAGTTCTTTCAGGTTGGATGGTAAACGTTGGTGGACAGCCATTTTTAGGTCTCTCCAGAGATGCTCAATTGGGTTTAAGTCAGGGCTCTGGCTGGGCCATTCAAGAATAGTCACGGAGTTGTTGTGAAGCCACTCCTTCGTTATTTTAGCTGTGTGCTTAGGGTCATTGTCTTGTTGGAAGGTAAACCTTCGGCCCAGTCTGAGGTCCAGAGCACTCTAGAGAAGGTTTTTGTCCAGGATATCCCTGTACTTGGCCGCATTCATCTTTCCCTCGATTGCAACCAGTCGTCCTGTCCCTGCAGCTGAAAAACACCCCCACAGCATGATGCTGCCACCACCATGCTTCACTGTTGGGACTGTATTGGACAGGTGATGAGCAGTGCCTGGTTTTCTCCACACATACCACTTAGAATTAAGGCCAAAAAGTTCTATTTTGGTCTCATCAGACCAGAGAATCTTATTTCTCACCATCTTGGAGTCCTTCAGGTGTTTTTTAGCAAACTCCATGCGGGCTTTCATGTGTCTTACACTGAGGAGAGGCTTCCGCCGGGCCACTCTGCCATAAAGCCCCGACTGGTGGAGGGCTGCAGTGATGGTTGACTTTCTACAACTTTCTCCCATCTCCTGACTGCATCTCTGGAGCTCAGCCACAGTGATCTTTGGGTTCTTCTTTACCTCTCTCACCAAGGCTCTTCTGCCCCGATAGCTCAGTTTGGCCGGACGGCCAGCTCTAGGAAGGGTTCTGGTCGTCCCAAACGTCTTCCATTTGAGGATTATGGAGGCCACTGTGCTCTTAGGAACCTTAAGTGCAGCAGAAATCTTTTTGTAACCTTGGCCAGATCTGTGCCTTGCCACAATTCTGTCTCTGAGCTCTTCAGGCAGTTCCTTTGACCTCATGATTCTCATTTGCTCTGACATGCATTGTGATCTGGAAGGTCTTATATAGACAGGTGTGTGGCTTTCCTAATCAAGTCCAATCAGTATAATCAAACACAGCTGGACTCAAATGAAGGTGTAGAACCATCTCAAGGATGATCAGAAGAAATGGAAAGCACCTGAGTTAAATATATTAGTGTCACAGCAAAGTGTCTGAATACTTAGGACCATGTGATATTTCAGTTTTTCTTTTTTAATAAATCTGCAACAATGTCAACAATTCTGTTTTTTTCCGTCAATATGGGGAGCTGTGTGTACATTCATGAGGAAGAAGAATGAACTTAAATGATTTTAGCAAATGGCTGCAATATAACAAAGAGTGAAAAATTTAAGGGGGTATGAATACTTTCCGTACCCACTGTGTATATATATATATATATATATATATATATATATATATACCAGTACATACAGTATATATATACACACACCAGTGCATACAGTATGTGTGTGTATATATATATATATATATATATATATATATATATATATATATATATATATATATACCAGTGCATACAGTGTATGTGTGTATATATATATATATATATATATATATATACCAGTACATACAATATATACATATATATATTTTTTTTAATATTCATTTTGAACCCACTGGTGCTGATATATAGGAAGAAAGAAGTCTTCTTCCTCTAATCACACAGCTTCTCCCCCTGATCCTCCACCTCTGAGCTGGAGAATCTGAAATGGAGATATTTCAGAGAAACGGCTGTGAGATCTTCAGATCTCACTTTTCTAAACTGGCCGTTTGTGACAGAACGGTCATGTACTGTGATGAGAAGAGAAGAACGTGTTCTCTGCTCCTCATCTCAACTATCTAAACCGTTACACACCAGAGATCAGTCGTGATCCTGAGGATCACGGCTTTTCTCTGTTTATTAAAAGTACACCTTAATCCTTGCCTGGGCTCCCACCGATCCAGCAATATTTACAATAGCCTTGGCTGAACTGAGCTGGGGGGGGCCCAATCGCAGCTCCACATGTCTTATGGACGCATAGACCAGCAGCTCGGGAGCGAGCATGCAGCGATGCCCCCAGGGCACTGATCAAGGGGGAGGAGCCAGTAGCACCAGAAAAGAATAGGATCGGAGCTGCTTTGTGCAAAACCACTGCACAGAACAGATAAGTATAACATGTTTGTTATTAAAAAATAAAAACAAAGCTTTAGTATCACTTTCAGTGTTGAGACCCTTACTTTTTAATATATTTATAAATGATATAGAGTCTGGGATTTAAAGTACTATTTCAGTATTTGCAGATGACACCAAGCTTTGCAGTGAAATACCATCCTTAGTCTTAGGATGTTTTACAAGCTGACCTCAATGCACTTTTTAATTGGGCAACTATGTGGCAAATTAGGTTTAATGTTGATAAATGTAAAGTTTAGCACTTGGGGGTAAAAACATGCATGCCTCTTACATAGTAGGGGGAGAACAGCTGGGAAAGTCAATAGTGGAGAAAGATCTGCATGTTCTGGTAGATCACAGGCTTTATCATAGCATGCAATGCCAAGCTGTGGTTTCCAAAGCAAACAAAATCCTTTGTTTTATTAATTGTTACTAATTTATTTGTACAAATAAATAGTTATGCCTCATCTGGAATATGTAGTTCAGTTTTGAGCACCAGTTCACAAAAAGGATATCGGGGAACTGGAGAAAGTGCAGAGAAGGGCAACCAAACTGATAAGAGGCAGGAAGGAGCTCAGCTATGAGGAAATATTAGAGGAACTGAATTTATTCTCTCTTGAGAAGAGGATATTAGGGGGGATATGATCAACATGAGTAAATGCATAAGTGGTCCATATAGTGAACTTGGTGTTGAGTTATTCACTTTAAGGTCATCATAGAGGGCAAGGTAAAATAGGTTTAATCTCCAAATACGGAAAGGCTTCTTCCCAGTAAGAGCTGTGAAAATGTGGAATAGGCTAGCTCATTAGATTGTTTTACAAAAAAGGCCCAGATTCTTTCCTAGATACACATAATGTAACTGGATACTAATATCCATAGATACAGAGGCATAACTAGAACCTTCAGGGCCCCAGTGCAAGAAACCATGAAGGGCCCCCTGGACCCCAGGCCGGGGCCCTTCCCTTCAAGCCTGGGGCTCTTCCCACTGATCTTGGGGCCCTTTATTATGGTCCTACAGCGTGACCCTTTCACAAGTTCTGCAGTGGCCCCCCTTCCTGCCATCTTGGGGCCTCCCACGGTGGTGAAATTCCAGGGCCCAGTCACAAGTGTGATCTTTGTGATCCTGGAAGTTCACCCACTGGGGTCAGTTTTTATTTTTTTGGCATTTTAATTGTATTATTTTTTATTATTTTATTTTATTTTTTACAGTGTCACTGATTATGACTCTGTCCATTCAGAAAAGGAAGGAGCTGGTAAATTACATATTTCTGACCCCTTTCCTGGTTTTCTATTGGGACACATCCCCTGCAGCAGCCAGCAGGAGAGGGATGGGAGCAAAGTGAGGGGGAGGGAGGAACACAGTAGGGAGGGGGACCAGGGGAGCACACAGGGGCACACAGAGACAGCAGAACACAAGTGAACTGGATAGGAGGAGTGGCGGGGACAGCATACAGAGGAACAAATCTTCTCCATTTTCCTCCTGCAGCTACAGGAGGAAAAAGGAGGACAGTGATTTCTCTACATGCTGCCCCCGCCGCCCCTCCTATCCAGGTGTACAGGGTAGCTGCACAGGCCCCCTGGAGCATAGGGCCTGGTTGCAATTGCAACCCCTGCAACCCCTGTAGTTACGCCCCTGCATAGATAAAGTTGATTCAGGGAATATTCAATTACATCTTGAGGGATAAGGAAGGCATTTATTTCCTCTGCTGGATAATATTGGATCATGTTTTACTGGGGTTTTTTTTATTTCCTCTGGATCAATTGTGGGTAAAGGATTGTGTAACTAGGATTGTATAAATGTTTTTTCTTTTTCCCTTCTATTGGTTGAACTGGATGGACTTGTTTCTTTTTTCAACCAGACTATGTAACTAAAAAAAGGAAAATAGGAAATAACAACACCCACACCTTAGAAAACATCTTTTGAAAAATATATCCCACAATGTCAATCCAAAGCCATGTTAATTTTGGCAGCAAATTTCAATTTAGTTTTAGTCTTAGTCTTAGGACTAAAATGGCATTTTAGTTTTAGTCCCATTTTAGTCTTCTGCAAGTGTTTTAGTTTTAGTCGTATTTAGTCGACTAAAATTCCAGTACATTTTATTCGACTAAAATGTAGGACGTTTTAGTCGACTAAAATGTACTGGAATTTTAGTCGACTAAATACGACTAAAACTAAAACACTTGCAGAAGACTAAAATGGGACTAAAACTAAAATGCCATTTTAGTCCTAAGACTAAGACTAAAACTAAATTGAAATTTGCTGCTAAAACGTCCTACATTTTAGTCATCTATAATCTAATGGGTGTCTTTCAGTTGTAATTTGTAACGCATTATTTAAGCATTTCTCTACAATTTCCAAACTCATTATATACTACTGCTGGTCCTGGAATGAAAAATCGAATATGTTATTATTTATGGTATTAAGCTTTGAGCATGCACCAGTGTTAATTTTGGCAGCAAATTTCGATTTAGTTTTAGTTATAGTCTTTTGACTAAAATGCCATTTTAGTTTTCGTCGTATTTTAGTCATCTGAATTGTTTTAGTTTTAGTCGTATTTTAGTCGACTAAAATCGTGTTAATTTAGTCGACGAAAACGTTTTATTCGACAAAATTAACACTGATCCAAAGTTAATCATCAAGTCATCAAGTGATGGAGATCCATTGTCAATAATTAGAGAACACAAAACACTTTGACCTGCACCACAAAAATCCTCTTTCAGCACAAAAGACTGTTTCACAGCTGCCTGCTGAATTTTAACAAACCAGCCTGAGATGCTAGCTGAGGTCATTAACCAACTAGGATTCTAACCCTATTTAGTCAATGATGTCACTCAGGATACCCGTCAACTTGTTTACAAGTTGAAACAAACCAGCAGGCAGCCGGAAGCTGTCTTTGATGGCAGTAGAAATGCCACCTTCCTGCTCCAACAGTTGGATGTTTGAATGGGTGAATGAGGCAAATCTAACCATTTAGTTTGCCCATTTGGCAAAGTGCAGACAGCTTGAATTTGATTTGAACATTTGGTTAACCCACACCCAAAGCTCATCCCTAACAGGCATAATCATTGTCTGCACAGTGCAACAAATCTGTAACAATCTGTAACAAAAATCGAATTTATCAGTTAGATTATCTGTGTGTCTATCTTATGCCTACTATGATGGCTTTGGTATTTATTTATTTTATTCAAATTGTGTATAAATACATTTTTAAGTTATGTTTTTCAAAATATAAAAATAAAAAAATAGTTCATCAACTTGAATAATAAATGCATCTCTGAAAGTAGGTCTGCCTTGAAACAATATGTAGACTGTGTAGGGGTGTGTAGCTAATTGAATCACCAGTCTTGAACACAATCTTTTGGGATACCAGCCTGGAGAGAACTTGTGCAAAAGTTTTTCTACTAGCCAGAACAGGATCATCTTCTACCAGACTGGGCTGGGAAGAGGTGAAAGGCAAGCCCAAGAACAGGCACACCAGTATCCAGGAGGGGTGTATTGACCATTGTGAGAGGTGAGCTGAGGCAGGGGGCTGAATCTTGTGGTACTCAGTACTCGGGAGCGTTGTTCCCCAATCCTGCAATAACTTCTGTGCTTAACATATATACAGTTTATTTGGTCTGGTTAGTGTGTAGAAGCACAGCATTGGCACTGAGCACCTTGTGGAGCATAAGAGCACTTTCATCTGCACAAAGAAGTATTTTATAAAGTTTTTGATGGACTTTTGAAATACTAAGGGGCTGTTTGTTTATATTTTCACACATTTATTGCACTAAACAACATTTTGAATATATTTGGTTTGATTTTCAGACAGTACTGTGGTATAGGTAATTAATATGTAGACTACCATTACTGACTTTTCATTCTGAAAATGTTAGTTGCCAGGCTGTCGTGCTGATCCATTGGTTTTTGTTTGCTTTTGAATCACTGACTTGAGTATGCCTTCAATTTTTTTTATTTTATTTCAAATATATTTTTAACTTCAATATTTTTCTAATCTGCATATATGTTTCAGGTCTGTGACTAATGCCCCATACACACGTGCAGATTATCTGCAGACTTACCTTTTCTATGTAGTGCAAGGGCCTGCCGGATTGCATACAAATTGAAAGTGTTTAGGTTTGACCTCATATTATATGGTTTTGGTAAGTCTGCAGATAATCTGCACGTGTGTATGGGGCATTAGAAAGGCAGGGACAGACAGGAAATCAGCATTTTTAGAAGGAGGTTAGCAATAGCATTCTCCATATTTCACAGTATATTATGAACTTACTGAAAATGTGTAAAAGTCAATTCCACACGATACCCTCTTGCTGTCTCAATTTCCCATACGCAGAAACTATTAGGTGGATAATCACTGGGGAAATTTGGACTGGTTATAACCCCATAAAACTGCATGATGTGACCTCCACAACTGGTGTAATGCTCTGTGATATATAAAAAAAAAAAAAAAATATTTGTTTGGAAAAAAAAAACTATAGGCATTGTATTTAATCAATTTCAAATAATAAAAAATAAATGCAAATATTAATACATACGCGTTGTCCAATGTGGGTGCTGTGAATTTGCTGTAAATTAAATACATATCTGATCATGTATTTTATAGCTAAAAAGTTAACAGACAAAGATAAAACATTTTCTTCTTCAATAGGTAAAAAATGTAGATTTTATGGTACATATCCTATTAAAATGTATTGTCATCATTATTTAATCAAACAGGATGAGAGATAGACACCTAGTAACACAATCCAACAAAATACCTGTTGTAAAATCTGGGTATTCGGGACGTTCTGTAAACAAAATACGTATTTGTTACTGAATCTCAATAAGTAGACACAGATATACTGTACATGAAACAAACTTAAAAAATTTGAATATGCAACATTTTAAAGATTACCTTGTCTTTAATCTGTCTTGTGGGTTTGCATTTTTGTATAATTTTTATATATTCTGTACAATTTTTTTTTTTAGCAAAAGCCCCCACAGTATACAAGTCTCTTAACTAACATCATAAGTGTGCTGATCCTCTGAAATATTTTTAGCAGACATCAATAGCCCGGCCTTTCAAGAAGAAGGTAAGCAAAGAATCCTCACTGGCGTTTTAGAAGTTCAGAAGTGCCAACTGCTCTAACGTACCATACGTGACAATATCAATAATACTCACTACAGAAAAGCGACCTTTAAAAAAATGGATAACAGCAAACACTTTTTTTTTAACAGAAGGGACTTCTTTTGTGGTGATGTAGCATTCTTACAAACAATCACACAAATAGTTGTTTATTTTATTATTATTTTTTTTTTTGTTATTGTCTCCTATACCTTGTATGTATGTATGTATGCATTTTAACATAGAGTGACCTTGTCATAAAAATGGCTGCAAAAGTGCAAGTCATTAAGAGGTACCAATGAGCACTGTGGAGGACCATCAAAACTCTTTGAAATAACAGTTATCCAATGGACTTGAGAAGAGGATTTCTCTTGAATAAAGTGAAGTTTAGGCAGTGGATTAATGAGAGGAAAGTCTTCAGTCTCTTCATTTGCACGTATTTCTGTTTCTGATTTTTGTTTATAACAGGGTCACATTATTCCTATCTACAAAGCAGGACTTGAGGAGAGCAGCTGAATACTAAAATGCTAAAATAGACGTGAAAATAGTTTGAACTGCAAAATTATTAAAAGTTCTCTGCAGCCAGTTTTGTGATCGAGGGACCCCTGATAGGGAGCACAGTCAGATCCTCAACCTTTTCTGCACCAACATAACTTTGTCATGAACACTGGGCAAAAACACAGCCCCAAGTTGCCGGGAAAAAAATATAGGACCACACTCCCTCCGGTAAGTAGTTCCAATGCAGTGTGCAGCAGTAATGTCCACAGTATCAGGAAAGGAAGAAACACAGGATGGTGCAAATACCAGATAGAGTAGTTTGCAAATAATTAATGCACTCATTTATTTTGAAAAAATGCCCTAAAATGCTTCCCCTCAAACTCCCTTTGATGAGTAGCTCAAATTCAGTGATGCAGCAGTAATATCTATGGAATCGTAACAGGGAAAAACTCAAGATGGTGCAAATATTAGATTAGACTCGTTTGCAAATAATTCATGAACTGATTTACCGTATTTAAAGAAGTTTTAAAATATTTTCAAAAGTGCTCAAATTGTGTAACACAACAGGGAGTCCCCAGAGCAAGAGAGGCTGAACATATATTACATTTATATGACAAATAGGCTTAAACACATTCATCTGTTGGAAGTATGATGCATTGAAATGAGTAAACAGGCTGTCACATTCAGAAGTAGATGCTATTAATGCTAGGTTTATTGTAAGAGAGAGATATGCAGTCAGAAGGTAGAGGGGAGGCTCTTCATATGCAATAGTCAGTATTTTATAATTTTACCAATTGCATATGTTGCTTACATGTAAATAATGTGTTCAATGGAGACACCAACACAATCAAGCAAAGATTTTTAACTATAAATCAATAAAAATTCCTGGCTTTGGGTTTAAAAAGGCTCCATCAAAATGGTGACCAGTCTTCTTCATGAAGACTTAATTTCTGATGAAACAAGTGGGAGGGGGTTTCCTGGTAGTCAAATCGGGCCTCAATTGCGTCACATCTGGGGATGTAACTTCCTGTTTTCAGAATGCAGGCCACCTCTAGTGGGAGCAGAGAGGCGTCGGCTATTCCTGGTCAAATACCTGGTGATTGTATTGATGTCATTTAAAGGCACAGTAAAGGTAAGTGCAATCTAACTTTGTTTTTCATAAACATTTTATTAAATACTATACTATATGAGTATTTTTGGTTTTCTTGGTGGATATCTGTAAATAGTGGCCTAATGAGGACAAAAAGAGAGAAGGAATCAGGGGCCATCTTTTTACACTGGACCCTTGAAATAAGTGAAGGAGGAAATTCATCTGTTGGAGTCTACTCAAGTGCTTACGGATTAGCCTAGCAATAGGGGTTCAATCTGGTCTGGTGAGTGGGCATTTCTCCATTTATGCGGGAGGTTTAAAATAATCAGGCACGTTGTTGGAGGAATTAGAAAATGTAATAAATATTGTTGGACACTGGAAAAGTAGACATATAAAAGTGGATCTAAGTGGACTTTTTGTTGCATTTATGATTATTTAAATTGTACTAATATATAATTTGTGTCACATGCTGGTTAGCATTTATGAAAAGTAAAGGGTACTGTAGAGCCACTTTTTAATATTCTGTATTTATTGAATGTGATAGCATCAATACTCCAGTCCCTGATTATGTTTTTTTTGACTGAAATGCATATGGAGGAGTCTAGCAGTTTAATGCTTGAAGCTGTATGTGCATTTTCTCCTGTTCTGGAGATGCTTTATGTTAGACAGCTTGTGCATTTTTGATGCACCGACTTTTAATTTGTATTTTTAAGGTGTTTTTTTTTAAATTGGTCTGTTCATTATTTGCAAACTAGTCCACCTGGCATTTACACCATCTTGACTGTCTCCCTTTTTTAATACTGTAGTGATTTACCTCTAGCCCTGTGCATTGGAGCTATTTACAGGAGGGTGCAACCCTGTGTCCTGCGATTAATTTGTCAGCTTGACAAATTATAAACTTAAGTTTAGTGATGGAACAGGGTGCCTTGGTTGATCCACTTCTGCTTTATACAACATAAGCACACTTTGACCTTTTAATTTGCTGAGGTAATAATTTTAGTAAATTTTTTGAATGCTAATTTTGCATTGGTGAAGTCTCAGTTTGTGTCTGGTTGACATCTTCACAGGGAGTTTGGCTGATATTTTCATGTGCTTGCACCAGGGTTTGATTAGCTTCTTCTGCTGGTGTAACCTTCCATTCTGAGTATTGGTTAAGTCTGATATGGAAACAAATTTTGGTGTATACACTAGTTGCATTTGAGACGATACACACAACGCCATACTCTTCCTGCAACTTTGTAAGTTATTTTTAATCATATGCGCTGAATAAATGATGCAAACAGTATACACTATGAGGAGTGTTTTGCTTTATATCTTTTGAGCCCATATATGATTGGAAAGAAAATCGTGTGCCATTACAAGAGAGGGGAGAGGAGGACCGTACCTGTACCTTGATTTACATGCTGTTTATGACCTTGGTAATGAGGGTCATTTACGTCTGGTAAGAGACAGTGTGAACTGTTTTCTGGTGGTGGTTCTCTGGGCTTTTGACTCTACACCCTTGTTTGGATTGGACACCTATGGACTGTGTTTTTCCTCTATATTTATGGACACTTCATGACAATAGTGTTCAGATTAGCGCCACATTGTTATTTATCTGATCTACTCTTAATTCAAGATTTATGTTGGCTGCTTTTCACCTTTTTTGTTATTATTTATGTTTTATGAAATCAGCGCAGCAATATGACTGTATATAGGAATTACAACAGTTTGTATATGTGCCTCCCACTTTTTAAGGGACCAAAAGTAATGATTTACTTTTTTAAGGGACCAAAAGGACAGATTAACAATCCTAAATCAAACTTTCACTTTTTAATACTTGGTCGCAAATCCTTTGCAGTCAATTAAAGCCTGAAGTCTGGAATGGATAGACATCACCAGATGCTGGGTTTCATCCCTGGTGTCTGCCAGGCCTCTACTGCAACTGTCTTCAGTTCCTGCTTGTTCTTGGGGCAGTTTCCCTTCAGTTTTTGCTTCAGCAAGTGAAATGCTCAATCGGATTCAGGTCAGGTGATTGACTTGGCCATTGCATAACATTTCACTTCTTTCCCTTAATAAACTCTTTGGTTGCTTTTGCAGTATGCTTTGGGTCATTGTCCATCTGCACTGTGAAGCACCGTCCAATGAGTTCAGAAGCATTTGGCTGAATATGAGCAGATATTATTGCCTGAAACACTTCAGAATTCATCCTGCTGCTTTTGTCAGCAGTCACATCATCAATAAATACAAGAGAACCAGTTCCATTGGCAGCCATACATGTCCACACCATGACACTACCACCACCATGCTTCACTGATGAGGTGGTATGCTTTGGATCATGAGCAGTTCCTTTCCTTCTCCATACTCTTCTCTTCCCATCACTCTGGTACAAGTTGATCTTGGTCTCATCTGTCCATAGGATGTTGTTCCAGAACTGTGAAGGCTTTTTTAGATGTTGTTTGATGTTGTTTGGCAAACTCTAATCTGGCCTTCCTGTTTTTGAGGCTCACCAATGGTTCACATCATGTAGGGAACCCTCTGTATTCACTTTGGTGAAGTCTTCTCTTGAATGTTGACTTTGACACACATACACCTACCTCCTGGAGAGTGTTCTTGATCTGGCCAACTGTTGTGAAGGGTGTTTTCTTCACCAGGGAAAGAATTCTTCGGTCATCCACCACAGTTGTTTAGCGTGGTCTTCCGGGTCTTTTGATGATGCTGAGCTCACCGGTGCATTCTTTCTTTTTAAGGATGTTCCAAACAGTTGATTTGGCCACACCTAATGTTTTTGCTATCTTTCTGATGGGTTTATTTTGTTTTTTCAGCCTAATGATGGCTTGCTTCCCTGATAGGGACAGCTATTTGGATCTCATATTTAGAGTTGACAGCAACAGATTCTAAATGCAAACAGCACACTTGAAATGAACTCTGGACCTTTTATCTGCTCCTTGTAAATGAGCTAATGAGGGGATAACACACACCTGGCCATGAAACAGCTGAGCAGCCAATTGTTCCACTACTTTTGGTCCCTTAAAAAGTGGGAGGCACATATACAAACTGACCTAAAATAAACTAGAGGAGGCGCTGGCATTTATGGGTATGTTCTTGTATGGTAGATATGTGTTCCTAGTACCACTGTGTGCTTAAACTGTGTAGTATTAGTGTGGGAGAATATAAGTGACAACAAAGCTCATATGTTGCACTGTGGCCCAGACCTTGGGCAACCCACAATAATTCAATCAAAAAATAGTGGTGAGTATCCCATAACAAAACTCTGTGCACTGGGTGACTGGTGATTGCAATTTGATTACTACAGTATTAGAGCTATACATTGGCCAGCCTTGAGCCATATAAATCACATACCCAAACTATGAATGAAATCTATATTATCACTGGTAATGTGATTAATTAGTGCAAAATAAATTATAATAAAAGGTATCTCTACTCAGTGATATCGCAATGTGATGTGCAAAGAAAAAGTGACTAAGATTAGTGCCCAAAAAATGTAAACAATATATTGTGCAAAGTAGTGATTGATAGTCCATGTATTCTTGTTATACATAAAGCATATAAAAAATATTTCTCCAATTCCAGTGTTCCACCTCGTGCTTGATTGTGATAATGTGGTAAACAATCCTGCTTAATAGATCGCACCAGGTCGCAAAGACCTATGGAGCCTTTGATCCGTGTTTAGGATGGATCAATCCTCCACCTGTCTCCTCCACATGAAACTCTCCTCAGGCTATCAGACTTTAGGGACTGGATAATGCCTCTGGGAAAAATTCCTTTCCCACACTTCTCCTTATCTCCCGATCCTATGGGGGTTGTCTCAGGCAGGTGTATGGATATAGAGATAATGGGAAGCCAGAATATAGTGTAATAACGTTTTTGTTAAAGTAAAAAAATCTAAAAGATAAAAGAATGGCCGCTTACATTTAAGTTTGCCCACCTGGAGGCGCTCTTTGCTAGTCAGGGTAGATGTTCCTTTGGATATTGTATCCCTCTGCATTAATCAGTATAAGAACTGTGCAGCCCTTGTAACGTGGCAGCGGTCGGTGTGCGTTCCAAGCGATATACAGAAGTGACGTCGCTGGTTCTCAGTATTTCCGGGTGTGTAGACCACAATGCATTTTGATAATGATCGTCTTCAGGAACCATCTACCCTGACTAGCAAAGAGCACCTTCACTGTGTGCCAGGTGGGCACACTTAAATGTAAGCGGCCATTCTTTTATCTTTTTGATTTTTTTTACTTTAATAAAAACGTTATTACACTATATTCTGGCTTCCCATTATCTCTATATCCATACACCTGCCTGAGACCACCACCATAGGATCGGGAGATAAGGAGAAGTGTGGGAAAGGAATTTTTCTCAGAGGCATTATCTGGTCCCTAAAGTCTGATAGCCTGAGGAGAGTTTCGTGTGGAGAAGACAGGTGGAGGATTGATCCATCCTAAACACGGATCAAAGGCTCCATAGGTCTTTGCGACCTGATGCGATCTGGTAAGCAGGATTGTTTACCACATTATCACAATCAAGGATGAGGTGGGACACTGAAATTGGAGAAATATTTATTTTTTTATATGCTTTATGCTTTATGTATAACAAGAATACATGGACTATTAATCACTACTTTGCACAATATATGTTTAAATTGATTTTTTGGGCACTAATCTTAGTCACTTTTTCTTTGCACATCACATTGCGATATCACGGAGTAGAGATACCTTTTATTATAATTAATTTTGCACTAATTAATCACATTAACAGTGCTAAGATAGATTTCATTCATAGTTTGGTGATTGCAATTTAATTACTACAGTATTAGAGCTATACATTGGCCAGCCTTGAGCCATATAAATCACATACCCAGTCACCCAGTGCACAGAATTTTGTTAAGGGATAAACACCACTATTTTTTGATTGAATTATTGTGGGTTGCCCAAGGTCTGGGCCACAGTGCAACATATGAGCTTTGTTGTCACTTATATTCTCCCACACTAATACCACACAGTTTAAGCACACAGTGGATCTAGGAACACATATCTACCATACAAGAACATACCCATAAATACCAGCGCCTCCTCTAGTTTATTTTGTCAGTTTTATTTTGTGTTGCACACAAAAATTAAAGGGGCAGCAGGTATTAATCTAACTCCAAAAAACAAAACCAGGCGCCTTCACTTACATTATTTCACATATACAAACTGTCGTAATTCCTACACCGTTCACCTGATTTGGATGTAAAAATTTAAATTAAAGCTGAAAGTCTGCAGTTAAAGCACATCTTGTTTGTTTCATTTCAAATCCATTGTGGTGGTGTATAGAGCCAAAAAGAGTAGTATTATGTCGATGTCCCAATATTTATGGACCTGACTGTACATACCAGTGCTTTACCAAATTTTCTAAGCACAAAAAAAAAAAAAGCTAGACAGCAGCGAAGTATGGGCATAAAAAACATTCAACCCCACTGATATTAAAGCACAAAAAAATTCTTAAAGTAGAACTATGGCCTCCTAGTAAAATATGTGTATCAGTGTTTACAGTTTTCTCTTAGTCCCCCTGCAAAGTGTCACCAAAACCTTTTGTTCCTGCCAGTGAAATCACTTAATGCAGCTTCCTGTGATGGTGTGTCACCCTCATGTAGACTGTACCTACAGTGGGATGAAAAATGTTGCAAGGGGGCATAGCTATTCTGTCTAATGCTTCCTGGATTGACAAGACTGACTATATTGATGACATTTTCCCACTGTGGGCACAATGACTAGGAAGGGATGCACGGGAGACACACATTTAGTAAGCTTGTCCATCACGTAGTAACTGAAATTAGGACTTGTTTAGACTGCATTTAGGGTTAACTGCTCATTTTGTCAAGGAATGATGAATAAGGTGATATACGTGCCTTATTTTTTAATCTCTCAGCAGAACGTTTTTCTCCTCCATTGTTTGACCATTTGGAATGTGGATAGGCCCCCAATGTCCTCCTAAACAGTGCAGGATACAATTGCTGATCTTGCATTGTACATGATAAGATCAAAGAGCTGCAACTGGAGCTCTCAGGAGTCCAGTCACAGAATGAGGAGGATCTGGGATAAGGAATAAGGTAAGTATATCACCTTACATATCATCACCCTAGGCCAAACAAACAGTTAACTATTACAGTGGGAGTGGGACCCACTGCAAAGGTAAATCCCTTTTCCTTGGAGTTCAGCTCTAGGGTACATGCACATAGACATTTGCAGACAGAAAGTACCTCTAGCATAAAACTGCCCACATTTTTCCACACCCAGGGAGATGCAGATGGTATGTACAGCCAGCCTCAAAAGTACATAGCTCTACATACTTGTATTTTTGTGCTCATGAGTAGCTTTTCCTCCACGATCCTCTTTAATGCTATCTACTGTAGGTATGTCCCATTAACACCATGCCCATATAACTGCCCATGCCACATTTTAGGGAAAACACTGTTTGTAGGCATCAAATACAGAGGAACCACTGCAGTGGCTCCTGTGACACAGAGTCAGGCTCGTTTGCCACAATGACTATCAGAGTGTATCAAAGTATGTAGATGAGGTATTTAGAATAAAACGAATGCACTCAAGGTCATCAACTGGTTAAAGAAAACATTATAGCTGATTTTTTCCTGCTAATTAACTGACAATGGCCCCATAAATGTATGAAGTAAAAGTTCTGCCTTGTCTTCTTCTCATCTGCAACAACCACAGTCCTGCCTTTATTAATGACAGGTTTTTTTTTTTTATTGAAGAAATAATAAAATAGTATTACCTGTAGTGCCATTTAAAAGGGCGTTCTGAGAATCTGAAAGGATAAACAAAAAATTATTGTTAGTCAGTGAAATGTGTGGATCAGCCAGGGCAAGAATAATGCTGATACTAAAATTAAAATAATGCTTATACTTTGAATAAAACGTATTTTGTCATATATCACACTGGTGTACTATGGCCTTAGATTGCTTATGATTTTATGGAAATGAGATTATTTATTTTAACTTGGAACTTCAATCATAACTAAACCAGCTAGCTCAATGACCCTTATACTGTAAGCGCTTATAATTGTCTGGCCACATGAGCTTATACCTTATTGATACTGCTAAAGAAAAGAGCTCTGCCTGAATTCAAAATTGCCTTCCAAACTAAACTAACTGTGGCATTTCTCTCCGAGTGGGCAAACATTTTTACCACGATGCATATACAAAAGGTTTATATAGTAAAATAAGCTTTTACTGCCTGGGGCAAGTAAGCCTGACTTGTACTTTATTTCATATGTCTCTTGCTGTCACTTTCCTCATCTGTGTTGATACTCTATGGCAACTAACAGGCAATATTGTCCATGGTAGTGGATGCAATAGACCTGACATTGGCATGCATTAAATGAACACTAGAATACTTCTAGCCATTTTTTTTTTCTGAAAAAAAAAAAACAACTAGGCATGTGCAGTTCTTTTCGTTCCAAATAAATTTTCAGACAAATTTTTCGTTATTCGGAGAGTCAAATATATCCAAATACCCGAATTACCAAAATGCTCTGATTAAGGGAATGAAATTTGAATTGAAGTTTGAATCAAATTCTAAATCGAATTCCAGTTGAATTCCAACTGTAAACATATTTCTGAAATCAAAGACTGTGTGTGTTATTAGAGTACCATTTTACATAATGCTGTTTTTGTTAAGCCAAAAATGATTTAAACAGTCATTGTAATCATTTGATGAAGATTTTTTTTTTTTTGTTTGTTCACTTTGCCACATTTGAATAATAAAAAAAATCTAAAGTTTTTGATTCGACAGATTCAAAATGTATTCATTCAAACGTTTTGAATCGAAAAAAAAACAGTGAATTCAAAGAAAATTAATAAAAGTCCCAAACAAAATTCCGAATACGAATTAAATAAATCAACCGAATTTAACTAAACTAAATAACTAGATTAACGAATCTAAACAAAACACATTTTTTTCGCCATGCACATGTCGGAAAACAGCATAGTGAGTGTAGCAATTAAAAATAATGTAACAATGCGTGTCATGAATGTGTTTACTTTAGCATGTTATTGAAATATATTTTTAACTTTGGCTTTGATTACTTTACAAAATGTGTCAAAATAGCTCTAAATAGATGAACAATCGGTGCACTTTCAGTGGAAAATGAAATAATTCAACAGCTCAATCTGTTTTTAGTAAAAAAAAAAAAAAACAGGTTTAGGGAAAGTAACATTCAGCTTTTTCTTGCATTGGGTGAATGGTACAGTAAACATGATGTTGCTATTAGTCAAGGAAAGTAATTTTTATTGGTGGAGTCCAAATTCCAGCTTATTTGGCCTGGCACAGGGGTGAATGTTCATCAAAAAAGTGAAAATAGAGTGAAATGACAATCAAATCATTTATAAATATACCCCACAGCAAGTCAATGCAGAAAATGAATGACTGCATGAATTTCTTATGTCAAAAAGCTTTTTAGGAAGTTAGACTAGAATTAGGAAGACTACATTTAAATTAAGTTAGCAGCTCCCATATTTCTGTGATAACAATTTTTAACATTTATTCAAACTCTTACACTTTCTGTGTGTTTTTAGATAAGGAAATGTAATTGTACACCTTAAATTGAAAAGATCTTGTTCTCTTATTTCCTGTAGGGCCTTTGCAGAGGTACAAGAAAAAATGGCCTGTTTGTGCAGATTTATGAAATACATACTTAGAGGGTCATTTTTGCCAATCATGTTTGTTAACAGGTTTGTTTTTAAATCTGACATTTAAATATAAAGTGTAGAAAGAATATAAGGGAAATATAGGGAATATATGGAAATAGCAGAATATAGGGAAAAAGCAGGGAAAGACCAATGTCATGAATCATCAAATTATGATGTGTATTCAAGTGTAAGGGGAGCATGAATTTTACAGTGCAGCTTGTAACCTATATCTCAGTAATTTAAAAAAATGAATTACACTTTAAAGCATGTATTTTGCTGTGTACTAAAACCTGTATATGTTCTGTTAAAATAGCAACAATCATACCTGAGCAGATGACACTTGCATCTTCATTGTGTCCACAGTTATGGGAGCCCCATCCAAGATGATTGCATTGGTAAAGATATTGTTCCGTTCCAATACACCGCACATCATCAAGAAGAATACTCCCATTACCAGGTCCAAAATAAGCAAAACTTAGCGCAGCAACACCAGACCCGCATTTCAGCTGTCGACACACAACATGGGCATTACTGATGTTCCATATGTCATCACATACTGTTCCCCATTCTGTTCCATTATATATTTCTACACGTCCGGCACATCTGTCCAAGCCACCCACCAGTCGGATAGGGTTAATTTCTAAACAATACAAAATATTTTAGGTTAGGACATTTATTGAAGTGTACTATACATTTACTATACTAAATAAGTGTACTTACTGTGTACCCTAAAGTCATTATTTATAGAATTTTCACATTTACATGTTTCCTCGTACATACAGTACAGTATTTTAGTAGCTTTGTAAAAATAATCTCTCTACTTACATTTCAAGATAAAATATCAGCCGAATATGAAG
This sequence comes from Pelophylax lessonae, assembly GCF_965119305.1. Taxonomy (NCBI): domain Eukaryota; kingdom Metazoa; phylum Chordata; class Amphibia; order Anura; family Ranidae; genus Pelophylax; species Pelophylax lessonae. The sequence goes on along the minus strand of NC_138770.1, from coordinate 464,114,788 downwards.
TGCATTGATTTTTTTGGGTCTGTTGACACAGGGGATGATTTACTAAACGAGTAGATAATGTTAACTCAATAAAATGCGTGTTCCCTTATCTTAGTAAATTAAGCTAATTTTTGTTCAGTTTAATGCACAATCATGTGCAGGAAATTTAAAAAAAAGCATTGTGAGAAGGAGAAGTAAATAATAACTATTTTGTGGCACTGAAAAGCAGGAAGCAGAACCTGCATATACAGCAAGCAAAAATGGTTGCTTGCATGTACATATTGTATATACCAAGGTATATACCAAGGTATACAGAGCTACTAGGTTTTAAAGCTGTTAACACATAATAAGATTGTTCATAATGTATGTACACATCCCTCCTTATATTGTATTGTTTTAGTTTAGCTGTGTCCGACTCTTAGTGACCATAGCACACCAGCCTTTTCTATTCTCCACTGCCTCCTGGAGCTTGCTTAACTTCATGTTCATTGTGTCGATGATACTATCTATGAATCTTGTTGTCCTCTTCTCCTTTTTCCTTCCATGTTACCCAGCATCAGGATCTTTTCCAATAATAAGGAGGGAGTGACAGCAGCAGGGACGTGTGTAGGATACCGGAAGCCGGGCGCAGGTGCAGAGGACCCCAGGGACCGGGACAGAGAGGGCAGAGAGTGGTGGTAGCGGCGGTGGCAGACGGACACCGCACGATACTGAGGAGAGTGTTCCCGGGAGGAGGAGAAGAGGAGGAGGGGACCGTCCCCAGTGTGGGAGGCAGCAGCAGCAGCTGCAAGCAAGGCAGGGAAGAGAGAGCTGTGTGACTGGGCTCGGGAACCAATAGCAGCGGCGACGGCAAGGACAAGGACCTGACAGGACCTGACTGGGGATGTAAGGTAACAGCTGGTAGGGGGGTGGGGCTGGTGGGGGGACTAAAAGCACAACACTACTAGCAATACAGGTTGCTAAGGGGCTGCTATCTGCTTAAAACTACTCTGCGACTGCTCTGCGACCGACTGACCGCTCTGCGACCGACTGACTGCTCTGCGACCGACTGACCGCTCTGCGACCGACTGACCGCTCTGCGACCGACTGACGCTCTGTGATCGACTGACCGCTCTGCGACCGACTGACGCTCTGTGACCAACTGACCGCTCTGTGACCGACTGACCGCTCTGCGACCAACTGACAACTGACTGCGCTGTGACTGACTGCTCTGCGACTGTCTGACTGTGCTCTGCGACTTACTGACAGTGTTCTGTGACTGACCTACTGGTGAAGATCTTTGGACGGGTGAGTATCTTTGCGACTGGTGAGCATCTTGCGACTGGTGAGTATCTTTGCGACTGGTGAGTATCTGGTGAGTATCTGCGACTGGTGAGTATCTGCGATTGGTGAGTATCTGCGACTGGTGAGTATCTTGCGACTGGTGAGTATCTTGCGACTGGTGAGTATCTCTGCGACTGGTGAGTATCTTGCGACTGGTGAATATCTTGCGACTGGTGAGTATCTTGGGACTGGGAGTATCTTGCGACTGGTGAGTATCTTGTGACTGGGAGTATCTTGCGATTGGTGAGTATCTTGCGACTAGTGAGTATCTTGCGACTGGTGAGTATCTTTGCGTCTGTTGTATCTTAGTGACTGGTTAGTATATTAGCGACTGGTGAGTACCCCAGGTTTTGTACCAGGGGAGTAAGTGGTAGTGTAGGTAAGGAAGAGCAGGTCGTTAACATTATCCCCATAGAGTAGTGGGTAATAATGTCCGACAGGATTGGGGATGCCACTCAGTGCACTTCTTGCGCCATGTATGAGTTTCTTGATGAACCAATCGAGGGCGAATACTGCTGTGCAAGATGTGAGCGACTTGTTGCTCTGGAAGCCCACATTGTGGATCTAGAGAACACAGTGGTAAGACTGCGTGGCATCTACAACCTGGAAAGGAGCTTGGACATTACCCATCAGGCGCTGGCAGGGGCCAGCATAGAGGAGGGAGGAATAGAGGAGACGCAAGCAGCAGAGGTACGCAGCTGGGTGACTGTTAGGAATGTTAGTGGGAGGAGTGTCAGGGAGGCCAGTCCTGAGTTGGTACACCCTAACATATTTGCCGAGTTGCAGGTTGAGGGGGATATCAACTCAGGGGTGGCAGTGCTGGAGCATGCGCCCTCCCCCAGCTGCCAGGGGAGGGACGGCTCCAGGAAGAAGGGGGGCCGTAACTCAGGAAAGGTTAGAAAGGTTGTGGTAGTTGGGGACTCAATTATCAAGAGAATAGAGAGGGCAATCTGTAAAAAAGATCTCGTGAACCGAACAGTATGTTGTTTACCGGGCGCCCGCGTTCGGCACATCGCAGATCTGGCAGACAGATTATTGTGCGGGGCTGGGGATGACCCAGCGGTCATGGTGCATGTGGGCACTAATGACAAAGTAAAAGGTAGGTGGAGGATCCTAAAGAACGATTTCAGGGACTTAGGTAATAGATTGAGGAAAAGGACCTCCAAGGTGGTTTTCTCTGAAATACTGCCTGTACCTCGAGCCACACAGGAGAGGCAGAAGGAGATTAGGGAACTTAACAAGTGGCTGAGGAACTGGAGTAGGAAGGAGGGGTTTGGGTTCCTGGAGAACTGGGCTGACTTCTCAGTCGGCTACTGGCTCTTTAGTAAGGATGGGCTGCACCTTAATGGGGACGGTACAGCTCTTTTGGGGAGGAAAGATGGCCCCCAAGTTGGAGGGGCTTTTAAACTAGGAGACGGGGGGAGGGCTCAGAAGTAGAATCAGTCAGGAGGGAGCAAAGGACTGAAGGCAGCTGTAGGGTCAGCAGCGACAGTAGGTCCACAACGTCAATTGGCAGGTCTGTGCGGGAGAACCGCAGACCAAACAGGAATAAACATAACCACCAATCACGTTTAACTTCCGTAAAACTAAGAGGGGTATATGCTAATGCCAGGAGCCTAGCTAATAAAATGGATGAGTTGGAAATGTTAGTACATGAGGAGGACATAGACCTTGTGGGAATAGCGGAGACTTGGTTCGACCCCTCACATGACTGGCTGGCCAATATCCAAGGGTATTCGGTGTACCGGAAGGACAGGGTAGGAAAAAGAGGGGGAGGGGTATGTCTCTACGTCAAGAACAATGTAAAGGTGATTGAGAGGAGTGACATTACGGAAGGGATGAGTATGGAGTTAGAATCCGTATGGGTTGAACTCCATAGGGAAGGAGAAAAGGGAAAAGTAATTGTGGGGGTTTGCTATAGGCCACCTAAACAAGGGGAGGAGGTAGAGCTGGAATTTTTAGCACTTTTGGGTAAAGTGGCAAAGCTAGGATCAGTCATCATATTGGGGGACTTCAATTATTCCGACATTGACTGGGAAGAGGGGACTACACACACACAGAAGGCCCGTCTATTCATGGAAACCTTACAGGATAACTACATGTCTCAGTTGGTGGATTCTCCTACTAGAGAAAATGCAGTCCTGGATCTATTGATCACTAATGACCCAGACCTAATCTTGGAGGTAGGAGTCCAGGACAACCTGGGCTCTAGCGATCACAGGATGATCACATTTAGCGTAAATAACAATATAGCAAGGCAAGTGGGGAACATAAGAACCCTTAACTTCAGAAGGGCAGACTTTCCAAAATTGTACTCATTGATGGAAAGGGTAAACTGGGACTAGACTCTGGGATCCCTGACCACAGAGGAAAAATGGGAATGCTTTAGGAACATATTAAGCAAAGGCATCTTGCAGTGCATTCCTATGGGAAATAAATTTAGAAGAGACAAAGCCAAACCTGGCTGGCTAAACCGTAGAGTTAAAAAACTTATTAGGGGAAAAAAAATTGGCCTTCAGGAAATATAAATCAGAGGGCACAGTATCGGCTTTCGACCAATACAAGGAGGCAAATAAGAAGTGTAAACACGAAATCAAGATGGCTAAAATAGACTTTGAGAGACAAATAGCGGAGGATAGTAAAAAAAACCCAAAGAAATTCTTTAAGTATCTCAACAGCAAAAAAACTGGGGCAGAGCATATTGCACACATAATTAACGATGATGGGAGGATGGTTACAGAGGACACTGAAAAAGCAACCGTGCTGAATGCTTTTTTCTCGTCAGTATTTACACAGGAAACGGGGGGGTACACTGACCATGACGGTATGGTTAGTAGTAATACACAGGACTTGCCACTATGGCTAACAGAGGGTGAAATCAGGGAAAGGCTGGACAAACTTAACACAAACAAATCACCAGGCCCGGATGGCGTACATCCGAGAGTACTCAAGGAACTCAGTAAGGTTATATCCAGACCACTGTTCCTGATCTTTGCGGACAGTATTAGGACAGGAGATGTACCAGGGGAGTGGAGGAAAGCAAACGTGATTCCGATATTCAAAAAGGGTCAGAGACATATACCGGGAAATTATAGGCCAGTCAGTCTGACATCAGTAGTATGTAAACTTCTGGAGGGGATGATAAGGGACTATATCGTAGAGTTTGCTAAAGACAACAGCATCATCAGTAGTAACCAGCATGGGTTTACAAATGGGCGTTCTTGTCAAACCAATCTCTTAACATTCTACGAGGAGGTGAGCTGTGAGCTAGATAGGGGCAGACCAGTGGATGTGGTGTACCTAGATTTCGCTAAGGCGTTTGATACAGTTCCCCACAAGTGCTTAATTTATAAAATAAGGTCTGCAGGTATCGACAGCAGGGTTTGCTCTTGGATACGGAACTGGCTAAAAGGGCGTATCCAAAGGGTGGTAATAAACAGCGCATACTCAGACTGGTCTGAGGTAGTAAGCGGGGTCCCCCAAGGCTCAGTCCTAGGACCAACCTTGTTCAATTTATTCATAAACAGCATTGAGGACGGGATCAGTAGTTCGATATCAGTTTTTGCTGATGACACAAAATTAGGCAGGGCAATAACAGCACAGCATGAAGCAGATATCCTACAGAATGACCTGGACAAAATAACGGAGTGGGCAAGGGCTTGGCAAATGAGGTTTAACGTGGAGAAGTGTAAGGTTTTGCACTTGGGGACTAGAAACATTAAAGCACAATACACGTTAGGAGGGGAACCCTTGGGGGAATCAAAAATGGAGAAGGATCTGGGAGTCTTGGTTGATGATAGACTAGGCAACAGCTTGCAATGTCAAGCGGCGGCTACCAAGGCTAGCAGAATATTAGCATGCATAAAGAAAGGGATGTTTTACAGAGATAAGACTATAATCCTTCCACTTTATAAAACTCTGGTCCGACCGCATCTGGAGTATTCTGTCCAGTTCTGGTCGCCAGTCCTCAGAAGGGATGTGTTGGAGCTGGAGAGAGTACAGAGAAGGGCAACTAAACTAATTAGGGGACTGGATGACATTGATTATGAAGAGCGTCTCCAATCGCTTGATTTATTCTCCCTGGAGAAGAAACGCCTGAGGGGGACATGATAGCAATTTTTAAATATCTCAATGGGGATCTCAGCTTAGAAAAAAAGCTGTTCAGTCGAAGGGATTGCATGAGGACTCGGGTGCACACAATGCGATTAGAGGAGAAGCTTTTTAACCTCAGGCAACGTGGGGAGTTCTTTACTGTTAGGGCAACAAGATTGTGGAATTCTATACCACAAGATGTGGTTTCTGCGGGTAGTATGGTGGCTTTCAAAAGACAATTAGACGTACATCTCAAGGAACAGAACATTCAGGGGTATGTGAGATTATTACAGCCACACACACCTACACAGGTTAAACTGGATGGACTATTGTCTTTATTCAACCTCACCTACTATGTAACTATATGTAACTATGTAAGTCCACACTTTGCATTAGGTGGCCAAAGTATTTGAGTTTCAGCTTCAGGATCTGTCCTTCCAGTGAATATTCAGAGTCGATTTCCTTCAGAATTGACTGGTTTGATCTTCTTGCCATTCAAGGGACTTTCAAGAGTCTTATCCAACACCATCATTTAAAAGCATAAATTCTTCAACATTCAGCCTTCCTTATGGTCCAACTTTCACAGCCATAGGTTACTTCTGGGAATACCATAGTTTTTACTATACGGCACTGGTAGGGTAATATCCCTGCTTATATCGTATACACGCGTATTAAAAAATAAAGTGTTGTATAAACTGTACAGATATAGTGGCTGCCACTGGACATTGTATTTTGACAGTAGGACCTGCCAACAAAAGTTTCCAATCTTGACTGTTCAGCAAAAGTTGATCAAATTATCAAATTTTTCAGCAAGGACTGCCACACACTGATAAAAATTTGGCTGGTCCCTGTAGAACCTGCCAAATCTGGACCAGTGTATGGTCAGCTTTGCTGTTCCCAAACCTGAACATATACTGGCCTACACATCAACTAGAGTTTCACCAACACAAAATGACTAGGAAGAGGCTACAGTACTGCCTAGAAACATGCTTAAAGCCCTGCTTAGTCAGATGGAACATTGTGTAGCTGAGTGCTACAGCCAGCTTCTCTTCTTCCTTTCACTCACAGGGAGGATCTGTGTAAAATCAGCTCTTGCTTCCCCCGGCAGAGAGCTTGAGCCACTTAGGGAGCAAGAAAGCTTTTGTTTTCACAGTACACTTTCACTTTCTCATTGAGGATATTGCATTAGCCAGAGTTTTGTTTTGTCTTGCCGAGCTGTGCTGATCACTGAGATGTGCTTGCTAGGCCTTACAGTGCCTCATGTTCATCTCTCTTTCTATCACACTGTACTTCACTCAACATTTGAAAAGCATATCCAGCTCCTTCCATACTGCCTAGATGTCACCCTTTACCCCCTTCTTCCTGTCATCCTGCACAACCCCTTGTTCTATCACCGTACACCCCACATCTCTCAACCTGCACCCTCTCTCTGCAAACACTCCCTCAAATGAATGGTTTTGTTTACTTTAAATTAATTTAAACATAAATGGGCATGAACACAAACAGAGACGTTCATATGAATGTGAGCAGTGTGAACACTGAACAATGAACTTGCTTGACAAATTACTTGCTTATAAATGAATGGATTTGTTTGCAAACTGGGAAAACCCCTGTAAAATGTAAAAAACAATTAAACATCCCTTCCAATTTGTTTCCTTTTTTATACTGTATTTTCCATGTCACTGGAGACAATTCACATAATTGTAGAAAAATTCTCAAAATAGCAACTAGAAACACACGGCCCAGTGTTAAATTTACAACATTAGCTAATTTTTTATTATCATTACTGTTGCTTAAAACTGAAATTTGTTTTCTCAGAATATTTACACGTTTATATCCGCTTTTATGAATGTTTCTATTAAATTTGTATTTAAATGATATAATACTATAAAATATTGTAATTTCTTATATATTTTTTTTATTAGAATTTGATACATTCTAGCTTTTTCTATGAACCAATATAGGATATTCATATTTATGTATGTCTGCTTTGTAGCTTTGAAGAAGTGAGAGGTCTTAGATCCCCAAAATGCATTGGCTCTCTACTGCAACAGCATGTTTTAGCTAGCGCTGCATTCCGTTGGTGTCTCAGAGGAGCCAGCAGTGCCCACCAGCAGTACCAGCCAGCAGTACTAGCCAGAAGTACCGGCCAGCAGTACCAGCCAGCAGTCCCTACCAGCAGTACCAGATAGCAATACCAGCCAGCAGTACCAGCCAGCAGTACTCACCAGCAGTACCCGCCAGCAGTACCAGCCAGCAGTACCCACCAGCAGTACCAGCCAGGAGTACTTACCAGCAGTACCAGTCAGCAGTACCCACCAGCAGTACAAGCCAGCAGTACAAGCCAGCAGTACTAGCCAGCAGTACTCGCCAGCAGTACCAGCCAGCAGTACTCACCAGCAGTACCAGCCAGCAGTACCCACCAGCAGTACCCACCAGCAGTTTCCACCAGCAGTACTCACCAGCAGTACCAGCTAGGAGTACCAGACAGCAGTACCCACCAGCAGTACCAGCCAGCAGTTTTCATCAGTGGTGACTCTAGGAAAAATGTATGGGGGGGGGGGCACATAAGATACCACAGTCAAAACTGGGGGTGGCACTCATATTTTTTCACCACCATATCATACCACTGAAAAAAAAAGTATATATAAATATGGTTGCAAAATACGAGAGCAATGCCGTATGCGATGATACCTTTTTATTGTGCTAACCTAATACTTAAAAGACAAGGTTTCAAGGGTTTTCCTTTCTTCTTCAGGTATTGCTTCAGACCTGAGAAAAAGATAAACTCTCAAAAGCTTTTCTTTATAGTTTAAAGCAATTTCAGCAAACAGTTTACGCAGTAATAACCCCTCATATTGGTGCCAGTTTATGCAGTAATAGCCCCTAGTATTGGCGTCAGTTTATGAAGTAAAAGCCCCCAGTATTGGTGCCAGTTTATGCAGTAATAGCCCCTAGTATTGGTGCCAGTTTCCACAGTAAAACCCCTAGTATTGGTGCCAGTTTATGCAGTAATAGCCCCTACTATTGGTGCCAGTTTCCACAGTAAAACCCCTAGTATTGGTGCCAGTTTACTCAGTAATAGCCCCTAGTATTGGTGCCAGTTTATGCAGTAATAGCCCCTAGTATTGGTGCCAGTTTACACAGTAATAGCCCAGTCAGGTGGACCCAATTGGACCGATTGTGTGAATGGAGCCCAAGGTTGCTTTCACATGTATGCACTGCAGTTTACCTGCACCTCAACTGACCTCAATCTTTACTTCTTCCTCAGGATTCCTGCAGGTATCGCTGGCTGCTGCTGTCCCCTAAGCGGGTATAGCTGGTGGCTGCTGCTGGCTGTCCTCCAGGGCTGGTACTGCTGGTGGGTACTGCTGGTGGGTACTGCTGGCTGTTACTGCTAGCTGGTACTGCTGTTGGGTACTTCAGGCTGGTACTGCTGGTGGGTACTGCTGCTGGCTGGTACTGCTGGTGGGTACCAGTGGCATCACTAGGGGGGGCAGAGGGGGCCATGGCCCCCCAACATTATGCTGTGCCCCCCCATGTGCCCCCCAACAGGATCACGGCTACATCCTGCTCTAGGATGGCGGGTGGGTAAGCCCAGATTGCGGGCTCCCGACCCGCCATCCCCAAGCATTAGTGTACATAACAGAGCCGGCACTAGAGGAAGCAGAGTCAATGCTTCCTGTATAGCGTCGGCTTCTGTTACAGGCAGAGTGATACCAAATGTATTCTACCTGTGACAGGGCGCAGGAGAGATACAAGAAGCAGTGGCTCTGCTCTCTACTGCAGGTGCATGCTTTGTCTAGCGCCGCACTCCCTTGGTGTCTCAGAGGAGCCAGCAGTACCCACAGCAGTACCCACCAGCAGTACCAGCCAGTGGGTTCCAAGTGAAAAGGGCTATAGTCACAAAGTCCCTAGCTGGTTCGGGAGTATCTGAAAGAACCGGTATTCATGATACCAGTATTATTTACAGTATTATCCCATAGATGCAGAGTGCTGGCCTCGAACAGTGGGCTATTTGAGCCCAGCACTCTGCATCTGTGTGATATTACATCTAAAGACTTGGTTCAACAAGCCAGCAAAGGAAATGGCAAGCAATGGTGCCATAAATCAAGCCATTGCATGGAGTCATTGACTGTCTTGAGTCAATGGATTTGGATTGGATTTGCCAAATTACCTACCTTTGAATATTATCTGTGATTTGAAGCTTGTGGTCATTTCCTCTGATCTATAGAGAAGAGGTACGGTCATCAACGGCTAGTAGCACTACCACAAAGCAGCGCTTCTAACTCACTTTGCGCTCAGGAACAACCATAACAGCTTGTTATTATGATTGTGAGGAGAATTCCCATTGAACAGACCCAGTGAGATGGAGGAGAAGATACAGGATCCTGTATTATACTATTTGTATTATACTATTTGTTGGTGCATCTGACCCCTGCAGGGGTTCAGTCTTCTGTTGAGTGTGGAGCTGAGGGGGGAGCATGAGTGGATTCATCTCCTGTTTTTGGAGAATATATTTTTTGCACCATATCACTTTACCATTTTCTATGAATTTCTTACTCATTCGATTGTTTTATGAACTTATTTGAAAATTGCACTTTTTGCACATTTCTGCACGGAGAGCACTTTTCTGTAGCACTGTATTTATTATTACAGAGTGTGTAATTTATAAATGTGTTAACCACTATAATAGTATATAAGCATTTTTCATCTTTGCAATTTATCATTGTTTTCAAATGGAGTTTGTGCAATAGGACCACACATACACATTTTGATATTTCATTTATCCCTTATATAACTTTTTTCCCTTGTTTCTGATTTTTTTCATAAGTATTGCACATATTTTATAGGCAGCGCCACCTATACCTCTTCCTAATATTCATTTTGGACTCTGACTGTTGATTTGATATTCTCATTAGACTTTGTACACATGCACCAGTGAAAGACTGACTGTGAAAAGTTTCATGTAGCTTTTAAACCTGTTGTTGCTGCTACCTCCACTGTTCAATGCAGGCCCATGCTGGATAAAAATCAGGCGTCGCAGCCAAATCTACCTAAAAATAATTTTTTTTGTCAGTTTGTAATAAAATTAATTGAGTTGATGCTGCTTTATTTAAGTCAAACTAAATGTTAATGTTAAAAAGTAGTGTTGAGCGAACACGGACTGTATTATTCGTGTTCGTACCGAATAATTGGATTTTTGTTACCCGAACACGGACCCGAAAACTTTACTGTATGTTCGGGTTTAAAATCCGTGTTTGGTCATTTTATTTCTGGGTTTGTATGTATTGGCGCACTTTTAATGCCGGGCTTTCAACAGCCAATCAACAAGCGTTTAACTGGTGTGCCTTAAGCAATCCCAGCCATGCCTACAAATGTATTAGTAGCTGTGATTGGCCATCTGAAGCATGTGACCAAGTCTTTATAAGTTCGAGACCGAGCGCCGCTGCGTCATTCTGCTGTAGTACAGGGACAGAGCACACATCATACGTGCTGGCTGCTGATTAGGGACAGACAGTCAAAAATTATATTGTGTCCGAAAAGAATTCAGGGACAGGTCGGAGTGCAGGCAGGGCGAGATATTAGGGCATTTTAGGGCGAGGCTGGAGATAGGCAGGGTCAGTGTTCTACAATCGATTTTTCTGTGTGGGGGGGTTTGCAGTGCCGGCAGTGACCGATCTTATCAATCATTTTAGGGCCAGGCTGGAGATAGGCAAGGTCAGTGTTCTACAATCGATTTTGCTGTGTGTGGGGTGGTGTGAACACAATCTTTTTGCCCGCTGAGGGATATTATATATCATATTTTCTATTCCGCTATTCAATCTACACCTTTGGGGTAAAAACAATTAAATTGCGGGATAGTCTGTATCGGTACGTGTGAGATACACCTTTCCAATTTTTGGGGCGCATTTCATACCGCCGAGGATTGCAGGGTGTTTCAGTGTGCCTCCTGCCTGTTCTGAACTCCTCCTACTCCTCATCCTGCCTTTGGGGGTACAAAAAATAGTAATTTGGGCCTAGTCTGGGTCTGTACATGTGAGATACATACACCTTTTGATATCATATTTTCTATTCCGCTATTCAATCTACACCTTTGGGGTAAAAACAATTAAATTGCGGGATAGTCTGTATCGGTACGTGTGAGATACACCTTTCCAATTTTTGGGGCACATCTCATACCGCCGAGGATTGCAATGTGCTTCAGTCTGCCTCCTGCCTGTTCCGAACTCCTCCTACTCCTCATCCTGCCTTTGGGGGTACAAAAAATAGTAATCGGGGCCTAGTCTGGTCTGTACGTGTGAGATACATACACCTTTTGATATCATATTTTCTATTCCGCTATTCAATCTACACCCTTGGGGTAAAAACAATTAAATTGCGGGATAGTCTGTATCGGTACGCGTGAGATACACCTTTCCAATATTTGGGGCGCATCTTATACCGCCGAGGATTGCAGGGTGCTTCATTTTGAATCCTGTTCGGACCTCCTCCTACTCCTCATCCTGCCTTTAGGGTACAAAAAATTGTAATCGGGGCCTAGTCTGTGTTTGTACGTGTGAGATACACCACCGTTTTGTAAAATTTTTCCTATTCCGCTATTCAATATACACCCTCTTTGATTGTAAAAAATTTAATTACGGCATAGTCTGTATCGGTACATGTGAGATACACCTTTTTAAATTTGTTTGGCGCATCTCCTTCCACCGCTGAGGATTGCAGGGCGCTTCAGTTGGCCTCCTGTTCCGAACTCCTCCTACTCCTCTTCCTCATCCTGCCTTTAGGGTACAAAAAATTGTAATCGGGGCCTAGTCTGTGTTTGTACGTGTGAGATACACCGTTTTTATAAAAATGTTCCTATTCAATATACACCCTGTTTGAGTGTAAAAAATTAAATTACGGCATAGTCTGTATCGGTACATGTGAGATACACCTTTTTAAATTTGTTTGGCGCATCTCCTTCCACCGCCGAGGATTGCAGGGCGCTTCAGTTTGCCTCCTGTTCCAAACTCCTCCTACTCCTCTTCCTCATCCTGCCTTTAGGGTACAAAAAATTGTAATCGGGGCCTAGTCTGTGTTTGTACGTGTGAGATACACCACCGTTTTGTAAAATTTTTCCTATTCCGCTATTCAATATACACCCTTTTGGAGTGTAAAAAATTAAATTACGGCATAGTCTGTATTGGTACGTGTGAGATACACCTTTTAAATTTATTTGGCGCATCTCCTTCCACCGCCAAGGATTGCAGGGCGCTTCAGTTTGCCTCCTGTTCCGAACTCCTCCTACTCCTCTTCCTCATCCTGCCTTTAGGGTACAAAAAATTGTAATCGGGGCCTAGTCTGTGTTTGTACGTGTGAGATTTTTATCCTATTTTCTATTCCGCTATTCAATATACACCCTTTTGGGGTAAAAAAATTTAAATTGCGGCATAGTTTGCATATTTGACTGTGAGATACACCCGTGCGATACTGTTGTTGTTTTGTTCCGCTATTCAATAAACACCTTTCTAGGGCAAGATCATAAATTACAGAAATATGAGGAGACCGTCAAATAGGGGCCTTGGCCTCGGTCGTGGTGCTGCTGGTAGAGCTCCTGTTGCAAGGAGAGGACGTGGTCGATCTGTGCCAGCTACACGCACAAGTGAAACACCTTCCTCAAGTGTGAGTAGGCGACAGAACCTGCAGCGGTATTTGGTAGGGCATCATGCGCCTCTAGAAGTGATGAGGCCAGAAGAAGTACAGGCGATAGTAGATTGGGTTGCTGACAGTGCCTCCAGTTCCTTCACATTGTCTCCCACCCAGTCTACTGCAGAAAGGTCAGAGTTGGCACCTGCAGCCAATGTCCAACCGTCTTTCACCTCACCCCCTTGCAAATCAGGCAAGCAGTCTGAGCCCCAAGTCATGCAGCAGTCTCTTCTTCTTTTTGATGACTCTGTCAGCAGGGTTTCCCAGGGCCATCCACCTAGCCCTGCCCCAGAAGTGGAAGAGATTGAGTGCAGCGATGCCCAACCACTTATTTCTCAAGATGAGTACATGGAAGGACCATTGCAGCACGTCTCCGATGATGACGAAACGCAGGTGCCAACTGCTGCGGCATTCAGAATTGTGGAGACCGACAAGGGGGGCAGGGGTGAAGACTGGGTGGAAGATGATGTGGAGGATGATGAGGTCCTCGACCCCACATGGAATGAAGGTCATGCAGGTGACCTGAGTAGTTTGGAGGAAGAGGCGGTGGTCGCACAGAGCCACCAGCACAGCAGAAGAGGGAGCAGGGTGCAGAAGCGGAGCGGCCATGCCCTAGACACTACGCCTGCTACTGCCCAATGCAGCAAGGGAACGAGCGCACCAAAGCGAGCTCAAAGGAGTTCTCTAGCGTGGAAGTTCTTCAGAAAATGTGCTGATGACAGGACACGAGTGGTTTGCACCCTGTGCAATCAGAGCCTGAAGCGAGGCATAAACCTTCTCAACCTGAGCACAACCTGCATGATCAGGCATCTAAGTGCAAAGCACGAGCTGCAGTGGAGTAGACACCTTCAAAACCAAGAAAGGTCTCTGGCTCCTCCTGCTTCCTCTTCTGCTGCAGTCTCGGCCTCTCCATCCACATCTATACACAAAATTGCCGTGCAATATAGGCCCTTACCCCTGTTAAGGACTAATGAAAAAAACATTGGGATAGAAAAGGCGGGGCTTTGCGGGCCAGTGGGAGTAGAAGGATCAGAGACAAAACTGATTATAAAACCAAAAATACATTTTATTGATATATAAAGAATAAAAAACACGCATGGGCTACCATGCATGTATGATTGCAACAAACTAACATACAAATAAAATCAAAACCTATAATGTCACTGTTGGTATAGAAACATATCCCGTAAAGGGATTTAAGCCAAAAAACAAAGCCTGTATAAGGTGGAAGATGGGTCTCAAGCTGGATTCGGTCACGGTAGGTCCCCAGCAAGCCGACGCGTTTCGCTCAAGGCTTCCTCAGGGCCTGAGAGACCATAACAGACCAATGTTTCCTTCTTAGCAGTGACCTGTGTTAAGCGACAGGGCTGCAGCGATACATATGCCGTTCGGAAGGTATTGCTTCCATATTAACCATACAAAATATAAAATAGACCTCAAAGATATATTTTTCTTGCACCGAGTCCGATATACTGGGTCCCGACTGAGTCATCAAAGTCAAGGCTTCTGGGGATAGTTCCACTGTAGCCTCTTGGGGTAGAGTCACCCCTCAGCAGGTGGATGTCCTCTTCCTGATTTATTCATCCTTATATGCACCTTCACTCCCAGATACAATAAATCTAGTATTTATATTGCAATAATTATAATCCGGGAGCCAAGCACCTTCCTCTGTGCACTTGGTAAGAGGTATATCCTCAGGATACGGGTCAAATATGACAACCGCGTTGACCTCTCCTCAGACTGAAAAAGTATTCCAGGCAGGAAACAAGGACTTATACAAACATATATTCCAGTTATATGGACCCAAGGTCCTGGGCTATCCAAGCCCTCTGTATCGTGTGCACTGCACCACCTGCCTACCTTCATCCACATCTGTAGTGATACCGGCACCTGCCACCCCGCAAACAGACGATCTGTCAGCAACACCACCATCTGGGTCACCAACCATCTCCACAATATCCCGTGGAAGCGTTCAGCTTTCCATCTCCCAAACACTTCAGAGGAAGAGGAAGTACCCCCTACCCACCCGCGATCCCTGGCTCTGAATGCCAGCATTTCAAAATTCTTGGCCTTTGAAATGCTGTCATTCCGTCTGGTGGAGACGCACAGTTTTAAAAGCCTTATGTCGGTGGCTGTCCCACAGTACGTCGTGCCCAGCCGCCACTACTTTTCCAGGCAAGCCATCCCTTCCCTGCACAACCAAGTGGGGGAAAAAATCAGATGTGCACTGCGCAACGCCATCTGTGCCAAGGTCCACCTAACTACCGATACGTGGACCAGTAAGCACGGTCAGGGGCGTTATATCTCCCTAACGGCACACTGGGTAAATGCAGTGGCGGATGGGCCTGAGGCGGATAGCAATTTGGCGCATGTCCTTCCACCACCGAGGATTGCAGGGTGCTTCAGTTTGCCTCCTGTTCCTAACTCCTCCTACTCCGCTTCCTCAGCCTCTACCGCCTCCTCATCCGGTCAGCGTAACACCTTCACCACCAACTTCAGCACGGCCAGGGGTAAACGACAGCAGGCAGTTTTAAAACTTGCCTGTTTGGGGGAAAAACCACACACTGCCTGTTTGGGGGAAAAACCACACACCGCGCAGGAGTTGTGGAGGAGCATGGAACAGCAGACAAATGAGTGGTTGCTTCCAGCGAGCC
The DNA here is from genome assembly GCF_965119305.1 of Pelophylax lessonae. Taxonomy (NCBI): domain Eukaryota; kingdom Metazoa; phylum Chordata; class Amphibia; order Anura; family Ranidae; genus Pelophylax; species Pelophylax lessonae. The sequence goes on along the minus strand of NC_138770.1, from coordinate 464,099,054 downwards.
TCAAGCCCGGCCTGGTGGTGTGCGATAACAGGCGAAATCTCAAAGCAGCTCTGGGCCTAGCCGGTTTGACGCACATCCCTTGCCCTGCGCATGTGCTGAATTTGGTGGTGCAGAGGTTCCTTAAAAATTACCCCGATACGTCAGAGCTGCTGCAGAAAGTGCGGGCCGTCTGTGCGCACTTTCGGCGTTCTCACCCTGCTGCTGCTCGCCTGTCAGCGCTGCAGCGTAACTTCAGCCTTCCCGCTCACCGCCTCATATGTGACGTGCCCACAAGGTGGAACTCCACCTTGCACATGCTGGAAAGACTGTGCGAGCAGCAGCAGGCCATAGTGGAATTTCAGCTGCAGCACGCACGCGTGAGTCGCTCTGCGGAACAGCACCACTTCACCACCAATAACTGGGCCTCCATGCGAGACCTGTGTGCCTTGTTGCGCTGTTTTGAGTACTCCACCAACATGGCCAGTGCCGATGACGCTGTTGTCAGCTTAACTATACCACTTCTATGCCTCCTTCAAAAAACGATTCGGGCGATGATGGAAGAGGATGGGGCACAGGATGAGGAGGAGGAGGATGAAGAGGTAACATTTCCAAGGCTTTCAGGGCAGTCATTCGCAAGGGGCTCCGAGGGTGGGTTCCTGCACCCACAAACGCCAGGGACACAATTGTCCAGCAGGGGCACAGTTCTGGAGGAGGAGATGGAGGAGGAGATGGAACCATGTTCACAGCAGGGTGGTACCCAGGCCAGCTCATGGCCATCACTGGTGCGTGGCTGGGGGGATACAGAGTACACAGACGATACACCTCCCACAGAGGACAGCCTTTCGTTGCCTCTGGGCAGCCTGGCACACATTACATGCTGCAGTGTCTCCACAACGACCGCCGAGTTGCCCACATTCTAACTTGTGCTGATTACTGGGTGGCCACGCTGCTGGATCCCCGTTACAAGGACAACGTACTGTCCTTAATTCACTCACTGGAGTGCGATCGCAAGATGTGCGAGTACAAGCGCATGCTGGTAGACGCGATGCTGCTGGCATTCCCACCTGACAGCGGGGCCACAGTGGAAGCACAAGGCAGAGGAGGAGGAGGAGGAAGAGGTCGCCAACGCAACCAGGGCACCGCCAGCACCTCAGAAGGCAGGGTTAGCATGGCCGAAATGTGGAAAAGCTTTGTCAGCACGCCACAACAAACAGCAGCACCAGCAGCTCATATGGGACGTCTTAGCAGGAGGCAGCATTTCACCAACATGGTGGAGCAGTATGTGTGCACACGCCTACATGTAGTGAATGACGGGTCTGCCCCCTTCAACTTCTGGGTCTCCAAATTGGGCACATGGCCTGAGCTTTCCCTTTACACCTTGGAGGTGCTGGCGTGCCCTGCAGCCAGTGTATTTTCTGAACGTATATTTAGCACGGCTGGGGGCGTTATCACAGACAAGCGCAGCCGCCTGTCCAGAGACAATGTGGACAAGCTCACGTTCATTAAAATGAACCAGGCATGGATCCCACAGGACTTTTCCGTACCTTGTGCAGAATAGAGATGGATACCGACCTTACCCAGCCATTGTTCTATTTTTGCTCTTTCTCACTCTTTTGGGGTGTACCCTCATTTAAAATGACTGAAAAAAAGCAGTGTTGGCTACCTTGTCCTCCTCCACCGCCGCTTCCACCTACACCACCCATAGGTGTGCGTAGCCTATTGCATTAGGGTGTGCACCCCAAAGTTTAAATACACATGCATGTGTTTGCCTACATGCAGCTAAGGTATGTTCAAAGGAATGGTGAAGCTTAGTAGTTGCCACTACTTCTCATGGGTTAGGGGCATCCTAAGATTTCCAGTGTTTGGCAATCATGAGTCTAGTAGTGACAAGTATGTGTGTTACAACAGTGCACATATGGCAAGGCACAGTATCAATGCCCAGACCCAGGATCGGCAAGTGTGGTGTGGGAGATATTATTATGCCTGTAATCTCAGATATTATTTGAAATAATTTTATCCAAAAGCTCACGATGTTCCTACGAGACCAAAGCATGTGAATAAGGTTTCCTATTTGGCCACATCCTTTCCAACAAAGGGGAGAATGTGCAGAAGAGATCTGGGCTAGAAGTAATGATGAAAAATACCATTGTAGGAGAATTTTTTGAGTCAGCTCCCAGTGTTGCACACAATGTGTGGCTTTAAAAATTGCTCTAAAGGCAGTACTCCACTGCAAGGTAGAAAAGGTGGAGCCCAAGTTATCTTCCTATTTTTGGAAGGATTTTGATTTAGACAAGGTCATCTTCTCCTGTAGAGAAATATAGATAAGCGAGATTCCCTTGCTTTCGGGAGGGGTGGAGAGCTAGAAGTGTAAAAGTAGTTTAGGTAGCTTTTAGAGTTGAGCGAACACCTGGATGTCCGAGTTCGGCGGGTTCGACTGAACTTGAAAAAAAAGTCCTGGTTCATGAGCCGGACTTAACCCGAACTTTGCCCCGATTCCCGAACCCCATTGAAGTCAATGGAGACCCGAACTTTTGAGCACTAAAATGCCTCTAAAACAAACATGGAAAGGGCTAGAGGGCTGCAAATGGCAAACTCATCTTAAGAGCATGGCAAGTGCTCTGCAAACAAATATGGATAGGGAAATAACTTAAAATAACATAAAAAACATAAAAATAAATAATAATCTTGAATGATGTAGGAGGAGGACGAGGCCCATATGGAGTAGAAGGTTGAGGTGGCGGTGGTGTAGGTGGAAGTGGCGGCAGCAGTGGTGGAGGAGGACGAGGTAGCCAACACTGGTTTTGGTTTTAAATAAAAAAAAAATTAAATTCGGGTACACCCCAGAAGAGTAAGAAAGATCAAATTCAGCAATGGCTGGGTAAGGCTGGTATACATGTCTATTCTGCAAAAGGTACGGACAAGTCCTGTGGGATCCATGCCTGGTTCATTTTAATGAACGTGAGCTTGTCCACATTGCCTCTGGACAGGCAGCTGCGCTTGTCTGTGATAACGCCTCCAGCCATGCTAAATACACGTTCAGATAATACACTGGCTGCAGGGCAGGCCAGCACCTCCAAGGCGTAAAGGGCAAGCTCAGGCCATGTGCCCAACTTGGAGACCCAGAAGTTGAAGGGGGCAGACCCGTCATTCAGTACGTCTAGGCGTGTGCACACATACTGCTCCACCATGTTAGTGAAATGCTGCCTCCTGCTAAGATGTTCCATATCAGCTGCTGGTGCTGCTGCTTGTTGTGGCGAGCTGATAAAGCTTTTCCACATTTCGGCCATGCTAACCCTGCCTTCTGAGGTGCTGGCTGTGCCCTGGCAGCGTTGACGACCTCTCCCTCCTCCCCTGCCTTGGCCTTGTGCTTCAACTGTGCCCCCACTGTCAGGTGGGAATGCCACCAGCAGCGCATTTACCAGAGTGCGCTTGTACTCACGCATCTTCCGATCACGCTCCAGTAAGGGAATTAAGGACGGTACGTTGTCCTTGTAATGGGGATCAAGCAGGGTGGCCACCCAGTAATCAGCACAAGTTACTATGTTGGATAAAATTAGTAAAAAGGCGCTGGTGTACCTGGATGTTGTTATTATTGGTAAAGTGCAATTCTATTGTGCAAATTGTAATATTTAAATGTAAATGCATAAAATACTAGCTCTTTTATCTAGTGCGATAAACAATGTATAAAATAGGTAAAAAGCAAACAGCCAGTTATCATATACAAAATCACTTAAAATGGTGAAGTGCTAGTAGTGACACAAAAGTGTGCTGTGCAATACACAAATATGTTGTGATAAAAAATATATATATATATACAGTAGGTACAAAATAAACAACCGATAATCAAATACAAAATCACTGAAGATTATAAGGTGCTAGTGACACAATGTGTGCTGTGCAAAGCAAGATTATAATTAAAGTGCTGAAGAGTGCAGTAACTTGCCAATCAAGTGCTTGATAATAGCTTATTATAAAAATTCAGGTATAATACATATAAATACAAGATTGGTGAAAAAATAAGTTAATTTTTGGCAAAAATTATATTAATATTCAGATAAGTGCTTATAAGGTGCTCCAATGGTGGTTTATGATCCAAACAGTTCATGCAGAATAGTGGATAGTATTGCTTGGATATCAGGTGCTCCAGTGAATAAGAATGGTAATCGTTGCCTCTTACCAGATACAAGTAGGTCACACAGACCCCAAAAGCCTGTGATCCTTTTTCCCTTAGGTGGATCAGACCAGAGGCACACTTCCTCTCCACTTGGATATTTATATGGTTTTCACCAAAGTATTATGCTCCTTCTCCGCACTCTTCCATTAATTTACCTCACATAGGTGTATATTAAGCCCATATGCAGGGAGACAGATAAGAAGCCGAAAATAGTGTAACTATAATACTGTAAATTTATTTATAAATAGGATCAATCATAAAAAATGGCTGCTTACTATTAGTTGTGCCCACCTGGCACAGGGCAATACGCATTGGTTGCAATGGGTAGCAGGATCGGAGGGACAGGATCTGCAGTCTCCTGAAAGTCTCCTTCCTGGTTTACCCCTGTAGCGTGCAGCAGTCCGGCGTGCATCCCAGCATGCGTTCCAATGCAATCGGAGGTGACTCTTCCTCTCAACTTCCGGGTTTAGCAGAGACCACAATGCATTTTGCTTATGCTAGCGTCATCAGGCGGTCTCTGTTACCCGGTATAGCGGCTAAATATATCGCTCTCTCTGATTCTATTGGCTCACAGCAATATTGTTTCTTTATTTATTATATGCCATCTCTTTGAACTTAGCTGGGCCAATATTTTAGAACCAGGGAGTAAAAAGACACTATTTAAAATGTATTTTAATTTTGATTCCATTTCTTAAAAAAAGATATTATAATAAAAAACCTATTTTAAACTGTGCATTGTTGATCGCTATGATAAAAATATAAATATAAGATTATATGTTGCTAGTTATTTAAAAAATGATTCTGTGTATATATATATATATATATATATATATATATATATATATATCGTACATATGTATAGGGGATTATTTTCCATTAAAACTGCTTTGTACAACAATGGTGGACTATGATCCAAACGGTTCATGCAGAATAGTGGATAGTATTGCTTGGATATCAGGTGCTCCAGTGAATAAGGATGGTAATCGTTGCCTCTTACCAGATACAAGTAGGTCACACAGACTCCAAAAGCCTGTGATCCTTTTTCCCTTAGGTGGATCAGACCAGAGGCACACCTCCTCTCCACTTGGATATTTATATGGTTTTCAACAAAGTATTATGCTCCTTCTCCTCACTCCTCCATTAATTTACCTCACGTACTGTAGGTGTATATTAAGCCCATATGCAGGGAGACAGATAAGAAGCCAAAAATAGTGTAATACTGTAACTTTATTTATAGGATCAATCATAAAAAATGGCTGCTTACTATTAGTTGTGCCCACCTGGCACAGGGCAATACGCATTGGTTGCTATGGGTAGCAGGATTGGGCTGACAGGATCTGCAGTCTCCTTCCTGGTTTACCCCTGTAGCGTGCAGCGGTCCGGCGTGCGTCCCAGCATGCGTTCCATTGCAATCGGAGGTGACTCTTCCTCTCAACTTCCGGGTTTAGCAGAGACCACAATGCAGTTCACTTATGCTAGCGTCATCAGGCGGTCTCTGTTACCCGGTTTAGCGCCTAAATAATATATATCGATCGTACATATGTATATGGGATTATTTTCCATTAAAACTGCTTTGTACAACTTCACTAATAAATAACTTCTGGGTTCCAACTTCCCATAACAACCATTAATAAATAACCATCTATTTTAAGAATTTGCCAACAATCACATTGGTTGTTATGGGAAGTTGGAACCCAGAAGTTATTTATTAGTGAAGTTGTACAAACCGGCTTTACTGGAAAATAATCCCATATACATATGTACGATCGATATATATTATTTAGCCGCTAAACCGGGTAACAGAGACCGCCTGATGACGCTAGCATAAGTGAACTGCATTGTGGTCTCTGCTAAACCCGGTGGTTGAGAGGAAGAGTCACCTCCGATTGCAATGGAACGCATGCTGGGACGCACGCCGGACCGCTGCACACTACAGGGGTAAACCAGGAAGGAGACTGCAGATCCTGTCAGCCCAATCCTGCTACCCATAGCAACCAATGCGTATTGCCCTGTGCCAGGTGGGCACAACTAATAGTAAGCAGCCATTTTTTAAGATTGATCCTATAAATAAAGTTACAGTATTACACTATTTTTGGCTTCTTATCTGTCTCCCTGCATATGGGTTTAATATACACCTACAGTACATGAGGTAAATTAATGGAGGAGTGAGGAGAAGGAGCATAATACTTTGTTGAAAACCATATAAATATCTAAGTGGAGAGGAGGTGTGCCTCTGGTCTGATCCACCTAAGGGAAAAAGGATCACAGGCTTTTGGAGTCTGTGTGACCTACTTGTATCTGGTAAGAGGCAACGATTACCATCCTTATTCACTGGAGCACCTGATATCCAAGCAATACTATCCACTATTCTGCATGAACCGTTTGGATCATAGTCCACCATTGGAGCACCTTATAAGCACTTATCTGAATATTAATATAATTTTTGCCAAAAATTAACTTATTTTTTCACCAATCTTGTATTTATATGTATTATACCTGAATTTTTATAATAAGCTATTATCAAGCACTTGATTGGCAAGTTACTGCACTCTTCAGCACTTTAATTATAATCTTGCTTTGCACAGCACACATTGTGTCACTAGCACCTTATAATCTTCAGTGATTTTGTATTTGATTACCGGTTGTTTATTTTGTACCTATATACATATATATATATATATTTTTTTTTATCACAACATATTTATTTGTGTATTGCACAGCACACTTTTGTGTCACTACTAGCACCTCACCATTTTAAGTGATTTTGTATATGATAACTGCCTGTTTGCTTTTTACCTATTTTATACATTGTTTATCACACTAGATAAAAGAGCTAGTATTTTATGCATTTATATATTACAATTTGCACAATAGAATTGCACTTTACCAATAATAACATCCAGGTACTGTTATTGGATCAGATATGATTGTTATTTCTACATACAATGTGAAAAGTATAATTACATGTTGTTAACCTCATTACTCTTCAATAAACTTGTTGGAAAAAAAAAAAATAACATCCAGGTACACCAGCGACTTTTTACTAATTTTATCCAACTCAGTTATTGTACCTTACAATTAAAAGGGCAGCAGGTTATAGCACTGTCAAACCTCTAAGAACCAGGTGCCTTCACATTAATTTTTACAAGTTACTATGTGGGAAACTCGGCGGTCGTTGTGGAGACACTGCAGCATGTAATCGCTCTTATGTGCCAGGCTGCCCAGAGGCAACGAAAAGCTGTTCTCTCTGTGGGAGGTGTATCCTCTGTGTCCTTCGTATCCCCCCGGCCACGTACCAGTGATGGCCATGAGCTGGCCTGGGTGCCACCCTGCTGTGAACATGGTTCCATATCCTCCTCCATCTCCTCCTCCTCATCCTCGTCATTCTCCAGAACTGTGCCCCTGCTGGACAATTGTGTCCCTGGTGTTTGTGGGTGCAGGAACCCACCCTCGGAGCCACTTGTGAATGACTGCCCTGAAAGCCTTGGAAATGGTACCTCTTCATCCTCCTCCTCCTCCTCATCCTCATCCTGTGCCACATCCTATTCCATCATCGCCCAAAGTGTTTTTTCAAGAAGGCATAGAAGTGGCATAGTTAAGCTGAGAACGGCGTCATCGGCACTGGCCATGTTGGTGGAGTACTCGAAACAGCGCAACAAGGCACACAGGTCACGCATGGTGGCCCAGTTATTGGTGGTGAAGTGGTGCTGTTCCGCAGAGCAACTCACGCATGCGTGCTGCAGCTGAAACTCCACTATGGCCTGCTGCTGCTCGCACAGTCTGGCCAGCATGTGCAAGGTGGAGTTCCACCTTGTGGGCATGTCACATATGAGGCGGTGAGCGGGAAGGCCGAAGTTACGCTGCAGCACTGACAGGTGAGCAGCAGCAGGGTGAAAACGCGGAAAGTGCGCACATACGGCCCAAACTTTCTGCAGCACCTCTTACATATTGGGGTAATTTCTAAAGAACCTCTGCACCACCAAATTCAGCACATGCGCCAGGCAAGGGATGTGTGTCAAACCGGCTAGGCCCAGAGCTGCTATGAGAATTCGCCCGTTATTGCACACCACCAGGCCGGGCTTGAGGATCACTGGCAGCAACCACTCATCGGTCTGCTGTTCAATGCCCCTCCACAACTCCTGCGCAGTGTGTGGTTTTTTCCCCCAAACAGGCAAGTTTTAAAACTGCCTGCTGTCATTTACCCCTGGCTGTGCTGAAGTTGGTGGTTAAGGTGTTACGCTGACCGGAAGAGGAGGCGGTAGAGGATGAGGCAGCGGAGTAGGAGGAGTTAGGAACAGGAGGCAAACTGAAGCTCCCTGCAATCCTCGGTGGTGGAAGGACATGCGCCAAACTGCTATCCGCCTCAGGCCCAGCCGCTACTGCATTTACCCAGTTTGCTGTTAGGGAGATATAACGTCCCTGACAGTGCTTACTGGTCCACGTATCTGTAGTTAGGTGGACATTGCCACAGATGGCGTTGCGCAGTGCACACCTGATTTTGTCACCCACTTGGTTGTGCAGGGAAGGGATGGCTTGCCTGGAAAAGTAGTGGCGGCTGGGCACGACATACTGTGGGACAGCCACCGCCATAAGGCTTTTAAAACTCTGCGTCTCCACCAGCCTGAATGACAGCATTTAAAAGGCCAGGAATTTTGAAATGCTGGCATTCAAGGCCAGGGATCGTGGGTGGGTAGGGGGTACTTCCTCTTCCGCTCCAGTGTATTGGAGATAGAAAGCTGAATGCTTACACGGTACATTGTACAGAGGTGGATGAAGAGGACGAGACTGCAGCAGCAGAAGAGGAAGCAGGAGGAGCCAGAGACCTTTCTTGGTTTTTGAGGTGTGCACTTCACTGCAGCTCGTGCTTTGCACTTAGATGCCTGGTCATGCAGGTTGTGCTCAGGTTGAGAAGGTTTATGCCTCGCTTCAGGCTCTGATTGCACAGCGTGCAAACCACTCGTGACCTGTCATCATCACATTGTCTGAAGAACTGCTACGCTAGGGAACTCCTGTGAGCTGGCTTTGGTGTGCTCGGTTCCTTGCTGCGTTGGGTAGTAGCAGGCGTAGGTTCTAGGACATGGCCGCTCCGCTTTTGCACCCTGCTCCCTCTTCTGCTGTGCTGGTGGCTCTGTGCGACCACCACCTCTTCCTCCAAACCACTCAGGTCACCTGCATGACGTTAATTCCAAGTGGGGTCGAGGACCTCATCGTCCTCCACATCGTCTTCCACCCAGTCTTCACCCCTGCCCTCCTTGTCGGTCTCCACAATTTGGAATTCCGCAGCAGTTGGCACCTGCGTTCCATCATCATCCGAGACGTGCTGTGATGGTCCTCCCATGTACTTATCTGGAGACATAAGTGGTTGGGCATCGGTGCACTCAATCTCTTCCACTTCTGGGGCAGGGCTAGGTGGATGGCCCTGGGAAACCATGCTAACAGAGTCATCAAAAAGAAGAGACTGCTGCATGACTTGGGGCTCAGACTGCTTGGCTGATTTGCAAGGGGGTGAGGTGAAAGTTTGATGGACATCGGCTGCAGGTGCCAACTCTGACCTTTCAGCAGAAGACTGGGTGGGAGACAATGTGAAGGAACTGGAGGCACTGTCAGCAACCCAATCTACTATCGCCTGTACTTGTTCTGGCCTCAACATTTGTAGAGGGACATTAGGCCCTGCCAAATACTGTTGCAGGTTCTGTCGCCTACTCGCAGCTAAGTAAGGTGTTTCACCTGTGCGTGTAGCTGGCACAGATCGACCACGTCCTCTCCTTGCAACAGGAGCTCCACCAGCAACACCACGACCCAGGCCACGTCCCTTATTTGACCTTCTCCTCATATTTATCGAATTTTGGATCTTCCCCGAAATGGGTTTTAATTGCAAAGTGCAATACAACAGTATGCAATGGGTGTATGTCACTGTAACATATGCAGACAGGGCTGCAATTAACTTTTTTTGCCCCTAAATGGTTTTTTTTTATTGCAATGCGCAATACAACAGTATGCATGGGTGTATGTCACTGTAACATATGTAGACAGGGCCGCAATTAACTTTTTTTGCCCCTAAATGTTTTTTTTTTATTGCAATGCGCAATACAACAGTATGCAATGGGTGTATGTCACTGTAACATATGCAGAAAGGGCTGCAATTAACTTTTTTTGCCCCTAAATGGGTTTTTTTATTGCAATGCGCAATACAACAGTATGCATGGGTGTATGTCACTGTAACATATGTAGACAAGGCCGCAATTAACTTTTTTTGCCCCTAAATGTTTTTTTTTTTTATTGCAATGCGCAATACAATAGTATGCAATGGGTGTATGTCACTGTAACATATGCAGAAAGGGCTGCAATTAACTTTTTTTGCCCCTAAATGGTTTTTTTTATTGCAATGCGCAATACAACAGTATGCATGGGTGTATGTCACTATAACATATGTAGACAGGGCCGCAATTAACTTTTTTTGCCCCTAAATGGGTTTTTATTGCAAAGCGGAATACAACAGTATGCAATGGGTGTATCGCACTGTAACGTATGAATGAAAATCTGATAATTGTCCCCTTAATTGGTGGTTGTTGAATAGCAGATTTGAAATGCGTTGTCTGTCTAAACACTGTAAGTCACAGTAAAATATGAAGGAAAAAAAGTTTTTTCTTTTTTAAATGCAGATTAAGCAGACACATATGCACTCAGCTTGCAGTAAATGGCTGCTACACACCGCACGCCTAACAGGTTGGATACTGTTGTTGTTCTATTCCGCTATTGAATTTAAAAAAAACCCCATTTGAATGAAAAACTGAAAATATTTTTTTTTCCCTAAATACTGAAAAATAATGAATTTCCCCTTGCATTGGTGCTTTTTGAAGAGCAGGTTAGAAAAGCAGTGTCTGTCTAAAGACTGTATGTCAAAGTTAAATATGAAGGAAAAAATTATTTTTCTTTTTTAAATGCAGATTAAGCAGACACATATGCACTGAGCTTGCATTAAATGTGCAGCACCACACGCCGCCCACCTAACAGACTGATAAAAGTTTTTTTTTTTCTCCTTTCTCCTCCTCACTGGGCTCAGGTCAGGGTATAAAGATCGTGCACTGCACCCCCACACAATACAATCAATGTAGATCGCTGTCTGATTATAGAAGATTGTTCCTATCTATGCTTTCCTTCAAAGCAATCTCCAGCCTGATCCTACAGTAATCTCCTATCTCTCCCTCCGGCAAAAAGATTGTGCACTGCACCCCCACACAATCAAATCATTGTAGATCGCTGTCTGGTTAAAGAAGATTGTTCCTATCTATGCTTTCCCTCAAAGCAATCTCCAGCCTGACCCTACAGTAATCTCCTATCTCTCCCTCAGCAAAAGCAGCAGGAACCTCTCCCTAGTATAGTTATAGCAGAGTGACGCGTGGCGCTATGTGACTCCAGCTTATATAGACTCTGGGTCACATGCTGCACTGGCCATTCACAGCCATGCCATTAGTAGGCATGGCTGTCACAGCCATGCCATTAGTAGGCATGGCTGTGATGGCTTCTGTGATGGAATTTGTCTGTTGTTCCTTTTATTAAGGTACAGTATCTCACAAAAATGAGTACACCCCTCACATTTTTGTAAATATTGTATCATATCTTTTCATGTGACAACACTTAAGAAATTACACTTTGCTACAATGTAAAGTAGTGAGTGTACAGCTTGTATAACAGTGTAAATTTGCTGTCTCATTAAAATAACTCAACACACAGCCATCAATGTCTAAACCACTGGCAACAAAAGTAAATACACCCCTAAGTCAAAATGTCCGAATTGGGCCCAAAGTGTCAATATTTTGTGTGGCCACCATTATTTTCCAGCACTGTGTTAACCCTCTTGGTCATGCAGTTCACCAGAGCTTCACTGGAGTCCTCTTCTGCTCCTCCATGAGGACATCACGAAGCTGGTGGATGTTGGAGACCTGGTGCTCCTCCACCTTCTGTTTGAGGATGCCCCACAGATGCTCAATAGGGTTTAGGTCTGCAGACATGCTTGGCCAGTCCATCACCTTTACCCTCAGCTTCTTTAGCAAGGCAGTGGTTATCTTGTTTGGGTCGTTATCATTAGTGATGGACGAACATCGGCCGGGGCGGTTCACGAACGTTATCCGCAAACTTTCAAAAGTTTGCGGCAGGCCCCATTGACTTTAATGGCAGGCGAACTTTAAAAACCTGCAGGTCAAATTTGCAGCCACAAAATACTTACTAGATGTGCACAAATAGTCCCACAACATGGACACTGTCATAACAGAAGTATTGCTATTTGAAAAGTTTCCATAAAAATAATTTTTTCTTTTATTATTATTTTATTTTTTTTCTAAATCAGCCAGAACTGACAGCAGCCGGTAAATACATGTCAAATGCATATAGGGTCCATTCACACGTCTGTAAAATGGGTCCGTTCCACAATTTGGCGGAAGGTTTACAGACACATTGATTTTCAATTCCAGTCTGAAAAATTAGGCATTCACAGGATAAAGAAGTAAGTGTCGGCCAGTACAGGCCCCAAAAATTAGCCAACAGGCGTTCACCTGACAGCAAAGAACTTGGTTTTCTGTGGCTGGAGGTACATTAGGCATTCACAGGATCCAGAAGTAAGTGTCGCCCATTCCAGGCCCCAAAAATTAGCCCACATGCGTTTACCTGACAGCAAAGAATGTTGAATTCTGTGGCTGAAGGTACATTAGGCATTCACAGGATACATAAGTAAGTGTCACCCATTCCAGGCCCCACAAATTAGCCCACATGAGTTTAACTGACAGGAAAGAACGTTGTATTCTGTGGCTGAAGGTACATTAGGCATTCACAGGATACAGAAGTAAGTTTCGCCCATTCCAGGCCCCAGAAAATTAGCTCAAATGCGTTTACCTGACAGCAAAGAACATTGTATTCTGTGGCTGAAGGTACATTAGGCATTCACAAGATACAGAAATAAGTGTTGTCCGGCCATTACAGGCCCCAAAAATTACCCCACATGCGCTCATCTGACAGCTAAGAACGTTGTATTCTGTGGCTGAAGGTACATTAGGCATTCACAGGATACAGAAGTAAGTGTCGTCCGGCCATTTCAGGCCCCAAAAATTAGCCCACAAGCGTTCACCTGACAGCTAAGAACGTTGTATTCTGTGGCTGGAGGTACATTATGCATTGACAGGATAAATAATTGTCAGCCCCAAAAATTAGGCATTGAATGGTCATAAAATGCCTTTTATGCCGCTGTATTTAGCGAAGCCAAGGACCAGGAATTTCTGTGGGTGGATGGCGGTCTGGCGGATATTTGTGGCCTGGCAGGAGGAATTTTAATCAAACATGGTCTACTGGTCACATTTGTTGAATTCCTCTGAGATCCATGCCTCATTCATATTTTTAAATGTGAGGTAGTCAACACTGTCATGAGCTAGGTGAGTGGGCTTATCGGTCACGATCCCCCCTGCTGCACTGAACATCCTTTCGGACAGGACACTGGATGGGGGGCAAGCCAATGGTTCCATTGCAAATTGTGCAAGCTCTGGCCAGAGGTCAAGCCTGCCCACCCAGTAGTCCAGGGGTTCATCGCTCCTCAGAGCGTCCACATCGGCCGTTAACCCAATGTAGTCAGACAACTGCCCGTGTAGGCATTCCCTGATGCTGGATCCGGAGTACAGCTGTCGATGGGTCGGCTGAAAGAATGATCTCATATCAGAAGTGACCAACACATCTTCAAAATGCCTTCTTCTTGCAGGCGCTGTTAGCTTGGTACCCGCAACTGTTTCTCTGTGAGTGGAAATTTGCCCACGCAAAAGCAGAATGCAGCATTTCTCGAAGCAAAGTGCTTCATTCTGACCGCCCTCTGTGATGGTGGTAACATTTTTTGTTTGTACCGGAGGTCTAAGTACGTTGCCACCCAGTACAGGTCCTTGCCCTTGCCCTTTATGCTTTTTATAAGGGGGTCCCCCTTAAAACACTGGAGCATGAAGGCCCCCATTTGCACTAAACTGGAAGCGGTGTAGTGGCCTGGTTCCTGCTCGTCATCCAGGATAATGTCCTCCTCGTTCTCCTCCCCCCATCCACGGACAACACCAGGGAACCCAGAAAGGTTTAAAGCATGCTCTTCTTGCTCCTCCTCATCAGACTCCTGTTGTTGACTTGTCTCAGATGGAGTAGCACCCCCTGGGAATTCATCCAACATTGCGACTTCCTCATCTTCCTGCTCCTGCTCCTCGAAGGCTTGATCAATGACACGACGCAATGCACGCTCCAGAAAGAAGGCGTAAGGTACGATGTCACTGATGGCGCCCTGGCCGCGACTGACCAGTTTGGTGATCTCATCAAATGTCCGCAGAAGTCGTGCAGGAGCAGCCACTGGCGCTGTGAAAGAAACCCAAGGTCCCCAGAACCTGTCCTGCCGCAGAGTTCGTACAGGTAGTCGTTAACTGCATGTTTCTGCTGGAGTAGCCTATCAAGCATATACAAGATTGAGTTCCATCGCGTCGGGCAGTCACAAATAAGATGTCTGACGGGAAGGTTGTGTCGCCGCTGAATGTCAGCAAAGCGAGCCATGGCTGTTTAAGATCTTCTGAAATGGCCCGAGATTTTTCTGGCCTGCCGCAAGACGTCCTGGACCCCAGGGTATTTGGCAACGAATCGCTGCACGACCAAGTTCAGGACGTGTGCCATGCATGGCAAGTGTGTTATTATGCCCTGTTTCAGCGCGCTCAGCAGATTGGCACCGTTGTAGCACACCACTTTACCGCAAAGCTGAAAGGAGTGCAGGACCAGTGTGGCTCTTGGCTTCCAGGCACAACAGACGCAGCACAGCATGGCAACGTCTCACCTGGCATGTGGGATAGGTTCTGGGGATCTTGGGCGGCGCAGCGGAACAGACTGTAGCAGCGGAAAAGGAGGAGTCAGCCGAGGAGGAGAGGGAGGATGGAGTAGGAGGAGGAGAAGAAGAGGCAGGCCTGTATGCCATCCGTGGTGGTAAAACCAAATCTACATGGGTGCCAGGGGTTACATGCTTGACAGCCATCAGAAGGTTCACCCAGTGGGCAGTAAAAGTTAGATACCTTCCCTGCCCGTGTTTGCTAAACCACGTGTCTGTGGTCAGATGTATCTTGGCACTGACACTGTGTGCCAGAGATACATTCACTTGCCGCTGAACATGGCCAAATAGCTCTGGAATGCCCTTCTGCGAGAAATATTTCCTTCCTGGGACCTTCCATTGTGGTGTTCCAACAGGAACAAATTTCTGAAAGGCCTCGGAGTCCACCAGTTGATATAGCAGTAGTTGGCGGGCTATCAGTTCTGACAAGCTAGCAATCAACCGTTGGGCAAGAGGGTTATCCCGCGTCATCATTTTTTTTACGCTCCAAAATTTGGCCCACGGAAGCCTGCCTTTTTCCAGAACAACGTGATGGAAGGTGGAGTGGAGGACAAGTGTGAGGAGAGAGGAGAAGGAGAGGAGGCTGGATGGTGAGAGCCTGGAGTGTGGCTTTGTGGGTTCTGTTGGCGTTGCTCCCACTGGGCTCGGTGATGGTAGTCCAGGTGCCTTCTTAAGGCGGTTGTCCCTAGGTTAGTGTTGGGCTTACCGCGACTTATGCGTTGACTGCAAAGGCTGCAGATGGCAACACTATTGTCAGCAGTGGACACATTAAAAAAAGCCCACACTGTGGAGCCATGTGCCAGCATCCTATGAGCGCCAGATGTGACTGTACATGGTTGATGGCTCGCTCCTGATACATTAGCAGTCTGCTGCTTTGTCCCTCCTGTGCAATGTAAGTTCTGCCAGCTTCTCCCACCACTAACATTCGAGATCTCGGAGTAGGCAGCAACAGCGGGGACCAACCTCCTTTGGCTGGTCTGGGTACTGTCGTCAGACTGCTGGGTGGCGGCTGTTGCTACCTCCTCTTCCTGATCCGATGCCAGGAATGTCTTGTGATGGTTCGGAAAATAATTCCAGTGACTCAAGCGGAGGGTATATGGTGGTGGTGTTGGTGTCTTTGGGGTGCACACATCAGAGAGTGAAGAGGGCGCAGATAGAGAGGATGAGGAGGGTGCAGAAGAGGAAGGCTGAGTGAGCCACTCAACCAAGTCTGGTGCGTCCTTTGACGTAATCGAATGCACCTTCGGAAACTACTGCTCCTGCCCTACCCCTTCCACCCCTGCGTAAGGGCCTGCCTCTTCCTCTGCCTGTCATTTTTTTAATTACCCTGTGACAAAAGTCTCTAGAGAAGCGCAGTATATGTGGAAGAAGGTATATAACACCCTGCTTCAATCTGTGGTTTTGGGGGGCCACTGGTTTATCACACCAGTTATACAAAAAGTTGGCTAGTAAGTTTGGCACTGTGTAGCAGAGTTAACGTAGCAAAAGAGGCAATATTTTTGCAGGACACAAATACACTGTAATGAAAGTATACGGTTAGATAACACCCGCTTCAATCTGTGGTATGGGGGGGGGGCACTGGTTTATCACACCAGTTATACAAAAAATTGGCCAGTAAGTTTGGCACTGTGTGTAGCAGAGTTAACGCAGCAAAAGAGGCAACTTTTTTGCTGTACCCAAGTTACACTATTATAAAAGTATATTGTTAGATAGCACCCTGCTTCAATCTGTCCTTTAGGGGGGCCACTGGTCTATCACACCACTTTTTTAAAAGTGCTTTTGTCACTCTTTGTAGTTGTAGTATCGCTGCAGAAACGCTCACCACACCAGTCACAATGCTGCACAGTGCACAATACAAATCCACTATAATATGCTTTCTATATTAGAAAGTATATTATAAGTGTATTACACCCCTATATAGTGCACTCAAAAGAATAGTTCACCTATACCAAATACCAGTCCTTGAAAGAACTTTTTTACCTATAACAGAGCGATCTGTGTCACTGACAATCTGTTCCTGCTCCCCACAGCAAACCTATCCCTACACTGACAAAAGAGACAATATAGATAGTACACCTATACCAAATACCAGTCCTTACAAGGACTTTTGTGGACCTATAACAGAGCGATCTGTGTCACTGACAATCTGTCCCTGCTCCCCACAGCAAACCTCTCCCTACACTGACAAAAGAGACAATATAGATAGTACACCTATACCAAATACCAGTCCTTGAAAGGACTTTTGTGGACATATAACAGAGGGATCTGTGTGACACTGACAATCTGTCACTGCTGCACACAGCAAACCTCTCCCTACACTGACAAAAAGCAGAATGTAAAATGGCAACCAGCTCAGGTCTATTTATAAGGTAGGGGGTATGTCCATGTGCTGAAATGTCTCAATTGGCTGTCCTGTTCCACCTCATGGATGTGTCATGGGTCAAAGTTCTCCCCAATGTAAACTAATATGGCCGCCGCGAACAATGCCATATGTCCGCAAGATCGGCAAACTGCGAACGAGCAAAGTTCGCCGCGAACCGACCGCCGGGTGAACTGCAAGGCCATCTCTAGTTATCATGTTGGAATACTGCCCTGCGTCCCAGTCTCCGAAGGGAGGGGATCATGCTCTGCTTCAGTATGTCACAGTATGTGTTGGCATTCATGGTTCCCTCAATGAACTGTAGCTCCCCAGTGCCAGCAGCACTCATGCAGTCCCAGACTATGACACTCCCATTACCATGCTTGACTGTAGGCAAGACAGTTTATCTTGGTTTTGTCAGACCACGGGGCATGGTTCCAGTAATCCATGTCCTTAGTCTGCTTGTCTTCAGCAAACTGTTTGCAGGCTTTCTTGTGCATCGTCTTTAGAAGAGGCTTCCTTCTGGGATGACAGCCATGCAGACCAATTTGATGCAGTGTGTGGCATTTGGTCTGAGCACTGACAGACTAACCCCCCATCCCTTCAACTGTAATGCTGGCAGCACTCATATGTCTATTTCCCAAAGACAACCTCCGGATACGACGCTGAGCATGTGCATTTAACTTCTGTGGTTGACCATGGCAAGGCCTGTTCTGAGTGGAACTTGTCCTGTTAAACCGCTGTATGGTCTTTGCCACCGTGCTTCAGCTCAGTTTCAGGGTCTTGGCAATCTTATTATAGCCTAGGACATCTTTGTGTAAAGGAAGAGTTTTTTTTTTTCAGATCCTCAGAGTTCTTTGCCATGAGGTGCCATGTTGAACTCCCAGTGACCAGTATGAGAGAGTGAGAGCGATAACACCAAATTTAACACACTTGCTCCCCATTCACACGTGAGACCTTGTAGCACTACCCAGTCACATGACACCAGGGAGGGAAAATGGCTAATTAAGCCCAATTTGGACATTTTCACTTAGGGGTGTACTCACTTTTGTTGCCAGTGGTTTAGACATTAATGGCTGTGTTGAGTTATTTTGAAAGGGGAGCAAATTTACACTGTTATACAAGCTGTACACTCACTACTTTACATTGTAGCAAAGTGTAATTTCTTCAGTGTTGTCACATGAAAAGATATAATAAAATATTTACAAAAATTTGAGGGATGTACTCATTTATGAGATAATGTATGTTGTTGTCAAGATGTGCACATTTTAAAATTTATATTTAATAAATGATGAATTATTATCTATTGTGTCTACTGTTCCAATAGTACCATGAAAGTCCTGTGTGCCTGCCATTTTTAGCCCGATTTTTCCAATGTTTGATCCGGTCCAAACGCTATGCTAAATAGTAGTCTTTCACGTCTACCAGGCCCATTCCTCCTGCGTTTCTATGCTTAATCAGGAGAGATAGAGAGCACCTTGCCCTTTTACATTGCTAAATACATTTTTTGAACATCTTGTTTAGTATAAGTAACTGCTTAGATGAGAAGGGGACAGCTAGTGTTCTAAATAAGTAGAGCATCTGGGGGAGGAAGAGCATCCTAAAAGATCCCAGACGGCCAGACCAAGACAATTCAAATTTAGATAACTGAGAAAGTTGCTGGGACCATTTTTTACAAAGGAAATCAAAGTTCTGGGATGCTAATTGTGACGTGTGTGCAGTGAGGGTAATATCCAAGTACGGAACACCCTGAGAACTCCACGTGTATGAGAATAAGGCTTGTAGGGACATTTTATGCGCCTTAGGGATGTTAAGATCTAAAATTAGAGACTTTGAGCAATTCACCTTGTAGTAGGAGATTGCGCTGAATTGCGTAAGCAGTTAGTGAGTTTGGGGTAGGGATGTGGCTGGATGAGTGAGAAGAAGGATAATGTCATCAGCAAAGAGGCTGATTGTGTGGGTAGACTGACCTATTTGGAAACCTTGGATCTGGGGGTTTGAGCGTACAGCTTCAGCCAATGGTTCAATGAGTAGATTAAATATGAAGGGAGAGAGGGGGCAACTCTGACGTGTTCTATTTGTAATATTGAAGGGGTTTCGATAGAAGGTTAGAGGTATACACCTGAGCTGAGGGGGCAGGAATAGAGGGCAAGGAAAGCTGTGAAAATAGGGCCTTGAAAGCCACATTTTGCCAGCACTTTTTCCATATAGCCCCAGTGGATTCTGTTGAATGCCTTCTCCGCATCCAAAGAGAGTAGCAGAGAAGGCGCTCGACCGGACCGAGCGAGGTGTAGGAGGTTAATGATCCTTATGGTGTCATTGGATGCCTGCCTTCCCTTAGTTAATCTCATCTGATCAAGTTTTATTTTTTCTGGGAGGATGTCAAATAAGCGACTAGCTAGTTATTTTGCATATATTTTAACTTCTGAATTGAGTAAGGATTTGGGCCTAAAGTTTGCAGGGGATGTCGGTTCCTTGCCAGGCTTAGGTATAGTTACCAGGTAGGGAAGTCTGTGTAGCTGCTAGCCAGAATGTTTTGAGCATGTGGCGTGCTAATTGGTTTTTGAACAGCTTGTAATGATTGTTTGTGAGTCCATCAGGGCCTGGGGATTTCCCTTGTGGCAGTGAATCTATTGTTTTGATGATTTTGTTTTCAGAAAACGGAACATTTAAGTATCGAAAGGTGATCCTTTGATAGGGATAGAACCGTAGCCGAGCTAGAAAGCTGTCAATACCTTGAAGTGTAGGTTGAGGAATGTAATGCTCATCTTTGAGATTGTAAAGGGAGCTGAAGTACTCAATGAAAGAGTGGTCAATGTCTTGGGGATTCATTATTTTGTGGTTCCTGCAAGGATTAATAAGGTGTGAGATTTTGGTTTTAATTCTTTGGGCTTTGTCTGTGGGCCAACAATCTACCAGCTCTATTACCACTGGCATAGTGCTTAACCTTCAGGGCTTTCACTGACTTGTCAAACTGCTCAGATAAGAATCTTCTGAGGTCTAAACAGTTTAGAGAGGATGGAGGAGCATTTGGAGTCTGGGTGAGCCTTATTCAGTGCCTCTAGATTGTGAATCTCTGAGAGTAAATTATTCAAGCGTTTGGGAGTGGCGCCTTTTATATCGAGCACAGCATTGGTGGATAATTTCTCTCATATACACCTTGTGTGCATTCCACACTAAGAAAGGATCTCCAGAAGGGGAAGCATTAATGTAAAAGTAATCCCTGAGATGTGGAGTTAGTAGCTGTGTTGGAGGAGGTTCATAAATGACTTTTGAGTTGCAACGCCATATGCATACAGGTGAGCAGGCATCCCTCCACTGCACAAATATGGAAATGGAAGCATGATCTGACCATGTGATGCCAGCAATGGAGGAGGACATCTGCTGGAGCAACAGCTTATCAACCAGAAACAAATTAATACGAGTATAGGTGGAATGTCTAGGAGAGAACTAGGTAAAGTCTCTCTCCTCCCCATGCTGGCATTGCCAGACATCAAACAGGTCTTCTGCATGTTGTAGAGGACCCAGCGTGGGCACCGGCCTTTTGGGTGGGTTCGATGAGTCCAGCTATGGGTCTACTAGTGTGTTGAAGTTTACACATATTACAAGGGAACCGTGTTGGATCTTGGAAACTTTGCAGAGAGTTTTGCGGAGGAAACGGAGTTGGTGAGAGTTCAGGGCGAATACGTTGACGTGAAGGTGTAAGGCTGGGCATTATTATCACAGGTGAGTATGATATATCTGCCATATGGGTCCAGTGTGATGTTTTTGAGTGAGAAAGCCAGTGTGTTCTTGAGAGCAGTAAGAACTCCCTACTTACAGGGAGCGGATGCAAGAAAAACATTTGGGTAATCCTTATGAGAGCATTGAGGGGACTGTTGGGCATGGAAATGGATCTCTTGGACACATAGCATGTCAGCTTGTAAATTGGCGGCTTCTTTTCACAAGGAGGCCCTTTTGGCAGGATGGTTTAGTCCTCGGGTATTAAGCGATACAATTTTGAACCCCGGGAGGGACTGTTGTGATATGAAGGTTGTAGCAGGAGAACACCGGATCTAGAAGTTTACTGTCTGTGACTCAAAATTGGTGACGCAGCGGTGGTACAATGGTGGTACAATCAATCAATTTGGACACAACCAGCCTGTGAGATTTTACATGTGATTATTGCTAGTGGCTATTATGGCCACTAGCAGTAATAACTGTGCTCTCCTGGCAGCGAAGGCTCACCGTGTCCCCCTGCTGGGAGAACACAATGGTTTTGTGGGAGGGATTCCCCCATCAACAATGACCATGAATGACTTGCACGGGGGTGGCCCATACACCTTTTTTTAAACAAAAAAGGTAAAAGAAAAAAAAGACCCAGATCATGGAGTGAAGGAAGCAATCCCATCCCTCTCACACCCCAGCACCGTAAGCCTTACTGAGGCGTAGGTGCAGAGGAGGCGTAGAGGTCCCGAGCACACAGCCTGAGATTGACCGGATGAACCTGTGGAGTAGCAAGCTCCTGTTGGTCCGCGGGAACACATGAGACATCCCCACGGGAGCGACTTGGAGGAGGAGACTTCTGGCTTGGTCCGGCATGCTCGGGGGAGCTAGGAGGAGAGCGGCGGAGCTAGGTCAAGAGGACCCGTAAGACTGGTGGTGGGGGATTGGTTGGCTAGGCGGAACACCAAACAGGAGGGGGCTGAGCACGGAGAGCTGGCCCCAATGTGGCCCAGCAAAGCAGTAGTCAAGTGGGGAAAATTAAAGATACACCTCTACCAAAGTAGATCTAAAGGTGGTAATAGCCAGCCAAAAGTAAACGTCACCTGTTATCCACCTGCAAGAAGTGGTGAGTCACCTCGTCCTATTTTTTCCTTTTTGCTTGTTTGACTATTCTCAAATATTGAACTATAGTGACCTGTTAGCCCTGTATAAAGGAATAATTACAAGAGGTAATTAAATGAAAGCAAGAGACATCAGACAAAGAGTGAAAGGTGTGTTGGCTGCAGAAGAGGACATAAAGAGCCCAAGGACTAATAATACTGTGGGCAACCCATTCAAAGGGCACAGGTCAGACCAAAAAGCATACGATATGAAAAAAATAAAAGGAAGGTAAAAAGGAAAAATTAATAATGAGGAGAAAAACAAGTAAAGGAAGTGGAGCTGTAAAATCGCCTAAAATAAGCGCAAGTCTGGGGACAATAAAAAAATGTCTCATGTGGGGAGCAGTGACAGGTTGACAATGGAGAAACAGCTGGGAGCCCAGGCAAGACAGGTGACTGGTTATGATGATAAGGCAGGACAAAGCAAGACATCGGCAGGTACAAGTATCCTTAGCCAGTCGAGAATAGACCTAGAGATCAAAAGTGATATCGAAGGCAGAGGCACGGAAGAACAAAGTTTAAACACTAAATTGCCCACAAAGTCAGAAGTGGTAGACATGTTTGCTAAACCAGAAAACTCCATAAAAAACTAAATGGCTAAGTTACATGGAGACCTGGGTCAGATATTGGCAAAAAGATTACAAAAGAATATGCCATACAAATTAGAAGATCCGGAGAACCGTAATAGAAGGAAAAATCTGAGAAGCAGAGGCCTACCAGAAACAAGGCAGTGAGAAGACTTAACAGAAATTATCCAGAAAATATTAAATCCCTTATTAGGCAGAACACCATCAGACCTATTAAGGATCGAGAGAATACCGCAAGGAATACTAGCCAAAACATCAAGGGACATAATAGTCCGGTTCCATAATTTCGAAGAAAAGGCACAAATATGGAGAAGCTTGAAAGACACAACACCCCTAAAATTTGCAAAGACAAATCTTCAGGTCTTGGCAAACCTATGAAATGAAACATTAAGGAGAAAGAGGCTTCTGAAACCCCTTCTGGAGTATATGTACAAAAACAAGTATAATTGGGGCTACCCTGCATGCTTGGATAGGCCGAAAAAATGGACGCTCAGTAACACTGAGATTTCCAGAAGAAATACAAGCATTTTGTGAAAAACTTGAACTGCCTATACCAGATGTTCCCAGATGGCATGAAAAAAAGAAAGATTGCAAATAGAAGAAGATCAATGCAATTGATCCCCAAAACAAGTGTGACTCTGAATAGAAAATAGAATAAGAACATACTGGGGACTTTGAAGGAGAAGTGAATCTGTGCTGGTGGGGAGAGACTGGGGAAGAGAAAAAGGTCAACAAGTATGTGGGGAGGAAACCCTGGGCACCTGACGAGTTCGGAGCCCTCGCCCTAAGTACGAAGGGGGGAGGGCTCAGAAGGGCGTCAGGTAGAGCAACCCCCCAAAGAAGAGGAGTAGACTGGTACAATGGTCAACTCAAGACCAAGATAAGGTCTAAAATTTAAATGCACAGGAACAACAGCATTAGTGAAGGGGGGAGGGAGGGATGGGGTGGGGAAATAGGGGTAAGGGGGGGAATGGGGTAGGAATTGGGATAAGGGGGGCAAAGCAAATGAGAAGAAAATATTGTGCAAAACTTCTAAAACCGTTTGATGATCTTGTCTCCCTTCTAATCCTGGGTTTGAGCCTTTGAATTTGGTCCCTAGAAGCTTTCCCAACATCCGCAACTGTCTTAGAACGGGAGAGGGGAGAGGGGAAAAGAGATAAAATACAGAAGGAGGGAGGAAAGGGAGAGACAACATGAAGACCCTAAATTTCTTCTAATATAATGTAAGAGGATTAAACACGCCAACCAAAAGACATAAGGTACTAGAAAGATTTAAACAATATTTTGTTAGTATAATATTCCTACAGGAGACACATATAGCAGAAGACACAAATGTGAACCTATATACAATATACTATCCGGTATGGTACTATGGGGACTCACCAACTAAGAAAGCAAAGGGAGTTGCAATTGGTATGCCAAAAGCAGAAAGGTTCTCCCTGGAGGATAGGTTGGCCGATCCAGAAGGATGGTAAATTTTTCTGAAAGGACAACTGCAGGAAATGGAATGCACACTGGCAAATGTTTACTGTCCAAATAAGAACTAAAAAGGTTATCTGAAAGGATTTCTGGAGAAGTTGAAACAGTTTAAAAAAGGCAAATTGATTCTGGCAGGAGACATTCATTTCTGCATGGATCCATTCTTGGATAGCACATCCCGAGCACAGTATACAGTAGTTCACCAACTTAGGATGGTGAAAAAAACTTGTTCAATGTCAATTAATGGATGCTTGGAGGATCCAACATACTGGGGAGAGAGATTATTTCTTCCATTCCCCTGTGAGCGGGATGTATTCAAGGTTGGATTATATTATGATAACAACTGTTTCTAGAAATCTGTGCTCTAAGTATTGTTCGGGATCGTACCGGACTTTTGGGTTTTCGGTACCTGGACAAGGACCCGAACATTTTACTATATATTCGGGATACAGTCCGTTGTTCGGTTGTGTTGGTGCGGCTTTAATGGCGCGGTTTCAACAGCTGCAGGGCAGCCAATCAACAAGCGTTTAACTAGTGTGCCCTTAGAAGCCATCACAGCCATGCCTACTAATGGCATGGCTGTGATTGGCCAGTGCAGCATGTGATCCAGCCTCTATATAAGCTGGAGTCACGTAGCGCCGCACGTCACTCTGCTCTAACTACTGTAGGGACAGGTTCCTGCTGCTGATTTGAGGGAGAGATAGGAGATTATTGTAAGGACAGGCTGGAGAGATTGCTTTCAGGGAAAGAATAGGACACAGGAACAGAAGAATCTTCTTTGATCAGATCTACACCAATTTTATTGTATGGGGGTGCAGTGCACGATCTTTTTGCCCTGACCTGAGCCCAGTGAGGAGGAGGGAGCAAAAAAAAAAACTTTTATCAGTTTGTTAGGTGGGCGGCGTGCAGCGGACATTTAATGCAAGCTCAGTGCATATGTGTCTGCTTAATCTGGATTTAAAAAAAATAATAATTTTTTTCCTTCATATTTTACTGTGACATACAGCGTTTAGACACTGCTGTTCTAATCTGCTATTCAAAAATCACCAATTTAAAAGGGAAATTTTTTATTTCAGTTTTTCCTTTATATGTTACTGTGAGATAAAGTCGTTAGACACTGCTGTGTTCTAATCTGCCATTCAAAAATCACCAATTTAAGCGAAAAATAATTATTTTTCAGCTTTTCATTCATATCTTACTGTGACATACAGCCTTTACACACAGTGCTGTTCTAATCTGCTATTCAAAAATCACCATTTTTTTTTTTCAGTTTTTCCTTTATATGTTACTGTGAGATAAAGCAGTTAGACACTGCTGTGTTCTAATCTGCTATTCAAAAATCACCAATTTAAAGGGAAAATATTTTTTTTCCTTTTTATATGTTACTGTGAGATAAAGCCTTTAGACACTGCTGTGTTCTAATCTGCTCTTCAAAAATCACCAATTAAAGGGAAAAATAAAATTTTTTCATTCATACTTTACTGTCAGATACACCCTTTGGATACTGTTGTTGTATTCCGCTATTCAATAAACACCCATTTAGGGGAAAAAATTAAATTTGCGGCCTAATCTGTATCTGTACGTGTGAGATGCACCCGTTGGACACTGTTGTTCTAATCCGCTATTCAAAAAATACCCATTTAGGGAAAAAAAATTAAATTGGGGCCTAGTCTGTATCTGTACGTGTGAGATAGACCCGTTGGATACTGTTGTTCTATTCCGCTATTCAATAAACACCCATTTAGGGGGGAAAAAATTAAATTGCGGCCTAGTCTGCATATTTTACTGTGAGATACACCCTTTGGATACTTTTCTTGTTCTATTCCGCTATTCAATAAACACCCATTTAGGGGAAGATCCTAAATTAGAGAAATATGAGGAGAAGGTCAAATAAGGGACGTGGCCTGGGTCGAGGTGCTGCTGGTGGAGCTCCTGTTGCAAGGAGAGGACATGGTCGATCTGTGCCAGCTGCACGCACAAGTGAATCACCTTCCTGAGGTGTGAGTAGGCGACAGATCCTGCAGCAGTATTTGGCAGGGCCTAATGCGCCTCTAGAAATGTTGAGGCCAGAACAAGTACAGGCGATAGTAGATTGGGTTGCTGACAGTGCCTCCAGTTCCTTCACATTGTCTCCCACCCAGTCTACTGCTGAAAGGTCAGAGTTGGCATCTGCACCCAATGTCCATCAATCTTTCATCTCACCCCCTTGCAAATCAGCCGAGCAGTCTGAGAGCCAAGTCATGCAGCAGTCTCTTCTTTTTGATGACTCTGTTAGCATGGTTTCCCAGGGCCATCCACCTAGTCCTGCCCCAGAAGTGGAAGAGATTGAGTGCACTGATGCCCAGCCACTTATGTCTCAAGATGAGTACATGGGAGGACCATCGCAACACTTCTCAGATGATGACGAAACACAGGTGCCAACTGCTGCGGCATTCCGAATTGTGGAGACCGACAAGGAGGGCAGGGGTGAAGACTGGGTGGAAGATGATGTGGAGGATGATGAGGTCCTCGACCCTACATGGAATGAACATCATGCAGGTGACCTGAGTATTTTGGGGGAAGAGGCGGTGGTCGCACAGAGCCACCAGCACAGCAGAAGAGGGAGCAGGGTGCAAAAGCGGAGTGGCCATGCCCTAGACACTATGCCTGCTACTGCCCAACGCAGCAAGGGACCGAGCACACCAAAGCCAGCTCAAAGGAGTAGTGAGACCGGCACCTGCCACCCCGCAAACAGAGGATCAGCCAGCAACACCACCACCTAGGTCACCAACCATCTCCACAATGTCCCGTGGAAGCGTTCAGCTTTCTATCTCCCAAACACTGGAGCGGAAGAGGAAGTACCCCCCTACCCACCCGCGATCCCTGGCCCTGAATGCCAGCATTTCCAAATTCCTGGCCTTTGAAATGCTGTCATTCCGTCTGGTGGAGATGCAGAGTTTTAAAAGCCTTATGGCGGTGGCTGTCCCACGGTACGTCGTGCCCAGCCGCCACTACTTTTCCAGGCAAGCCATCCCTTCCATGCACAACCAAGTGGGTGACAAAATAAGGAGTGCAGTGCGCAACGCCATCTGTGGCAAGGTCCACCTAACTATGGATACTTGGACCAGTAAGTGCGGTCAGGGAATATTTCTTGCATAAATAAACCCCAGACATATCAGACGCCACAATATGGGAGGCCCATAAGGCATATATTAGGGGAATATTGATCTCGATAAGCTCTAGGAAAAAAAAATAAAGAACTACTAAAATGAATAGATTAATAGTAGAAATACCTGAGTTGGAACAAAAACATAAAAAAAGAGCAGAGGTTGAGATACAATATGCTCTAGTATTAAAAAGGGACAAATTAAAAGAATTAACGAAAGAAGAGACAAGACAGGTCTTCAATAGAGTTGCTAAAGAAAGATATAAATGGGGAAATAAGCCAGGGAGCATCTAGCAAGAATATTAAAGATTAAAAAGTCGATCAACTATATAGAAAAAAAAAGAAAAAATAGAGGGGAAACGGTACGTTTAATAACAGAAATAGATAAAGTATTTCCTAGCTACTATGGAGCTCTTTACGTAGTGAGGTAAAAGGGGTCACAAGAGGCAGAATAAAAAAGAAAAATAAAGATACAAAAATACATAAAGGAAGCAAAATTACCTAAAATATGAAAAGAAAAACTGCAAGTCTTAGAGGAACCAAATTCACAGGAGGAGATAATGGCAGCACTGAAAGACACACCGATAGGGAAGACCCAAGGACCCGATGGGTTATGACCCACTACTATAAAAAGTTTAAGGAAATACTAGTCCCAAAATTATGTTCATATATGAATGGGATAGGAGAAGGAAATGTACTACAAGCATTTGTAACAGTAATACCAAAAGAAGGAAAGGTTACAACTCTGTGCTCTAGCTACAGGCCAATAGCGTTATTAAATTCAATACAAAACTGTATGCAAAAGTCCTAGCAACGAGATTAAAATAGCTGATGCCCGAATTGATCCATGCAAACCAAACTGGATTTATCCCTGGCAGGGAGGGGAAAGATAATGGGATAAGAACATTACACAAATCAATAGGTATTAAAACTCCAGATCTACTGCTGTCAATTGATGCCGAAAAAGCATTTGACAGGGTGAAATGGCGAT
The DNA here is from genome assembly GCF_965119305.1 of Pelophylax lessonae. NCBI lineage: Eukaryota > Metazoa > Chordata > Amphibia > Anura > Ranidae > Pelophylax > Pelophylax lessonae. The sequence goes on along the minus strand of NC_138770.1, from coordinate 464,070,593 downwards.
TTATGCTGGAAACACTAGAGGACCTGGGTATTGGCCTTAGGAGGGGCCAATGTATAAGAGCACTTTATAGGAATCTGACAGCATCGGTAAAGGTCAATGGGGATTTTTCACCCCTTTTCTGAATGTATAACGGGACGAGAAAGGGGTGCCCGCTTTTGCCCCTTTTGTTTGTCCTGTCATTGGAACCATTTTTAGCTACCATACGGAACAGTGCAGACATTGGGGGAGTAAAGGTTGGAGATGAGGTAGCAGCATATGTCGATGACGTTCTGTTTTATATAGCTAATCCCAGAAAAACCCTTCCAAATGTAATAAAAGAGCTAAAAAAAAAAGTGAACTCTCAAACTTTAAGATTTTTCCTATAAAGTCAGAAATCTTTAATATTGAGTTAAGTAAGAAAGAAGAACTAGCTTTGCAGAATGAATTCCCATTTACATGGGGGAATTCAGAATTAAAATACCTAGGGATATAACTAACACTTTCTTTAGGGAGCCTATATCAGGCTAATTATATCCCTTTGCTAAATGAGATATAAGCAGAAAAATATCAATATGGCCACTCTCATGGCTAAGCCGAATAAACATGGTAAAGATGGTAATACTACCTAAAATCTTATATAAATTTCAAATGCTACCAATAGCTATTCCACAAACATATTTTAAAATAGTAAAAACAATGATATTAAAGTTCCTTTGGCAGGGAAAGAAGCCAAGAATATAGTATATGGTACTCAGTAAAGATAAATCACACGGGGGATTAGCAGCATCAGACATTAAAAGATATTACACTGCAGTTATAATTTCACAGGTGATAGAATGGACTAAAACTCAGATAAAAGATGGGTTAAGATTTAAATCACATTAAGCGGAACACAGTTAAAAAATAATTTCTGGGTTCCACCAAAATATAGGAATACACACATGAAATAACTAGAGACGTAGGGATAAGATTCATAGACAAGCTAAATGGGAATATAACTCACCACTGATACCACTAGAGGGCACAAATTATTTTGCACCCGGTAATGAGGCAAAAGTTTAGTAATTTAGTAAATGGATAAAAAAATACACAGTTAAAAGGATATTACAAAGATAAGGCCATATCACAAACTAAAATCCAAAGGGGATATGATATGTGCCTGAATGAATAGAAGTATTTTCAGTTAAAGTACTTTGTGGGGTCTTTGCCACAACTCATTAGATCCGAGAGGGATTTGAATCTAGTGGAAAAATTATGTAACCCACAAACAAAAATAAAGCATTGTATATTTCAGATATACAAAAGGTCTACTGAAATGGTGGGCCTGAGAATGCCTCAATTCATAGAAACATGGGAAAAAGAGATAGGAACACAATTAAAAGAACAACAAATGAAAAAAATACTGGGAGCTTTTCACGATTTTGTGGCAGACATAAACACCTTTGAAATTAAATATAAATGTCTATCAAGATGGTCTATAACACCTGTAAAAGCACAAAAATGTCAACCACAGAAATATCCACTATGTAGGAGGGCTTCCCCCAAAAAATTGCTAGAACCGAAAAGTCCCATGCTTAGGGATTGGTTTAAAAGAATTTAATATGTATTTAATATGGAATATTTAGACAACAGAGAAGAAGATCAGACAGAGTTTCTCAAATAAATGGGAAAAATAGACAGAATTTAAAAGTACTAGCAAATATGCAGAAACTTTAGTGGAATAAGGGGGGAAGAGAGTTAGTAAATGAAGGTGAAGGGGAGAACGCACAATAAGGAGAAAGAGATAGATGAGTAATAGATGAAGGGAGGAGGGAGAGGGGGGGATTATGAGGGGGAATTGAATTTGTATTTGAAAAACTATTTTGAAAACCAGTAAAGTTTAAAAAAAAAGGAAAAAACAAACAAAAGTGCTATTTACCACTTCAATATCTGACACTTTTACTCTTTCACCTTCCTGGTCAGGCCAATTTTCAGCTTTCATTGCTGTCGCACTTTGAATGACAATTGAGCAGTCTTGTTTTGGTCCATTTGAAACAACTCAGCATGTTAAATTTAGGATCACTTTAAACACACCATATTTTTATACAGTTGAGAGAAATAAGGAGTCATTTGTTCACATAGTTAACCTGTAAACTTTCTGAGATGACACCCCCTGTTATTCAAATCATAAAAATGGAATTCAGAAAAAATGATTGGTTAAACACACAAGTACTTTTTTCACCACAGATTTTTAACAAATTTTAAAATAGCAAATGCAATCATTTAGATGTTTGTAGAAAGTTTAGTATAGTATACACTTTTGATTAATGGTTTAGTGCATTTATTTATAAAGATATACCAGTGTTTCTCAACTGGGGTACTGTTTGGGTTTACCAGACCAGTACCCAGTTTGCCCTTGATGAGTGTCATGGGGTGCCATGGTGTGGATGAGCTGGCCCCCAGCACCATAGCAACTGATAACACTCTAGGATAGGATTCACAGCATCATTTCTTCATATGGTGTTGGCAGCTAGCCTACCCACACCATGGCAACACATGACGCTGATCAAAGGTAGGCAGCATGCAGCATCACCCCCAGCACTCCAGCATCAGAAGCACAGAAGTCTGCCTCCTCCAGATCTGCCCCACCTGCCTTCCTCTGCCTGTGAGAGTGGGGGCTGTGTGATTTGGGTTGTTCTGTGATATGAGACACTGTGATTTGGGGGAGCTAGGTGATGAGGGGACCCTGTAATGGGGCCCCATTATAGGGGGCTCTTTGATGGGGGGCTCTGATGTGATGAGAGGACTCTGTGATGGGGGGACTCTGTGGTGATGGGGGAGCTCTAATGAGATGGGGCCTCTCATATATGGGGGGGCGCTCTGATGTATATAGTTGGGCCTCTGATGTGATAGGGTGTCTTGGGTGGCAAACTGGGGTGCTCTGATGTGAAGGGGATCAAATGTGATAGGGAAACTCTGATGTGTTGGGGGGGCTTCTGATGTGATGTTAATTTTAACAAGGCGGTTGTTTGCCTTGTCCCAGGCTCAGGTTTCCTATTGACAAGTAACGTTTATATTTATTACATTTAAAACTGGGGTTCCTGAAGATTTCGCATAAAAGAGTCATGACTAGTGTTGAGCGAACACAGACTGTATTATTCATGTTCGTAACGAATAATTGGATTTTTGTTACCCGAACACGGACCCGAAAATGTTACTGTATGTTCGGGTTTAAAATCCGTGTTTGGTCATTTTATTTCCTGTTTTGTATGTAATGGCGCGCTTTTAATGGCGGGCTTTCAAAAGCCAATCAACAAGCGTTTAACTGGTGTGCCTTAAGCCATCCCAGCCATGCCTACTAATGTATTAGTAGCTGTGATTGGCCATCTGAAGCATGTGGCCATGTTTTTATAAGTTCGAGAGCCCCAGCGCGCTGCGTCATTCTGCTGTAGTTTAGGGACAGAGCACACATCATACGTGCTGGCTGCTGATTAGGGAAAGACAGTGATTCTGTGAAAACTTTTGTCCGAAAAGAATGCAGGGTCAGGTCGGAGTGCAGGCAGGGAGAGTTATTAGAGCATTTTAGGGCGAGGCTGGAGAATAGACAGGGTCAGTGTTCTACATTGATTTTGCTGTGTGGGGGGTTGTGCAGTGCCAGTGAACGATCTTATCAATCATATTAGGGACAGGCTGGAGAATAGGCAGGGTCAGTGTTCTACATTGATTTTGCTGTGTGGGGGGTGGTGCAGTGAACACAATCTTTTTGCCCTCAGTTAAGCCCGCTGAGGAGGAGGGAGAAAAAAAATCTATTTTTATCAGTCAGTTGTGTGCAGCGTTTTTGCTTCAGTGCTGACTGTGATAAGACACTGCTGTGTTCACATGTGCTATTGAGTGATTTTCAATTTTATACACATTTTTCTATTCCACTATTCAATATACACCCTTTTGGGGTAAAAAAAATTAAATTGTGGCAAAATCCGTACTAATCTATTTAAAAATTACAAACTTAAAGGGGAATTTTCTTTTTTTTTTCCCTTCATAGCCTGCAGCAGAGCTGACTGACATAAGACACTGCTGTGTTTACATGTGCTATTGAGTGATTTTCAATTTTATACACTTTTTTTCTATTCCACTATTCAATATACACCCTTTTGGGTTAAAAAAAATTAAATTGTGGCATAGTCTGTACTAATCTATTTAAAAATTACAATACTTAAAGGGGAATTTTCTTTTTTTTCCCTTCATAGCCTGCAGCAGAGCTGACTGACATAAGACACTGCTGTGTTCACATGTGCTATTGAAATCACCAATTTTATATCATATTTTCTATTCCGCTATTCAATCTACACCCTTGGGGTAAAAATAATTAAATTGCGGGATAGTCTGTATTGGTACGTGTGAGATACACCTTTCCAATTTTTGGGGCGCATCTTACACCGCCGAGGATTGCAGGGCGCTATAGTTTGCCTCCTGTCTCCTGCCTCCTGACTTCAATGGGGTTCGGTGTCCGGGTAAAGTTCGGAAAAAGTCCGGGACACGGACCCGAACTCGGACTTTTTTTTCAAGTTCGGCCGAACACGGACATCCAGGTGTCCGCTCAACTCTAGTCATGACATAAAAAAGGTTTAGAAGCACTAGCCTATACATCACACCAAAAAAAGAGACAACTGAGGGGGTTGAAGGACTTGCTTCTAAAAAAGTAAAACTCCCTTGAAATGTGGAACAGTTAAGAACTAAATAAATAAAAAAGAGTTATGGGTTAAACAAAAGTTTTACAATTCCTGCTACTAAATACATCAATAATGACACAATATTTTTTTTTTTTAAAAAGGGTTGCTAGTGATCCACATTTTTAAAGAACAAATGAATTAAGATATTTCTGACATCAAGTCTGAGATAAGCAGAAATGTATTATATATTTTAACACTGCCCATCCTAATTTTGGCCTGCACTTTGTTAATCAGCAAAAGACAAGGATAGGTCATTAAATTCTGTGACTGAAACTTATTCACGGGTGCAGGGCTGAAAAAACACCACGCTGGCTAGACCATATCAATTTAGAAGGAATTAGTACTTCTCTTTTTATAGACACCAAAAACTAAGAAATATTTTCAGCACCATAAACCTAAAAGAATAAAGACTGATCAAATTTCATTAGGAAATGATATGATATGGTATATGATATGATATGGTACCTTGTATAGATGAACTTTCTGTTGTAGAACTGGTCCCTCCTAAAAGGAAATACACAGATCTGTAAATTTTTTTTGCAGTTCAGATGACCTAACCATGTGCAATCTTCTTTTTAACTGTAAATTCCCTAGATTTGTAAATGTGAACTTTGAAACGTAAATGGGCACGTGTCAAAAAATTACATTTTGCTTCAAACAAAGTGAAAATTGGAGCATAATTAATGATGTTGTCGAAGCACCAAGGCATGTATTCCTGTATTGTGACACCTTTTTTCAACTGCCCGCTTAATATTGTTGTGCTTTTGAATGTGAATATACAATGAATGTGAATATAAAAACCCCACTTTTTGATCTCTTGCTTATATATCCGAATTTAGAATGCCTGCTTACCACCTCTAAGAGAAAGTATACATATTTAAACTGGGAGTAAACTCCCATGGTTGACATCTACCTATAGGTAAGCCTATAATAAGTTTTATCTATAGGTACAGTAAATATCTTCTAAAAGTGCAGGAGATATTTACTTGTGAATGGGCCAGTGATGTCACTGGCACATGTGCTCTGAATGAAATGGCCACCCGGGCAGTTCTCTCAGAGTCCTGTGCTGTGAATAGCGGATCCTGCATGCATGCACGGGAGTGACGTAATCGCGGCATGGCCAATTAGACGGCCTGGAGGGCGCAAACCCAAAAGGAAGATGAATGAAGATGGAAGCCCTGTCAGCAGAGAGAGTGTGTCGCTGGAGGGCTTAATTTTAGGTATGTTTCACATAATGTGCTAGTATGTGATTCATACAGTATATAACTTTACCTAACAGGTTTAAAAAAAAAAGGATGGTGGTTTATTACCACTGTAACTGGCTGCCGACCACACCGCCATGCATTTGCTGTGGCAGTGTGGCTCCCCCAGGTGAACCGACGTAAGGCTACGTCGGTCGCGAGCAGGGAGCTAGGGGGCAAGCGCAATCCCGCCCCCAGTCAGCAGCGGGGAAGCCGATGCATGGGTCAGGCATCCCGACTGCCGCCTGACACAAGCGATCGTTCCCTGCTGAGAGAGAAGGACGGTCGACTGTTGTAAACAGCTGACCGTTCTTCTCCCTGGAATGATCATAGAGCCCCTGTGATACTTCTATATAGGATCACAGATCTCTATGGTCATTTCAGAAGCCACGCCCCTCCCCAGTTAGAATCACTCCCCTAGGCTCACATTTAACCCGTTGATCACCCACAATGTTAACCCTGCCAGTGTCTTTATTACAGTAACAGTGCATATTTTTAGCACTGATTACTGTAGTAATGTCACTGGTCACCCCAAAAGTGTCAAAAATATCAGTTAGGGGTCCGATCTGTCTGCCGCAATGTCGCAGTCCCACTAAAAATCTTAGATTGTCGCCATTACTCGTAAATCCAATCAAAATACGCTTATTGTGGTTTTAGTTTTACCAAAAATATGTAGCAGAAAACAAATTGTCCTAAAATGTTAAAAAATTGTAAATTTTTAATTGTTTTGAGAGAGATATAACAGAATGTGAAAAATATTGTTTTTTTTTTTCTGAATTGTCGCTCTTTTTTTGTTTATAGCGCAAAGAATAAACAAAATCGCACAGGTGATCAAATACCACTAAAGAAAGCTCTATTTGTGGGAAAAAAAGGACATCCATTTTATTTAAGTACAGGGAAGCACGACCGCGCAATTGTCCGTTAAAGTAACGCAGTGGCGAATCGCAAAATATGGCCTGGTCATTAAAGGGGAAAATCTTCCGGTCCAGAAGTGGTTAAGCAGCTACACCCAACTCCTCATCGATAAAGGACCTTGCTCTACAACAGAGGTTCCTAACCAGGGCTGTTATATGCCCCTACAAATGCTTCATCTCTTGTAGGTAGAGAACTCATACTCTTTATGGCATACTATGTTGAGTGAGGTACAGCAGCTGCTCTAAGGGAAGTGTGTTTTATTTAAATATACCACTTTAAGATTATTCCAAAGTGATAGGGCTCTATCACACGGCCGCTCAGCTGATCTTATCCGCTGCGGGACTTTTTTTTTTTTTTTTTCACAGAGCGCATGACACTTGTGTCATCCGCTACGTGTGTCCGCATATCATCCCATCCGTTTGCGGATGATATGCGGACATAATGTAAGTCTATGGACATTGCGGATGTAAGTGGATGACACCGCTGACATCCGATTTTCCTTCCTTTCCGTTTTTCACACGGAGGAAAAATAGGGTTCTGTTCTGTTCCAAAAAACGGAACAGAACTGAAAGGAAGAAAATTGGATGTCAGCGGATGGAATTCCGCTGACATCCGCAATGCCATTTACTTACATTATGTCCGCAAATCATCCGCAAAAAAATAGGATGATTTGCGGACAAGCGGAGCGGCCGTGTGAAAGAGCCCATAGACTTAAATGAGAAGCATTGCAAATGTATAAGTGTTGACTGATTAATCTTTTACTCCTATTCAAGTTTACTGAGGAGAAAAGATTACTAAAATTCCATTTCAACAGCTAAAATTAAAAGGAAATTAATTAAAATAAATTAAACATTTTTGTAGAGTTGTTATATATAACAGTGCAACCCTATCATAAATCGCAACACTGTGCGATATTAGGAGATCAGTTGTTGAAGAACACTACACAATATAAACAAAAAAGAAAAGCTACTAAATATTTATATTACAGATACATTTTGATCCAAAGGTTTTTGTAGGTTTGAATTACCTGACTGAAACAGAAGTCCAATAATAAGTATTTGATCTAAAGTCCCCATTGTGAAGAAGTCTATGTACTAGTAGGTATGAGAGTTATATTTATATGTTACACAATCTACCGCCACTTCTTCTTTTGCTGACACGTTTATTGATTAACTGATTAATTATTTAAAAATAACCCAATAAAGTAAGATTTCAAAATGTGCTTTGGATTTATGACTTAATTATCATTTAAGGAAACAATAGATCACTCTTCCTATCAATATTTGTGAACCTTTATGAATACTAGTAAATGATAAGGTGTACATACTGTATGTCTGGACTGCACATTTTGCAATAAAAGTGCATTTTAGCACATTTAAAGTCTATCAGAAATATAAAGAATGTAGCAGCTGCATTCCACTTTTAGATCATCTTGTCATATGTATTAATTATCAGTGTTGAGCGAACACGGACTGTATTATTTGGGTTCGTACCGAATAATTGGATTTTTGTTACCCGAACACGGACCCGAAAACTTTACTGTATGTTCGGGTTTAAAATCCGTGTTCGGTCATTTTATGTCCTGTTTTGTATGTAATGGCGCGCTTTTAATGGCGGGCTTTCAACAGCCAATCAACAAGCGTTTAACTGGTGTGCCTTAAGCCATCCCAGCCATGCCTACTAATGTATTAGTAGCTGTGATTGGCCATCTGAAGCATGTGACCCATGTCTTTATAAGTTCGAGTCACAGCGCGGTGCGTCATTCTGCTGTAGTATTAGGGAGAGAGCACACATCATATGTGCTGGCTGCTGATTAGGGACAGACAGTGAAAAATTGTGTCCGAAAAGAATGCAGAGACAGGTCGGAGTGTAGGCAGGGAAAGTAATTTGAGCATTTTAGGGACAGGCTGCAGAGATTAGGCAGGGACAGTCTACATCGATTTTGCTGTGTGGGGGGTGGTGCAGTGAACGATCTTTTTGAGCATTTTAGGGACAGGCTGGAGAGATTAGGCAGGGACAGTCTACATCGATTTTGCTGTGTGGGGGGTGGTGCAGTGAACAATCTTTTTGAGCATTTTAGGGACAGGCTGGAGAGATTAGGCAGGGACAGTCTACATCGATTTTGCTGTGTGGGGGGTGGTGCAGTGAACAATCTTTTTGCCCTCACTTGAGCCCACTGAGGAGGAGGAGGAGGAGGAGGAGGGAGAAAAAAAATCAATTTTTATCAGTCAGTTGTGTGCAGCGTTCATCAGCTATATTTTACTACAAGTTAAAGGGGAATTTTTTTTTTCCCCCTTCATAGCCTGATGCTGCTGACTCTGAGCTGACCGTGACATAAGACACTGCTGTGTTCACATGTGCTATTGAGTGATTTTCAATTTTATACACTTTTTTCTATTCCACTATTCAATATACACCCTTTTTTGTTAAAAAAAATTAAATTGTGGCATAGTCTGTACTAATCTATTTAACAATTACAAACTTAAAGGGGAATTTTCTTTTTTTTTCCCTTCATAGCCTGCTGCAGAACTGACTGTGACATAAAACATAAGACACTGCTGTGTTCACATGTGCTATTGAAAAATCACCAATTTTATATCATATTTTCTATTCCGCTATTCAATCTACACCCTTTGGGGTAAAAAGAATTAAATTGTGGCATAGTCTGTATCGGTACGTGTGAGATACACCTTCCAAATTTTTGGGGCGCATCTTCCACCGCCGAGGATTGCAGGGTGCTTCAGTTTGCCTCCTGTTCCGAACTCCTCCTACTCCTCATCCTGCCTTTAGGGTACAAAAAATTGTAATCGGGGCCTAGTCTGGGTCTGTACATGTGAGATAGATACACCTTTTGATATCATATTTTCTATTCCGCTATTCAATCTACACCCTTTGGGGTAAAAAGAATTAAATTGCGGCATAGTCTGTATCGATACGTGTGAGATACACCTTCCAAATTTTTGGGGCACATCTTCCACCGCCGAGGATTGCAGGGTGCTTCAGTTTGCCTCCTGTTCCGAACTCCTCCTACTCCTCATCCTGCCATTAGGGTACAAAAAATTGTAATCGGGGCCTAGTCTGGGTCTGTACGTGTGAGATAGATACACCTTTTGATATCACATTTTCTATTCTGTTATTCAATCTACACCCTTTGGGGTAAAAAAGAATTAAATTGCGGCATAGTCTATATCGGTACGTGTGAGATACACCTTCCAAATTTTTGGGGCGCATCTTCCACCGCCGAGGATTGCAGGGTGCTTCAGTTTGCCTCCTGTTCCGAACTTCTCCTACTCCTCATCCTGCCTTTAGGGTACAAAAAATTGTAATCGGGGCCTTGTCTGGGTCTGTACGTGTGAGATACACCTTTTGATATCATATTTTCTATTCCGCTATTCAATCTACACCCTTTGGGGTAAAAAGAATTAAATTGCGGCATAGTCTGTATCGGTACGTGTGAGATACACCTTTCCAATTTTTTGGGCGCATCTTACACCGCCGAGGATTGCAGGGTGCTTCAGTTTGCCTCCTGTTCTGAACTCCTCCTGCTCCTCATCCTCATCCTGCCTTTAGGGTACAAAAAATTGTAATCGGGCCTAGTCTGTGTTTGTACGTGTGAGATACACTGTTTTATAAAATTTTTCTTATTCCACTATTCAATATACACCCTTTTGGAGTGTAAAAAATTAAATTACGGCAGAGTCTGTATCGGTACGTGGGAGATACACCTTTTAAATTTGTTTGGCGCATCTCCTTCCACCGCCGAGGATTGCAGGGTGCTTCAGTTTGCCTCCTGTTCCGAACTCCTCCTACTCCTCTTCCTCATCCTCCCTTTAGGGTACAAAAAATTGTAATCGAGGCCTAGTCTGTGTTTGTACTATGAGATACACCATTTTATACTTTTTTTTCTATTCTGCTATTTAATATACACCCTTTTGGAGTGTAAAAAAATTAAATTACGGCATAGTCTGTATCGGTACGTGTGAGATACACCTTTTAAATTTGTTTGGCGCATCTCCTTCCACCGCCGAGGATTGCAGGGCGCTTCAGTTTGCCTCCTGTTCCGAACTCCTCCTACTCCTCTACCTCATCCTCATCCTCCCTTTAGGGTACAAAAAATTGTAATCGGGGCCTAGTCTGTGTTTGTATGTGTGAGATACACCGTTTTAAAAAAAATTTTCTATTCCGCTATTCAATATACACCATTTTGGGGTGAAAAAAATTAAATTGCGGCATAGTTTGCATATTTGACTGTGAGATACACCCGTGCGATACTGTTGTTGTTTTGTTCCGCTATTAAATAAACACCTTTCTAGGGCAAGATCATAAATTACAGATATATGAGGAGACTGTCAAATAGGGGCCGTGGCCTGGGTCGTGGTGCTGCTGGTAGAGCTCCTGTTGCAAGGAGAGGACGTGGTCGATCTGTGCCAGCTACACGCACAAGTGAAACATTCCTCAAGTGTGAGTAGGCCACAGAACCTGCAGCAGTATTTGGTAGGGCATCATGCGCCTCTACAAGTGTTGAGGCCAGAACAAGTAGAGGCGATAGTAGATTGGTTTGCTGCTGACAGCGCCTCCAGTTCCTTCACATTGTCTCCCACCCAGTCTACTGCAGAAAGGTCAGAGTTAGCACCTGCAGCCGATGTCCAACCGTCTTTCACCTCACCCCCTTGCAAATCAGGCACGCAGTCTGAGCCCCAAGTCATGCAGCAGTCTCTTCTTCTTTTTGATGACTCTGTCAGCAGGGTTTCCCAGGGCCATCCACCTAGCCCTGCCCCAGAAGTGAAAGAGATTGAGTGCAGCGATGCCCAACCACTTATTTCTCAAGATGAGTACATGGAAGGACCATCGCAGCACGTCTCCGATGATGATGAAACGCAGGTGCCAACTGCTGTGGCACTCAGAATTGTGGAGACCGACAAGGAGGGCAGGGGTGAAGACTGGGTGGAAGATGATGTGGAGGACGATGAGGTCCTCGACCCCACATGGAATGAAGGTCATGCAGGTGACCTGAGTAGTTTGGAGGAAGAGGCGGTGGTCGCACAGAGCCACCAGCCCAGCAGAAGAGGGAGCAGGGTGCAGAAGCGGAGCGGCCGTGCCCTAGACACTACGCCTGCTACTGCCCAACGCAGCAAGGGGCCGAGCGCACCAAAGCCAGCTCAAAGGAGTTCTCTAGCGTGGAAGTTCTTCAGAAAATGTGCCGATGACAGGACAAGAGTGGTTTGCACCCTGTGCAATCAGAGCCTGAAGCGAGGCATAAACCTTCTCAACCTGAGCACAACCTGCATAATCAGGCATCTAAGTGCAAAGCACGAGCTACAGTGGAGTAGACACCTTCAAAAGCAAGAAAGGTCTCTGGCTCCTCCTGCTTCCTCTTCTGCTGCAGTCTCGGCCTCTTCATCCACCTCTGTAGTGATACTGGCACCTGCCACCCCGCAAACAGACGATCTGTCAGCAACACCACCACCTGGGTCACCAACCATCTCCACAATGTCCGTGGAAGCTTTCAGCTTTCCATCTCCCAAACACTTCAGAGGAAGAGGAAGTACCCCCCTACCCACCTGCGATCCCTGGCCCTGAATGCCAGCATTTCAAAATTCTTGGCCTTTGAAATGCTGTCATTCCGTCTGGTGGAGACGCACAGTTTTAAAAGCCTTATGTCGGTGGCTGTCCGACAGTACATCGTGCCCAGCCGCCACTACTTTTCCAGGCAAGCCATCCCTTCCCTGCACAACCAAGTGGAGGAAAAAATCAGGTGTGCACTGCGCAACGCCATCTGTGCCAAGATCCACCTAACTACTGATACGTGGACCAGTAAGCACGGTCAGGGGCGTTATATCTCCCTAACAGCACACTGGATAAATGCAGTGGCGGATGGGCCTGAGGTGGATAGCAATTTGGCGCATGTCCTTCCACCACCGAAGATTGCAGGGCGCTTCAGTTTGCCTCCTGTTCCTAACTCCTCCTACTGCGCTTCCTCATCCTCTATCGCCTCCTCATCCAGTCAGCGTAACACCTTCACCACCAACTTCAGCACAGCCAGGGGTAAACAACAGCAGGCAGTTTTAAAACTTGCCTGTTTGGGGGAAAAACCACACACAGCGCAGGAGTTGTGGAGGAGCATGGAACAGCAGACAAATGAGTGGTTGCTGCCAGCGAGCCTCAAGCCCGGCCTGGTGGTGTGCGATAACGGGCGAAATCTTATAGCAGCTCTGGGCCTAGCCGGTTTGACGCACATCCCTTGCCCTGCGCATGTGCTGAACTTGGTGGTGCAGAGGTTCCTTAAAAATTACCCCGATATGTCAGAGCTGCTGCACAATGTGCAGGCCGTCTGTGCGCACTTTCGGCATTCTCACCCTGCTGCTGCTCGCCTGTCAGCGCTGCAGCGAAACTTCGGCCTTCCCGCTCACTGCCTCATATGTGACGTGCCCACAAGGTGGAACTCCACCTTGCACATGCTGGAAAGACTGTGCGAGCAGCAGCAGGCCATAGTGGAGTTTCAGCTGCAGCACGCACGCGTGAGTCGCTCTGCGGAACAGCACCACTTCACCACCAATAACTGGGCCTCCATGCAAGACCTGTGTGCCTTGTTGCGCTGTTTTGAGTACTCCACCAACATGGCCAGTGCCAATGACGCCGTTGTCAGCTTAACTATCCCACTTCTATGCCTCCTTCAAAAAACGATTCGGGCAATGATGGAAGAGGATGTGGCACAGGATGAGGAGGAGGAGGTTGAAGAGGTAACATTTCCAAGGCTTTCAGGGCAGTTATTCGCAAGTGGCTCCGAGGGTGGGTTCCTGCACACACAAACGCCAGGTACACAATTGTCCAGCAGGGGCACAGTTCTGGAGGATGAGGAGGAGGAGATGGAGGAGGAGATGGAACCATGTTCACAGCAGGGTGGCACCCAGGCCAGCTCATGGCCATCACTGGTGCATGGCTGGGGGGATACAGAGGACACAGACGATACACCTACCACAGAGGACAGCCTTTCGTTGCCTCTGGGCAGCCTGGCACACATGAGCGATTACATGCTGCAGTGTCTCCACAACGACCGCCGAGTTGCCCACATTCTAACTCGTGCTGATTACTGGGTGGCCACGCGAGTACAAGCGCACGCTGGTAGAGCCGCTGCTGGTGGCATTTCCACCTGACAGCGGGGGAACAGTGGAAGGCCAAGGCAGAGGAGGAGGAAGAGGTTGCCAACGTTACAATGTGGGAAAATTGGCAGTCGTTGCGGAGACACTGCAGCATGTAATCGTTCATGTGTGCCAGGCTGCCCAGAGACAACGAAAAGCTGTCGTGGTGGAGTACTCGAAACAGCGTATCAAGGCACACAGATCTCGCATGGAGGTCCATTTATTGGTGGTGAAGTGGTGCTGTTCCGCAGAGCGACTCACGCGTGCGTGCTGCAGCTGAAACTCCACTATGGTCTGCTGCTGCTCGCACAGTCTGGCCAGCATGTGCAAGGTGGAGTTACACCTTGTGGGCACGTCACATATGAGGAGGTGAAGACCGGTTACGCTGCAGCGCTGACAGGCAAGCAGCAGCAGGGTGAGAACGCTGAAAGTGCGCACAGATGGCCCACACTTTCTGCAGCAGCTCTGACATATTGGGGTAATTTCTAATGAACGTCTGCACCACCAAATTCAGCACATGCGGCAGGCAAGGGATGTGTGTCAAACCGGCTAGGCCCAGAGCTGCTATGAGATTTCGCCCGTTATCGCACACCACCTGGCCGGGCTTGAGGCTCACTGGCAGGAACCACTCATCGGTCTGCTATTCAATGCTCCTCCACAACTCCTGCGCGGTGTGGGGTTTTTCCCCCAAACAGGCAAGTTTTAAAACTGCCTGCTGTCGATTATCCCTGGCTGTGCTGAAGTTGGTGGTGAAGGTGTTACGCTGACCAGATGAGGAGGCAGTAGAGGATGAGGAAGCGGAGTAGGAGGAGTTAGGAACAGGAGGCAAACCGAAGCTCCCTGCAATCCTCGGTGGTGGAAGGACATGCGCCAAACTGCTATCCATCTCAGGCCCAGCCGCCACTGCATTTACCCAGTGTGTTGTTAGGGAGATATAACATCCCTGACCGTGCTTACTGGTCCAGGTATCCATAGTTAGGTGGACCTTGCCACAGATGGTGTTGCGCAGTGCACACCTGATTTTGTCACCCACTTGGTTGTGCAGAAAAGGGATGACTTGCCTGGAAAAGTAGTGGCGGCTGGGCACGATGTACTGTGGGACAGCCACCGCCATAAGGCTTTTAAAACTCTGCGTCTCCACCAGACGGAATGACAGCATTTCAAAGGCCAGGAATTTTGAAATGCTGGCATTCACAGCCAGGGATTGTGGGTGGGTAGGGGGGTACTTCCTCTTCTGTTCCAGTGTTTGGGAGATAGAAAGCTGAACGCTTCCACGGGACATTGTGGAGATGGTTGTTGGTGACCCAGGTAGTGGTGTTGCTGGCAGATCCTCTGTTTGCGGGGTGGCAGGTGCCACTGTCACTACAGAGGTGGATGAAGAGGCCGAGACTGCAGCAGCATATTACATAGTTACATAGTTACATAGTAGGTGAGGTTAAATAAAGACAATAGTCCATCCAGTTCAACCTGTGTAGGTGTGTGTGGCTGTAATCATCTCACATAGCCCTTAAGGTCATGATCCTTGAGATGTAAGTCTAAGAGTCAGGGCCGGCCTTTGGGGTGTGCGAGCTGTGCGGCCGCACAGGGTGCCATGGGCAACAGGGGCGCCGTGCGGCCATCACAGCTCGCAGATGATCAGGCTGCACATCGGGAGGTAAGCAGCAACTGCGGCCTGGAGGTTCAGTGTGGGGGTCTCTGATGTAAGGGGGGCTCTGTGTGGGGGGGTCTCTGATGTAAGGGGAGCTCTGTGTGGGGGTCTCTGATGTAAGGGGGGCTCTGTGTGGGGGGGTCTCTGATGTAAGGGGGGCTCTGTGGGGGGAGTCTCTGATGTAAGGGGAGGGCTCTGGGGGGGGGTCCTCTAATGTAAGGGGGTATTTGATGTATGGGGGGCTCTGTGAGGTGTCTCTAATGTAAGGGGGGCTAAGTTATTAGTGATCATAAAAAAAGTCAAATAAAGTGCAAAAAAGTGCAAGAAAATGTGCGGGAGGGGGGTCACGCGCGCGGTGGGGGGGGGGGGCGCCACAAGATTAGCTCGCACAGGGCGCCTGAACACTTAAGGCCGGCCCTGCTA
Source organism: Pelophylax lessonae (assembly GCF_965119305.1). Taxonomy (NCBI): domain Eukaryota; kingdom Metazoa; phylum Chordata; class Amphibia; order Anura; family Ranidae; genus Pelophylax; species Pelophylax lessonae. Next base: position 464,054,539 of record NC_138770.1, on the reverse strand, counting down.
AGAGTCTTTTGAAAGCCACCATACTACCCGCAGAAACCACCTCTTGTGCTAGACAATTCCACAAACTTGTAGTCCTAACCGTAAAGAATCCTCCTCATTGCCTGAGGTTAAAACGCTTCTCCTCTAATCGCATTGTATGTCCTCGAGTCCTCATGCAATTCCTTTGAATGAACAGCTTTTTTTCTAATCTGAGATCCCCATTAAGATATTTATAAATTGCTATCATGTCCCCCCTCAGACGTCTCTTCTCCAGGTAGAATAAATCGAGCGATTGCAGCCGCTCTTCATAGTTAAGGTCCTCCAACCCCCTAATCAGTTTAGTTGCCCTTCTCTGGACTCTCTCCAGCTCCAACACATCCCTCCTGAGGACTGGTGACCAGAACTGGACAGAATACTCCAGATGCGGTCGGATCAGAGTTTTATAAAGTGGAAGGATTATAGTCTTATCTCTGGAATACATCCCTTTCTTTATGCATGCTAATAATCTGCTGGCTTTGGCAGCTGCCGCTTGACATTGCATGCTGTTGCCTAATCTATCATCAACCAAGACTCCCAGATCTTTCTCCATTTTTGATTGCCCCAAGGGTTCCCCTCCTAACGTGTATTGTGTTTTTATGTTTTTAGTCCCCAAGTGCAAAACCTTACACTTCTCCACGTTAAACCTCATTTGCCATGTCGTTGCCCACTCCGTTATTTTGTCCAGGTCATTCTGTAGGATATCTGCTTCATGCTGTGCAGTTATTGCCCTGGCCAATTTTGTGTCATCTGCAAAAACTGATAACGAACTACTGATCCCGTCCTCAATGCTGTTTATGAATAAATTGAGCAAGATTGGTCCCAGGACTGAGCCCTGGGGCGCCCCGCTTACTACCTCAGACCAGTCTGAGTATGCGCTGTTTATTACCACCCTTTGGACACGACCTTTTAGCCAGTTCCGTATCCAAGAGCAAACCCTGCTGTCGATACCTGCAGACCTTATTTTATAAATTTAGCACTTGTGGGGAACTGTATCAAATGCCTTAGCGAATTCCAAGTACACCACATCCCCTGGTCTGCCCCTATCTAGCTCACAGCTCACCTCCTCGTAGAATGCTAAGAGATTGGTTTGACAAGAATGCCCATTTGTAAACCCGTGCTGATTACTGCTGATGATGTTGTCTTTAGCAAACTCTACGATATAGTCCCTTATCATCCCCTCCAGAAGTTTACATATTATTGATGTCAAACTGACAGGCCTATAATTTCCCGGGATATGCCTCTGGCCCTTTTTGAATATCGGAATCACGTTAGCCTTCCTCCAATCCCCTGGTACATCTCCTGTCCTAATACTGTCAGCAACGGTTGCTTTTTCAGTGTCCTCTGTAACCATCCTCCCATCATCGTTAATTATGTGTGCAGTGTGCAATATGCTCTGCCTTAGTTTTTTTGCTGTTGATACATTTAAAGAATTTCTTTGGGTTTTTTTTACTATCCTCAGCTATTTGTCTCTCAAAGTTGATTTTAGCCATCCTGATTTCTTGTTTGCTTTTCTTATTTGCCTCCTTGTATTGCTCGAAAGCCGATACTGTGCCCTCTGATTTATATTTCCTGAAGGCCAATTTTTTTCCCCTAATAAGTTTTTTAACGCTACGGTTTAGCCAGCCAGGTTTGGCTTTGTTTCTTCTAAATGTATTTCCCATAGGAATGCACTGCAGGATGCATTTGCTTAATATGTTCCTAAAGCATTCCCATTTTTCCTCTGTGGTCAATGATCCCAGGGTTTGGTCCCAGTTTACCCTTTCCATCAATGAGTACAATTTTGGAAAGTTTGCCCTTCTGAAATTTAGGGTTCTTATGTTCCCCACTTGCCTTGTTATATTGTTATTTATACTAAATGTGATCATCCTGTGATCGCTAGAGCCCAGGTTGTCCTGGACTCCTACCTCCGAGATTAGGTCAGGGTCATTAGTGATCAATAGATCCAGGACTGCATTTTCTCTGGTAGGGGAATCCACCAACTGTGACATGTAGTTGTCCTGTAAGGTTTCTGTGAATAGACGGGCCTTCTGTGAGTGTGTAATCCCTTCATCCCAGTCAATGTCGGGATAATTGAAGTCCCCCAATATGATGACTGATCCCAATCTTGCCACTTTACCCATTAGTGCTAAAAATTCCAGCTCTACCTCCTCCCCTTGGTTAGGTGGCCTATAGCAAACCCCCACAACTACTTTTCCCTTTTCTCCTTCCCTATGGAGTTCAACCCACACAGATTCTAAATCCATGCTCATCCCATCCGTAATGCCACTCCTTTCTATCACCTTCATATTGTTCTTGACATAGAGACATACCCCTCCCCCTCTTTTTCCTACCCTGTCCTTCCGGTACACCGAATACCCTTGGATATTGGCCAGCCAGTCATGTGAGGGGTCGAACCAAGTCTCTGTTATTCCCACAAGGTCTATGTCATCCTCATGTACTAACATTTCCAATTCATCCATTTTATTAGCTAGGCTCCTGGCATTAGCATATACCCCTCTTAGTTTTACAGAAGTTAAACGTGATTGGCGGTTATGTTTATTCCTGTTTGGTCTGAGGTTCTCCCGCACAGACCTGACAATTGATGTTGTGGACCTACTGTCGCTGCTGACCCTACAACTGCCTTCAGTTCTTTGCTCCCTCCTGACTGATTCTACTTCTGAGCCCTCCCCCCGTCTCCTAGTTTAAAAGCCCCTCCAACTTGGTGGCCATCTTTCTCCCCAAAAGAGCTGTACCATCCCCATTAAGGTGCAGCCCATCCTTACTAAAGAGCCGGTAACTGACTGAGAAGTCAGCCCAGTTCTCCAGGAACTCAAACCCCTCCTTCCTACACCAGTTCCTCAGCCACTTGTTAAGTTACCTAATCTCCTTCAGCCTCTCTTGTGTGGCTCGAGGTACAGGCAGTATTTCAGAGAAAACCACCTCGGAGGTCCTTTTCCTCAATCTATTACCGAAGTCCCTGAAATCGTTCTTTAGGATCCTCCACCTACCTTTTACTTTGTCATTAGTGCCCACATGCACCATGACCGCTGGGTCATCCCCAGCCCCAGCAGCAGAAGAGGAAGCAGGAGGAGCCAGAGACCTTTCTTGGTTTTTGAGGTGTCTACTCTACTGCAGCTCGTGCTTTGCACTTAGATGCCTGGTCATGCAGGTTGTACTCAGGTTGAGAAGGTTTATGCCTTGCTTTAGGCTCTGATTGCACAGCGTGCAAAACACTCGTGTCCTGTCATCATCACATTGTCTAAAGAACTGGCACGCTAGGGAACTCCTTTGAGCTGGCTTTGGTGTGCTCGGTCCCTTGCTGCATTGGGCAGTAGCAGGCGTAGTGTCTAGGGCACGGCTGCTCCGCATTTGCACCCTGCTCCCTCTTCTGCTGTGCTGGTGGCTCTGTGCGACCACCGCCTCTTCCTCCAAACCACTCGGGTCACCTGCATGACCTTCATTCCATGTGGGGTCGAGGACCTCATCGTCCTCCACATCATCTTCCATCCAGTCTTCACCACTGCCCTCCTTGTAGGTCTCCACAATTCGGAATTCCGCAGCAGTTGGCACCTGTGTTTCGTCATCATCCAAGACGTGCTGTGATGGTCCTCCCATGTACTCATCTTGAGACATAAGTGGTTGGGCATCGGTGCACTCAATCTCTTCCACTTCTGGGGCAGGGCTAGGTGGATGGCCCTGGTAAACCATGCCCAATCTACTATCGCCTGTACTTGTTCTGGCCTCAACATTTCTAGAGGCGCATTAGGCCCTGCCAAATACTGCTGCAGGTTTTGTCGTCTACTCACACCTGAGGAAGGTGTTTCACTTGTGCGTGTAGCTGGCACAGATCGACCACCTCCTCTCCTTGCAACAGGAGCTCCACCAGCAGCACCACGACCCAGGCCACGTCCCTTTTTTTACCTTCTCCTCATATTTCTCTAATTTAGGATCTTCCCCTAAATGAGTGTTTATTGAATAGCGGATTAGAACAACAGTATCCAACAGGTGTATCTCACAGTAACATATGCAGACTAGGCCGCAATTTAATTTTTTTCCCTAAATGGGTTTTTATTGAAAAGCAGAATAGAACAACAGTATCCAACGGGTGTATCTCACAGTAACATATGCAGACTAGGCTGCAATTTAATTTTTTTTCCCCAAAATGGGTTTTTATTGAAAAGCGGAATACAACAACAGTATCCAACGGGTGTATCTCACAGTAACATATGTAGACTAGGCTGCAATTTAATTTTTTTTTCCATAAATGGGTTTTTATTGAAAAGCGGAAAAGAAAGACAAGATCCAATGGGTGTATCTCACAGTACCGTATGAATGAAAATGTTTTATTTTTCCCTTTAATTGGTGCTTTTTGAATAGCAGATTAGAACTGCAGTGTCTAAATGCTGTATGACAGTGTCACAGTAAAGTATGAATGAAAAACTGAAAAATAATTGTCCCCTTAAATCGGTGCTTTTTGAATAGCAGATTAGAGATGTCCCGAACTATTCGCCGGTGAACTTGTTTGCGTTCGCCGCGGCAGGCGAACATATGCGATGTTCGGTCTGCCCCCTATACGTCATCATTGAGCAAACTTTGACCCTGTACCTCACAGTCAGCAGACACATTCCAGCCAATCAGCATACCCTCCCTCCCAGACCCTCCCACCTCCTATAAAAAAGCAAGGACAGCATCCATCTTAGATTCATTCTGAAGCTGCAGTGTTAGTTAGAGCAGGGAGAGTGCTGCTGCTGCTGCTGAATTAATAGCTAGGCCAATGTTCTGTGTCCACTCCAGTCCTCAAAGACCCATCTGCTGTAAGGACATTGTCCTAAAAGCACCCCAAAAAGACCTTTTTAGGGCTGGTACATCAGTCTGCTTTTTGTTTTCTTTATATATATATATAATAGATATTGAAGTTACCTGCCCGTGTGTGAGGCCACAGGCCCACAGACTGTACTGTGTGCACACCACTCATATCGGGTGGCACGTACCTTGCACGGCGCAAGCGCAGTGCCCCAAATTGGAAGTAAGAGAACCGACCAACCATCTTTTTCCATCTCCCGGTTCCTAAAATCTATTCCATACACCGGCCCCTGATAGGGGACGTTACAGGGATTAAACTGATAAGAATAGTACTACTTAACACACCACTCATATAGGGTGGCACAGTACATTGCACGGCGCACGCGCAGTGCCCCAAATTGGGAGTAAGAGGACCGACCAACCATCTTTTCCAATCTCCCGGTTCCTAAAATCTATTCTATACACCAGCCCCTGATAGGGGACAAAACAGAGATTAAACTGGTAAGAACAGATTTTTTTAACTTAAAAAAAAGAGGACAGCCTCTGCGGAACTGTTTATTTTTTGGCCGCGTTACTGAATGCTCATGCACAATGGCTGTAGGCTCATGCGTCCTTTTGCGGAGGTGACAAACCTGGTCAGTCAAACCCAAGGCAACATCATCGACCTCATCCCATATGCGTTTTTTCTGGAGCGTGCCCTGCGAAGAGTGCTTGATTAGGCTGTAGATGAGCATGAAGAGGAAGAGTTGTGGTCACCATCACCACCAGAAGCAGCCTTGTCATCGTTGATTGCTGGACCTGTGGCAACGCAGAGAGAGGAGTCTGAAGAAGAGGAGTCAGAGGAGGAAGGTGGCTTTGAGGAGGTTGAAGACCAACCACAGCAGGCATCCCAGGGGGCTTGTTGTCACCTTTCAGGGACCCTTGGTGTTGTACGTGGCTGGGTGGAGGAATAGACCTTCAATGACGTCAGTGAGGACAAGGAACAGGACATAGCTAGCTTGGTATCCAACCTTGTGCAAATGGGGAGTTTGCGGTTGTGCAAATGGACTGTTTGCGGTTGTTTGCGGTGCATTAAACGGGGAGTTTGGTCTGTCAGAGTTTGGTCTGTCACTGAGAAGCAGGCTTAACCCTTACACTACCCGATCGATACAACATCATACCTGATCGTATACACACACTGGATGTTTTAAAGCATGTTATTCCAAACAATTTAGGAATGCTAGGTGATTTATGCCCTTTATGGATTAAAACCCGACTCTGCGTCAACTACGTCATTTTCCATGGGAGTTTTGCCATGGATCCCCCTCCGGCATGCCATAGTCCAGGTGTTAGTCCCCTTGAAACCGTTTTTCCATCACTATTGTGGCCAGAAAAAGTCCCTGTGGGTTTTAAAATTCACCTGCCTATTGAAGTCTATGGTGGTTCGCCCGTTCGCGAACATTTGCGGAAATTCACGTTCGCCGTTCGCGAACGGAAAATTTTATGTTCGCGACATCTCTATAACAGATTGGAACTGCAGAGTATAAACACTGTATGACAGTGTCACAGTAAAGTATGAATGAAAAACTGAAAAATAATTGTCCCCTTAAATTGGTGCTTTTTGAATAGCAGATTAGAACTGCAGTGTCTAAACGCTGTATGACAGTGTCACAGTAAAGTATGAATGAAAAACTGAAAAATAATTGTCCCCTTAAATTGGTGCTTGTTGAATAGCAGATTGGAACTGCAGTGGTGTCTAAACGCTGTAAGTCACAGTAAAATATGAAGGAAAAAACGTTTTTGTTTTTTTTTAAATCCAGATTAAGCAGACACATATGCACTGAGCTTGCATTACATGGCCGCTACACGCCGCACGCTGCCCACCTAACAGACTGATAAAAGTTTTTTTTTTTCTTCCTCCTCCTCACTGGGCTCAGGTCAGGGCAAAAAGATTGTGCACTGCACCCCCCACACAATAAAATCAATGTAGATCGCTGTCTGATTAAAGAAGATTCTTCCTATTATTTCCCTGAAAGCAATCTCCAGCCTGCCCCTACACTAATCTCCTATCTCTCCCTCAGCAGCATCAGGAACCTCTCCCTACAGTAGTTAGAGCAGAGTGACGTGCGGTGATACGTGACTCCAGCTTATATAGAGGCTGGGTCACATGCTGCACTGGCCAATCACAGCCATGCCATTAGTGATGGCTTCAAAGGGCACATTAGTTAAACGCTTGCGGATTGGCTGCCTTGCAGCTGTTGAAACCGGGCCACAACATGAAATAAATTACCGAACAACGGACTGTATCCCGAACATACAGTGAAATGTTCGGGTCCTGTCTGGGTACCGAACACCCAAAAGTCCGGTACGATCCCGAACAGTACAGTCCGGGTTCGCTCAACCCTATCTATGATGTCATCATGGAGGAGTGGAAGAGGACTCCAGTGGCAACCTGTGAAGCTCTGTTTAACTCCATGCCCAAGAGAGTGCTGGAAATAAATGGTGGCCACACAAAATATTTACACTTTGGGCCCAATTTGGACATTTTAACTTGGGGGTGTACTCATTTTTGTTGCCAGCGGTTTAGACATTAATGGCTGTGTGTTAAGTTATTTTGAGGGGACAGCAGTGCTTTCACATGAAAATATATAATAAAATATTTACAAAAATGTGAGGGGTATACTAAATTTTATGAGATAATGTGTGTATATATATATATATATATATATATATATACTGTAGTTTATTAGAAAAAAGGTATAAAATATTAATGCTTGACTCTCATTTATTAACCTAGATTGATTATGTAGCCCTTTGAAGATACCTGTTCTTTGATAAAGCAGACTTTGCTCTAAGAAATGCATTAGAAGATAATGTCAAGTCACAACATAGTTACATAGTTAAATGGGTAGGCAGACTGAAAAGACACCATCCATCTAGTCAAACCAATTAAAAAAATAAATAAATAAATAGAAAACCTCTCTCTCTCTCTCTCTCTCTCTCTCTCTCTCTCTCTCTCTCGATTATATATATATATATACATATATATATATATATATATATATACAGTGGGTACGGAAAGTATTCAGACCCCCTTATATTTTTCACTCTTTGTTATATTGCAGCCATTTGCTAAAATAATTTAAGTTCATTCTTCTTCCTCATGAATGTACACATAGCACCCCATATTGACGGAAAAACACAGAATTGTTGACATTGTTGCAGATTTATTAAAAAAGAAAAACTGAAATATCACATGGTCCTAAGTATTCAGACCCTTTGCTGTGACACTCATATATTTAACTCAGGTGCTTTCCATTTCTTCTGATCATCCTTGAGATGGTTCTACACCTTCATTTGAGTCCAGCTGTGTTTGATTATACTGATTGGACTTGATTAGGAAAGCCACACACCTGTCTATATAAGACCTTCCAGATCACAATGCATGTCAGAGCAAATGAGAATCATGAGGTCAAAGGAACTGCCTGAAGAGCTCAGAGACAGAATTGTGGCAAGGCACAGATCTGGCCAAGGTTACAAAAAGATTTCTGCTGCACTTAAGGTTCCTAAGAGCACAGTGGCCTCCATAATCCTCAAATGGAAGACGTTTGGGATGACCAGAACCCTTCCTAGAGCTGGTCGTCCGGTCAAACTGAGCTATCGGGGGAGAAGAGCCTTGGTGAGAGAGGTAAAGAAGAACCCAAAGATCACTGTGGCTGAGCTCCAGAGATGCAGTCAGGAGATGGGAGAAAGTTGTAGAAAGTCAACCATCACTGCAGCCCTCCACCAGTCGGGGCTTTATGGCAGAGTGGCCCGACGGAAGCCTCTCCTCAGTGTAAGACACATGAAAGCCCGCATGGAGTTTGCTAAAAAACACCTGAAGGACTTCAAGATGGTGAGAAATAAGATTCTCTGGTCTGATGAGACCAAAATAGAACTTTTTGGCCTTAATTCTAAGCGGTATGTGTGGAGAAAACCAGGCACTGCTCATCACCTGTCCAATACAGTCCCAACAGTGAAGCATGGTGGTGGCAGCATCATGCTGTGGGGGTGTTTTTAAGCTGGTTTTTCAGCTGGTTGCAATCGAGGGAAAGATGAATGCGGCCAAGTACAGGGATATCCTGGACAAAAACCTTCTCCAGAGTGCTCTGGACCTCAGACTGGGCCGAAGGTTTACCTTCCAACAAGACAATGACCCTAAGCACACAGCTAAAATAACGAAGGAGTGGCTTCACAACAACTCCGTGACTGTTCTTGAACGGCCCAGCCAGAGCCCTGACTTAAACCCAATTGAGCATCTCTGGAGAGACCTAAAAATGGCTGTCCACCAACGTTTACCATCCAACCTGACAGAACTGGAGAGGATCTGCAAGGAGGAATGGCAGAGGATCCCCAAATCCAGGTGTGAAAGACTTGTTGCATCTTTCCCAAAAAGACTCCTGGCTGTATTAGATCAAAAGGGGGCTTCTACTAAATACTAAGCAAAGGGTCTGAATACTTAGGACCATGTGATATTTCAGTTTTTCTTTTTTAATAAATCTGCAACAATGTCAACAATTCTGTGTTTTTCTGTCAGTATGGGGTGCTATGTGTACATTCATGAGGAAGAAGAATGAACCTAAATGATTTTAGCAAATGGCTGCAATATAACAAAGAGTGAAAAATTTAAGGGGGTCTGAATACTTTCCGTACCCACTGTATATATATATATATATATAGATATATACACACAGTGCCTTGCAAAAGTATTCGGCCCCCTTGAACTTTGCGACCTTTTGCCACATTTCAGGCTTCAAACATAAAGATATAAAACTGTAATTTTTTGTGAAGAATCAACAACAAGTGGGACACAATCATGAAGTGGAACAAAATTTATTGGATATTTCAAACTTTGTTAACAAATAAAAAATTGGGCATGCAAAATTATTCAGCCCCTTTACTTTCAGTGCAGCAAACTCTCTCCAGAAGTTCAGTGAGGATCTCTGAATGATCCAATGTTGACCTAAATTACTAATGATAAATAGAATCCACCTGTGTGTAATCAAGTCTATCACCTGCACTGTGATAGTCTCAGAGGTCCGTTTAAAGCGCAGAGAGCATCATGAAGAACAAGAAACACACCAGGCAGGTCCGAGATACTGTTGTGAAGAAGTTTAAATCCGGATTTGGATACAAAAAGATTTCCCAAGCTTTAAAAATCCCAAGGAGCACTGTGCAAGCGATAATATTGAAATGGAAGGAGTATCAGACCAGTGCAAATCTATGAAGACCTGGCCGTCCCTCTAAACTTTCAGCTCATACAAGGAGAAGACTGATCAGAGATGCAGCCAAGAGGCCCATGATCACTCTGGATTAACTGCAGAGATCTACAGCTGAGGTGGGAGACTCTGTCCATAGGACAACAATCAGTCGTATACTGCACAAATCTGGCCTTTATGGAAGAGTGGCAAGAAGAAAGCCATTTCTTAAAGATATCCATAAAAAGTGTTGTTTAAAGTTTGCCACAAGCCACCTGGGAGACACACCAAACATGTGGAAGAAGGTGCTCTGGTCAGATGAAACCAAAATTGAACTTTTTGGCAACAATGCAAAACGTTATGTTTGGAGCAAAAGCAACACAGCTCATCACCCTGAACACACCATCCCCACTGTCAAACATGGTGGTGGCAGCATCATGGTTTGGGCCTGCTTTTCTTCAGCAGGGCCAGGGAAGATGGTTAAAATTGATGGGAAGATGGATGGAGCCAAATACAGGACCATTCTGGAAGAAAACCTGATGGAGCCTGCAAAAGACCTGAGACTGGGATGGAGATTTGTCTTCCAACAAGACAATGATCCAAAACATAAATCAAAATCTACAATGGAATGGTTCACAAATAAACATATCCAGGTGTTAGAATGGCCAAGTCAAAGTCCAGACCTAAATCCAATCGAGAATCTGTGGAAAGAACTGAAAACTGCTGTTCACAAACGCTCTCCATCCAACCTCACTGAGCTCGGAGCTGTTTTGCAAAGAGGAATGGGCAAAAATGTCAGTCTCTCGATGTGCAAAACTGATAGAGACATACCCCAAGCGACTTACAGCTGTAAATCACAGCAAAAGGTGGCGCTGCAAAGTATTAACTTAAGGGGGATGAATAATTTTGCACGCCCAATTTTTCAGTTTTTTATTTGTTAAAAAAGTTTGAAATATCCAATAAATTTCGTTCCACTTCATGATTGTGTCCCACTTGTTGTTGATTCTTCACAAAAAATATACATATATATATATAGTGATATTCGCATCAAGTGTAGAGTGTTTAAAGGACACCGCCACTCGCTTTTTTTTTTTTTCTTTTAAGGGCTTTCCTCGCCCATGTTTATTAAAGGAAAGTTCATCAAGCAAAAAAATAACATAGGGGTTTCAGAATTTCAATTCCTCAGCACAAACGATCATTCAGCCTTCCTGGCTTGAACTTGCAGCCCTCCTGGCTTGTACTTGCAGTGCTGCTGCTCTGGCCTAAAACTCCAGGCCCTTGTCTGTCTCCCACAGACTTCACTCACCCAACAGGGAGCACACAGATAGCAGCCTCATGCTGCACTGACTCCTGGTCAGACCTCCAGTCTGCCGTGGTGGAGCCATCTCCAACTGGGAGCCCTGAGTGCTAAACCTTGGAATAATATGAACCCAGCCCACAGGTGTGCAATCAGCAGGCCTGTCTTAACCAAAACCAGGCATAGATTGCTAACACACACAGTGACCCAGGTCGCCTTCCTATAATATTTATATATACAATCCTATACCCACAGATGATCCAGAGGAAGGCAAATATAAAGCATGGATGTGCATACTTCAAAAGTATTTTTTTATTGGAGTTTGTTAAAGGCCTCCCATTGTTAATAAGGAGGTGGAGACTCAGCTCCATGTACATATAGAAAGGACTGCAGGAGCTGGGACAGTCAATATAATGGGGGATTCTATCTACTCTGAAATTTACTTGGATAATATTACTACTGAAACGGTAAAAAGGGAGACATGTATAAACCTATTACAAGACTATTTTTTTGTACAGTTTATAAAATCCCAAACCAGAAGTTATGCTCTGCTGGACCTGGTAATCTCAAATCATTTAGTAATTATTACTAATGTTCATATAATAACAACTTGGGTAGCAATGATGATAGCATGATTTCATTTAATGTAAGCTATATACAATGAGCATGTACTGGAAAAAAAAAATAATTTTAAGAGAGCAAATTTCCCAAAGCCAAAGGCTGCTCTCCAAAGTTTGGACTGGGGGGAAAAAATGTTGTCATTGAAGAAAAGAGAACAAAGCAGGGGATGTTTCAAACTGGTTTTATGCAAACATCCTGCAAAATATATTCACCGCCGCTCTTCCCCGATCGTCGGGGATCGAGTGTGGAGATCCGCCCACTTGTGTAAACAAAGCGGGCGGATCTCCTAAGTGACAGGCAGGGACAGATTGCAGGATTCAGCATAGCTGAACCTGCGATCTGTGCCTGTGTCACACAGTCCCCTCCCCCCACACACGTCAGTAAGCACCAGGCATACATTAACCCGTTGATAACCAATAAAAGTTAACCCCTTCCCTGCCAGTGTCATTTTTACAGTAACAGTGCGTATTTATAGCACTGATTACTGTAGTAATGTCACTGGTACCCCCAAAAGTGTCAAAAATGTCAGTCAAGGGTCCGATCTGTCCGCCGCAATGTCGCAGTCCCGCAAAAAAAAAAAATCGCAGATCGCCGCCATTACTAGTTAAAAAAAAAACAATAAAAATTTCCCGTAGTTAGTAGCTGTGATAACTTTTGCTCAAACCAATCAAAATACGCTTATTGCGATTTTTTTTTTTTACCAAAAATATGTAGCAGAAAACAAATTGGCCTAAAATGTTAAAAAAATTAGATTTTTACATTTTTTGGGGGGGGAATTTCATATAAAAAAATGTGAAAAATATTGTTATTTTTTCAAAATTGTCGCTCTTTTTTTGTTTATAGCGCAAAAAGTAAAAATCGCACAGGTGATCAAATACCACCAAAAGAAAGCTCTATTTGTGGGGAAAAAAATTTGGGTACAATTGTCCGCTAAAATCATGCAGTGCCGAATCGCAAAATATGGCCTGGTCAGGAATGGGGTAAAATCTTCTGGTCTTAAAGCTGTTAAAAATACGCTCATTGAGAATTTTTTTGTCAGACATGTAGCTAAATACATTTTGGCCTAAATATATGACAAAAATTTAATATATTGGATATTTTTTAACTGTCAAAGTAGAAAAATATTGTTCTTTTTTCAAAATTGTCGCATTTTTTTATTAATATCGCAAAAAATGAAAAGCGCAGAGGTGATCAAATACCACCAAAAGAAAGCTCTGTTTGTGGGAAATAAAAGGACGTAAATTTTGTTTGGGTATGGCGTTGTATGACCGCGCAATTGTCAGTTAAATTCGCACAGTGCCAAGTTGCAAAAAGTGGCCTTTACGTAAAGGAGGAAAATCCTCCGGTGGTAAAGTGGTTAAAAATGATATAGAGTTTGGGATTAAAAGTACTATTTCAGTGTTTGCAGAAGACACCAAGCTGCTTAACATCCTTAAATGATGTCTCCAATTTACAAGCCAACCTCAATGCTCTGTTAAATTGGGCAACTAAGTGGCAAATGAGGTTTAATATTGAGAATGTAAAGTTATGTGCTTATGAGCTAAAAACATGCATGCATCATACATTCTAGGAGGAGTACAACTGAGGGAGGTAATGGTAGAGAAGGACCTGGGTGTTCTGGTAGATCATAGACCTAATAATAGCATGCAGTGCCAATACTTGTTTTAAATAGGTAAAGTCTTTCAGAGAGAGAGAGAGAGGCATTGTTTTGCTCATTTACAAATGATTTGTAAGACCCTAATTGGAATATGCAGTTCAGTTTTGGACACCAGTTCACAAAAAGGAAATTGGGGAACTGCAGAAAGTGCAGAGAAAGGCAATCAAACTGATAAGAAGCATACAGGAACTCAGCAATGAGGAAAAATTACCCGAATTGAATGTTCTCTCTCTTGAGAAGAAGAGATTAAGGGGGATATGAACACCATGTATAAATACATAGGTGGTCCTTATAGTAAACTTGATATAGAGTTATTCACGTTCAGGTTATTACAGGGAAAGGAGACACACTTTACATCTGGAGGGAAAAAATGTAACCTCCAAATACAAAATGCTTCTTCACAGTAATGGGCCATACACACTATAAGATTTTCTGAAGACTTTTTCCTTTAGATTTACCAAAACCATATAATATGAGGTCAAATCTAAACACTTTCAATTTGTATGCAATCTGGCAGGCCCGTGCACTACATAGAAAAGGTAAGTCTGTAGGAAAATGTCTTATAGTGTGTATGGCCCTTAAGAACTGTGAAAATGTGGCAAATAACTTGTTCTGCCCAGCTCAGCAGATTAAAAGAGATGCTTTCTTAAATGCACAAAATATAACTGGATTTTAACATTTATAGGTGATAACACCATGGATTTTTGATCCAGGGAATATCCAATTTTCTCATGGGGGATTGAGAAGGAATTATTTTTTCCCTGCTGGAGCAAAGTGGACCATGCTTTTGTTTTTTTTGTTTTTTTGTTGTTTTTTCCCTTCCTAATGTATTGTATGTGCTTTGCTGTGGTCTGTGGGGCAACAGGACATGATGTTTGGCAGGAGTGGCATTGTGACATCACTACAAGCCTCCACTGAGGAAGATGTGAGGGTGATGTCTCCCACCCACCTCTCTCTGTCCAGCCTCTCACTTTCCATAATGATGGCAGCTTCTTCTACACTCTCAGATTTTGGAGTACCTTTCTGTGGGGACAGTTGTGGGAAGTCAGAGAAGCCTCCCAGATCATCTAGAAAAAAATATGAGGGTCAGGTATTGGGGGAAACAAGTGCATAGCAGTGGAAATGGGAAATTGAAGGGGGGGGGGGGGGGGGGAGAGAAACAAGAAGGTATAGAGAAGTGGTTGGGCACTTCTGTATGATGATCCTTCACTTATTTTTTCTCCATCAGACCCTAATTTGTAGGAAGGTGGTAGTGCTGCATGATGTCTGTAAACCTAATATATGTAAGTATATGTAACTATATGTAAGTAACAATACCTTGGGAGATTTTGCAATATTAAAAAAGTTTACCGAATACTGATGCTTGACATGTATTCCTTCCTAACATACATTGATTTTTGTTTTGGCCTTTGATGCAGTAGACTTTGCTCAAAAAAATATATTAGAATATAGGTCAATTCAACACATGCTTAAAAGTGGAATTTCAGTCCTGAACTCAACCTGATAGAACACCTTTGGGATGAATTAGAGCGCAGACTGCGAGCCAGTCCTTTTTTGTAAATATTTTATTATATCTTTTCATGTGACAACACTGAAGAAAAGACACTTTGCTACAGTGTAAAGTAGTGAGTGTACAGCTTGTATAACAGTGTAAATTTGCTGTCCCCTCAAAATAACTTAAGGTACAGCCATTAGTGTCTAAAGTGCTGACAACAAAAGTGAGTACACCCCTAAGTTATAATGTCCAAATTGGGCCCATTTTGCCATTTTTCCCTCTCCCTGTGTCATGTGACTCATTAGTGTTACAAGGTCTCAGGTGTGAATGGGGAGCAGGTGTGGAAAATTTGGTGTTATCGCTCTTACTCTCTCATACTGGTCACTGGAAGTTCAACATGGCACCTCATGACAAAGAACTCTCTGTGGATCTGAAAAAAATATATGTTGCTCTACACAAAGATGGCTTAGGCTATAAGAAGATTGCCAAGTCCCTGAAACTGAGCTGCAGCACGATGGCCAAGACCATACAGAGGTTAACAGGAGAGGTTCCACTCAGAACAGGCCTTGCCATGGTCGACCAAAGAAGTTGAGTGCAAGTGCTCAGCATCATATCCAGATGTTGACTTTGGGAAATAGACGTTTGAGTGCTGCCAGCATTGCTGCAGGGGTTGAAGGGGGGGTCAGCTTGTCAGTGCTCAGACCATACTCCGCACACTGCATCAGATTGGTCTGCATGGCTGTCATCTCAGAAGAAAGCCTCTTCTAAATATGATGCACAAAAAAACCCCACAAACAGTTTTCTGAAGACAAGCAGATTAATGACATGGATTACTGGAAACCATGCCCTGTTATCTGATGAGACCAAGATAAACTTATTTGGTTCAGGTGGTGTCAAGTGTGTGTGGCGACAACCAGGTGAGGAGAACAAAGACAAGTGTGTGTTGCCTACAGTCAAGCACGGTGGTGGGATTGTCATGGTCAGGGGCGGACTGGGCCGGAGGGAAGGGGGGCAATTCCCCTTCCCCCCCAGGCCGGTCTGATCCCCCCAGAAAAGGCAACCGCAGCATCAGCTCAGTTTCTTTAGTAAGTTTCACTTACATGGTGACTGGCCGGCGCCGGCCCCCGAGACCCATTTGTTCCTCCGCCCGGCCCTATATTCTGAGCTAGACTGGTTGCTAGAATCGCCAGCCGCTTGGCGTCTAGCAACCAGTGACGTCATGGTCCCTAGGAGCAAAACGAGGCCGAGAAGGGACCCAGCATGCAGAGCGGAGAAGGATCTTCTTAGTCCTCCTCCGCACCTATTACTGGCTCCACCCACTTCCTCCCTCCATCTTCCACTTCGCAGGCCACTGCAGAAGAGAAGGGGAACTGGCAAAATGTTTGCCTGCAGGAATCCAGGACTGAAACAGCAGATCCAACATCAAAAGCACTTCTCCAGTATGGCAGGTACAAGGTATGGGCAGAAGGGTCACCCGTTCTGGGCGAGAGGGGGCTCTGTGTTGATGCAGGGGCGCACTTGGAGCTGCAGCAGCTCTTCTATACTAGCCACAAACAAATGCAGGGAAGTAAAGCAATAAATTGCCTCACATGATAACGGAGCTCCCTGCACATTAGGCTCAGCCTTCCTTACTGCCAGGCTGACACAGATATCTCGATCTCCTATGTTACAGGAAGACGGAGGAGCTCTGCTATCTTAAGCTATCCCTGCACTGCTTCTTCAACTTATCTCCAGTTGCTGAGTTATACTGTGCACTGGCAATAAATAAGGCTGAGCCTGGGTGTGCAGTAAAGGTTCTGTTATCAGATGAGGAAGTTAACCCTTTACTTTCCTGCATTTGTTTGGTTGGCTTCTGTTAATGCAAGCTGGAAGAGAAGGATCACCTCCTACAACCAGGGCTGGTGCTCCATGCTTTTGTTGATAGTAAGCACCTACCATTTAATAATTTGGCTTTTACTTAGAACCTTATTCTTACAATACTTTTTAAGTGCTAAGGACTTTGTCTGTTTGGTGATCTTTTGAATGGCCTTCTTATGTGGACTTGACTGATGGACTAAAGTAGTCCATACACTATGAAGACTTTCAATGAAAAGAGAGAAGGTCCTCTCCTAAACATTCCAGTCCTCACCTAGACATCATGACATTTTTCAATAATAAAGACCAAATGGGATATTTTTCTTGAAAGGGCTCATTCACATGTGTGGAAGTGACTGTTACTCCTCTGAAAAGTGAACCATGCTTCAATTGCTTTTCAGAGCTGTTCAACCCGATAGTTACGTACTACCATGTAACAGTCACATGCAGGGCGGTTGCAGGTTGGCCGCATTAAACTACATTATTTGCATTCAGTGGCAGCACTGCCCACCAAAAGGAACCTGTTTATACATGAATTCAGGATTTTGTTTCTGTGGGAACATACACTTAGTTCCCACACTGATACCTCACAGATCCCTTATATTAGTGAGGTGATCTATATACAGAATCTCTGTATACATAACATTTTATAAGATTGACTGCAGTGTCACTCCTGTCAACAGGGTTTTGTTTTTTTTTGTCTGCAGCAGGGTTGGTACACAATACCACCACCTCCAGCACTGCCACTGTTCTCACTGCAGTAATTTATTCTAAAAGAAGAATCAGATTTCCTCTGCCGGTTTCTGTGTTTGCAAGTGACAGTGTGCCTCCTATACAGAGGACTGGGTAAGTATCTGGGGGTGGAGAGGGCGGAAGGGCTATGTATGTGGGGGTTTTAAGAAAGAGCTTTATAGTATGGGGAGGGGGGTTTGAGGGGTTGAGTGAACAGCTTATTACTGGGGGATAGGGGGGTAGAGCTTTGTGGTGGTGTTCACCACTGACATTTTTTCATTCCGGTCACTCCACCGAGTACCGGGATACATTTTTTAATTTCAGTGACACCGCTAATGCCGACGTTTTTTTTCCCTTTTAGTGACCCACCAACCCAGGGACAATTTGTCAATATTAGTCCCATACTGGTGCACCAATTTTAAACATTTTGGTTTGCAGTAGTGTGCCTCAAATATATGTACTATTTAGTTGCATGTCACAAACAATACAAACATTTTGGCGCATGGCACCATATCAGCCCCACCCCCTTCTCCATCCAACAGGGAGCAGGGGCTGGTGGGGGGTGATAGACGGGGGGTGCAGTTTCCCATTTTTGCCCTGGGCATCGGATGACCTTGTCCTGGCACTGCTCTCCAGAGTCAACCTGCTGCCTGAGGTGAGGTGGTCGGGAGCAGAACAGTGAGTGACAACAAATGTGTCATGTGGAGCATTGCAATATTTCCCTGCTACCCCTTGGCACTATATACCTGACCCATACCTGTATATTGATGTCTAGCTGCTCCTGGCACTATATACCTGTCCCATACCTGTTACAGGTATGAAACAGGTATATAGTGCCAGGAGCAACTAGATGGAGATCTTGTGTTTCAGCATTCCCTAGGAGCACACTTAACCCTTTTATCACCCCTGGTGTTAACCCCTTCCCTACAAGTGCCATTTATACAGTAACAGTGCATTTTTTTTAGCACTGATCACTGTATTGGTGTCACTGGTCCCTAAAAAGTGCCACTTAGTGTCAGATTTGTCTGCCGCAATGTCGCAGTACAGCTAAAAATCACTGATCGCCGCCATTACTAGTAAAAACAATAAAAAAATTTATAAATAAATGTATCCCAAAGTTTGTAGATGTGATACATTTTGCGCAAACCAATCAATATACAATTATTAGGATTTTTTTTACCAAAAATATGTAGTAGAATACATATTGGCCAAAATTGATCAACATTTTTTTATTTTTTACATTTTTTTATTGGGAATATTTTATAGCAGAATGTAAAAAATAATAATTTTTGTTTTCAAAATTGTCGGTCTTTAAAACAAAAAATAAAAACCGCAGAGGTAATCAAATGCCACCAAAAGGCTTTTGTATTTTCTGAAAAAGTTAAGTGTGAAGGTTTATCAATTATTCCTAAATGTATCACATATTCTTTAAGTTCATTGTGTACATACATTACTTTCATTTGTTAAAACTGTAGATTTTATTTTTGTTAAACCACCTTTGTTGCTATTAAAATTAAATTATGTTACCACACTGTATCATATTTGTCTTGCTATATAACCTCAATATACATTTTAAAACCAGGTGAGCATGGATGGTGAGCTGATTCGGTGGTTCAATGGGCCACTTGACTGGACTTTCCCCCCAGGCCTAAGGCTGCCAGCCCTCCCCTGGTCATGGTCTGGGGCTGCATTAGTGCTGCTGCCACTGGGGAGCTACAGTTTATTGAGGGAACCATGAATGCCAACATCTACTGTGACATACTGAAGCAGAGCATGATCCCCTCTCTTCAGAGAATGGGCCACAGAGCAGTATTCCAACATAATGACCCCAAACACACCTCTAAGATGACCACTGCCTTGTTAAAGAAGCTGAGGGTAAAGGCGATGGACTGGCCAAGCATGTCTCCACATCTAAATCCTATTGAGCATCTGTGGGGCATCCTCAAATGGAAGGTGGTGGAGCGCAAGGTCTCTAACATCCACCAGCTCTGTGATGTCGTCATGGAAGAGTGGAAGAGGGGTCCAATGGCAATCTGTAAAGCTCTGGTGAACTCCATTCCCAAGAGGGCTAAGACAGTGCTGGAAAATAATGGTGGCCACACAAAATATTGACACTTTGGGCCAAATTTGGACATTTTCACTTAGGGGTGTACTCACTTTTTTTGCCAGCAGTTTAGACATGGATGGCTGTGTGTTGTGTTATACAGCAAAGTTACACTGTTATACAAGCTGTACACTCACTACTTTACATTGTAGCAAAGTGTAATTTCTTCAGTGTTGTCACATGAAAAGATATAATAAAATGTTTACAAAAATGTGAGGGGTGTACTCACTATTGTGAGATACTGTGTATATATATATATATATACTAGACATTAAGCCTGTTAAATTAACGGGCGCTAGAACATATGTGGTCAAACATTTGTAAAAACAGATTTAGCAGTAAGTCCACGCGAGCGCGCACCCGCCGTGCGCCTGCGCACACCAACCGCTTCCAACAGTTTTGCCCGGCTGCCCGAAGTCTCTGCGCTCCAAGTCCCAACGGCTGTCCGTGGGGCACATGCGCAGTAGCGCAATCCCACGCACACAGGGACTGGACGCAGAGACACTTGTACTTTATATGTATAGATTATTTAGTATACTTAGAACAGAAGGAGCTATATGTATATATATATATATATATATATATATTTTTTTTTTTTTTTATTTAGTATACTTAGAACAGAAGGAGCTATATATATGGGGGGGGATTGTAGTGTGTTGGGGAAGGGAGGGGATTGTAGTGTATGGGGAGGGGATTGTAGTGTATGTGGAGGGGAGGGGATTGTAGTGTATGGGGGAGGGAGGGGATTGTAGTGTGGGGGGAGGGAGGGGATTGGAGTGTATGGGGGGAGGGGATTGTAGTGTATGGGGGAGGGAGGGGATTGTAGTGTATGGGGGGGACAGAGGGGATTGTAGTCTATGGGGGGAGGGAGATTATAGTGTATGGGGGAGGGGTTCTACAGTGCATGGGGGTATGGGTTCTACAGTGTATGGGGGAGGGAGGGGATTGAAGCGTGGGTGGGGAGAGGGAGGGGATTGTAGTGGGGGGAGGGAGGGGATTGTAGTGTGTTGGGGGAGGGGATCGTAGTGTGTTAGGGAAGGGAGGGGATTGTAGTGTATGGGGAGGGGATTGTAGTGTATGGGGAAGAGAGGGGATTGTAGTGTGGGGGGAGGGAGGGGATTGTAGTGTTGGGGGAGGGAGGGGATTGTAGTTTGGGGGGGGAGGGAGGGGATTGTAGTGTATGAGGGGGGAGAGAGGGAATTGTAGTGTATGGGGGGAGGGGATTATAGTGTATGGGGGAGGGGATTATAGTGTATGGGGAGGGAGGGGATTGTAGTGTATGGGGGAGGGGATTGTAGTGTGTGGGGGAGGGAGGGGATTGTAGTGTGTGGGGGGAGAGAGGGGACTGTAGTGTATGGGGGGATTGTAGTGTATGGGGGAAGGAGGGGATTGTAGTGTATGGGGGAGGGAGGGGATTGTAGTGTATGGGGGGACAGAGGGGATTATAGTGTATGGGGGAGGGGTTCTACAGTGCATGGGGGGATGGGTTCTACAGTGTATGGGGGAGAGAGGGGATTGAAGCATGGGTGGGGGGAGGGAGGGGATTGTAGTGTGTTGGGAGGAGGGGATTGTAGTATATGGGGAGGGAGGAGATTGTAGTGTATGGGGAAGGGAGGGTATTGTAGTGTGGGGGGAGGGAGGGGATTGTAGTGTTGGGGGGAGGGAGGGGATTGTAGTCTTGGGGGGAGGGAGGGGATTGTAGTGTGGAAGGGAGGGAGGGGATTGTAGTGTATGGGGCCGAGGGAGGGGATTGTAGTGTATGGGGGAGGGAGGGGATTGTAGTGTATGGGGGGACGGAGGTGATTGTAGTGAATGGGGGGTTATTATAGTGTATGGGGGAGGGGCTCTACAGTGTATGGGGAGGGAAAGGATTGTAGCGTGGGGGGGGGGGGAGGGGATTGTAGTGGGGGGAGGGAGGGGATTGTAGTGTGTTGGGGGGGAGGGGATTGTAGTGTGTTGGGGAAGGGAGGGGATTGTAGTGTATGGGGAGGGGATTGTAGTGTGTTGGGGAAGGGAGGGGATTGTAGTGTGGGGGGGAGGGAGGGGATTGTAGTGTGGGGGGGAGGGAGAGGATTGTAGTGTATGGGGGGATGGGATTGTAGTGTATGGAGGAGGGAGGGGATTGTAGTGTATGGGGGGACAGAGGGGATTATAGTGTATGGGGGGGAGATTATAGTGTATGGGGGAGGGGTTCTGCAGTGTATGGGGGAGGGGTTCTACAGTGTATGGGGGAGAGAAGGGATTGAAGTGTGAGGGGGAGGGAGGGTATTGTAGTGGGGGGAAGGGGATTGTAGTGTGTTGGGGAAGGGAGGGGATTGTAGTGTGGGGGGAGGGAGGGAGAGGATTGTAGTGTGGGGGAGGGAGGGGATTGTAGTGTGGGGGAAGGGAGGGGATTGTAGTGTTTGGGGGAGGGAGGGGATTGTAGTGTATGGGGGAGGGGATTGTAGTGTGGGGGGGTAGAGGGGATTGTAGTGTATGGGGGGAGGGGATTGTAGTGTATGAGGGAGGGAGGGGATTGTAGTGTATGGGGGAAGGGATTGTAGTGTATGGGGGAGGGAGGGGATTGTAGTGTATGGGGGAGGGAGGGGATTGTATTGTATGGAGGGGAGGGGATTGTAGTGTATGGGGGAGGGAGGGGATTGTAGTGTATGGGGGAGGGAGGGGATTGTAGTGTGGGGGGAGGTAGAGGGGATTGTAGTGTATGAGGGAGGGGATTGTAGTGTATGGGGAAGGGGATTGTAGTGTATGGGGGAGGGAGGGGATTGTAGTGTGGGGGGAGGGAGGGGATTGTAGTGTATGGGGGAGGGAGGGGATTGTAGTGTATGGGGGAGGGAGGGGATTGTAGTGTGGGGGGTAGAGGGGATTGTAGTGTATGAGGGGGAGGGGATTGTAGTGTATGAGGGAGGGAGGGGATTGTAGTGTATGGGGGAGGGGATTGTAGTGTATGGGGGAGGGAGGGGATTGTATTGTATGGAGGGGAGGGGATTGTAGTGTATGGGGGAGGGAGGGGATTGTAGTGTATGGTAAAGGGAGGGGATTGTAGTGTATGGGGGAGGGAGTGGATTGTAGTGTGGGGGGAGGTAGAGGGGATTGTAGTGTATGGGGGGAGGGGATTGTAGTGTATGAGGGAGGGAGGGGATTTTTGTGTATGGGGGAGGGGATTGTAGTGTATGGGGAGGGAGGGGATTGTAGTGTATGGGGGAGGGAGGGGATTGTAGTGCGGGGGGGGTAGAGGGGATTGTATTGTATGGGGGGAGGGGATTGTAGTGTATGAGGGAGGGAGGGGATTGTAGTGTATGGGGGAGGGAGGGGATTGTAGTGTATGGGGTAGGGAGGGGATTGTAGTGTATGGGGGAGGGAGGGGATTGTATTGTATGGGGGAGGGAGGGGGTTGTAGTGTATGGGGGGAGGGGATTGTAGCGTATGAGGGAGGGAGAGGATTGTAGTGTATGGGGGAGGAAGGGGATTGTATTGTATGGAGGGGAGGGTATTGTAGTGTATGGGGGGGATTGAACGATAAATGTCGGGTTGGAGATTGGTGTGGGGGAGGGGAGGTGTGAGGGCAGGAAATCAGAGAGGAGGGGAGCTCCTGACACACACAGAATAGTGGATCATTAAATAGGAAAAGACACCCAAATACACCACCACCTCCCTCCCGGGAAAATTGCTGTCACGGGCATTGTAGTGTATGGGGGGGGGGGAGATTATAGTGTATGGGGGAGGGGTTCTACAGTGTATGGGGGAGAGAGGGGATTGAAGCGTGAGGGGGAGGGAGGGGATTGTAGTGTGTTGGGGAAGGAAGGGGATTGTAGTGTATGGGGAAGGGAGGGGATTGTAGTGTGTGGGAAGGGAGGGGATTGTAGTGCATGGGGGAGGGAGGGGATTGTAGTGTAAGGGGGAGGGAGGGGATTGTAGTGTGGGGGGGTAGAGGGGATTGTAGTGTATGAGGGAGGGGATTGTAGTGTATGGGGGAGGGGATTGTAGTGTATGGGGGAGGGAGGGGATTGTAGTGTATGGGGGAGGGAGGGGATTGTAGATTGTATTGTATGGAGGGGAGGGGATTGTAGTGTATGGGGGAGGGAGGGGATTGTAGTGTATGGGGGTGGGAGGGGATTGTAGATTGTATTGTATGGAGGGGAGGGGATTGTAGTGTATGGGGGAGGGAGGGGATTGTAGTGTATGGGGGAGGGAGGGGATTGTAGTGTATGGGGGAGTGAGGGGATTGTAGTGTGGAGGGGTAGAGGGGATTGTAGTGTATGGGGGAGGGGATTGTAGTGTATGGGGGAGGGGATTGTAGTGTATGGGGGAGGGAGGGGATTGTAGTGTATGGGGGAGGGAGGGGATTGTAGTGTGGGGGGGGGTAGAGGGGATTGTAGTGTATGGGGTGAGGGGATTGTAGTGTATGAGGGAGGGAGGGGATTGTAGTGTATGGGGGAGGGAGGGGATTGTATTGTATGGGGGGAGGGGATTGTAGTGTATGGGGGGAGGGGATTGTAGTGTATGAGGGAGGGTGGGG
This sequence comes from Pelophylax lessonae, assembly GCF_965119305.1. NCBI lineage: Eukaryota > Metazoa > Chordata > Amphibia > Anura > Ranidae > Pelophylax > Pelophylax lessonae. The sequence goes on along the minus strand of NC_138770.1, from coordinate 464,030,247 downwards.
ATTGTAGTGTATGGGGGAGGGAGAGGATTGTATTGTATGGAGGGGAGGGGATTGTAGTGTATGGGGGAGGGATTGAACGATAAATGTTGGGTTGGAGATTGGTGTGGGGGAGGGGAGATGTGAGGGCAGGAAATCAGAGAGGAGGGGAGCTCCTGACACACACAGAACAGTGGATCATTCAATAGGAAAAGACACCCAAATACACCACCACCTCCCTCCCGGGAAAATTTCTGTCACGGGCATTGTAGTGTATGGGGGGGGGGATTATAGTGTATGGGGGAGGGGTTCTGCAGTGTATGGAGGAGAGAGGGGATTGAAGCGTGAGGGGGAGGGAGGGTATTGTAGTGGGGGGGAGGGAGGGTATTGTAGTGTGTTGGGGAAGGAAGGGGATTGTAGTGTATGGGGAAGGGAGGGGATTGTAGTGTGGGGGGAGGGAGGGAGAGGATTGTAGTGTGGGGGGAGGGAGGGGATTGTAGTGTATGGGGGAGGGAGGGGATTGTAGTGTATGGGGGAGGGAGGGGATTGTAGTGTATGGGGGAGGGAGGGAATTGTAGTGTGGGGGGTAGAGGAGATTGTAGTGTATGAGGGAGGGAGGGGGGGATTGTAGTGTATGGTGGAGGGGATTGTAGTGTATGGGGGAGGGAGGGGATTGTAGTGTATGGGGGAGGGAGGGGATTGTAGATTGTATTGTATGGAGGGGAGGGGATTGTAGTGTATGGGGGAGGGAGGGGATTGTAGTGTATGGGGGAGGGAGGGGATTGTAGTGTGGGGGGGGGTAGAGGGGATTGTAGTGTATGGGGGGAGGGGATTGTAGTGTATGGGGGAGGGGATTGTAGTGTATGGGGGAGGGAGGGGATTGTATTGTATGGGGGGAGGGGATTGTAGTGTATGGGGGGAGGGGATTGTAGTGTATGAGGGAGGGTGGGGATTGTAGTGTATGGGGGAGGGAGGGGATTGTATTGTATGGAGGGGAGGGGATTGTAGTGTATGGGGGAGGGATTGAACGATAAATGTCGGGTTGGAGATTGGTGTGGGGGAGGGGAGATGTGAGGGCAGGAAATCAGAGAGGAGGGGAGCTCCTGACACACACAGAACAGTGGATCATTCAATAGGAAAAGACACCCAAATACACCACCACCTCCCTCCAGGGAAAATTGCTGTCACGGGCATTGTAGTGTATGGGGGGGGGGGATTATAGTGTATGGGGGAGGGGTTCTGCAGTGTATGGGGGAGAGAGGGGATTGAAGCGTGAGGGGGAGGGAGGGTATTGTAGTGGGGGGGGGAGGGTATTGTAGTGTGTTGGGGAAGGAAGGGGATTTTAGTGTATGGGGAAGGGAGGGGATTGTAGTGTGGGGGGAGGGAGGGAGAGGATTGTAGTGTGGGGGGAGGGAGGGAGAGGATTGTAGTGTGGGGGAAGGGAGGGGATTGTAGTGTATAGGGGAGGGAGGGGATTGTAGTGTATGGGGAGGGAGGGGATTGTAGTGTGGGGGGGGGGTAGAGGGGATTGTAGTGTATGGGGGGAGGGGATTGTAGTGTATGGGGGAGGGAGGGGATTGTAGTGTATGGGGGAGGGAGGGGATTGTAGTGTATGTGGGAGGGAGGGGATTGTAGTGTATGGGGGAGGGAGGGGATTGTAGTGTATGGGGGCGGGAGGGGATTGTAGTGTGGGGGGGTAGAGGGGATTGTAGTGTATGGGGGGAGGGGATTGTAGTGTATGAGGGAGGGAGGGGATTGTAGTGTATGGGGGAGGGGATTGTAGTGTATGGGGGAGGGAGGGGATTGTAGTGGGGGGGTAGAGGGGATTGTAGTGTATGAGGGGAGGGGATTGTAGTGTATGAGGGAGGGAGGGGATTGTAGTGTATGGGGGAGGGAGGGGATTGTAGTGTATGGGGGGGAGGGGATTGTAGTGTATGGGGGAGGGAGGGGATTGTAGTGTATGGGGGAGGGAGAGGATTGTATTGTATGGGGGGAGGGGATTGTAGTGTATGGGGGGAGGGGATTGTAGTGTATGAGGGAGGGTGGGGATTGTAGTGTATGGGGGAGGGAGGGGATTGTATTGTATGGAGGGGAGGGGATTGTAGTGTATGGGGGGGATTGAACGATAAATGTCGGGTTGGAGATTGGTGTGGGGGAGGGGAGATGTGAGGGCAGGAAATCAGAGAGGAGGGGAGCTCCTGACACACACAGAACAGTGGATCATTCAATAGGAAAAGACACCCAAATACACCACCACCTCCCTCCCGGGAAAATTGCTGTCACGGGCATTGTAGTGTAGGGGGGGGGGGATTATAGTGTATGGGGGAGAGGTTCTGCAGTGTATGGGGGAGGGGTTCTGCAGTGTATGGGGGAGAGAGGGGATTGAAGCGTGAGGAGGAGGGAGGGTATTGTAGTGGGGGGGAGGGAGGGGATTGTAGTGTGTTGGGGAAGAAAGGGGATTGTAGTGTATGGGGAAGGGAGGGGATTGTAGTGTGGGGGGAGGGAGGGAGAGGATTGTAGTGTGGGGGGAGGGAGGGAGAGGATTGTAGTGTGGGGGAAGGGAGGGGATTGTAGTGTATGGGGGAGGGAGGGGATTGTAGTGTATGGGGGAGGGGATTGTAGTGTGGGGGGTAGAGGGGATTGTAGTGTATGGGGGAGGGGATTGTAGTGTATGAGGGAGGGAGGGGATTGTTGTGTATGGTGGAGGGGATTGTAGTGTATGGGGGAGGGAGGGGATTGTAGTGTATGGGGGAGGGAGGGGATTGTAATGTATGGGGGAGGGAGGGGATTGTAGTGTATGGGGGAGGGAGGGGATTGTAGTGTATGGGGGTGGGAGGGGATTGTAGTGTAGGGGGGGTAGAGGGGATTGTAGTGTATGGGGGGAGGGGATTGTAATGTATGGGGGAGGGAGGGGATTGTAGTGTATGGGGGAGGGAGGGGATTGTAGTGGGGGGGTAGAGGGGATTGTAGTGTATGAGGGGAGGGGATTGTAGTGTGGGGGGGTAGAGGGGATTGTAGTGTATGGGGGGAGGGGATTGTAGTGTATGAGGGAGGGAGGGGATTGTAGTGTATGGGGAGGGGATTGTAGTGTATGGGGGAGGGAGGGGATTGTATTGTATGGAGGGGAGGGGATTGTAGTGTATGGGGGAGGGAGGGGATTGTAGTGTATGGGGGAGGGAGGGAATTGTAGTGTATGGGGGCGGGAGGGGATTGTAGTGTGGGGGGGTAGAGGGGATTGTAGTGTATGGGGGAGGGGATTGTAGTGTATGAGGGAGGGAGGGGATTGTAGTGTATGGGGGAGGGGATTGTAGTGTATGGGGGAGGGAGGGGATTGTAGTGTATGGGGGAGGGAGGGGATTGTAGTGTGGGGGGGTAGAGGAGATTGTAGTGTATGAGGGGAGGGGATTGTATTGTATGAGGGAGGGAGGGGATTGTAGTGTATGAGGGAGGGAGGGGATTGTAGTGTATGGGGGAGGGAGGGGATTGTAGTGTATGGGGGAGGGAGGGGATTGTAGTGTGGGGGGGTAGAGGGGATTGTAGTGTATGGGGGGAGGGGATTGTAGTGTATGAGGGAGGGAGGGGATTGTAGTGTTTGGGGGAGGGGATTGTAGTGTATGGGGGGAGGGAGGGGATTGTAGTGTATGGGGGAGGGGATTGTAGTGTATGGGGGAGGGAGGGGATTGTAGTGTGGGGGGTAGAGGGGATTGTAGTGTATGAGGGGGAGGGGATTGTAGTGTATGAGGGAGGGAGGGGATTGTAGTGTATGGGGGAGGGGATTGTAGTGTATGGGGGAGGGAGGGGATTGTATTGTATGGAGGGGAGGGGATTGTAGTGTATGGGGGAGGGAGGGGATTGTAGTGTATGGTAAAGGGAGGGGATTGTAGTGTATGGGGGAGGGAGTGGATTGTAGTGTGGGGGGAGGTAGAGGGGATTGTAGTGTATGGGGGGAGGGGATTGTAGTGTATGAGGGAGGGAGGGGATTTTTGTGTATGGGGGAGGGGATTGTAGTGTATGGGGAGGGAGGGGATTGTAGTGTATGGGGGAGGGAGGGGATTGTAGTGCGGGGGGGGTAGAGGGGATTGTATTGTATGGGGGGAGGGGATTGTAGTGTATGAGGGAGGGAGGGGATTGTAGTGTATGGGGGAGGGAGGGGATTGTAGTGTATGGGGTAGGGAGGGGATTGTAGTGTATGGGGGAGGGAGGGGATTGTATTGTATGGGGGAGGGAGGGGGTTGTAGTGTATGGGGGGAGGGGATTGTAGCGTATGAGGGAGGGAGAGGATTGTAGTGTATGGGGGAGGAAGGGGATTGTATTGTATGGAGGGGAGGGTATTGTAGTGTATGGGGGGGATTGAACGATAAATGTCGGGTTGGAGATTGGTGTGGGGGAGGGGAGGTGTGAGGGCAGGAAATCAGAGAGGAGGGGAGCTCCTGACACACACAGAATAGTGGATCATTAAATAGGAAAAGACACCCAAATACACCACCACCTCCCTCCCGGGAAAATTGCTGTCACGGGCATTGTAGTGTATGGGGGGGGGGGAGATTATAGTGTATGGGGGAGGGGTTCTACAGTGTATGGGGGAGAGAGGGGATTGAAGCGTGAGGGGGAGGGAGGGGATTGTAGTGTGTTGGGGAAGGAAGGGGATTGTAGTGTATGGGGAAGGGAGGGGATTGTAGTGTGTGGGAAGGGAGGGGATTGTAGTGCATGGGGGAGGGAGGGGATTGTAGTGTAAGGGGGAGGGAGGGGATTGTAGTGTGGGGGGGTAGAGGGGATTGTAGTGTATGAGGGAGGGGATTGTAGTGTATGGGGGAGGGGATTGTAGTGTATGGGGGAGGGAGGGGATTGTAGTGTATGGGGGAGGGAGGGGATTGTAGATTGTATTGTATGGAGGGGAGGGGATTGTAGTGTATGGGGGAGGGAGGGGATTGTAGTGTATGGGGGTGGGAGGGGATTGTAGATTGTATTGTATGGAGGGGAGGGGATTGTAGTGTATGGGGGAGGGAGGGGATTGTAGTGTATGGGGGAGGGAGGGGATTGTAGTGTATGGGGGAGTGAGGGGATTGTAGTGTGGAGGGGTAGAGGGGATTGTAGTGTATGGGGGAGGGGATTGTAGTGTATGGGGGAGGGGATTGTAGTGTATGGGGGAGGGAGGGGATTGTAGTGTATGGGGGAGGGAGGGGATTGTAGTGTGGGGGGGGGTAGAGGGGATTGTAGTGTATGGGGTGAGGGGATTGTAGTGTATGGGGGAGGGAGGGGATTGTATTGTATGGGGGGAGGGGATTGTAGTGTATGGGGGGAGGGGATTGTAGTGTGTGGGAAGGGAGGGGATTGTAGTGCATGGGGGAGGGAGGGGATTGTAGTGTAAGGGGGAGGGAGGGGATTGTAGTGTGGGGGGGTAGAGGGGATTGTAGTGTATGAGGGAGGGGATTGTAGTGTATGGGGGAGGGGATTGTAGTGTATGGGGGAGGGAGGGGATTGTAGTGTATGGGGGAGGGAGGGGATTGTAGATTGTATTGTATGGAGGGGAGGGGATTGTAGTGTATGGGGGAGGGAGGGGATTGTAGTGTATGGGGGTGGGAGGGGATTGTAGATTGTATTGTATGGAGGGGAGGGGATTGTAGTGTATGGGGGAGGGAGGGGATTGTAGTGTATGGGGGAGGGAGGGGATTGTAGTGTATGGGGGAGTGAGGGGATTGTAGTGTGGAGGGGTAGAGGGGATTGTAGTGTATGGGGGAGGGGATTGTAGTGTATGGGGGAGGGGATTGTAGTGTATGGGGGAGGGAGGGGATTGTAGTGTATGGGGGAGGGAGGGGATTGTAGTGTGGGGGGGGGTAGAGGGGATTGTAGTGTATGGGGTGAGGGGATTGTAGTGTATGAGGGAGGGAGGGGATTGTAGTGTATGGGGGAGGGAGGGGATTGTATTGTATGGGGGGAGGGGATTGTAGTGTATGGGGGGAGGGGATTGTAGTGTATGAGGGAGGGTGGGGATTGTAGTGTATGGGGGAGGGAGAGGATTGTATTGTATGGAGGGGAGGGGATTGTAGTGTATGGGGGAGGGATTGAACGATAAATGTTGGGTTGGAGATTGGTGTGGGGGAGGGGAGATGTGAGGGCAGGAAATCAGAGAGGAGGGGAGCTCCTGACACACACAGAACAGTGGATCATTCAATAGGAAAAGACACCCAAATACACCACCACCTCCCTCCCGGGAAAATTTCTGTCACGGGCATTGTAGTGTATGGGGGGGGGGATTATAGTGTATGGGGGAGGGGTTCTGCAGTGTATGGAGGAGAGAGGGGATTGAAGCGTGAGGGGGAGGGAGGGTATTGTAGTGGGGGGGAGGGAGGGTATTGTAGTGTGTTGGGGAAGGAAGGGGATTGTAGTGTATGGGGAAGGGAGGGGATTGTAGTGTGGGGGGAGGGAGGGAGAGGATTGTAGTGTGGGGGGAGGGAGGGGATTGTAGTGTATGGGGGAGGGAGGGGATTGTAGTGTATGGGGGAGGGAGGGGATTGTAGTGTATGGGGGAGGGAGGGAATTGTAGTGTGGGGGGTAGAGGAGATTGTAGTGTATGAGGGAGGGAGGGGGGGATTGTAGTGTATGGTGGAGGGGATTGTAGTGTATGGGGGAGGGAGGGGATTGTAGTGTATGGGGGAGGGAGGGGATTGTAGATTGTATTGTATGGAGGGGAGGGGATTGTAGTGTATGGGGGAGGGAGGGGATTGTAGTGTATGGGGGAGGGAGGGGATTGTAGTGTGGGGGGGGGTAGAGGGGATTGTAGTGTATGGGGGGAGGGGATTGTAGTGTATGGGGGAGGGGATTGTAGTGTATGGGGGAGGGAGGGGATTGTAGTGTGGGGGGGGGTAGAGGGGATTGTAGTGTATGGGGTGAGGGGATTGTAGTGTATGGGGGAGGGAGGGGATTGTATTGTATGGGGGGAGGGGATTGTAGTGTATGGGGGGAGGGGATTGTAGTGTATGAGGGAGGGTGGGGATTGTAGTGTATGGGGGAGGGAGGGGATTGTATTGTATGGAGGGGAGGGGATTGTAGTGTATGGGGGAGGGATTGAACGATAAATGTCGGGTTGGAGATTGGTGTGGGGGAGGGGAGATGTGAGGGCAGGAAATCAGAGAGGAGGGGAGCTCCTGACACACACAGAACAGTGGATCATTCAATAGGAAAAGACACCCAAATACACCACCACCTCCCTCCAGGGAAAATTGCTGTCACGGGCATTGTAGTGTATGGGGGGGGGGGGGATTATAGTGTATGGGGGAGGGGTTCTGCAGTGTATGGGGGAGAGAGGGGATTGAAGCGTGAGGGGGAGGGAGGGTATTGTAGTGGGGGGGGGAGGGTATTGTAGTGTGTTGGGGAAGGAAGGGGATTTTAGTGTATGGGGAAGGGAGGGGATTGTAGTGTGGGGGGAGGGAGGGAGAGGATTGTAGTGTGGGGGGAGGGAGGGAGAGGATTGTAGTGTGGGGGAAGGGAGGGGATTGTAGTGTATAGGGGAGGGAGGGGATTGTAGTGTATGGGGAGGGAGGGGATTGTAGTGTGGGGGGGGGGTAGAGGGGATTGTAGTGTATGGGGGGAGGGGATTGTAGTGTATGGGGGAGGGAGGGGATTGTAGTGTATGGGGGAGGGAGGGGATTGTAGTGTATGGGGGAGGGAGGGGATTGTAGTGTATGGGGGAGGGAGGGGATTGTAGTGTATGGGGGCGGGAGGGGATTGTAGTGTGGGGGGGTAGAGGGGATTGTAGTGTATGGGGGGAGGGGATTGTAGTGTATGAGGGAGGGAGGGGATTGTAGTGTATGGGGGAGGGGATTGTAGTGTATGGGGGAGGGAGGGGATTGTAGTGGGGGGGTAGAGGGGATTGTAGTGTATGAGGGGAGGGGATTGTAGTGTATGAGGGAGGGAGGGGATTGTAGTGTATGGGGGAGGGAGGGGATTGTAGTGTATGGGGGGGAGGGGATTGTAGTGTATGGGGGAGGGAGGGGATTGTAGTGTATGGGGGAGGGAGAGGATTGTATTGTATGGGGGGAGGGGATTGTAGTGTATGGGGGGAGGGGATTGTAGTGTATGAGGGAGGGTGGGGATTGTAGTGTATGGGGGAGGGAGGGGATTGTATTGTATGGAGGGGAGGGGATTGTAGTGTATGGGGGGGATTGAACGATAAATGTCGGGTTGGAGATTGGTGTGGGGGAGGGGAGATGTGAGGGCAGGAAATCAGAGAGGAGGGGAGCTCCTGACACACACAGAACAGTGGATCATTCAATAGGAAAAGACACCCAAATACACCACCACCTCCCTCCCGGGAAAATTGCTGTCACGGGCATTGTAGTGTAGGGGGGGGGGGATTATAGTGTATGGGGGAGAGGTTCTGCAGTGTATGGGGGAGGGGTTCTGCAGTGTATGGGGGAGAGAGGGGATTGAAGCGTGAGGAGGAGGGAGGGTATTGTAGTGGGGGGGAGGGAGGGGATTGTAGTGTGTTGGGGAAGAAAGGGGATTGTAGTGTATGGGGAAGGGAGGGGATTGTAGTGTGGGGGGAGGGAGGGAGAGGATTGTAGTGTGGGGGGAGGGAGGGAGAGGATTGTAGTGTGGGGGAAGGGAGGGGATTGTAGTGTATGGGGGAGGGAGGGGATTGTAGTGTATGGGGGAGGGGATTGTAGTGTGGGGGGTAGAGGGGATTGTAGTGTATGGGGGAGGGGATTGTAGTGTATGAGGGAGGGAGGGGATTGTTGTGTATGGTGGAGGGGATTGTAGTGTATGGGGGAGGGAGGGGATTGTAGTGTATGGGGGAGGGAGGGGATTGTAATGTATGGGGGAGGGAGGGGATTGTAGTGTATGGGGGAGGGAGGGGATTGTAGTGTATGGGGGTGGGAGGGGATTGTAGTGTAGGGGGGGTAGAGGGGATTGTAGTGTATGGGGGGAGGGGATTGTAATGTATGGGGGAGGGAGGGGATTGTAGTGTATGGGGGAGGGAGGGGATTGTAGTGGGGGGGTAGAGGGGATTGTAGTGTATGAGGGGAGGGGATTGTAGTGTGGGGGGGTAGAGGGGATTGTAGTGTATGGGGGGAGGGGATTGTAGTGTATGAGGGAGGGAGGGGATTGTAGTGTATGGGGAGGGGATTGTAGTGTATGGGGGAGGGAGGGGATTGTATTGTATGGAGGGGAGGGGATTGTAGTGTATGGGGGAGGGAGGGGATTGTAGTGTATGGGGGAGGGAGGGAATTGTAGTGTATGGGGGCGGGAGGGGATTGTAGTGTGGGGGGGTAGAGGGGATTGTAGTGTATGGGGGAGGGGATTGTAGTGTATGAGGGAGGGAGGGGATTGTAGTGTATGGGGGAGGGGATTGTAGTGTATGGGGGAGGGAGGGGATTGTAGTGTATGGGGGAGGGAGGGGATTGTAGTGTGGGGGGGTAGAGGAGATTGTAGTGTATGAGGGGAGGGGATTGTATTGTATGAGGGAGGGAGGGGATTGTAGTGTATGAGGGAGGGAGGGGATTGTAGTGTATGGGGGAGGGAGGGGATTGTAGTGTATGGGGGAGGGAGGGGATTGTAGTGTGGGGGGGGTAGAGGGGATTGTAGTGTATGGGGGGAGGGGATTGTAGTGTATGAGGGAGGGAGGGGATTGTAGTGTTTGGGGGAGGGGATTGTAGTGTATGGGGGGAGGGAGGGGATTGTAGTGTATGGGGGAGGGGATTGTAGTGTATGGGGGAGGGAGGGGATTGTAGTGTATGGGGGAGGGAGGGGATTGTAGTGTGGGGGGTAGAGTAGATTGTAGTGTATGAGGGGAGGGGATTGTAGTGTATGAGGGAGGGAGGGGATTGTAGTGTATGGGGGAGGGAGGGGATTGTAGTGTATGGGGGAGGGGATTGTATTGTATGGGGGGAGGGGATTGTAGTGTATGGGGGAGGGAGGGGATTGTAGTGTATGAGGGAGGGTGGGGATTGTAGTGTATGGGGGAGGGAGGGGATTGTAGTGTATGGGGGGAGGGGATTGTAGTGTATGGGGGAGGGGATTGTAGTGTATGAGGGAGGGAGGGGATTGTAGTGTATGGGGGAGGGAGGGGATTGTATTGTATGGAGGGGAGGGGATTGTAGTGTATGAGGGGGATTGTACGATAAATGTCGGGTTGGAGATTGGTGTGGGGGAGGGGAGATGTGAGGGCAGGAAATCAGAGAGGAGGGGAGCTCCTGACACACACAGAACAGTGGATCATTTAATTGGAAAAGACACCCAAATACACCACCACCTCCCTCCCGGTAAAATTGCTGTCACGGGCGAACCAAAGGTGCTGGAGATCCCAAAATTGTACCGCAGGTGGCCAAGACACTCCCCTACAGCTGAGAAAAATTTCGGGGTTCGGGGATGTAAGGGCGCGGAGCAGTGATTCCGAGAACCAGGCCGTGACCTAACCGCGAGGTGACCAAGTTTAACATTGGAGTCTATGGCGGGGGGAAGCCCGGTTCTCGGGGTCACTGTTCCGCGCCCTTTCATCCTTTTCTAAGCTGTAGGGGAGTGTCTTGGCCACCTGCGGTACAATTTTGGGGTCTCCAGCCCCTTTGGTTCGCCCGTGACAGCAATTTTCCCGCGGCGGTATTCTCTGCGTCCCAACGGCTGTTCGTTCAGCACATGCGCAGTAGTGCAATATCACGGACACACGGAAAGCGGGCGCAGGGACACTGGGGTTTTATTAATATAATATATATATATATATATATATATACATAAATAAAGCAGTGTTTGTGTCTTTATAAAAGTGAGGGCCTGAAACTGTTTTTTTTTAAGTTTTCTAAATGTATGTTTTTTTCATGTGAATTGTAAATAATCACATTATTTTAAAGAGGAGCTCCAGGCTCCTTCAAAAAAAAAAAATAAATGTCAGCAGCTACAAATAATCTAGCTGCTAACTTTTAATATTAGGACACTTACCTGTTCAGAAATTCAGCAGTGTCCTCACCCAAGCCGATTTTTCAATCAGCTATTGGGTGCTGCCACTGCCATCTCCACTAAGGGAAACCGGCAGTGAAGTCTTACGGCTTCACAGCCGATTCCCTACTGCGCATGCGTGATGTGCGTTGTGCTCTCTGAATGGGCTGGCTGTGGGGGAAGGAGGAGGGGGGGTCAAACATCTGGCTGAATTTGCCGCAGCAAACTCAGCCCGGAAATTGAACCAAGCACCCGTTAACCCCTCCCCTCTCGCCCCCAAAAGGTGCCAAATGTGGTAGTGGAAAGAAATCAGACAAGTGGAGCTTCCCCTTTTGGGTGGATCTCCGATTTAAGATTCATATTAGTGCCACTAAAATCTAATTTTCCTTGAGTATGTTAACGGAATACAAATATGGGGCTAATACTACCATCTTTTATGATTAGAGCATATTAGAATTTCAAAACGGTGAAAAATGAAGATACCCAAAATTGTACATAGCTGACACATAAAATGACTACAGCCCATCAATTCAGAATCAAGAACCATAAGAGGCAATTTTCATACTACATACATAACAGGTGTTTTTTTATGCCTATGTGTGGCTCGACTGTGTGTGCACATGATCTTTTAATTCCTTTTATTTGTTACAGCTAAATTCCATCGAAAGTAAAAATCCTCCCTTGCAGTAGGACTGCCCCTACACTGCAAGGGTTAAATGCTTATTCAGATCTAGGGGGGTCACAAAAAGTACTTTTACTTACTTGATCCTCTTCTCCCACAGGATTCCCCCCCCCCAAGCTGTAAGACTGGTCCCTGCAGAATCATCTACCCAACAATCTGGCAGTCGCAGGTCCTCTGATGTCCTCTGGTGTTATCTAGAGCAATGCAGAGCCTTGCTTTGGAGGTGAGGATGCCCTCAAAGCATAGAAAGGTAGAGGAGGGTGTGGACTGCTTGGGGAACAAAGGTAAGTAAAATTGCTTTTTGCTGTCCCTTAGACTTTAATGAGCATGTTTCCTTTTCCCAGGAGATGAGCTTTTTATTTTTTTATTTTTATTTCAAGGTGATCTCAGAGATTGAGCTTTATAAGGTAAGTACAGGTCTGTTTTGTCTTGCTGAACAGTGAGTGGTATAAGTGAGGAAACTATCTGTATTAATGATGGATTGGAATGTATTATGGATTTTCCCCCCACAGCTTCGGAAAGGTTTTACCCCCTTAATTATTTAAAATCAAGAGTCCATAATGAAGAACCATATGAAGGTAAGTGGAAGTAGCACTTAAGCACCCAATCACTCCACCAAAGAGTTAGAAGGTCTCAGCATAAGAGTCAGGATGGCTCCACCTCTCCCCAGGAGTCACGGAGGCTGCAAGGGGCAGCTAGAGCAAGCATGTCTGCTAAGGGCAGGTGAAGTTGGTGACAGTGCAGCAAGAAGCTGAAAGAAAGTAAGCTATGAGAGAGTGGATTCATGTAAAGCTGAATACTGGGATCTTCACTGAGCATTTGTGACAGAGGATCACATTCATCACGCATATATGGATCTCTGTAATGGGGGTCTATATCATTTGGTAAGCGGCTGTGTGATTGGGTGCTGGTGAAGGCTTTTCCACTGAATTTTAGATTTACTTCCACTTACCTTCATATGATTGATTTTAAATATTTTTTTTTATATCTTAGCGCTGCACCCTTTTTTCTGTATCATTTAGATGTGTTGTGGATTGACAGCATTGTGCTAGCTGCTATTGATTCTTTTTATGGTATATCGCACAATTTAATCTCTTGTCAAGCGCAACAATTACCCCAACAGTTGTTTTACCCCCCTAATAACCAGGCCATTTTTCGCGATACAGCACTGCATTGCTTTAACTGACAATTGCGCAGCCGTGCGATGCTGTACCCAAATAAAATGGATGTATTTTTTTTCCCAAAAATAGAGCTCTCTTTTAGTGGTATTTGATTACCTCTGCGGTTTTTATTTTTTTCGATATAAACAAAAAAATAACCCCAATTTCTGCTATAAAACATTCACAATAATAAAATTTTACAAAATCGATTTTTTTTTTTATCAATTTAGGCCAATATGTATTCTGCAAAATATTTTTGGTAAAAAAAATCCTAATAAGTGTATATTCATTGTTTTGCGCAAAAGTTATAGCGTCCACAAACTATGGGCTATATTTTTGGACTTTTTATTTTTTTAAATTGTTTTTACTAGTAATGGCGGTGATCAGCAATTTTTAGTGGGACTGCAACAATGCGGCGGACAAATCTGACACTAAGTGGCACTTTTTGGGGACCAGTGACACCAATACAGTGATCAGTGCTAAAAAGAAAATACACTGTTACTGTGGAAGTGGTTAACACTAGGGGCAATCAAGGGGTTAAGTGTGATCATAGGGAGTGCTTTCTAACTGTAGGGGGAGTGGATTTATTAAAGGAAAAGTGAGATCTGTGTTTCAGCTCAGCTGAAGTACAAGATCTCTCTTTTCCTCCCTGACGGAACAGTGGTCTGCCTTGTTTAGATAAGGCAGACTGCCGTTCTATAATTCTGCTGAACGATCGGCAGGTCCCGGCGGCCATCATGGCCGCCAGACCCGCTGATTGGCTCCCGCTGTGTCCAACCACAGCAGTAGCGGTGCTCTGGTGGCACGCATGCCCCTGAAATCTCGTGCACAAAATCTCGTTCATGTTGGACATTTTGCTCAGCCGTGCCGCCCTGCCGCAGTATATATGCGGCAGGCAGTCTGGAAGTGTCTGGTATAAAAAAGAACAACAACATTCAAACAGATAGACAGTGGGCTATACTAAAAAGAATACACACCTTTAACATTTTACCAGAAAAAAAAACAATTGCGTATTTAAAATCAAAGACAGGATTGGGAAAATCAATTAATTTTTTTAAAAAAAATGTAAATGCTACTGTTCATGTGGATGCAAATATCACAGAGCCATCTGGAGCAAAACAATTTAATTTATTTGTTATTATGTGTGTGTAGTAGGGATGAGCTTCGAGTTCGAGTCAAACGTAAGTTTGACTTGAACAATGGCTGTTCGCTCTTTGTCGAATAAAAGAGCTTCTTCGCGGGAACTTCTAGTTCCTGCATTATCATGGACTCGGACCTCTGATTTCAAAAAATCCCCTGCTGGATTTGAACTCCACAGCCATGTCATTGCAAGTCTGGTATTCTACCATCTTTGCCACCGTTAAGCCTGCTTAAGCTGAACACAGTCTCCCTAAATTTTATCTCATCCACTGTGTGTAGGGTGAGAAAGGAATTAGTTAGGCAGGGAAAGTGTGTTCAACCAAAGCATGCGTGACGGTGGCGTAGCTGGTTGTGGGTTTGAATCCCTTGGCCAGCAGGTGATTTATAAGTGGAATTCTATAGTTAATAAATACATTGCTGGTCAGGCGAGAGATTTTTGCTTTTTACAGTTTGTTGAGATCAGATAGTGCAGTGTTTACCACAAAGATATATATATATATATACAGTATATATATATATATATATATATATATATATATATACAGTGCTTTGCGAAAGTATTCGGCCCCGTGGAACTTTGCGACCTTTTGCCACATTTCAGGCTTCAAACATAAAGATATAAAACTGTAATTTTTTGTGAAGAATCAACAACAAGTGGGACACAATCATGAAGTGGAACAAAATTTATTGGATATTTCAAACTTTTTTAACAAATAAAAAACTGAAAAATTGGGCGTGCAAAATTATTCAGCCCCTTTACTTTCAGTGCAGCAAACTCTCTCCAGAAGTTCAGTGAGGATCTCTGAATGATCCAATGTTGACCTAAATGACTAATGATGATAAATAGAATCCACCTGTGTGTAATCAAGTCTCCGTATAAATGCACCTGCACTGTGATAGTCTCAGAGGTCCGTTTAAAGCGCAGAGAGCATCACGAAGAGAGCATCACGAAGGAGAGGCTATTAAACACATTATTGAGATAGAAAGTTGAATCTTGCCAGAAAGATTAGTTGGACTAGTTAATTAGTTCTGATTATTAGGAGCAGCGAGGAGACTTACAGCTTCTTAGCTCTAAGCTCAGACCAAGACAACCATGGTAATCTCTCACTTCTATTTTGTAAGGTACCCCCTTCAAGTAAAAACACATACATTCTTACACACCTTTTCAATAACTTATTTATTAGTCAATAAAAGTTACGTTTTAAGACCAGTTGGCTAAGGTGCTGTGGGTCACGCACACTCATTTTGTAAAAAACATGAATTATTTGGGCCTATCTGGGGACTTTAAGGGCAAACTTAAGATGTTGGTCTTCCTAGTTCTAGTTAATCTTGCTATCCAGCTTGACCGCAGACTTGGGGAGAAGTGAACAGAAAGATCCGGTAATACCAGACCCACCTTGATGTTGCCATGAGTATCATTAGATCCTGTGCCTCCTCTCTTCCTGACAATTTAAAAATGAAAGTTGGGTTCCTATGCGCTACTGTGTTGGATATTTAACATTACAGGTAAAAGGGCAGCTGCTCACATCGGTGCCATGTGTCCCCACAATAAAACATTATTCAGTCATTTTCAATTCCTGCCAATATACCCACACCTTTTGATTCTGAGACAAAAAACTGCACAGATGCCAAAAAATCTTGTGCTTTTAATGTGGAAAAGCAGGCCACTACCTTCAAAACTGTCCTGTGAGGCCAATAAGTCTGCTCCCTCTACTTATTGTGCCAAGTTCTGTGGGAAATAGATCAGCCTAAATTACCTTACCTCTCTCTACTGGAATGAACATCCAAGATCAAGTTATCATTGATTTTGGGGTCTGCAGCTGTTTTTATGGACACCCATTTTGCTCAGCAGCACCAGATCGTACTGCAAGCTAGGGCTCAACAATTATCCATTCACCTGGCCAATGGATCTCACCTCAAGTCTAAACCGATAACTCAATAAAATCAATAATAGTGAATAAATAATCCCACTAGCCGCGCACATATATATATTCAACTGTGACAAAATACCATGTGCAAAAATATATATAATCTATACAGTAGTGCACCATAAGTACTTAAATGTGTGGTAAATAAATCAAAGAAAATCCACTTCCACTGTGAAACATAATTCAAAGTGTGATGAATGAATCAAAATAGTCCACTTCCACTGTGCATCACTTCAAAAGTGAAAAATAAATAGACAGTCCTCATCCACTTATACAGTGTTCCCAATAGCTTAAAAATAATAGTGATAGCAGGATGATCAGGTGAAATCCAATTGTGTACTGAATGAAAAGACACCAGAGAGATCCTCCACCTCCGTGCTGCACACCCCAACCTATTGCCCACCATTCTCAGGGATCAGGCTTACAGCGCAAAGATGTCCAACCGTGGCAATCAGGATAGTAGTACCAGCAATACCTCCTTAGTTAGGCAGCCTTTCTTCACTCACATACCATGCAAAGAAAACAAAAGGGCCCCACTAGTGCAGTAACGCTTTTAAACTTTTATTAAGAGATAAAACTCTAATATTGCTCGTATATTTAAAACATCTTTAGAAGCACATCAAAATGTAGTATAAGAGAGGAGGGGGCGTGGCGCCGGGCTCTGTGATGGACGCTCAGTCACAGAGCTCCGCCGGACCGCTGAGATATTCACTGCACAGAGGGCACCAAACTATTCAGAAAACGGACAAAAATGACAAGGAGACACCCAACCCCTCCAGGAATGCCGCAAAGACAGAAAGGGGGACAAAATCAACCCCACAAACTACCTGCATTCTTGAGTGCAGCACCTCAACACAGGCCCCAAAATGGCGGCCACCCGCGCAAGCTGGGAGGTTGCACCTCAACACATGCCCCAAAATGGCAGCGACCCGTGCAAGCAGGGAGGTGAGGTAACCTGCACACCCACATCTATCTCGGGGGCTAACATATCTCCCACACCACATAGTGAAGATAGTCTACCCTCAGGAGATAATACCCCATCCACTAGGAGCCCCGCAAGATCCCGCCAACATTTAGACTCCAATGGAGGCGGCACCTGGGACCCTGACATGGAGGTTAGTGGATTTTTGCCACAGCAACAACAGGCGACCATCATCACTGACCCTATTGCTGGTTTTCCTACAACAGGGCAGCCGGTCTCAGACATAGTACTCAAGGATATGCTAATGTCCCTTAGGGACTCAATTCATAATGACCTTACGGCCTCAGTTGCACGTTGTCGCAGAGAGGTATATGAATTGGGTGACAGGGTGGACCAGGTAGAACAGGCCATGGGCGAATATTCCACTTCTTACAACACATTAGTTGATGTCCTCTGTCTGGGCACTATGGGCATTTTGTGGATTAAAGATAAGTTGGTGGATCTTGAAGATTGCTCACGTAGAAACAATTTAAAACTCAGAGGAGTCCCTGAGACAGTCCTGCAATCTCAACTTCCTCAATATGTCCATGAAATGTTCCGCACAATCGTTCCTTCGCTAACTGAGCAAGACCTCACTGTGGATAGGGGGCACAGAATTCCCAAACCCTCTTTCCTGGCCGAAGATATTCCTAGAGACATCCTGCTGCGGATCCATTACTTTAAAGCAAAAGAAGCAATTTTACAGCAGTTTCGCAAAACTGACCAGAGACCTTCAGCTTATGCCTCTATCCAGATCTTGCCAGATTTTTCCCGCCATACCCTCCAACGCAGGAGAAATTTTGCTAATATTACTAAAGCCTTGAGGAACCATCAAATTTCCCACAAATGGAAATATCCGGCAACATTACTAATCACACACAACGGTACGACTGTATCCATTTCCACAATGGATGAAGGTCTTTCTTTCTTACGCCAATGGGAAATAATACCTTAGTCCTCTTCATCTCCAAACTATCATCCCCTCCAATCCAGGAATACATCACAATATGACTGGCAAGTAGTGACCTGTAGACGCCCTCCACACAGGATGAGACATGAAGCTGGTTCCTCACCTGCCTCTCGACCTCCAATATGATCTCAGCGGTCCTTAGTGGTTCCTCCACTATACCCCACGTATTTAAGGATATCCATTCATATGTCCCCGGTTCTGTTTTAAGTTCCTCGTTTTTACCTTTTTCCTTTTTTTTTTCTATTTTGTCTTGGTCTATTTTTTTATCACAGGATACCTTACAAAGAAGATCTGGGAAACCCTATAGACTACGCTCATTTCCTGCAATCCACTCCATGACGTTCAGCTATTTATCTATCCGACGTACAAAATGGAGTCTATTTCAACCTCAAGCGATTGGACCATGTAAGTCTACACCATCTCTCGCACAATTTTATAATCCACTTTTCCCATGACGATTACATGTTTGTCACTTAATGCTATGGGATTAAACCATCCCGCCAAGCGCCGCTCTATGTGGCAAGAAGCCCTCACACATAAAGTGGACATCGTATGTGTCCAAGAAATACATTTTGAGATTTCTAAAAGTCCTATCTGCTCCAATCACAAATTCCCTCATGTCTTTCTTTCTTGTGCAAGTAATAAAACAAAAGTCATTCTGATTGCAGTGAGAGATACCGTTAGTTTTCACCTCAAAAGTTCTACTATAGACAGAAATGGAAGGTTTATCATACTGACATGTGACATTAATTGCAATCCATATACATTTACTTTACTTCAATGCAGTGCCTGACCCACTTCTGGATGCTTCTAAGGGTTCTTCCAAGGGACGTCAAGAACTTAGCAGTTTACTCCGAAGAGAAGATTTATTCGATGTCTGGAGATGCCATCATTCCAACGAAAGGGACTACACAATTTTTTCTCCTAGACACAATTCGTACTCCCGAATTGACTTGTTCCTAACGGACAAATGGTTACTCCAGAAAATATCAAAGTCACATATATTTGATATCTCATGGTCCGACCATGCACCTATCTTGATTACTATTTCTGATGGTCCAGGTAGTATGCCACATTCTGTTAGCGGCACGCCACAAAATACATCAACTGGTGCACTAAAAATTCACTCAACATATCTGATGTCAAATTAGAGGTCAATCGCAACCACCTGTTTGAGCGTTTGCTAGCAATCAATCAGGGCTCATGTGAGGTGGAAAACGTGGAAAAATTTTAGAGGGTAAAATAACTGAATACTCAGTTCAATATTCTTTAGAGCCTATTGTGTCTTGGTGATGCCTGGGCGGGGGGCAGCTGCTCTCTCTCCTCTTGTGCAGTAATTACCCATTTGGGGTGCGGGGGGGGAGGGGGTAGTGGGGGATCAACCAAGGTATCGCCTATCCTTTTAAAAATCTATTTGCTTTCTATATGGTGATAACGGTACATTTCCCATGCTTATACAAAATTCTAAAGCAATTATTTAACCACTTGCCGCCCGCCCACCGTCAAATGACGGCGGAGCGGTGCGGCCATTGTTCTGGGCCGACGTCATATGACGGCAGCTCATTCGGGCAGGGCAGGTGCGATTGTGTGCGCGCCGCCCTGCACTGTCGGTGGTGGCGTGTCCCCGAGACACAGCGCGTCACCGGCAGGGGGGAAACAGCCAATGGGCATGGCTGTTTCCCACGTGATCGGCTGTGTTCTAATCACACAGCCGATCACAATAGTAAAGCCCGGAAGAAGACAACGCATGCGCGATCGGGAGCGCACCGCGAGGTCATTTCGGTGGCGCTGTGTACCCTAGGAACACAGCTAGTCACCAACAGTGGTAAAAAGCCAATGACAGTGGCTGTTTACCACGGGATCGGCTGTGAATCCATTTACAGCCATTCACAAATGTAAATACAGAGCAGTAACTCACTGTTACTAGCTCTTCTCCCCTCACACACCGTTTCCAGTGTAAGGAGAGCAGAGCCAGAAACAGTGATTTACTGATCTGTGTACCTGTCTGTAAAAGCACAAAAAAAGTGTCCCCATACAGTTATCAGCCCCCCCCCCAATTGCACCTGTCACCCAACAGTCACCTCATCAGTTCCCAGAAATCGCCACCCATAAAGTGCACCTGTCCCCAGAGACTGCCATCAGTACCGCCAGCGGTGCACCTGTCACCTATCGGTGACCATCGCCCTTCACCTGTCACCCCATCAATCACCGTCACCTGTCACCCCATCAATCACCGTCACCTGTCACCCCATCAGTCATCGTCATCTGTCACCCCATCAGTCATCGCCACTTGTCATCCCATCAGTGATTGTCATCTGTCACCCCATCAATTATCGTCACCTGTCGCCCATCAGTCATCGTCATCTGTCACCTCATCAGTCATCGTCACTTGTCACCCCATCAGTCATCGTCACCTGTCACCCCATCAGTCATTGTCACCTGTCACCCCATCAGTCATCGTTACATGTTACCCCATCAGTCATCGTCATCTGTCAACCCCTCAGTCATCGTCATCCGTAAACCCACCAGTCATCGTCATCTGTCACCCCATCAGTGACTGTCACCTGCCACCTATCAGTCACCTGCCACCCATCAGTGATCATCCGCAGTCAACCGTCACCCGTCGCACAGCCCATCACAGCCAGCATGTCAAAAAGGATGTACAGCAGCGAGGAGGCCCTTCAGGTCCTCTCCATGACTGATGAGAGCACCGGGGAGCTCTCATCAGTATCCGAATCCAATTCCGAATCCGATTCGGAATTTGAAATCGCTAATAGTAGCGGATCGGAGATGGACTCTGTAACTGATGGACTATGTAAAACTATGTAACTATGTAACTATGACTCGGAGGGAGAATGGATCCCTCCTAAAAGGGCACGGCGCTCTGGAAACCAGGCAGCCACAAGGGATACACCCCAGGATCCTATGCCCAGGCCCAGTACCAGCACTGCCACCAGCAGTACACCCCAGGATCCTATGCCCAGGCCCAGTACCAGCACTGCCACCAGCGATACACACCAGGAGCGAATGCCCAGGCCCAGCACCAGCGCTGCGGTATCACTCCCAATTTTAAATCCCCCTTCTACCAGCACTGGAGTGTCACATCCCCCAAGAGCCAGGGCCACTACCCACCTCCCAGATGCTCTTGCCAACCCAAGATGGCTGCCCTCCAACTCGGGATCAGCAAATATTCCCCCTTTCACCGCACAGCCAGGTGTGCAGGCCAATACAGAGAATTTTGCGTTAATTGATTTTCTCCATTTATTTTTGCCCAACAATTTTTTGCAATTGATTGTGGACCAAATTAATCTGTATGCCCAGCAGTTTATTGTAAACAACCCCCAATCATCCTATTCCCGTCCGTTTGAATGGAGCGATTTGACCTTGGAGGAGTTCAAAATGTTTTTGGGCCTTACGATAAACATGGGGGTAACAAAAAAAAAAATTAAGGACATGCCTATTGGTCCACCCAACCCATACACCATATGCCCATATATTCTTCCCTAATGTCCAGGTCCAGGTATGAAATTATTATGCGCTTCCTTCATTTCAGTGACAACAGCCAGTGCCCCCCCCAAAATCATCCAAATTTTGACAAGTTATATAAAATTCGCCCCCTCATAATTTTTTCCCCCAAAGTTTTGCAGAACTTTACGTCTCTGATCAAAACGTATGTGTGAATGAGTCCCTGCTACACTTCACAGGCTGGCTAGGAATAAAGCAGTATATTCTGAGCAAAAGTGCTGGCCTTGAGATGGAAGGATAATAGAAATGTGTATATGATGTCCACCATTCATAACGACACCACAGTTGAGGTTCGAAGAAGAAGAGGTCCCATTCAAAAGCCAACGTGCGTCCAGGATTACAATCTTTACATGGGGGGGGGGGGGGGGGGATTTTAATGACCAAATGCTTCAGCCCTACTTAGCAACAAGGAAGTCCGGTTTCTGGTACAAGAAAGTTGCAATTTATTTATTTCAATTGGCCTTTTATAATGTTTATGTTATCTACACCAAATCCACTGAAAGCCCCATCTCCTTCCTAAAATTCATTGAAGAAACTGTCACGACCCTCATCTACCAACAAGGACCCCCCCCTCCCCCCCCCAGAAAACCTTCGCTCTGATGCTGTTAGCCGACTTAATGAGCGCCACTTTCCAGACCACATTCCACCATCTGAAGCAGGCCGAAGACGCCAAAAAATATGCCGTGTATGCAGCAAAAGGGGATTTTGTAAAGATACCAGCTACCATTGTCCGGACTGTCCCTCCCAACCTGGCCTGTGCATTGGAGAATGCTTCAGACGTTATCATACATCCATAAATTACTACCCATATTTTAATAATTTCCCCTTTTTCATCTGTGCTGACCAATTTTCCTCATATAATCATGCCACTGCCTTCCACATAAACTGACCCTGGCCTGTTTTTCCACTATGCCTCTGCCTACTATTTGGACTGCTTTCACGTGAACTGACCCTGGCCTGTTTAGCGATTACGCTTCTTCCTACTGTTTGGATTGCTTCCCTGTGAACTAACCCTGGCCTGTTTTATCAACTACGCTTCTGCCTGCCGCTTGGATTGCTTGCACGTGAACTGACCCTGGCCTGTTTTACCGACTATGCTTCTGCCTATTACCGACTATGCTTCTGCCTACCACTTGAACTGATCTGTTGCCCTGCTACTGTAGTACACAGGAGTCTCACATATGTGAGGGGCTCCAGAGTTGTTTTTCCGGATGGAGAAAACCGATTTTTTGGTTCTCTCCGGGTTTCGTAAATTCCGGATTAGGGTCTGGAGTCTGGAGGTTTCAATAAGATTTGGGTGGGAGAAGCCTCTACCCCTGTCCCCAGGTCTTACCTAAACGAGGCCCTCAGCTGACTTACTACCATCATGCCTCTGCCTGCTGCATGATATTAGCTGTAGCAAGAGGCAGTATGTTAATGAAGGGCTGGAGAGTGGTACAATGATTGTCTGCAGTGTACCGGGACCAATATTATGTGCTGACCATGTCTCTGCCTGGAAAATTCCTTTGGACAAATGCTGCGGCTGTGCTGACAATATCCCAGTATTGATTATAGACTATATTCCTGCCTGCTGCCTGGAAAATTGCTATTGTAGTCGCTAAGCATGTCCCTGCCTGCTGCCTGTACTAATGCTCTCCTCTGTGGACAACTGCACTACTAAAACCACAGGTAATACTTTTTTTTTTAGACTTTCCTTTATAGAATGTATTTTGTAGTGTAATTCTTGGTATGTACATGCTATGTGTTAAAAATATGAGCTGCCTTCAAAAATGATAGGTTGTCAGTAAATTATATATGTATTTTATGTTCTCAGAATGCCTCAAAAATTATACGTTGGGCTGTTTGCTTTCCAAAATGGGGTCATTTTATGGGGGTTTCCATTGTCCTGGTGCTCCAGGGCCTTCAAAAGTGCGATAGGTTGTCAGGAAATTATATGTGTAATTTCTGCTTCTAGAATGCCGGACGGTGCTACTTGAATGTTGGGCCTCTGTATGTGATCAGGCTATGTAAAAGTCTCACACGTGTGGTATTGCCATACTTAGGAGGAGTAGCAGAATGTATTTTGGGGTGCAATTTTTGCTATATACATGCAATCACTTACCGACCGCCCAATGACTATATATAGTACATTGACCATTTAAAGCTAAATACTGGGGTTATGGCAGCAGATAGCTGCCATAACCCCAGTATTTTTTTAAACAGCAGGCGGCCGGATTTCAGATAAGGGTGGTCCCAGTGGAGGATTCGCCGTGGAATCTGCCGCAACGGTGCACGGGAAGAGGTGCCCCCCCGCCGCGTCCTAGACGTTTTCTCAGCTTACCGGGAAAACTATCCGGTACCTGATCCTCAGAGCCGTTTTTTGTTTTTGTTTTTTTTTCCTTTTCAACAATTTTTTTTTCTCTTTTTTAGTGTAGTTGTGAGGTGTGAGGTCTTTTTGACCCCAGATCTCACAATAAAGAGGACCTTTCATGCCTATTTCTTTTACAAGGGATGTTTACATTCCTTGTAATAGGAATAAAAATTAACAAAACATTTTTTTTTTAAAAACTGTGTAAAAATAAAAAATTATTAAATAAAATAAATAGGTAAAAAAAAAAAAATGAAAGCGCCCTGTCCCCGTTAGCTTGCGCGCAGAAGCGAATACATATGCAAGTCCTGCCCACATATGTAAACGGTGTTCAAACCACACATGTGAGGTATTGCCGCGATTGTTAGAGCGAGAGCAATAATTTGAGCCCTAGACCTCCTCTGTAACTCTAAGCTGGTAACCTGTAGACATTTTTAAAATGTTGCCTATGGGGATTTTTAAGTACCAATGTTTGGCGCCATTCTGCAAGCGTGCCCAATTTTGAAGCATGACATGTTGGGTATCTAATTACTCAGCGTAACATTATCTTTGACATTATGGGAAAAAATTGGGCTAAATTTACTGTTCTCTTATTTTTTAATTAAAAAACGTGAATTTTTTAAAAAAAATTGCATTTGGAAGACTGCTGCGCAAATATGGCGTGATAAAAAATATTGCAACGATCTCCATTTTATTCTCTAGGGTTTCTGCTAAAAAAAAATATATAATGTTTGGGGGTTCTAAGTAATTTCTAGCAAAAAAATGATTTTAACTTGTAAACACCAAGTGTCAAAAATAGGCCCAGTCTTAAAGTGGATAAATGGACAACTTTGTGTAAAGTTCTACTTGGATGTTGGGCCTCTGTATGTGGCTAGGCTGTGTAAAAGTGTTACACATGTGGTATCACCATACCATACCAGAATGTATTTTGGGGTGCAATTTTTGCTATGTACATGCTATGTGTTAGAAATATTGCATAAATGGACAACTTTGTGTAAAAAAAAAGCATTTTCATTTTCTTTCCACAGTTTCCAAAAACGTGTGGAAAAAAATGACATGTTCAAAAGACTCATTATGCCTCAAAGATTATACATTGGGGTGTTTGCTGTCCAAAATGGGGTCATTTTATCGGGGTTTCCATTGTCCTGGTGCTCCAGGGCCTTCAAAAGTGAGATAGGTAGTCAGGAAATTATATGTGTAATTTCTGCTTCTAGAATGCCGGACGGTGCTACTTGGATGTTGGGCCTCTGTATGTGGTCAGGCTGTGAAAAAGTCTCACACATGTGGTATTGCCATACTCGGGAGGAGTAGCAGAATGTATTTTGGGGTGAAATTTTTGCTATGTACATGCTATGTGTTAGAAATATTGCATAAATGGACAACTTTGTGTAAAAAAAAAAAAAAGCATTTTCATTTTCTTTCCACATTTTCCAAAAACTTGTGGAAAAAAAATGACATGTTCAAAAGACTCATTATGCCTCAAAGATTATACGTTGGGGTGTTTGCCTTTCAAAATTGGGTCATTTTATGGGGTTTTCCATTGTCCTGGTGCTCCAGGGTCTTCAAAAGTGTGATAGGTTGTCAGGAAATTATACAGTTGTGTTCAAATTATTCAACCCCCACTGAAATTGATTGTTTTGGCCAGTTTGACATTGATTTTGATCATTCAGTCATCCTGCTTACAATTAAATCAAAGAGGCACATGTAGGTCAGACAAATATAACATAACATTTATAATGAAATAACCACAAATGTCTTTTCTGTGCTCACACCATTATCAGTTTTATTCAACCCCCAAGTGACATTCAATCTTAGTACTTAGTTCAACATCCTTTTACAGTTATAACAGCTTTTAAACGTGAAGCATAGCTTGACACAAGTGTCTTGCAGCGATCTACGGGTATCTTCGCCCATTCGTCATGGGCAAAAGCCTCCAGTTCAGTCACATTCTTAGGCTTGTGCACTGCCACTGCTTTCTTTAAGTCCCACCAGAGGTTCTCAATCGGATTTAAGTCTGATGACTGTGATGGCCACTCCAAAATGTTCCAGCCTTTAATCTGCAACCATGCTCTAGTGGACTTGGAGGTATGCTTGGGATCCTTGTCCTGTTGAAAGGTCCAACGTCTCCCAAGCCTCAGGTTTGTGACGGACTGCATCACATTGTCATCCAATATCTCCTGGTACTGAAGAGAATTCATGGTACCTTGCACACGCTGAAGCTTCCCTGTACCTGCAGAAGCAAAACAGCCCCAAAAGCGTGATTGACCCCCTGCCATGCTTCACAGTAGGCAAGGTGTTCTTTTCTTCATAGGCCTTGTTCTTCCTCCTCCAAACATAGCGTTGATCCATGGGCCCAAACAGTTCTAATTTTGTTTCATCAGTCCACAGAACACTATCCCAAAACTTCTGTGGTTTGTCCACATGACTTTTGGCATACTGCAGTCGACTCTTCTTATTCTTTGGAGACAGCAAGGGGGTGCGCCTGGGAGTTCTGGCATGGAGGCCTTCATTACGCAGTGTGCGCCGTATTGTCTGAGCAGAAACTTCAGTACCCACATCTGACAAATCTTTTCTCAGTTCCTCAGCAGTCACACGGGGACTTTTCTCCACTCTACGCTTCGGGTAGCGCACAGCAGTCGAAGTCAGCATCTTCTTTCTGCCACGACTAGGTAGCGTTTCAACAGTGCCCTTTGCCTTGAATTTGCGAATGATGCTTCCTATGGTGTCTCTTGGTATGATTAACATCTTTGCAATCTTCTTATAGCCATTGCCCTTCCTGTGAAGAGTAATCACCTCTTCTCTTGTCTTCCTGGACTCACCATGCCCCTTAATAAATACCTTGGAATGTCTACTTTCCAAAAAGGGGTCATTTGGGGGGGTATTTGTACTTTCCTGAAAAAAAGAACACAAATTTTTTATGGGTACAGTGTTGCATGACTGAGTAATTGTCATTCAAAGTGTGAGAGCGCTGAAAGCTGAAAATCGGTCTGGGCAGCAAGGGGGTGAAAGTGCACTGTAGGCAAGTGGTTAATGTATAGAGATACTGTATTGCATTTAAAATTTCTATCCTGTGTATTTCTGTTTATTTGTGCTTGTTGCACTTCAATTGATTTGCTTTTCTTTTTGTTTGTATATGTAAAATCAATAAAAATGTATTGCATCAAAAATGTAGTATAAGAGGGGATTGGGGTGCTCACATAGGTCCTACCGCTTCCACGATGATGTGATAGACCCCCAAGAGTCACCGCCGCTAACCCGACCGATCCTCTGATACGTTGTGTGGCCACGCCTCTGACGCATTTCGTCACTTCCTGACTTTGTCAAAGGGGGATTTATTATTCACTTTTGAAGTGATGCACAGTGGAAGTGGACTGTTTTGATTCATTCATCACACTTTGAATTATGTTTCACAGTGGAAGTGGATTTTTTTTATTTATTTACCTGTTTTAGTATTTATGGTGCACTACTGAATAGATTATATATATTTTACACATGCTATTTTGTCACAGTTGAAAATATATGTGCACGGCTAGTGGGATTATTTATTCACTATTATTGATTGTTTTATTTTTTTAGCTGCAGTACTTTTTGATTTGTTTGCTTCACTTTTAGGCTCCTTTTACTCTATCCGTCCGTCGGACGGATTCCGTTTTTCTCAGCGGGTGATCGAGCCGCCGATCCCCCGCTGAGCAGCAGGAGGGCAGCTGTGTCTCCGCGCTGTGTGTGGAGACACAGCTGTCAGTTCCCCATGCATCTCTATGGGGGAAATCAGATGGGAACGGACCGTCGGTCCGTTCTCATCCGATCCCATCCGATCCCATCCGCTGGACGGATGGAAAATAGGGTTTCCATCCGTCCAGATTTGACGGATCGGATCGGGTCGGATGTCAGCGGACATGTCTCCTCTGCCATCCGATGCCCCTTAGGAATGCATGGGGGGACCATTCAGATCCGCCAAAAAAACGGACAGGCGGATCTGAATGGTCCGCCTGTGTGAAAGGGGCCTTATATACATATTAGTTGGAAGCAGGACTTGTTTCACTTCTGAATTGGGATGTGAAACTTTTTACCACAATCATCACTATGAAAAATGACCTCTCTGTTACCACCCATTGGATTTATTCAAACACAAATAAAAAAACAAAAGCTGCGCTGTGATGAATAGTTACTAAATAGTGAATAAAGTATATTAAAATGTTGTATTGAGCAATATGTTAAGTGAATAACTTATATATGATTCAAACAATTATTAAAGATAAATATAATAAAGATAAATAATATATTATAATATAAAAGTCCAAAATAAGTGCAGGATTTGGGTTCCAACTAAAACTATAAATGTGAAGTAAAAAGGGAATTTCCACCACCAACAATGTGTATTCACCACCACACAGAAAATCTTCTTACCAGGAGAGACCCTACAAGGGTCAAGTACGCCAGGGGTAAGCAGATATTCTGATTGAAAATGGACCTCTTTGCTGTGGGCCTTATGAACAGCTTGGCATCATATGTTGATCAGAAGGAGAGACTCTACAAAGGGCAAGCACGCCAGGGGTAAGCAGATATTCTGATTGAAAATGGACCTCTCCGCTGTGGCTCCTATGAACAGCTTGGCACCAGATGTTGATCTTTTGCTGCTGTAGGTCTGTCGGCACCTGTGGTTCCACAAGCTTATGCTCTGCTCTTGTTGCACTGACTTAGCAGCTATTATTAATATTTATTCAAATGTGGGAGGCCCAGGACAACACTATTCGGACTCTTAATATCATCGACAAGGTATGGAGATCCCTCACTCCCCTTCTACTCTTATCCACTGATGCTGAAAAAGCATTTGCAAGAATAGACTGGAATTTTCTTAAATAAACTTTAGGGCAAGTGGGCATGCCGACTTTGACTATGTCTTGGCTCTCCACACTATATTCTAACCCCTCCACTACTGTCCGTGTAAATGGGTTTAACTCAGACCTGTTTATAATATCAAACGGCACTAGGCAGGGCTGCTCTTTGTCGCCCTTACTTTTCGTGCCCATATTGGAACCATTCCTTCAACATGTCAGAACCAACAGTTCCATTCAGGGCATACACGCTGGTGATTATCATCATAAAGTGGCA
This sequence comes from Pelophylax lessonae, assembly GCF_965119305.1. Taxonomy (NCBI): domain Eukaryota; kingdom Metazoa; phylum Chordata; class Amphibia; order Anura; family Ranidae; genus Pelophylax; species Pelophylax lessonae. The sequence continues at coordinate 464,001,517 of NC_138770.1, read as the reverse complement.
GCTTATGCCAACAACCTTCTGTTTTATATCACAAATCCCCTCATTTCTTTACCCTCCTTACTGTTGGGGAAAAGACAGGCGTACCACTCTGCACAGTGGAGCTGTGAAGTGGATGAATGTAAACCGGGAACCACTCAAACGATCAAGCTCAGATGTGCTCTCGTCTAGCCATGTATAAATACCAAACGAATAAGAGAGCCGGCAACTCCAAAAATCATTCTGAATCCTATATTGATGCATGACTATGATTAAAAGCAAATAGGCTAACGTGTTTCGGCAGTAAGCCTTGATCTCAGCACAGATTATAATGAAATACAAGATATATATATATATATATATATATATATATACAAAAAGAGAGGGTCCATCCCCTACTAGTTGGTTTCCTCAATTATACAATTAAGAGTCACTGCTGCAGGTGTGGTATTGCAGGGAAGGTCACATCTACACACACTATGGTGATAACCTTATGTAAAAATCACAAGAACGTGATTTTATTAACTGCAGCACAATTAATGTTGTTTATGCTGTGGAATAAATTACATATGTATATCAGCGCTGCTCAATTTGTGGAAAATAAAGTTCTCTATATGCATATATCAATTAGTGATATTCTATGCAATCTGTGCCAAAGACATATAAATCATCAAAATATCATTATAATCATATATATATATATATATATATATATAAATTGCAATCACATAAACGAAATACCAATAACTATATAAAGTGCCAAGTGATACTTTGAAAAAATGAAAAAAGCAATGTAAATTATGTGCAACAAGTGGTACTCTGCAGAGAGTATAATAAACCTGTGCAAAATAAAGGATAATCGACTTTTGTGCTATCAACAGTCCCACAAAGTGCTTGTGCAACCAAATAGTGTAGAAAAAAATCACCTAAAGTGCTAAGTGCCAGGTGCTCCACTGCGTGCTCCCCTCTTTCTTCCCCACTCACTGGATCACCAGAGATAAAGCACCCACATGTTCACAGCCTAGGTATTTTTTCTTTGGCACAGATTGCATAGAATATCACTAATTGATTTAGTTATGCACATAGAGCACTTTATTTTCCACATTCCACATATGTCATTTATTTGTTAAGAGTGAACCCCCTTTTTTCAGCAGCAGCTACTATTAGCACAGAGTTCATTTATAGCACATATTTAGCTGTCAAGCAGGTACATTTGCACTTATGCTGTGGAATGAAACTCCTGCAATAAAAAAGGCTTAGGTTGTACAACAAGACCTCTGAGAGTTGAACATAAGTGAACATTTTTTTGGGTTTGGAAAGGGTTAAGAAAATTTTCTCGTGGAGGGGATATCTACCGTAGGCTCTTGGAGAGAGAGGTATGGTGGATTTTTAACCCCAAACCAGAATGCTTTCAGGTTTTACTTATTGCTATGATGTAGATTTATTGTCGGTAAAGTATTTTTGTTTCTTTTTCTTGTCCATCCTATTTTGTTTAGATCCACATTTTTTAACATAAGGGTATCACCATAGTGTGTGTTATGTGAACGTGCCTGCAATACTACACCTGCAGCAGTGACTCTTAATTGTATAATTGAGGAAACCAATTAGCGGGGGATGGACCCTCACTTTCTTGTATATATATGTCTTGTATTTGATTTTACTCTGAGCTATAATCAAGGCTCACTGTCGAAACGCATTAGCTATTTTACTCATTCATGCATCAATAAGGAATTTCAAAGCTGCCCGCTCTCTCCTTACTGTTGGAGTTGAAATGGTATGGCTCACTATCTAATTTTGAGGTCAACCCCCAAAAGTTGGAGGCCTTGAACGTAGCCCTTACTGCCTCTGTTGTGGCAAACTTATGTCCACACTACCCTTTTAAATGGGCCACACAATCTATGCAATATTTGGAGACCAAGATCCCCAAGAATTTGAACGTGGTTTGCTCCCTGAACTTCCAACCTCTCCTGACTGCTTTATCTGCCAACCTCAAGAAATGGGACTCCCTTGCCTTGTCATGGTTTGGCCATTGCAACGTACTGAAAATGAATGTTATGCCCAGGTTGTTATACTTACTGCAGGCCTTAACAGTCAAGCTGCCTTGTGCTTTCTTTTATTCTGGGAACTCTGCTTTCATCAAGTTTGTTTAGCATGGTAAACACCCTCGCCTCAGTAGAAATCTGTTACTTAGCCCCAAACTAAAAGGCAGTCTGAGTTTTCCTGATCCAGCGTTATACACAGCAGTCCGAATGACCAGAATAGTGGACTAGTGTAGGCACCAGGCCCACATATTTTGGATCAAATTGTAACAGGACACCGTGGGCTATCTATCCACTAATAGGTCCGGTAATGGTCCAAATGGACAGATTTTTCAAACTGGCTTCCTTGGAGAGTTTCCCCTCCCCCCTGAGGCCAATAATAGGCCATCACAGGTTCATATCCATACTTATTGATCTTTTCTTATGATCCCTGTTGCCCCAAGGCCTACTGCGTGCCTCTAACTTCTTGCGTTCCAATAGCTGGCTTGCGATGAGCGCTTTGTACCCTAGCTCCTCTACCCCTTCTCTGGATCATTGGAGAGCACTTCAGTTGTCTCATTTCTTGCACTCTCTACCCAAACATGTTCTTTTTCCTAGGAAATTGCACTTACTCAAAGAGCTATGTTTGAGAGAGGGCCCAATTCCAAGATCCCTTTCCACCTCATGTAAATTTCTCTTGGAACTTCCTGCTTAGTCTTATCCCTCCTTTCCTAAATGGGAAATGGATTAACAGGTACCTTTTTCTGACCCTCAAAAGGAGTGTATACTCTTTTTTTGCAAACAAATCTTCCCTGTGTAGCAGATACCATAAGACCACTTACAAAATAGTGACTCATTGGTACAGGACTCTGTCAGTACTTGCCAAATAGTTCCCAAAACAGAGTGATTGCTGCTGGAGATGTGGTTCTTCTGAGGGCACTCTTACATATTTTTTGGGAGTGCCCTGAGCTGTGCAATTTCTGGCAACCTGTGTACCAGTGCTTTATTGGGTCATGGTACTGATTCCTGCCTTTCCTGACTCAACCAGTGGTAAACCTTCCTCAACCCCCCCCCCTTTTTTTTTCTTTCTTCTTCACATATGTTGCTCTCTTTCTTTTCTGTTCTATCCTCTTTTTATAATACATTGAACATTTTTATCTTTTAATATTGGACTTTTGTATATTTGTGCTTGCCATGCTCTGAGGTTTTCTGGGGATTGGTTCCTCTCCTGGGGCCAATCTCAGAATCCAAGAGGTCTTTCTATACCCATTAAACCAAGTCCTCTCAACTTTTTTAAATGGCCTTTGGACACCTCCGCACATGGATTCTTGTTGATCAATATGGTTTTGTTATACTGTACACCTTTTTATACATGTAAATGTACCTTTCAGTGAACTGGAACATATGTTAGACTCATGTATGGAGTCAAATTTTTTCTTGTTATCTGCTGCAATCCTCTATATAAAACAAAAAAAAGTACTTTCCCATCTAAGAGAGCATGGACTGTATGCAAAAGCTGAACAGTGTGATTTTGTTAAAAAAACAATTCAATTTCTAGAACATATTTTTTTCTATCTCAAGTATTTCAATGTATTCCCATAAAGTCAATTCCATCCTTGAATGGCCTGCACAGACAGATAGAAAGAGTACACAAGAATTTGCCAACTTCTATCACAAGTTTATTAAGAACTTTTTAAGAACTTTATTTAATCACTTGACTTCTGGAAGGTTTTACCGCTGATCAGAGTGTTTTTTGCTATTCAGCACTGCGTTAATTCAACTGGTAATTGTGCAGTCATGCAACACTGTACCCAAACAAAATTTATGTCTTTATTTTTACCCACAAATAGAGCTTTTCTTTTGGTGGTATTTGATCACCACTGGAATTTTAATTTTTTGTGATATAAATGATAATAGTCCGACATTTTGAAAAAAATAGTATTTTCTAAAATATTTCTAATAAACTCAAATTTTGTCATACATTTAGGCCAAAATGTATTCAGCTAAACGTCTTTGGTAAAAAAAAATCCTAATAAGCGTATATTGATTGGTTCGCACACAAAAGTTATAGCGTCTACAAAACTCTGGTATATGCAGTATTCTGGAATTTACACAGCTTTTACTTTCTGACTGCTTATCACATTTATTGAGGTGCTAAAATGCAAGGGCAGTACACCCCCCCCCCAAATTACCCCTTTTTGGAAAGACACCCTAAGGTATTTGCTCAGAGCCCATGGAATATTTTATTTTTTTGCCACAAGTTTTTTTTTTTTTTTTTACACAAAGTTGTCACTTAAATGATATATTGCTCACATATGCCATACCTATTACTTGCTGCTTCTCCTGAGTATGGGGATACCACATGTATGAGACTTTTTGGGAGCCTAGCCATGTACAGATGCCGAAAACCAATCACCGCCTTCAGGATTTCAAAGGGTGTAACTTGCTCATTTCACTTCCTCACTACATATCACAGTTTTGGAGGCCCTGAAATGCCAAAATAGCAACTCCCACCACATGACCCTTTTTTAAAATTAGACACCCCCCGTTATTTGCTGAGAGGCATGTTGAGCCTATGAAATATTTTATTTTTTGCCAGCCACAAGTTTCTGGAAAATGACAAAAAAAAAAAAATGTTGTCATTTAAATTATATATTGCTCATAAACGCCATGGGTATATGTGGAATTACACCCCAAAGAACATTCTTCTCCTTCTCCTGTGTATGGGGATACCACATGTGTAAGGCTTTTTGGGAGCCTAGCCACGTAGGGGTGCTGAAAACCATTCACTGCCTTTAGGATTCAAAAGGGTAACAAACTGCTTATTTTACTTCCTCACATTACAAAAAAAATATATATATGTATGTTTTTTTTTTTTACAGAGTTATCATTGAAATGATATATTGCTAACACATGTCATGGGTATATGTGTAATTACACCCCAAAAAACATTTTTCGTCTTCTCCTGTATATGAGGATACCACATGTATGAGACTTTTTGGGAGCCTTAGCCACGTAAGGGTGCCAAAAACCAATCATTGCCTTCAGGATTTCAAAGGGCGTAAATCCTGCAGGCATCATCCCAGTATAACCACTCAAAGTCCAGCCATGTACCAGTATGTTGCTGGTCCTTGTTGGGCATATATGTAACGTTCTTTTTTTATTCAGTCTGTGGGCTGAACGAAAAAAGAGAACCTAACAGATTCCTCTATTCACATTGATCGATGTGGAAGAAGAAATCCCTGCCAAGAAAAGTAAAGCTGAAGCATAGGGGCGTTTTGCCCACTGACCACCCGTGCCCCCGTGCTACAGCATATATGCTCTTTTTTTAAACTGCAGTAGAGAAATCTCCTCTTACAGCGCAGCAGTCACTGACTTATGTATTTTGAAACCACACCCTGCTGCTATCAGAATAAACAGATCAGTGCTGCAGTTACATGGCATACCTGCAAAGCGAACAATGGTTAACAATAAAACACAATAGGAAAAGAACATTAACTCAATAAAACTACAACTATTTTTGTCGTTTTTATTTTTATTTTTTTACTTTTTTTACTTTATATGGGTTTTATTTTACTTTTTTTTCAACTTTTTTTGTAACTTTTGAGTAACTTTAAAAAACTGTAAACTCCTTAGGATACGGTCTCTCAAAATGTAATAGCCATCGTGACTATCTAACACTAACAACTTTGAAGACCCTTTGTAAATGTGTGCCCTAGACTGTGCCATGCTGTACCCCATACAAATACACCACCAGTGTGTGGTAGCATGGTAAACAGTCCTTGATGCAGAGACCAGGTTGGCCAGGACAGGAGGGACAAAAAGTGGGTGTCTCTTCTTATTACGTGTCTGCTACAGACACTTTTTTGTACCAGCATCTGTCTTTATGGGAAATTAAGTATAGGGCCATCATCTGGTCATTGAAGTCCACCCCTCCCATGTAGGGATGAGCTTCGAGTACGAGTCGAACGTAAGTTCGACTCGATCATTGGCTGTTCGCTCATTCGTCAAATGATGAACAAATGTGCTTCTTTGCAGGAAATTTGAGCGCCCGCATCCATAATGCGCGGCGCGTGCATTGTGTTATGTGATTGTCCAAAGCATGCACCCTGACCTCCATGCTTTGGCCAATCAAATCATCTCTGCCATGATTGGACAAAGGCAGGCTGCCTTTAGCCAATCATGGCTCAGGGGCTAAGTACACGCCCCACACTATATAAAGGCTGCTCGCACAGCCGCAGTGTGTAGTATGACTGTGCGGTTGTCGTGATAGCAAGTGATTGAGTCAGGGAGAGGAACATGATTGAGGCAGAAGAGAACAGTCTTTTGCAGTTTGTCAGACAGTGCAGTGTAGTCTAGAGACATTTTCTAGACAACATTTTCAGGCAGGGAGAGGAAAGTGATTTGCAGTTTATCAGACAGTGCAGTGTAGTCTAATTAGAGACATTGCTAACAGTGAGTTAGGTAGGGAGAGAGATTTGTGCTTTTTACAGGTTAAGAGATCAGACAGTGAAGTATATTCAGTAGTGCAGTAAATACCATAGACCATATACCATACATTGATCTCTATCTATATATAGGGCAATTGATTAGATATCAGACCATTGAGTATCTATCGGTCAGTTCCGTATACCCTATATTGATCTCTATCTATATACAGGGCAATTGATTAGATATCAGGCCATTGAGTATCTATCGGTCAGTTCCGTACACCCTATATTGATCTCTATCTATCTCTAGGGCAATTGATTAGATATCAGGCCATTGAGTATCTATCGGTCAGTTCCGTATACCCTATAGTGATCTCTATCTATATATAGAGCAATTGATTAGATATCAGGCCATTGAGTATCTATCGGTAAGTTCAGTATACCCTATATTGATCTCTCTCTATATATTGGGCAATTGATTAGATATTAGGCCATTGAGTATCTATCGGTAAGTTCAGTATACCCTATATTGATCTCTCTCTATATATTGGGCAATTGATTAGATATTAGGCCATATTGAGTATCTATCGCTCAGTTCAGTACATATCAGCAATGCATTATATATATATATATATATATATATATATATATATATATATATATATATATATATATATATAATATATTGATCAACCAGTAATAACCCCCCCCCCCCAAAATCCACATCATGTCCGAAAGACTGACTAGGAGAGGCAGACGCTCACAGGCCACGAAAAGAGGGCAAGCAGCCTCTGTGTCCACAGTGAAAAGTGGTGGTCACAGGCAACCTGGTGCATCCTCTGCAGGCGGGGCATGCCCGTCCTTTTTTTCCAGTGCTGCCCGTGCTATTCAGCCACAACATGTAGAAGAGTTGGTGGAGTGGATAAATAAGCCGCCCTCATCCTCCTCATCCTCTGACATCCACGCTCACAGTAGTTTGCCCTCCACTGCAGCTGCCAAAGCAGCCGGTTCCACAGGCTCCTTCTCCACAGCTACTCCTTCTGTCGCCGCACCATCATGCACTGAGAAGTCACCTGAACTATTCGATCATGGTGTCAGCGACATGCTGCTGGAGGATGCGCAGCATTTTTGAAAGCTGAGATGTTGGTTCGCAGGTTATTGAAGGAAATAATGTGAGCCTAGAGAGAGGGGGTGACAATGACGGACAAGAAACTAGCAGTCATGTTCCCACAGCTGCAGCGTACTGCCAAGTTTGCTCCAGTGACGAGGAGGAAGGGGATGATGAGGTCACTGGGGAGGGGATTGAGGAAAGTGAGGGGGGAGGAGGGACAACTCCAACAAGGCAGGAGGTACTCCAGGGGCCGCCATAGGAGTAGCCAACCTATTGCATCACAGCACAGAGCTCTACAGGTTCAGGGTGCTGAAAACTCTCCGCGGACTTCGAAATGTTCATTAGTGTGGGCTTTTTCCAGTACATGTGCAGTAGACCATATCGTTGCTGTTTGCAACATCTGTCTGAAGCGGATCAAGCGTGGCCAGAACACCAGCTGCTTGGTCACTACATGCTTGACAAGGCATATGACAACCTGCCATGCAGTCCATTGGCAACAGCACCTGAAAGAACCACAAGATCAAAACAACCATAATTCCCCTTGCTCCTCATCTGTGATCTCTAACCCTACTATACCTCATGTCTTCTCAAATACCTGCATTGAGAGGGATGATGGTATAGCAATGAGTGCCACAGAGACTTGCACCCAATCTGCTAGCAGTATACCACCACTTGATTTGAGCAGCAGGCAAATTTCATTAACCCAGTTGCTGAACCGTAGAAAGACATACTGTCCCAACCATTCACATGCTCAGCGTCTTAATGCTAGCTTGGCCAAATTGCTAGCATTACAATTGCTGCCTCCTCTGAAGCAGCAGTGCTCCCTAAGCATTCAAGGGGCTATGCAAGCAGTCAGGCTGAAGGATGCCATGCCGTGCTGCAGTTGGTCTGTCTACAGGATAGGAGTCACACCGGTGCAGAGATTCTGTCAGGTCTGCAGGGGCAGGCTCTGAGATGGTTGACGCCATGACAGCTTCAGCCAGGAATGGTTGTATGTGACAATGGCATCAACTTTCTCTCCGCCCTCTGACAGGGACACTTGACACATCTTCCATGCTTGGCACATGTCCTGAATCTGGTGGTGCAGCGTTTCTTGACCAGATACCCGGGCTTCCAAGATCTCCTGAGGCAGGCCAGATAAGTCTGTGGCCATTTCTGCTGTTCGTACAATGCCAGTGCTTGCTTATCTAACATTCAACGGGAATTCAACCTGCCCACCAACTGCCTCATTTGTGTCATGCCCACCAGAGGGAACTCAACATTGGCAATGCTGCAGCAGCTGCACATACAGCAGAGGGCCATCAATGAGTACCTGTGTGAGTATGGCACAAGGATAGGGTCATAAAGCATATATATGGACAATATCCCCCAGATTGGGACTATGACGGGTAACGACACAGGTAGGTATAACCAAAGGAAATGGTTTATTGATAATAAACACAATAAAATATATATATACAGTAATTGGCAAGAGGGCCAAAAATATTACACAATTGCACAATTTTGAAAGAAAACGTTAAAAATTGGGCGACTCTTTATATTGGTAGATCCAATGATCATTTAGACATGGAGGAACCTGTAATGTGGTTTTGAAGACCCTACGCGTTTCAATGATACTCTTCTTCAGGGGTATTTTTAAACCTTGGTTCCAATTGACTGTTTATAACTATTTTACACTGTTCTACAAAAACAGAAACAAAATTGTTAATTTTATATCATGGTACAACTTCTAGTTATATATCATTTGTTTTTCATTGTATATTATTCACCATATCTCATCATACACATACCATGTCTTTTTTTGTCATTCGATCTGTAAAGAGTCGTCTTTAAAAACTTGATCGTTTTGGCATTCTCCAGGATCACATGCTAGGAGGTGTATACGGGGGTTTGTACTGAGGATTCAGATCATTCCTACTCAATCCAAAAAGGGAAGAGAGAGATGGGTGAATCAGTACTGGATAAGGAGCCGAGATAGGGACAGAGACGTAGGACAGAAGCACTGAGTCACTACACGGGGTCCATACCCAAAAAGCACCAGCTTATTCAGTCCGCCATTCTGGAAAGATTAAGTTAGAAAATATACATGTTGTATTCTTATTTGTTGGTAACATGCTTTCTTAGTTAAAGAATAACAGTATGAAGAGATATATCTCTTAACAAATTAATGTTTAAATCGGGTTTGTGGGATTTTAGGTTTACATATCCCTGGGTATTGGGTAGTCATTTAAACATTGTAATGGGAATATGAGTTCAAAAATAAAACCAGATAGATATAATCTTGCAGGGTATAAATTGTTCCCTTTGCAAAAGACATTCGTGCTCTCAAAGGGATACCTACCTTATAAAGGTGTGTTGTCAAGAAAGGAGGCTTTGGAGGGTGGGACAGGTCAAACAATCACACTTGCAAGATATTTTCAATGGCCATATAGTTTCCAAAGAGACAGAGGAAACATCTATTTGGAATATAAAGTTATATATCAGTAGGTAAGTATGTATTTATTCATACAAAAGATTTGATGCATGATCATAGTTTGTACTTCTAGAGAGGGAAGCCAGACCAGAGGATGCATCTATCTATAAGTATCTTCAATGGTTTTTATATTTCAAAAGTTACCTCTTGGGAAATGTCAGGCCGATTGCAGAGTGTGTGTCCCTCTCCTCCTGTGAGTAAAGAATGCCTAAATGATTGTGGGAGGGATGGCTTTTTATATCTGGGCTTATGAACTGAATTGACGGATCTAAAGCAGGTGTGTGTAATGGGAGGGCCCCCTGAGGGGGCGGTGCGGAGGGCGGCCCCGCGGGATGCCAACCAATCGGGGCCAGCCGTCATGACACGTCAGGATCAACTCCGACCGTCGCCACGGCAACCCCGCCGTCAACAAACCCGGGATCACGATCAATTTGACCGCCCTGTTTCCCCCTTTCTTGCGTCGGTGGGGGAGCGATGCGGATCGTGATCCCGGGTTTGTTGACGGCGGGGTTGCCGTGGCGACGGTCGGAGTTGATCCTGACGTGTCATGACGGCTGGCCCCGATTGGTTGGCATCCCGCGGGGCCGCCCTCCGCACCGCCCCCTCAGGGGGCCCTCCCATTACACACACCTGCTTTAGATCCGTCAATTCAGTTCATAAGCCCAGATATAAAAAGCCATCCCTCCCACAATCATTTAGGCATTCTTTACTCACAGGAGGAGAGGGACACACACTCTGCAATCGGCCTGACATTTCCCAAGAGGTAACTTTTGAAATATAAAAACCATTGAAGATACTTATAGATAGATGCATCCTCTGGTCTGGCTTCCCTCTCTAGAAGTACAAACTATGATCATGCATCAAATCTTTTGTATGAATAAATACATACTTACCTACTGATATATAACTTTATATTCCAAATAGATGTTTCCTCTGTCTCTTTGGAAACTATATGGCCATTGAAAATATCTTGCAAGTGTGATTGTTTGACCTGTCCCACCCTCCAAAGCCTCCTTTCTTGACAACACACCTTTATAAGGTAGGTATCCCTTTGAGAGCACGAATGTCTTTTGCAAAGGGAACAATTTATACCCTGCAAGATTATATCTATCTGGTTTTATTTTTGAACTCATATTCCCATTACAATGTTTAAATGACTACCCAATACCCAGGGATATGTAAACCTAAAATCCCACAAACCCGATTTAAACATTAATTTGTTAAGAGATATATCTCTTCATACTGTTATTCTTTAACTAAGAAAGCATGTTACCAACAAATAAGAATACAACATGTATATTTTCTAACTTAATCTTTCCAGAATGGCGGACTGAATAAGCTGGTGCTTTTTGGGTATGGACCCCGTGTAGTGACTCAGTGCTTCTGTCCTACGTCTCTGTCCCTATCTCGGCTCCTTATCCAGTACTGATTCACCCATCTCTCTCTTCCCTTTTTGGATTGAGTAGGAATGATCTGAATCCTCAGTACAAACCCCCGTATACACCTCCTAGCATGTGATCCTGGAGAATGCCAAAACGATCAAGTTTTTAAAGACGACTCTTTACAGATCGAATGACAAAAAAAGACATGGTATGTGTATGATGAGATATGGTGAATAATATACAATGAAAAACAAATGATATATAACTAGAAGTTGTACCATGATATAAAATTAACAATTTTGTTTCTGTTTTTGTAGAACAGTGTAAAATAGTTATAAACAGTCAATTGGAACCAAGGTTTAAAAATACCCCTGAAGAAGAGTATCATTGAAACGCGTAGGGTCTTCAAAACCACATTACAGGTTCCTCCATGTCTAAATGATCATTGGATCTACCAATATAAAGAGTCGCCCAATTTTTAACGTTTTCTTTCAAAATTGTGCAATTGTGTAATATTTTTGGCCCTCTTGCCAATTACTGTATATATATATTTTATTGTGTTTATTATCAATAAACCATTTCCTTTGGTTATACCTACCTGTGTCGTTACCCGTCATAGTCCCAATCTGGGGGATATTGTCCATATATATGCTTTATACTAGCTAAAGGGATGAGGGTTTAAAACGACCCAGCACTTTTTCAAACCTATCCAACTCCCACACCCCCTCGTGTTATCAAGGATAGGGTCAGGGGGAGCTTGGCTTTTTTTCGTCACACCAGTGGCTTTTGATAAAGGATGTGTAGCACCCTCCTAGATAGGTGATAGGTTAAAAGCATTGTTGCTCCATCCTGCTTATCAGGGGAGCCTGATCTGTTAGTTATGCCTGTTACATGTATCCAGATGTGAGTCATTTGGTTTGAGGGAGTGTCCCCACTGTATCCAATAGGGGATCCTGTTGGACAGTGGAGGAAACCTGGCCAGTGACAAACAGGCTTTTGTGGCAGTCCCAGTGGGAAGACACAACTGCAGTGCATCCTGGGATTGACCATAAAAGTCAAGGGCACATGTGACAGGGCATCTTTGACGGGAAGCAGAGTCCCAGGAGGAGGGTGACAGGCTATCTCTCCTCCTGCTGTCTGAGGAAGATGGTCACAGGCGGTCAGCCTAGTTGACCAGGTGTGGAGCTGAGCCTAAAGGATCCTGGAAAGCTGATGGCGGAGTTGCATGCAGAGTCCTCTGGGAAAAACAGTGTCCGTGAGTACCAGGGGGTTTGCCAAGGGGTCTGCCTAGGAAAGGGGACTACTCCAGGGAAGTCAGAGCATAAACGGTCAGCTTACACAGTTAGCAAGAGTAAAAGAGTAAGAGCAAAGGGGGTACCAAGCGGGGCCCTGAAGAGGGATTCAATGTATAGTTTGCTTATCTTATACTTTAATACTGTGGCAGGGTGAAGCAGCGGCCTTGCCGCCTTCAACATAACTAGAAGTCCTCAAGTTGTGCATAGTTCATCTAGTTGGAATATCCCACTCATCCCTTCTCCCATCCCAAGTTCTACAATAAACAACAAAAAACTAATTCCCTAGTTTTTTGACTGAGCCAAGAACCTAAAGTACTAAGGATTTGCATGTTGTTGCTACGGGTAACCTAGGGGAACCCGCTTCAAGCAGCTCCCAAGGGAGTAGTGCTACAGATGCATGCACCATCCTTTCACCATTTGAGGAGGCCACAAGGATGGTGAGCAGGGACGATGCATGCATCAGTGACGCTTTCCCTCTAGTCTACCTGCTGGAGCACATGCTTTGTGGAATTATGGACAGGGCACTTGAGGCAGAACAGCGGGAGGAAGAGGAGGACTGGGAGTTTAACATTCTCTGGGCGTGTTTCTGAAGGCATCGTTCAGCCAAAGGAGGAGCAGTGGAGAAGGCGGCTGGCTGACCGATGCCTTTAAATAGTTCTTTATTCCTCAGCAGCACCCAGGGATGTTAGGTTTAAGCAACCATTGGCAGCGTCTCCATCATATGGTGCATGATTATCTAGGCGCAAGAGCAGACTTGGAGACCTTTCCAGCTGAGCATCCATTGGGTTACTGGTAGGGTTGAGCGGACACCTAGATGTCCGTGTTCGACGGGTTCGGCCGAACTTTAAAAAAAAGTCCGGGTCCGTGTCCCGGACTTTTACCGAACTTTTCCCGGACACCGAACCCCATTGAAGTCAATGGGGACCCGAACTTTAAGGCACTAAAATGGCTCTAAAACACCAAAGGAAAGGGCTAGAGTGCTGCAAATGGCAGCAAAACGTAATTAAGAGCATGGCAAGTGCTCTGCAAACAAATGTGGATAGGGAAATAACTTAAAACAACAAAAAAAAAACAGAAAAATAAAACAATGTTCTTCTTCATCTCTGAAGGACGAGGCCCATATGGAGTAGGAGGGAGGTTGAGGTGGTGGTGGATGTGGCGGTGACATAGGCGTGCGCACAGGGTGTGCTGGGTGTGCCTGGGCACACCCTAATCACCTAGGGCACATAGCATTGCCAGTGAGGAGATGGGAAAGATCTCCCTGGGACCTGCTCTGCTCTATTTCTCCTTGCCTACAGGTACATGGCCCCGATACATTACTCTCCCTGCTGGCAAACACATGCATGTGTATTTCAACTTTGGGGTGCACACCTTAATGCAATAGGCTGCGCACACCTATGGGCGGTGTAGGTGGAAGCGGCGGTGGAGGAGGACCAGGGCCGGATTAACAGCATCATGGGCTTGGTGCTGAGGATTTTGAAGGGCCTTAAGGGCCGTGCCTTGCCATGCACCCAGAGGAGGAAGGGTGCAGCCATGCATGCCTAATTCAACATGGGATGCTGTCTCTGAAGCCCATAAACACATCCATGCATCGCCAACTGTCCCTCCTTGTCCGGCCTTCACGCTGTGTGGGGAGGTTCTGAGGGTGCTGCCTGGGGAAGCGAGCATAGAAGCCAGACTTCTGTGTTTACAAGTGACAGAAGAGCGGTAACAGTGAATATGGCCAACCCGGGGCCTATATAAAAGGTAGGGGCCTGGAGCTGCAGCTCCAATAGCCCCTACATTAATCTGGCCCTGAGGAGGAGGACGAGGTAGCCAACACTGCTTCTTTTCAAAAATTTTAAATGAGGGTACACCCCAAAAGAGTGAGAAAGAGCAAAAATGGAACAATGGGTGGGTAAGGTCGGTATCCATTGCTATTCTGCATAAGGTACAGAAAAGTCCCGTGGGATCCATGCCTGGTTCATTTTAATGAACGTGAGCTTGTCCACATTGTCTCTGGACAGGCGGCTGCGCTTGTCTGTTATAACGCCCCCAGCCGTGCTAAATACCCGTTCAGATAATACACTGGCTGCAGGGCACGCCAGCACCTCCAAGGCGTAAAGGGCAAGCTCAGGCCATGTGCCCAATTTGGAGACCCAGAAGTTGAAGGGGGCAGACCCGTCATTCACTACATGTAGGCGTGTGCACACATACTGCTCCACCATGTTGGTAAAATGCTGCCTCCTGCTAAGACGTTCCATCTGAGCTGCTGGTGCTGCTGTTTGTTGTGGCGTGCTGACAAAGCTTTTCCACATTTCGGCCATGCTAACCCTGCCTTCTGAGGTGCTGGCGGTGCCCTGGTTGCGTTGGCGACCTCCTCCTCCTCCTCCTCTGCCTTGTGCTTCCACTGTGGCCCCGCTGTCAGATGGGAATGCCAGCAGCATGGCGTCTACCAGCGTGCGCTTGTACTCGCGCATCTTGCGATCGCGCTCCAGTGAGTGAATTAAGGACGGTACGTTGTCCTTGTAACGGGGATCCAGCAGCGTGGCCACCCAGTAATCAGCACAAGTTAGAATGTGGGCAACTCGGCGGTCGTTGTGGAGACACTGCAGCATGTAATCGCTCATGTGTGCCAGGCTGCCCAGAGGCAACGAAAGGCTGTCCTCTGTGGGAGGTGTATCGTCCGTGTCCTCTGTATCCCCCCAGCCACGCACCAGTGATGGCCATGAGCTGGCCTGGGTGCCACCCTGCTGTGAACATGGTTCCATCTCCTCCTCCAGCTCCTCCTCCTCCTCATCCTCCTCATCCTCCAGAACTGTGCCCCTGCTGGACAATTGCGTCCCTGGCGTTTGCGTGTGCAGGAACCCACCCTCGGAGCCCCTTGCGAATGACTGCCCTGAAAGCCTTGGAAATGTTACCTCTTCATCCTCCTCCTCCTCCTCATCCTGTGCCACATCCTCTTCCATCATCGCCCGAATTGTTTTTTCAAGGAGGCATAGAAGTGGGATAGTTAAGCTGAGAACGGCGTCATTGCCACTGGCCATGTTGGTGGAGTACTCAAAACAGCGCAACAAGGCACACAGGTCTCGCATGGAGGCCCAGTTAAATTAAATAGCGGAATAGAAAATATGATCCAAAAAAAGTGTATGCATATCACACGTACACAACCACACTGGACCCCAATTACTATTGTTTGTACCCCTAAAAGGCTAGATGAGGAGTAGGGGGAGTATGGAACAGGCAGCACCCTCAAACCTTCAGAAGTATGAGATGAACCCCAACAACTTGGAAAGGTGGATCTCTCTCACACGTACCAACACAGACTATCCCCCAATTTAACTGATCCCCAAAGGTTTTTGATTAAATAGCGGAATAGAAAATATGATCCAAAAAAAGTGTATGTATATCACACGTACACAACCACACTGGGCCCCAATTACTATTGTTTGTACCCCTAAAAGGCTAGGAGTAGGGGGAGTATGGAACAGGCAGCACCCTCAAACCTTCAGAAGTATGAGATGAACCCCAACAACTTGGAAAGGTGGATCTCTCTCACACGTACCAACACAGACTATCCCCCAATTTAACTGATCCCCAAAGGTTTTTGATTAAATAGCGGAATAGAAAATATGATCCAAAAAAAGTGTATGTATATCACACGTACACAACCACACTAGGCCCCAATTACTATTGTTTGTACCCCTAAAAGGCTAGATGAGGAGTAGGGGGGGTATGGAACAGGCAGCACCCTCAAACCTTCAGAAGTATGAGATGAACCCCAACAACTTGGAAAGGTGGATCTCTCTCACACGTACCAACACAGACTATCCCCCAATTTAACTGATCCCCAAAGGTTTTTGATTAAATAGCGGAATAGAAAATATGATCCAAAAAAAGTGTATGTATATCACACGTACACAACCACACTAGGCCCCAATTACTATTGTTTGTACCCCTAAAAGGCTAGATGAGGAGTAGGGGGGGTATGGAACAGGCAGCACCCTCAAACCTTCAGAAGTATGAGATGAACCCCAACAACTTGGAAAGGTGGATCTCTCTCACACGTACCAACACAGACTATCCCCCAATTTAACTGATCCCCAAAGGTTTTTGATTAAATAGCGGAATAGAAAATATGATCCAAAAAAAGTGTATGTATATCACACGTACACAACCACACTAGGCCCCAATTACTATTGTTTGTACCCCTAAAAGGCTAGGAGTAGGGGGAGTATGGAACAGGCAGCACCCTCAAACCTTCAGAAGTATGAGATGAACCCCAACAACTTGGAAAGGTGGATCTCTCTCACACGTACCAACACAGACTATCCCCCAATTTAACTGATCCCCAAAGGTTTTTGATTAAATAGCGGAATAGAAAATATGATCCAAAAAAAGTGTATGTATATCACACGTACACAACCACACTAGGCCCCAATTACTATTGTTTGTACCCCTAAAAGGCTAGATGAGGAGTAGGGGGGGTATGGAACAGGCAGCACCCTCAAACCTTCAGAAGTATGAGATGAACCCCAACAACTTGGAAAGGTGGATCTCTCTCACACGTACCAACACAGACTATCCCCCAATTTAACTGATCCCCAAAGGTTTTTGATTAAATAGCGGAATAGAAAATATGATCCAAAAAAAGTGTATGTATATCACACGTACACAACCACACTAGGCCCCAATTACTATTGTTTGTACCCCTAAAAGGCTAGGAGTAGGGGGAGTATGGAACAGGCAGCACCCTCAAACCTTCAGAAGTATGAGATGAACCCCAACAACTTGGAAAGGTGGATCTCTCTCACACGTACCAACACAGACTATCCCCCAATTTAACTGATCCCCAAAGGTTTTTGATTAAATAGCGGAATAGAAAATATGATCCAAAAAAAGTGTATGTATATCACACGTACACAACCACACTGGGCCCCAATTACTATTGTTTGTACCCCTAAAAGGCTAGATGAGGAGTAGGGGGAGTATGGAACAGGCAGCACCCTCAAACCTTCAGAAGTATGAGATGAACCCCAACAACTTGGAAAGGTGGATCTCTCTCACACGTACCAACACAGACTATCCCCCAATTTAACTGATCCCCAAAGGTTTTTGATTAAATAGCGGAATAGAAAATATGATCCAAAAAAAGTGTATGTATATCACACGTACACAACCACACTAGGCCCCAATTACTATTGTTTGTACCCCTAAAAGGCTAGATGAGGAGTAGGGGGGGGTATGGAACAGGCAGCACCCTCAAACCTTCAGAAGTATGAGATGAACCCCAACAACTTGGAAAGGTGGATCTCTCTCACACGTACCAACACAGACTATCCCCCAATTTAACTGATCCCCAAAGGTTTTTGATTAAATAGCGGAATAGAAAATATGATCCAAAAAAAGTGTATGTATATCACACGTACACAACCACACTAGGCCCCAATTACTATTGTTTGTACCCCTAAAAGGCTAGATGAGGAGTAGGGGGGGTATGGAACAGGCAGCACCCTCAAACCTTCAGAAGTATGAGATGAACCCCAACAACTTGGAAAGGTGGATCTCTCTCACACGTACCAACACAGACTATCCCCCAATTTAACTGATCCCCAAAGGTTTTTGATTAAATAGCGGAATAGAAAATATGATCCAAAAAAAGTGTATGTATATCACACGTACACAACCACACTGGGCCCCAATTACTATTGTTTGTACCCCTAAAAGGCTAGATGAGGAGTAGGGGGAGTATGGAACAGGCAGCACCCTCAAACCTTCAGAAGTATGAGATGAACCCCAACAACTTGGAAAGGTGGATCTCTCTCACACGTACCAACACAGACTATCCCCCAATTTAACTGATCCCCAAAGGTTTTTGATTAAATAGCGGAATAGAAAATATGATCCAAAAAAAGTGTATGTATATCACACGTACACAACCACACTAGGCCCCAATTACTATTGTTTGTACCCCTAAAAGGCTAGATGAGGAGTAGGGGGAGTATGGAACAGGCAGCACCCTCAAACCTTCAGAAGTATGAGATGAACCCCAACAACTTGGAAAGGTGGATCTCTCTCACACGTACCAACACAGACTATCCCCCAATTTAACTGATCCCCAAAGGTTTTTGATTAAATAGCGGAATAGAAAATATGATCCAAAAAAAGTGTATGTATATCACACGTACACAACCACACTGGGCCCCAATTACTATTGTTTGTACCCCTAAAAGGCTAGATGAGGAGTAGGGGGAGTATGGAACAGGCAGCACCCTCAAACCTTCAGAAGTATGAGATGAACCCCAACAACTTGGAAAGGTGGATCTCTCTCACACGTACCAACACAGACTATCCCCCAATTTAACTGATCCCCAAAGGTTTTTGATTAAATAGCGGAATAGAAAATATGATCCAAAAAAGTGTATGTATATCACACGTACACAACCACACTAGGCCCCAATTACTATTGTTTGTACCCCTAAAAGGCTAGATGAGGAGTAGGGGGGGTATGGAACAGGCAGCACCCTCAAACCTTCAGAAGTATGAGATGAACCCCAACAACTTGGAAAGGTGGATCTCTCTCACACGTACCAACACAGACTATCCCCCAATTTAACTGATCCCCAAAGGTTTTTGATTAAATAGCGGAATAGAAAATATGATCCAAAAAAAGTGTATGTATATCACACGTACACAACCACACTAGGCCCCAATTACTATTGTTTGTACCCCTAAAAGGCTAGGAGTAGGGGGAGTATGGAACAGGCAGCACCCTCAAACCTTCAGAAGTATGAGATGAACCCCAACAACTTGGAAAGGTGGATCTCTCTCACACGTACCAACACAGACTATCCCCCAATTTAACTGATCCCCAAAGGTTTTTGATTAAATAGCGGAATAGAAAATATGATCCAAAAAAAGTGTATGTATATCACACGTACACAACCACACTAGGCCCCAATTACTATTGTTTGTACCCCTAAAAGGCTAGATGAGGAGTAGGGGGAGTATGGAACAGGCAGCACCCTCAAATCTTCAGAAGTATGAGATTGTGTTCACTGTACCCCACAAAGATTGAGTTCACTGCACCCCACAATGATTGTGTTCACTGCACCCCACAAAGATTGTGTTCACTGCACCTCACAAAGATTGTGTTCACTGTACCCCCCAAAGATTGTGTTCACTGCACCCCACAAAGATTCTGTTCACTGTACCCCACAAAGATTGTGTTCACTGCACCCTAAAAGGATGTTGTTCACTGCACCCCACAAAGATTGTGTTCACTGCACCCTAAAAGGATGTTGTTCACTGCACCCCAAAAAGATTGTGTTCACTGTACCCCCCCAAAGATTGTGTTCACTGCACCCCACAAAGATTGTGTTCACTGCACCCCAAAAAGATTGTGTTCACTGTACCCCCCAAAGATTGTGTTCACTGCACCCCAAAAAGATTGTGTTCACTGTACCCCCCAAAGATTGTGTTCACTGCACCCCACAAAGATTCTGTTCACTGTACCCCACAAAGATTGTGTTCACTGCACCCCAAAAAGATTGTGTTCACTGTACCCCCCCAAAGATTGTGTTCACTGCACCCCACAAAGATTCTGTTCACTGCACCCCACAAAGGATTTTGTTCACTGCACCCCAAAAAGATTGTGTTCACTGCACCCCAAAAAGGATTTTGATCACTGCACCCCAAAAAGGATGTTGTTCACTGCACCCCAAAAATGATTTTGTTCACTCCACCCCAAAAAGATTGTGTTCACTGCACCCCACAAAGATTGTGTTCACTGCACCCCAAAAAGATTGTGTTCACTGTACCCCCCAAAGATTGTGTTCACTGCACCCCACAAAGATTCTGTTCACTGTACCCCACAAAGATTGTGTTCACTGCACCCCAAAAAGATTGTGTTCACTGCACCCCAAAAAGGATGTTGTTCACTGCACCCCAAAAAGGATGTTGTTCACTCCACCCCAAAAAGATTGTGTTCACTGCACCCCACAAAGATTGTGTTCACTGCACCCCAAAAAGATTGTGTTCATTGCACCCCAAAAATGATTTTGTTCACTGCACCCCAAAAAGGATTTTGTTCACTGCACCCCAAAAAGGATGTTGTTCACTCCACCCCAAAAAGATTGTGTTCACTGCACCCCAAAAAGATTGTGTTCACTGCACCCCACAAAGGATTTTGTTCACTGCACCCCAAAAAGATTGTGTTCACTGCACCCCAAAAAGGATGTTGTTCACTGCACCCCAAAAAGGATTTTGTTCACTGCACCCCAAAAAGATTGTGTTCACTGCACCCCACAAAGGATTTTGTTCACTGCACCCCACAAAGATTGTGTTCACTGCACACCAAAAATGATTGTGTTCACTGCACCCCAAAAAGATTTTGTTCACTGCACCCCAAAAAGATTGTGTTCACTGCAGCCCAAAAAGATTGTGTTCACTGCAGCCCAAAAAGATTGTGTTCACTGCAGCCCAAAAAGATTGTGTTCACTGCAGCTCACACACAGAAAAATGGATGTGGATCACTGACACCTGCCTATCTCCAATCCCACACCACACAGCAATATCGATTGTAGTTTGTAGAACACAGTTTCCCTAAAATTCAGCAGACTCTGTCCCTAACAGGATTGAGAAGAGATCGTAGATCAGGATTGAGTGCAGATTCACCCCACCCCCCACACAGCAATATCGATTGTAGTTTGTAGAAGACACTGACCCTATAATTCAGCAGACTCTATCCCTAAAATGCCTACAACTCGCCCTGCCTAAACACTCCGACCTGTCCCTCAATTCTATCCGGACACAAATGGTTTTTTCCTGCCTATCTTTCCCTAATCAGCAGCCAGCACATTGATGTGTGCTCTGTCCCTTAGCTAAGCAGCAGAATGACGCTGCTGCGGCGGCTGCCTCGAACTTATAAAGACTTGGTCACATGCTTCAGACGGCCAATCACAGCTACTAAGACATTTGCAGGCATGGCTGGGATGGCTTAAGGCACACCAGTTAAACGATTGTTGATTGGCTGTTGAAAGCCCGCCATGAAAAGAGCGCCAAAGCATGCAAAACCCGGAAATAAAACGACCGAACACGGATTTTTACCCGAACATACAGTAAAGTGTCCGTGTCCGTGTTCGGGTAAAAAAAATCCAATTATTCGGTACGAACACGAATAATACAGTCCGTGTTCGCTCAACACTAGTTACTGGGTCTTGAGGATGGACCACTGGCCAGAACGTGCTCAGTATGCAATGGAGCTACTGGCCTGTCCTGCTTCCAGCGTACTTTCCGAACAGACGTTCAGTGCTGCTGGAGGTTTTGTGATGGACAAAAGAGTGCGTCTGTCCACAGACTCTGTTGACCAGCTGACTTTTATTAAAATAAATCAGTCTTGCATCAACAACATCTATCAAGCCCCTGATGCTGATGTAACTGATTTGCTAGGTGTCTGCCATCCCTTGAAGACTGCGTATGCTGCCTATCCTATTCCTCAACCTTGAACCTTGATTCTGCTAGCTTCCAACAATGTTTTTGGTTTAGGTCACCACCAACCCACAAGGCCTAACTTTTCTGCACTTGTATGACAGGTGCATACAATTTAAATGTCGTATGTAATTTTTAACAGCAGACCCTGTCCCTGTGCCCTGCACCCTGCAAGAGGGGTTACAGTGTTCAGGCACCACCAACACCAAAGGCCCAATTTTTTCCACCTGTATGACATGTACATGCGATTTCAAACTTGTATGGAATTTTTACCATCAGGTCCCGTTCCTGTGCCCAGCAAGAGTAACTGTGAGGGGTTATGGTATTCAGGCACCTTCAACACCAAAGGCCCAATTTCAGTTTCAGTTCCTGCCAATACTAACCTTCCAGGTCCACATCACTCCAGCAGGTTTGCATAGCCGACACCAAACCTTGACCAGGTCAGATGACAGCACAGCGCCCCCACTAGATCACTGATAAGAACACATACAGATCTTTGCCAATTTCAAATTGGTATGGAATTTTTACCAGCAGAGCTCGTTGCTGCACCAAGCAAGAGTAACTGCGAGGGGTTGCGGTGTTCAGGCACCACCAACAACCAAGGCCCAGTTTGTGGCACCTTTATGACAAGTACATGCGATTTCAAATTTGTATGGAATTTTTGCCAGCAGGGCCCGTTCCTGTGCCTAGCAAGAGTAACTGTGAGGGGTTGCAGTGTTCAGGCACCACCAAAAACCAAGGCCCAATTTTTCTGCACCTGTATGACAAGTACATGCGATTTGAAATTTGTATGTATATTTGTATATGACATTTTTTCCTTTAGAAATGTCAGTATTGCTGCAGCAGGCTACATACATCGTAGAGATGCACTACTTTACAGGGACAATAAGGGGACCCCCCAGGAACGATGTTTAAAGGAATTTTTAATTTTTGTAGTTTCACTTTAAGCCTCATTAAAATCAGTAAATCACTACTCCTTTACCCATGACCACCCGTCACCTTTTTACTGCGGCAGGGCGGCTCAGCTACGTCCAGTCACATAGTACTACGTGACGGAGTGCATGTGGTTTCGGCGGCGCGCGCGCGCCACTGGAGCTGCGCTCCCACTGTGTTTAGACACAGCGAGAGGCGGGCCACGGGAGGAGCGGCAGCGATTGCCGCTGCCCTCCTGCTATCATCCAAGAAACTCAGAGAAGACCTGCCTGCTTATGTAAATGTAAACAAAGCAGGCGGATCTTCTGTCAGACAGGCAGGGAGAGATCATCAGTTTCAGCTAAGCTGAAACTGCGATCTCTCTGTGCCTGTCACAGAACCACCCCCCCCCCCCACAGTCAGCAAGCACATTAGGCATACATTTACCCCTTTGATCACCCCCAGTATTAACCCCTTCCCTGTCAGTTTAATTTATACAGTAACAGTGCATATTATTTAGCACTAATTACTGTATTAGTTTCACTGGTCCCCAAAAAGTGTCAAAAATGTCAGTTAGGGGTCGGATCTGTCCGCCGCAATGTCGCAGTCCCGCTAAAAATCGTTGATCGCCGCCATTACTAATAAAAAATAAATAAATAAAAAGTCCAAAAATCTATCCCGTAGTTTGTAAACGCTATAACTTTTGCGCAAACCAATTAAAATACGCTTTTTGGGATTTTCTTTACCAAAAATATGTAGCAGAATACAAATTGGCCTAAACTGATAAAAACATTTAATTTTTTTTTTTATTTTTTATTGGGAATGTTTTATAGCAGAAAGTAAAAAATTGTCGCTCTTTTTTTGTTTATAGCGCAAAATCTAAAAACTGCAAAGGTGGGGGCGTGTCCGGCCGGCGAGCGTGATGGCCGCATGAAGTGAGAGCTCCGGCATCCACCAGAATACAGCAACTCACAGCGGCTGACATCTTTGCACTATGGTCACGGCAAACGGCTGCGGAGGCTCCTTACATCACCCGGCAGCGATGTCCAAATGCAGGAAGGTGACGAAACCACCCCAGCGGCTGACCGACTTCTTCCCGGCAGCGCCGGCTCGAGGTACACAAAATGGCGCCGGACCCGGCGCGGCTCCCGGTCCTCAGCGCTATAGCGGCGGGGATGACCCTCATTTGGAGGACATGCCTGACATAGGGTCGCTGGAGGAAAGCTCCCCACCCTCCTCTCCCACAACATCCAGCCCTGCTAAATCTAAGCAACGCCGCAATAGTGGAGACATCTCCCCCTTCACACAGCGCGCCTCGGACAAGGCCCAGAGGCCTAGCAGATCCTCGGACCTCTCCATTGATCTGTTCCCTGCCTCAGACCAGCCTATATCTGAAGCGACCATGAAGCGGATGCTCATATCCTTCAGAAGCACACTCCATGCTGACTTTGACGACATGTTTAATGAAATTAAAGGCAAAGTGCACACCAATGACCATAGGATTCATCATCTGGAGACTAAGATGGCGGATCTCTATAATGCACACAATGACCTTGTAGATGCTTATACTGACCAGGAGACTGAGCTGCAACGCATCCAAACTAAACTAGCCGACCTAGAAGATCGCTCACGTCGGAATAACATTAAGTTCAGGGGGATCCCTGAGACTGTCCCCCATAGCGAGCTGACCCGCTATGTGCAACGCCTGATGAAGGCCCTCCTCCCAGCCCTGAGCGACATTGAACTGTGTGTGGACAGGGCCCACCGTATTCCAAAACCCAAGTTCCTGCCCGACACAACACCTAGGGACACCCTAGCTCGCATTCACTATTATCATGTGAAGGAACGGGTTATGTTAGCGGCGAAGCAGAGTCCAGCGGTTCCTGAAGAATTCATGGGCATCTCCCTTTACACGGATATCTCGCAGCAAACTGCACTTAACCGTAAGAAGCTGGCGCCCCTCACTAAGATGCTCCGCAATAACAAAGTGATCTACAAGTGGGGTTTCCCCACGAAGCTGCTGGTCACCTGGAATGGCAAGACCTATCCTATCTATAGTGTGGAGAAGGGGATACAGCTTTTCAAGCAGTGGCATCTTATACCCGATGAGACCCCTTTACCCACTGTTCCCCCGTTGGAACGCCTGCATTCTGAATGGACATGACTCTCTACAAGCCTCTACTTTCTACATTGGTCAGATTCCTCTTCAAATCTCTGGAGGACTGCCGTGAGCTCCAATGTTTGCCGGTTTTGCTGTTTTACTTTTTTTTTTTCTATTTTTCCTTTTTGAAGCTCTTTTTTTCCCATTGCGTTACACCAGGCCTTTTTTGCACTGGTGCGCTCTACAAATTCTCTGTGACAGCTCAGCATGTTGCTGAGCGTTTGTAGACCCCCCTCGACCGCAGTGGCCTTTTTGGCTGCCCATCGAGCCTGCTTTTTTAGTCAGGCCTTTCTTATCTTTGTGTTGTCTGTTTTGTCTGTCTTGTCGTCTCCCCCTTTTCTTACAGCCTCTCCAGAACCACTCACCACCTACCTGAATCCGAATCATCCCTGTCGACATGTACAACTGTTTGGACTAATACCTCAGGTATCTGCTGGATCCGAATGTCCCTTCTGCACCTCATTCATCTTGCTGCAAGCCGTCCCGATGCCTTCCTGTCTACATAACTTTTCAGTAAGGTACTGTGCTCTACACACAGTGAGCCCTACCCTGAGTAGGACCCTCACCATTCGCACATATCCCACTGTGTCATCATGCCATTGAGAGTACTCTCGTTGAACACAAAAGGGCTCAATAGCCCTTATAAGAGATCGGCACTGATTAGAGAAGCCAAACTTCACAAAGCTGACGTTCTTTTTGTCCAAGAATCCCATTTTGCTGCCCACAAGTGCCCCAAAGTGACTCTTCCTCACTTCCCCCATGTTTATATGGCCAACGCTCCGAAAAAGGCGTGTGGTGTTTTTATTGCTATCAGAGACTCAGTAACATTCCAGTGTATTGACTCCATAGCCGACCCTGAAGGAAGGTTTATTGTGCTGATATGCCAACTGAACAACACTGTCTTTACCCTACTTAACCTCTATGCCCCGAATACACGATAAAGGAAGTTCTTGACCCCATTGCTATCTGTAACGATGAAAATGTTGCAAGGTACCCTCTTGATTGGAGGGGATTTCAATACTGTCCTGGACCCTGCCATGGACTCCACCTCACAATCCAGGAGGCCTACACAATCTATAGTGTCTTTACTGCAATCTCACGATTTATATGATGTCTGGCGTTGTTTTAATGGTTCTGAAAGGGACTATACGTTCATGTCTGCTCCTCATTCCTCATACTCCCGCATAGACCTCTTTCTCACAACGAAGGGATCCTTGCAGAGTGTGACTAATGCATTGGCACGGTTTCTTGGTCTGACCACGCACCGATAGTTCTGGAGTTTGACGACAAGCTGCGCAGCTCCCCTCCCCCGGTGTGGAGACTGAACTCTTCGCTGCTGGCGGATGAGAAGTTGCGCCAGGCGATATTGCAGGAACATAACAACTTTTTTGAATGGAATGATGGCCCTGATGTTAACAGATTCACCTTGTGGAGCACATATAAGGCATACATGCGAGGAGTGCTGATCAAAATGTCTTCATATTTACGGAAGCAGAGGAGGAAACAGGTTGAGGACCTGTTGACGTCCATTGATCTCAAGGAACAGGAAAACAAAATTAACCCCTCCCCCAGCCTCACACAACTTATTGTTTCTGAAAGACAGACCCTAAGGTCTCTCCTCTTATATAAATATGAAAATCACATTAAGTACATGAAGGCTCAATTCTATGCATTGAACAACAGGGCGGGCGCTTGGCTGGCTCGGAAGGTCAAATCTAAGCGACTAAAACAGAAAACTCTATCCTTGACCTATCCAACCGCAGCTGATCTCCTGACCAACCCCAAAAACATAGCGGATGCCTTCGCGTCTTATTATCAGAAACTCTATGACCTCCGCACTGACAGCTCTACACCTCAACCTATTCCTGAGGGTATTGCCAACTTTCTTTCTAAAACTAAATTGCCTGTTCTCTCTCCGGAGATGCTCCAATCTATCTCACAACCCATTACTTCAAACGAAATCTGCTCTGTTATTTCTAAACTACCTAACAATAAATCCCCCGGGGAAGATGGCTTCTCCAATGAGTATTATAAATGCTTTGCTCCAGAAATTGCCCCTCGATTGCAGGACGTCTTCTCTCTTGCTTCCTCCACTGCTTCCTTCCCTCCTGATATGTTACGTGCTGTTATAGTCACTATCCCGAAACCGAATAAGGACCTTCCCTGCCTGCGAATTATAGACCTATATCACTGCTAAATGTTGATATTAAAATTTATGCCAAGATCTTAGCTCTAAGGTTACAAAGGGTGCTTCCTCTCCTGATACACCCAGACCAGGTGGGATTTGTTCCGGGTCGTCAGGCCCCTGATGCCACCAGACGTCTTATTGGCCTAATCTCCCACCTTGGAGCCCCTCAAACGCCTTCTCTGCTCCTGTCCCTGGATGCGGAGAAGGCGTTTGACAGGGTACATTGGGGCTATCTGCAACAAGTCCTAGACAAGTTTGGTATTCAGGATTGGATGCAATCTGCCATTTTATCTCTATATTGCGCCCCATCTGCAGTAGTCCTTACCTCGGGAATCAAATCTAAACCCCTACACATTACCAATGGCACTAGGCAAGGATGCCCCCTTTCACCCATCATATTTACATTGCTTATGGAACCCCTAGCTCAGAGAATCCGTGATTCCCCTCTCATCTCAGGCCCTAGGATCGCTCATTCTGAGCACAGGATCAGTCTGTTCGCGGACGATGTTTTGCTCATATTGACCAATCCAGCCAATTCTCTACCTGCAGTTTATGATCTATTACAAGAATTTAGTGCAGTCTCCTATTATAAATTAAATGCTAGCAAATCCCAAATACTTGCTCTCCACATACCCCCTGCCCTTCGTCAGTCACTTTCGCACAATCTCCCCTTCACCTGGGTCGCTGACTCTTTAGGTTTCCTGGGTATTCAACTCACCCCGAACCCCTCCGGACTTTTTGCCCATAATTTTAAACCCCTA
Organism: Pelophylax lessonae; assembly: GCF_965119305.1. Classification (NCBI taxonomy): domain Eukaryota; kingdom Metazoa; phylum Chordata; class Amphibia; order Anura; family Ranidae; genus Pelophylax; species Pelophylax lessonae. The sequence continues at coordinate 463,973,342 of NC_138770.1, read as the reverse complement.
TTGGATTCTTTACTTTGACTTCCCTTAAAACGCAAGAACTATCCGTCATGGGTAGAATAGCCACATTTAAAATGATAGTCCTACCTAAGCTCCTTTACTTCCTCCGCACATTAATAATTCCCCTTCCACGCTCCTTCTTTACAGCCCTTCAGGGTGTAATTACCAAATTTATATGGGACCGAAAACCCTCGAGATGCTCGCTGACTATTATGTCCAGGCACAGGTCCCTAGGGGGGATGGGAGTCCCCAACCTTTACTCATACTACAAAGCCTGTGTGCTTGACCAGCTTAAATACTGGTGGTCCCCTTCCTCCAATAAATCCTGGTCGCAGATGGAAGCGGCCTTAGTACCACACAAGAGCCTTCAACTGCTGTTACTTGCCACTCGTATGGGGGCCAAACCCCCTCCATCCAAGAGTCCCTCAGTCCTATGTTCGTATTACATATGGAAAGAACTTCCTCTCACTATACCACCTGCAGACTGCGGCCAGAATATTATGCTCCTGCTGCAAGTCCTCTCTTATTTTATTCCCAACCTTGATCTCACGGTGTGGCTGCCTAAGGGCGCCCCACCGAGATACATCAAGGACCTTTACCAAGGCACCTCACTCTCCACATACACGAACTTAGTGAAAAAATTTAACCTCCCGCCGAAGGCCTTCCACACATATCTCCAAATACGGTCCTTCTTATGCTCCGAAGCCATTCCACACTTTATTACACTCCCTTCCCCTATCCACGAATATCTTCAGGATCTCCCTGGCTCCTCCAAGGGTATAACCCTCTTCTACAAAACACTTACCCAACTAGGTCACTTCTCTAAAACGCACACCATGCTTAAATGGGAACAGACCCTACAAAAAACATTCCCTTCCTCTCACTGGTTGAAGGCCTTCTCGTCCACGTACTCGGCCACTAAATGCGTCACGCATTGGGAACAACACGTTAAACTGACCCACCACTGGTACCTAACGCCATATAGACTTTCCAAGATCTACCCTTCCCACCCGCCCCCCTGTTGGAGGGAATGTGGGGAGTGTGGCACCCTCTTCCACACTATGTGGGCCTGCCTATCTCTCAGGTCATTCTGGAATAAAATTTTCTCACTAATATCTGAATTGTGTAACCAACAGGTGTCCCCCGAACCTGACCTGGCCCTCTTACATATCCGTATCCAGGAATTTCGGCTAGCCGTTAGACCGGTGATACTTCACACTCTTTTAGCAGCCAAACTCACCATCACTAGACTGTCGAAGTCCACCACAGCCCCCTCGATAGGGGACACTATTGACACCCTGAACCAACAGTGTGATATGGAACGTATCCTTTCCCGCGTTTCCTTGAACACTAAGGCATTTCACAAGAAATGGGATATTTGGCTCCAGCACCCTAAATGTACAGTTATCATTTGATGTAGTATTGATTACCTGCTTTCATGTGAGGTGGATCTAATGACATTGTCCTCTCCACTACCCTCCTAACTTCTTAACCGCTTTATGTTTACCCTACCCTCCTCATGTGTCCTCCCCTACCTCCCCCCACACTCACCAGTTTCTTTCCCTCTACAGTGGCAGTCTTGGTAACATGCTCATTGAAGCCCGCAAGTTGTTTACTATTTCATGTTCGTCAGGGTGGACATCCCCCCCTGTGTCACAGTTTGTTCCCATTGGGGTGCCTGGGGGGGGGAAGTCCGCCGTTATTCCAGGCTACTGTTACAATACCTTTCACATGAGTTTCGTGAGAACAACTATTGATGGCTATGTGTTATACCTTTTTGTCTGCATTTTTGCAATTGTTCTGAACATCTTCTCTAGCATGAAGGAAATGTCTGTTAACTGCCTTTTATGAACGCTTATGTTCCTGTTAAAATCAATAAAAATCTATTGAAACTAAAAACCGCAAAGGTGATCAAATACCACCAAAAGAAAGCTCTATTTGTGGGAAAAAAAGACATCAATTGTATTTGGGTACAGTGTAGCACGACCACGCAATTTTCCGTTAAAATAATGCAGTGCAGAATCACAAAAAATGGCCTGGTCATTAAGGGGGTAAAACCTTCCGGGGCTGAAGTGGTTAAAAACAATAGTTTTTAAAAACTTTTTTTGCATTGCTACATGTTCCCCAGGTCAGTACCCTGACCCCCATACACCTTTTTGGGGCAATAACTTGCATTTAAGTCTTCAAAATGAGGCCATTTGATTTTTGATTTTCGAGTCCTATAGACTTCAATGGAGTTTGTTTGTTCGAACAAACTTTTCCTCTGTTCACAGTGTTCTGGTGCAAACAGAACCGGCTCGGCTTCGGTTCGCACCCCGTCACTACTCTCATGTTAAGGTTGTAGTCATCTTAACAACACTAGTCATCGTTGCAATTTGGACTGTCATGTCTGCATGAATGGAAGACAGGACGAAAACATTTGTCCTTCCACTTCATTGCAAGCAATTAATTACTTCTTATCTTATGCTAGCCATACACGTATAGATTTTTGGACGGGAATATTCTTTGAACATTCTTTGAACATTCTCTGAATAGACGAATGTCGTTCGAAAATTGTCTTTTGCTTTTAACATTTAATTTTAAAATTAATGTAATTTCTGAACGATTACCACATACACTGCCCGAAAATTCGTTGATCGAGAAAAGTTTTCCCTTCTGCCCCTATGAATTTTCCCGTCGCTGCAGTCGAAAAAGGACATCGATTTAACCCCACTAACGATTAGAAAATCAAACGAATTTTCTTGAAACGAAAATTTCCGGCCGAAAATCTATACGTGTATGGCCAGCATAAGTCACGTCTAATGCCCCATACACACGTGCAGATTATCTGCAGACTTTTGTCTGCAGACTTACCTTTTCTATGTAGTGCAAGGGCCTGCCGGATTGCATACAAATTGAAAGTGTTTAGGTGTGACCTCATATTATATGGTTTTGGTAGGTCTGCAGACAAAAGTCTGCAGATAATCTGCACGTGTGTATGGGGCATAAGTCAGGGTATTTGCAAGCTGTTGGGAGAAGTCCCCGGTGATTAGGTTGCACAGTGCCAAAGCAGACAATTTTTAATTAAAAAAGATGTCTAAAAAGTGTCACTCTTGTAAAAAGTTGTCTACGTACAAATAGTACTACGTTGCTCGCCCAGGAGACTGTAGCGGGCGAGCGCGCCTCCCGCCACCGCTCGTTCACGGCCATCCCCGCGCGAGTGACCGGCGGCTCCGATGTCCACCGGCCACTCGCGATCTCCCGCTGGAGAGGGAGAAAGGCAGGTGGCTAATGTAAACAAAGCCGCCTGTCATTCTCCCTGGTGTAACAGCAGAGACTGTACGATCCTGCTATGTAGGATCGTATGTCTCTGTGGTTACATCAAAAGCCACGCCCCTTGACAGTTAGAAGCACGCCCCTAGGGACACACTTAACCCCTGGATCTCTAATAAAGTTAACCTCTTCCCTGCCAGTGTAATTTTTACAGTAACAGTGCATATGTATAGCACTGATTACTGTAGTAATGTCACTGGTACCCCCAAAAGTGTCAAAAATGTTAGTCAGGGGTCCGATCTGTCCGCCGCAATGTCCTAGTCCCGCAAAAAAAATCGCAGATCGCCGCCATTACTAGTTAAAAAAAAACCAATAAAAATACTGTAAATCTTTCCCTTAGTTAGTAAATGCAATAACTTTTGTGCAAAGCAATCAAAATACGCTTATTGCAATTTGTTTTTACCAAAACAAATTGGCCTAAAATGTTAAACAAATTTGATTTTTACATTTTTTTGGGGGAATTTCATATAAAAAAAATGTGAAAAATATTGTTAGTTTTTCAAAATTTACGCTCTTTTTTTGTTTTTTAGCGCAAAAAATAAAAATCGCACAGGTGATCAAATACCACCAAAAGGAATCCCTGTTTGTGGAAAAAAAAGGACGTCAATTTCATTTGGGTACAGCGTCGAACGACCGCGTAATTGTCCGTTAAAATCATGCAGTGCCGAATCGCAAAATAGGCCCTGGTCTTTGAGCAGCCAAATCCTCCGGGGCTTAAGTGGTTAAGCAACAGACAGCATGGATTCATGAAACACAGAAGTTGTCAAACAAACCTGATTTCTTTTTATGAGGAGGTAAGAGGGTGGCTGTGGATGTAGTATACTTGGATTTTGCAAAAGCGTTTGACACAGTTCCCCACACATGGCTAATGTGTAAGGTAAAATCTAAAGGCTTGGAAAGATCATTTTGTAAATGGATAGAAAATTGGCTAAAAGATCGAAGTCAGAGTGTAGTGGTTAATGATTCTTACTCTGAATGGTCTAAGGTTATCAGTGGTGTACCCCAAGGTTCATTGTTGGGATCCTTACTTTTTAATATCTTTATAAATGATATAGGTCTGGGACTAAAAGTACAATTGCAGTCTTTGCAGATGATATCAAGCTTTGTAGTGGAATAACTTCCTTACAGGATGTCTCCAGCTTACAAGCCAACCTCAATGCACTTTTTTATTGCGCAACTATGTGGCAAATGAGGTTTGATGTTGATAAATGTAAAGTTATGCACTTGGGGGCTAGGAATATGCATGCACCATACATACTAGGGGGAGTAGAACTGGGGGAATCCATAGCGGAGAAGGATCTGGGTGTCCTGGTAGATTATAAGCTTAAATATAGCATGCAAGGCCAGTTTCCAAGGCAAGCAAAGTCCTTTCTTGTATTACCAGAGGCATGGACTCCAGAGAAAGTGATATAATTTTGCCCCTGTACAAATCATTAGTAAGACCTCATCTGGAATATGCAGTTCAGTTTTGGTCACCAGTTCATAAAAAGGATATCGGGGAACTGGATAAAGTGCAGAGAAGGGCAACCAAACTGATAAGAAGCATGGAGGAGCTCAGCTATGAGGAAAGATTAGAGGAACTGAATTTATTCTCTTTTGAGAAGAGGATATTAAAAGGAGATATGATTCCCCCTTCTCTCTCGAGAAGAGGAGATTAAGGGGGTGTATGATCCCCCCCCTTATATATAGGGACACATAATAATGTGCCATGTTTTATTAAAAGAATGACAAAACATAAATGAATGTGTATGTATAAAATCAATGAGTAAATCCTGCAGTATACTGGATGGGAATCGCAAAACAGCACAACCACATTGGTATACAGGGAATAGTCAGTATATAAAAACAACAACAACAACAACAATTTGCTGATGAGGGCAATGCAGAGAGTAATCACTTGGTGAGTAGGTGGCACCTAACATGTTTCGGACTATGAAAATATAAGTCCTTCTTCAGAGGTGACACCAAATGACCACAAACTCTCAATATCAGTGTATCTATTGGTAAAAAACATTTTTGAGAAAAATAGTATTACATATATATAACAACGTCATGTCATGTACATGTACAATAGTATATACAGTATATATACTGTGCTATATATCCCATAAGGATTAGCAAAGTACTATGTGCTTAGTACTGTGCAAATCCTTATGTGATATATAGCACAGTATATATACTATTGTACATGACATTGTTATATATGTAATACTATTTTTCTCAAAAATGTTTTTCACTAATAGATACGCTGATATTGAGAGTTTGTGGTCATTCAGTGTCACCTCTGAAGAAGGACATATATTTTCATAGTCCGAAACATGTTAGGTGCCACCTACTCACCAAGTGACTACTCTCTGCATTGGCCTCATCAGCCAATTGTTGTTGTTGTTTTTATATACTGACTATTCCCTGTATACCAATGTGGTTGTGCTTTTATGCGATTCCCATCCAGTATACTGCAGGATTTACTCATTGATTTTATACATACAAATTAATTTATGCTTTGTCATTTTTTCCAATAAAACTTACGATTTTACATTAATCTGATAGCTGTCATTAAGTCCTAGAGGGGTACATGGCACATTATTATATGTGTCCCTATTTTTTGTAGTTAATTACATGGACATGACTTACCTTCATCTTTTGAATCCATTCATTATGGGACTCCTCCATTCCATACTTATAAATACATAATGGGTCTATATAGCGAACTTGGTGTTGAGTTATTCACTTTAAGGTCAACACAGAGGCCAAAGTGGGCACTCTTTGCATCTAGAGGAAAAGAGATTACGTCTTCAAATATGGAAAGGTTTCTTCACCGTAAGAGCTGTAAAAATGTGGAATAGACTCCCTCCAGAGTCTGGTTCTGGCCAGTTCACTAACTTGCTTTAAAAAAGCCTGGATTCTTTTCTCAGTGTCCATAAAATAAATGGGTACTAATATTTATAGGTAAAGTTGATCCAGGGAATATCCGTTTGCCTCTCGTGGGATTAAGAAGGAATTTTTGTCCCCTGCTGTAGCAAATTGGATCATGCTTTGCTGGGGTTTTTTGCATTCCTCTGGATCAACTGCGGTTTTGGTATTGTGTATATGGAATTGTACGGTTGGGTTTTCTTTATTGGTTTTTGTTTTTTATTGGTTGAGCCAGATGGACCCAGGGTCACCCCAAGGACGACTGAGTTCTTTGTCGTTGAAATGCATATATTGCATTATATTCTTGTACTGTATCTACCTTTGGCCATGGCAGCAGAGAACATGGGCATATGCTGAATCGGGTATATGGACCAATATGACTGTGACTCATTCTTTTTAGTAATGTCCATGTTGAGGGTTAGGCCCAAAAATGTCTTAAATTCGGAAACCGTGATACATTTCCATGCAAATTGTCTGACAAGGTTTGAATTTGGGTTTGTAGCATTAAATTGCTTGGCATATAAATTTCTTTGGACCACAATCGATTTGTACAGATCTTCTGTGAAAAACAGCTAAAAAAAAAACAAGAGGAGTTAAATTTGCTGTTTACACCTGAATTCCGGTTTGGGCAGTAAATGGGGGAAGTATGGGTGCTGCAAAATCTGTGGGCTGCCATTCAGGACTTGCAAGTGCTTTAGGAAGGACACTATGGGCTCTATGGGCCTGTGTTCACATTCTGGGTGGCTGCAAGACACTACTTGTGCTCACCACTGCACCAGCTTGGACCACACTTATGGGACTTGCCACGTCACCAAGTGTTACTGCAGTGCTGGTGTGTCTAAGACCAGGATGTACTAGGCTGCTGGTGCTCACCAGTTCACCAGAAGGTAGAGCAGCACTAGTACTGGCACTCTGCTGCATACGAGAACCATCATGTGATTGTACCATCTCAGCAACCTGGGAACAGGGTCGGTTATGCCTGACCTTAGCAGCGACCACTACTAAATCGTCTGAGCTATCTGTCAGCCCAAGGGCTTGACAAGGTGCAGGCACGTGAAACATGTTGCCATAGTGACAGGACCATCTCGATTTGGCTTGCCCTCCACTGCCTGCATGCTCCCCAGGCTGATGTCCAGCTTCCTGGTGTGGTGATTGACTTTATCACCGGTCGCCCTTCTACATCTGTTTCCTCAGTGCGATCCATGGACCCGGAACGCTGCTTTCATCCCTCCCTTCGGCTCTTGCCCATCCGCCAATCGGTCTGCCCAGGGACATCCAGTGGCTCCCCTGTCAGGAGTTTAATCCTGGACACTGCCATTGCAACGGCATCCGTGGACACCTCCTTCTGTGTGAAAGTAAGCAGACGCAGCCCCAGTGAGCAGCAGTGTTTTCCATCCAGGCAGCTATTACAAGGTTTTTAACTGTTGGTTTACCCTTGTTTATGTTGGTGAATAAAGACTATAATTTTATAACAATTAACGTGGGACCTTTTGCTTTCATTGCACCATTGATTAGTGATCATTGACCATTGGGCTTTTTCACCGACAAGCCTGATCCTAAGCGCTCTTCTGTTTTTGTGTTATTGACTTAGTGACTCTCCCTTTCAATGAGGTTTTACAAGCAGCTAAGGCATTCAAGGTTGTCTATTTCACTATTGTCTCCTTAGCGGGCGCCAGATCTTCTTCTGTGGACAAAGCAATAGTTACACCCATTTTTGCTAGGAGATCACTTCCTAATAAATTACAAGGGGAGTGTGGTGACAACACAAACTAATGCATTGTGGTTTTGTTTCCCATAGCTACCGATACAAGTTTAGTGACATCAGCAGTAAAGATTTTGTTACTTATCCCTACCAAGGAAACCTAATGATCCAAAAGGGACAAAGCCTCATCTGTGTTGTTCAACAGCGAGGGACCAGCTCCTGCACCACTAAACAGGACTTCAGAACATCATTAATATTTATTTCCATCATAGGTTCAACATTTGGTTCCAAAACAATATTAGAAAATTCAGGATGAACAATAGTTTCATGATTTGTGTTATCAGCACAACCCTCCTCTTCCTACTGTCTCATGCATTCACTGGCTTAATATCCTCCTTGGCCACAGCTAAAACAAATGGACAGACTCTTAGGAGGCCCTGGGGCAGGCATGGGTCTATTTGGGATTACTCTCTGATATTGGGGTTTAATCCGAGGATTTTTGGAAAAGTTATCATATGGTCGCCCTGTATTCCTTCTTCCAATTTAATAACGGTAATGAAGTATAAACATATAAAGAGGAAGCAATTTGTTTTCTATAAAGGCAATAAAAGTACATAATTCCAAAAGCTATTACAGCAATATCTTTTAGATATTGATGGAATTAAATTGATAAATTCTTAGTTTTATAGCCTTCTTGGTTTCTTTCCATCCTCTTTTTGCCACATTCTGTTTCACTACATTGGCAATGGAAATGTATTTTATTTATTTATTACAGGTATTTACAGTAGATAGCCCTGACAATTTATTCAGTGCTTTACATATTGTGTGAGAGTAGCTCAAATTGGAATCACCTTCCTTGGGAAAAAGGTAGACTGGGCATAAAAGTTTCTTTCCAAGCTGCTTAACAATCAGTTATTTTCAGTTTACTCTCTACCAGGTGGCCAGCTTCTCCCAGCCACGTCACAAAAAAGATCAATTTTAGCAACCTTTTTACTCACAAACATCCAACCTGTAGCTCTCTCAGAATGCTATCTGAGTCCCAGGCCAGAGCAACATCATGCTTAAGCCTTCCCCTTTTTTCTCACCTGGATAACCAATCATTAAGCAATTAACAATCCAGGTGAGAAACACAAAACCCGAGCTGGATTGTTCAGACCCAAAGTCATCTCAAAAACCTGGTCTGGGTTCCGCTAGTCCTGGATATAGGACAGAAAGTGAGGGGAAATATATCGCCCCTCGATGACTTCCCCTTTCCTTATGTCACATATTCCCCCCCCCTGCTCAAGCCATGGTGGTTGAGCAACTGCCATGGAGAGGCAATGGACACGTGAAAGGGCATCTACATTGGTACCACATATTGAAGTGGGGTGTTATCTGAGTATACTTTTACGAGTGTATTTGTGTTCTGCAACAACATTGCCTCTTTTGCTGTGTTAACTCTGCTACACACAGTGCCAAACTCCCTGGCCAATTTGTTTAACAACTGGTGTGATAGACCAGTGGCCCCCCAATACCACATATTGAAGTGGGATGTTATCTGAGTATACTTTCCTAGGTGTATTTGTGTCCTGCAACAATATTGCCTCTTTTGCTGTTTTAACTCTGCTACACACAGTGCCAAACTCACTGGCCAGTTTTTTTAACAACTGGTGTGATAGACCAGTGGCCCCCCAATACCACATATTGAAGTGGGGTGTTATTTAACAGTATACTTTTCTAAGAGTGTATTGTAGTCCTGCAAAAATGTGGCCTTTTTTTGCTGCGTTAACTGTGCTACACACAGTAACAACAGTTACTGGCCAATTATTTGTAGAACTGGTGTGATAAAACTGTGCCCCCCCAATACCACAGATTGAAGCGGGGTGTTATCTGAGTATACTTTTACAAGTATATTTGTGTCCTGCAACAATATTGCCTCTTTTGCTGTGTTAACTCTGCTACACACAGTGCCAAACTCACTGGCCAGTTTTTAAACAACTGGTGTGATAAACCAGTGGCCCCGCCAATACCACATATTGAAGTGAGGTGTTATCTGAGTATACTTTCATAAGTTCATTTGTGTCCTGCAACAATATTGCCACTTTTACTGCGTTAACTCTGCTACACACAGTGCCAAACTCACTGGCCAATTTTTTTAACAACTGGTGTGATAGACCAGTGGCCCCCCAATACCACACATTGAAGTGGGGTGTTATTTAACAGTATACTTTTCTAAGATTGCATTTTAGTCCTGCAAAAATTTGGCCTCTTTTGCCGTGCTAACTGTGCTACACACAGTGACAACAGTTACTGGCCAATTGATACGACAAAGGACCGAGATAGTAAAATCAAACAGAAAAAATTAATATCCCAATCACCCCGCGCTGCGGAGATAATCAATGAAGCTTGGTAGCTGCCACTCAATGAATAATTAAATGTGAACAATGTATCAAACTAAACCCAGTATAAAAACAATAGTAAGTCCAATACATGAGCAGCGCCTATTAAAAGAGTGACCCCTTTTAGAAAAACAGTGTCTGTGAATAAGCAAAGTCCGTACAGCAAGGATCAATAATCCAAAGACAGATGCAGGCTTCCACCACACCTCGTGACCCCTAGGGCAATGCTCACTCACCAGACATAGAAGGTTAAGATCGCCTTGAAACCATAAGATCAGCCAGGTAAGTCAATCCGATCCACTGAATCGCCGGTGTCCAGACCAGACGTCTCCCCATTCGTCTCCCATAGCGACTATGTTGACTGACACTAACACGTATAATCTTTTAGATGGTGACCCTACTAAAAGATTCAGAAAAGAGTTGGATGAACTTGTGCAGAGTGGGTTTTATACTAGGATTTTATCCAAAAAAGAGAAAAGGTATTTAATGCCTAGCTATAGCCGTATACCCACTATATATACTCTGCCCAAAATGCATAAGGATGTTAACAATCCACCTGCCAGGCCAATAGTCAACAGTATAAATTCTGTAACCTCCAGAGTAGGCGAGTACCTTGACACATTCTTACAAGTAAGTGTGATCCGCACCCGTTCTTATCTACGTGATACTAAAGATTTTCTCCAGGCTATTAATAGTGTCACTTTCCCAACAAATGAAGAGGTGTTTTTGGTGACAGCTGATGTTGCGTCGCTATACACCATAATACAACATGACAACGCACAACTGGCACTTAATTGGGCTTTTTGTCAGCGTGAGGATATACCTGATGCCCAGAAGAGGTTCCTAGGCCGGGTGCTTGACTTCTGCTTATCGCACAATTACTTTTGGTATGGAAGTCGTTTCTATATCCAGAAAAGGGGTGTAGCGATGGGCGCGAAGTTTGCCCCGAGCCTAGCGAACCTCTTTATGAGTGAGTGGGAGGACAGGTATGTTTACTCCTCACATAAGAAGGAGCTGATCCTTTACCGTCGTTATATAGACGACCTGTTCTTTATATGGAGGGGGTCCGAATCTTCTCTGGTGATCTATACTGAATATCTAAACAACAACTCCAACAATATCAAGCTTGAATATTGCTGGAGTAAAGAAAGTGTACATAATCTAGATGTGGAGGTAAAAATGCAGGAGGGCCATTTAAGTTCCAAGGCCTATTTCAAGCTAACGATCGTAATGGTTATTTGCCCATGTTTAGGGGCCACCATCCTCAGTGGTTGAGGAATATCCCTAAAGGTCAGTTCCTCAGAATTAGGAGGAACTGTACCTATGACTCTGACTTCCAGACACAAGCTCAGATCATCAAAAATCGCTTTATGGAGAAGGGATATGATGGCTCCAAACTGGATAAAACCATTCTTGAAGTTGGTAAGTTGTCACAAGAGGCCTGTTTAAGTGACAGGGATGTGGTTGCCAACACCAAACATGAATGGGGGTTCATTACCCAGTATAATGAACAATACAGGGAGGTGGAGGACATTTTCCGGAAGCATTGGGGAGTCCTACGCATGGACAAATTTTTGGGTCCAGTGATTCCAACTTAACCTGTCTTTATATACAGGAAATATCCATCGTTTGGTGATCAGGTTATCAAAAAGGTCTTAGACCCGCCTTCTAGACCAAGACTGTTTTGGGATAGGGAGGGTTTCTTTGCATGCCGTAGATGCATTTCTTGCAGGCAAGTAAAGGAAACATTAAGAGCTAAGACTTCTTTCGTTGCCAACGGCAAAAGTTTCGAAATCAGGAAATTTATCGCGTGTCAATCAACGCACGTGGTTTACTGTCTAGAGTGTCCCTGTGGCCTGATTTATATTGGCCGCACCAAAAGGACCTTGTCCAAAAGAGTGTCAGAGCATTTGGCCAACATTAGAAAAGGCTTTAAACATCATAGCGTTTCGCTACACTTTCGACAGAAGCATAAGAGAGATCCATCGGGCCTCAAATTCTGGGGTATAGACAAGTTGGACCCGGTATGGAGAGGTTCTAATTTAGTTAGAGAACTCTCCAAAAGAGAGACCCAATGGATCTTTTTAACTGGTTCCTTGACGCCCAAAGGCTTGAACGTAGAATTAGACGTAAATTGTTTCATAAGTGATTATTGAGGGGAATACACTCCATTCTGTTTACCTTTTAGTATCACTTATTTAATTTTATTATATCTGCATTTTAACATTTTAACAATATATATTTAGATATGTGGCGACGCATGGTGTGTCATCCACCATATATATTCAGCATGATGCACATTTGCCTCACTATGATCTTTAAATGGATTTTTAGGGGGTTTTAATTCTCCATTTTGGGAGTTTTATGTATCGATGGTATATTATTGTACATGTATAGTGTAAGATTTTATATTTTATATTTGATCACCCGATATTTAATAGTTTTATTGTGTAGAAGCACAGTCCTTAGAACATACCTTCATATCCCAATGATCAGACTCATTAAATGGGATCGGACTTTAGAGATCTAAATTTCTCCAGGATTATTATTTTTTTTTTCCATTAAAATTTTTTATTAAGTTCAAAGGAATACAAACATAACATATGTCATTGCACAAGTCAACACAGTAAATACAGCAAAAGTCAGTTGTAGCAGAAGTATTAACATCGATTAGTGTCTCAAGTATGCCATTTAGTAAAAGTGGATTAATCTCACATAACTCTTCGGCACATTGACATCATCTATGAAGTCCGCACTTTTGCAGACTTAGGTGTGCCTCACCCCCAGTCCAAAGTGTAAATGCAATAGAATAGAAGGGATTACTCAAAGCCCCCGAGATGGAGGAAAGGGGTTGGGTGTAAGAATAGAAGGGAAGAGATGAAGAGAGGAGAGGTTGGGAGAGAGTGGAGGAAGGGCCAGGAGGGGGGGGGGAGGAGGAGATATGATAAGGAGAGGAAAGAGGGGAGAGGGGGAAGGTGGAATGGGGGGAGGGGGGAGGAGAAGATGATGGAGAAGGAGAAAAAGGGAAGGGGGAAGAGGAAGAATGATAAAGGGGGGGGGAGGAGGAGGGAGGGGGGGTATGAAAAAGAGGGGGGGGAGGTGGGGAGGGGGGAAGGGGGAAGGAAAAAGGGGGGGGGCGGGGAAGTAGAGGAAGGGAGGGGAGAGGGGGATGGAAGGGGAGAAGTGGAATGGAAAGAGGGGGGAAGAACCTGGGGGGAGATAGCGGAACAAGAAGAAGGGATGAACGAGGGAAGTGGGAGAAGGGAGCAACAGCAAGAAGAGGAGGGGGGGGGAGGGTGGAGGGAGGAGGAAAGGAGGAGGGGGGGCGGGGAGAGGGAGGAGTGCAGAGGATGTGGAGCATAGAAAGGAGAACGGGCGAGGGCTGTGAGCTGAGGGGAGTGGGGAGGGATGCTGTGGACGTTCAGGCTTGTCCCTTAAACATCTATGGGAACTCATAGATGTTTAAGGGACATATGCATAATAACGACAGAAAAATAAAGCAACAACAACAACAGGTCAGCAGAGCGTCATTCGGTATCAGTATGTACATTAAGCATATATAGCATTATTTATCCGGAAACCACGAGGACCACCTGGTCCAAGCTTTCTCAAACCTAGTACCATGGCCTGACTTGTAGGCAAGCAGCTTTTCATAATTGTAATTGGTTTTGACTAACGCTATAACCTCCGAAGCAGTGGGCGTTACATTGGATTTCCACTGTCTAGTTATGAGGCTCCGGGCCGCCAGTAATATGTGCTATCCATGGGAAATGTTTCAATCCCTATGTTCAATATTGCCAGTGCTGGGGAGGGGCGGGCTAGTACCCCTGTGATTCTAGATATTATGGTGAACAGTCTGTTCCAGAAACTTTTTAGGTGTCTACATGACCAGAACACATGAGTTAGGTGGGCGACCTCCCCACATCCCCTCCAGCACAGGGGTGAATAGTCGGGTACAAATTTAGATAATCTGTATGGTGTGAGATACCATCTCAGATTTATCTTTTGTGACAGTTCCCAGTGGTTGGTGCACGACGAGGATTGTCGAATAGACCGAAAAGCTGCTTGCCATTGCTTGTCAGTAAACTTGTCATCCAGATCCTTCTCCCATTTCTCAAAGGGGACAGTTTTACAAAACTCCATTTTGCTTTGGAGGAAGTTGTAAAAAAGAGAGGTTCCCTTGACCGAGCGCAGGTTGCCCAATAGGAACTTCCATCCTTGGGATGGTATATAGATATGGGGTGATGTTAAGGAGTGGAGGAAATGGGATATCCTAAGGTACAGGTAATATTCAGTGTGAGAGAGTGAATATTCTTCCTGTAAGCGAGCAAATGGTTTCAACACATCTCCGGACAGGATATGGTCTACAGTAAGTATGCCTTTGTTAGCCCAAGTGAGGCGTGAGGAATGACTTGTTCCAGCACGCCTATCGGGATCGGGACTCTTACCGCCCCAGGGGGCTGGAGGGAGCGAGCCGTGAACACGCGCCAGGCCAGAAGGGATGCCTGGATCGAAATGGGGAGCACTTTCAGTGTTCTCGGATGCCATATATCCGCCAGAAGCACCGTCCGCAGGGGGAAGGGGGAGCAGATTTCAGCTTCCATATTGCTCCATACCGTTGGGGACTCTGGGGTCACCCAATGTGTTAATTGGGCCAGATGCGAGGCCAAAAGGTAGTCTTTGATGTCGACCATGCCCATGCCCCCTGCAGACCAGCGCTTAATCAAAAAAGAGTAAGCGCTCCTCGGTCTCTTGCCCCTCCATACCAGCCCCCTGAGTGCCGCCTGTAGGGAAGCCAGGATTTTCCGGGGTACCGGGATCACTAAGGTCCGAAACACATATAAAATTTTGGGTAAGAGGATCATTTTGAACGAGGCAAGGCAGACCCGACCAGGTTAGTTCAGTGTTTGAGATTCTGCGGCATTCCTGTTCAATTTTGGCAACTAGAGGTGGGAAGTTAGCGTCGGCCAATAGATCCACTTTGGGGGTCAATTGAATTCCCAAGTACGGGATGCTACGTTGTTTCCAGGTATAGGGATACAAGTTTTGTAACTTTTGGCATAGATTCTGGGGCATACCCATCGGTAAGATCAAAGATTTCGAGAAGTTGGCCTTGTAGTAGGAGGCTAAGCTAAATTGTTGCAGCAAGGAATGCGTAGCCGCCAGTGATCGCTCAGGGTCGGTCATGAAAATGATGACATCGTCCTCGAATAAACTTATGACATGGGTTTGGGTAGAGGCAATAAGGCCCTTAATATTCACGGAAGATCTAACCGCCTCTGCCAATGGCTCAATGAGCAAATTAAAAATAGACGGTGAGGGAAAGTGGGCAGCCCTGCCTCGTCCCATTCGTGATGGAGAAGGACCTTGAAAGCATATTGGAGGAATAAACCTTCGCTGAGGGGTTGGAGTACAGCGCCAGTATTGCGTGTAGGATGGGACCCTGAAACCCAAATTTCTGTAATACTCGAGTCATATATGTCCAGTGGACCCGGTCGAACGCCTTCTCCGCATCCAATGAGAGCAGCAGAGAAGGCACCCGACCGGATCCAGCTCTATCCACCAGCCCTATAACCCTCCTAGTAGCATCTGAGGCCTGGCGTCCTCTGACAAAACCCGATTGATCTGGATTGATAAGATCCGGTAAAATAGGGTGGAGTCTAAGGGCCAGTACCTTGGCATTCAGTTTCACATCAGTGTTCAGTAACGATATTGGTCTAAAATTAGGAGGGGAAGTAGGTTCCTTGCCCGGTTTGGGCAATGTGACCACATATGCTTGAAGCAATTTACTAGGCAGAGAGGCAGAGGACACCGCGGCCGCGAACATCGTGGCTAAGTGTGGGCTGAGAGTTGACTGGAATTTTTTATAATAAAGATTGGGGAGACCGTCGGGTCCTGGAGATTTCCCCGTTGGTAGTGTACGAATGGCCCGTTCCACCTCAACCGCGGAAATCGGGGCATTGAGAGCTTGCAGTTGAGAGGCAGTGAGAAGTGGCAGGTGTACAGATTCTAGGAAAGAGGATATGATTGTCTCTGTCGGCTGGGGTGTATCGGGGTCATTTTTGAGTTTGTATAAGGATTCATAGTAGCCGGCAAAAGAGTCAGCTATTTCTTGAGGGTTAGTAATTTTTGTGTTAGTAGTAGGGTTTATGAGGTAAGCTATCCTATTTTTGATATGCTTGGCCCTCAGTTTGTTAGCTAACAGTTTCCCTGCCTTGTTTCCAGCCGAGTAATGGGACAGTTTAAGAGCCCTAAAATATTTATGTTGTTGTTCTACCAAAAAGTCCCTCAAATTGGATCTATGGTCCCTCAACTGTTGGGCCAAGTGCGGAGAAGGGGACGTTTTATTGAGGGGTTCCAGTCGGGAAATCTCAGCCAGGAGTTCGTCTAGGCGCCGTGCCCTCTGCCTCTTAAGTTGAGCACACATTTTAATAAGAACCCCCCGCATAAAGGCCTTATGGGCACACCACAATATTGTCGGGTCATCTACCGATCCCACATTGTGCCTAAAGTACTCCTCAAGATGCCGCTGAATCTGAGGGGCAAATCGTGGAGACTCCAAGACCTGACTATTTGCCCGCCATAAGTATGCAGTGCCCGGGGAGCATGATTCATGTAAAACGACAGTCACCGGGGCGTGATCAGACCACGTAATGTTGTGAATGTTCGAACTCTGAACAGTCTGTAGCAGATGTTTGTCAGTCAATATCATATCTATGCGGGAGTATGCATTGTGCCTATGTGAGTGAAAGGAATAGTCACGTTCGCCCGGATGTAGGCACCTCCAGGCATCAAATAGGTCCGCCTCAGAAAAAAGTGTCTGCAAAGCGGGAGGTGGGCGTCTAGGGGTGGAGGAGATGTCTAAGTTGGGGTCCGCTGTCAGATTAAAATCTCCGCAAACCACCACAGAGCCATATTTATGTTTGTCCAGCATACGGAACATTTTCCTCCAGAAACGCAGCCTAGCGGGTATTGGGGGCGTATGCGTTGAGTACCGTGAATGGGACATTGTTCAGTTCACACTACACCATTACGTAGTGGCCGTTAGGATCCACCAAGAGTTTGTGCATGGTAAAGGCAACAGTGTCTCGGATTGCGATAAGCACACCCTTGCGCTTCTGTGGGGCGGAGGCCATGAAAATGTGTGGAAAACTTCTGTGGGGCACATTAGGGTGGTGAGAATGCTGGAGGTGGGTCTCCTGTATACAAAGCAGGTCACTCTTAAGCAGCAGAGCCTCCTTCCACATAGAGGCCCTCTTGGCCGGGTGGTTGAGGCCATGGACATTCAAAGAGGTGATGGTGATGGTCATATTGTAAACAAAAAGAGGCTGAGTTCACTGCTTGATCTGTACTCACAGTTGAAGGGTAGCGGAGAGGGTCTCCAGGGTTGTACCCATAGCGTATGAAAGCAAAGGTCCATGGTTTCCAGGAATGATTCAGTGAAGATCAGGTGCTGCTCTACTGTGCTGCTGACCAACAACAAAAAAGAAACAGAGAAAAGGAACAACGAAATAAAAAAGCAAACTTGGTATTTGCAATGTAAATGTAAAAAAGAGAGAATGAACTCGTGAGCAGGTATACTGCACATGTTTACGGGGGGTAGTAGGCGGTCATGGTGGCCAGACTCAGGGACGGGATCTGTTGGGTTGGGCTTAGATGCTTTCTTCCCCTTCTTCTTATGAGAGATGGTGTGCCACTCAGATAGCGGGGAGATACGGCCTGAGGATTCCTGTGGGGCAGAGCCCTGCTCAGGTAGTAAGTTCCATGACTGCAGCAGGTTCAGGCCCTCCTGTATGGATGAAACTACATGCGCCTTGTTGTTGTATGTGATAGTGAGCTTTACCGGAAATCCCCATCTGTAGATTATAGAATGATTCCTCAGGATTTTGGTGAGCGGGTGCATAGCCCCGCCTTTTCTGCAGTGTGTGTTGCGATAGATCTGCAAACAGCTGGATCCTAGAGTAGGGTTCTGATATGAGGGTTTTCTTCCTAAATGCAGACATCAGATTATCTTTAACGTGGTAGAAATGAACCCTCATGATGACATCGCGAGGCACATCATCTGGCAGATATGAGGGCTTAGGGAGACGATGTATTCTGTCGATGATGAGTTCAGACAAGGGGGTATTTGGGAGAACAGACAGAATAAGGTCCTTTGCATACTGGTCTAATTCCCCCGGGTGCACGGATTCTGGGACCCCCCTAAGCTTCACATTGTTCCGCCTAGAGCGGTCCTCCATGTCTGCCATCTTAGATTTCAACTGCTCTATTTTGTCTTCATGACTATAGTGAGAGTCTATGAGTTCATTATGAGAGGCAGCGAACTCCCCCATCTTGGTCTCCACTTTATCCATGCGGCCGCCTAAGGCCTGCACCTCCACTTTGAAGGAGCGGACGCACTCCATGAAATCTGCGTGCATGGAAGCCCGCAGGGACATCATCATGTCCTTAAGCCTAGGCTCAGAGACCGGACGCTCACTTGTGGGGAATGTGTCTATATTGGGAGACAGCTCCCTTGTGGAGTCCATAGAGGAGTGCCCTCCGTGGCTTACCTCCGCCGCATGTGAGTCCTCCGACATCCGAGGCTTGCTCTTCACTGGGCTCCTCGATAGTGGGGTGGATGCCGCCGGAGACCGAGGCTGTCCTGCCTTCTGAGCCGAGGGTGGTGGAGGGCTGGGCGAAGGCTGAGAGGATCCGCTGGATGAGGCCGGAGATCCGCCGCCACCGCCATTTTGGCTGCGCTGCTTCTCCTGGGCCATAAAGAAATGCTGGAGTTGTTGCGGATGGCCGGTGTCCTTCTTCTTCCTAACCATCGGGAATGAAGGTGGATCTCCCCCTCTATCTGTTGGTGCAAAAAAGGGAGCTGTTGAGATCGTTGGAACATCGATGTATGCCGATTTCCTCCCGGGTCTGGCGGAGCTGTGGGCTTAGACGTCCATGCAGCTACACGGCGACCACGCCCCCCCCCTCAATTGGCCAGGATTATTGATATGGTGGTGGGATAAATTAAATATTGGTTAAATGCTGTATTTAGATGGTTCTTTCCACTCATTTATTCTCCCCGATGTATGCAGTGGACTGATCTTCAATATGATTTTATTGTGCAGAAATATATTTTGCAGTATTGATACAGTGTATGTTTAAATTACCAGTTCAAGGGCTGTTGCCAGCTTGTCAGTGATCTCCTATGACTCAATGCGGCCCCGCTCTGCAGATCGTTGCGCTCGCACTAGCTACCGACAGCGGAGGGGGTTAACCATTTGAAGAGGAGTGAGATAAAAGGATGTGGAGGTGCTGCGCGCCCACACCCTCAGTAGAAGTCACTGTTGTGACGAAACATGTCAGGGAGTGAGCGCGCGGCCACCCAGACTGCAACACAGTGACGAGCGCCCGAGGAGTTACTCTTTCATCCTCTTGGGGCTGAGGAGCAGGAGAGGATTGGTGAGTGGTGAGCTTCCCAGAAGCGCTACGGCTGTGTACTTTCATTCATGCTTTTTAATGATTTTTTAAATGTGAGTTCATTGAGTGGGGTTTTTTTTTGGGGGCTGAGTAGTTAATAAAATTGTTTTGAATTACTACCCTATGAGCCCTCTATTTCTTTATCCCGCTCTGCACACACTTTCTGGATGAGCCTGGATATTGAACTGGTTTAGTCTCTGATCTGTGAATGGGGAGACGTCTGGTCTGGACACCGGCGATTCAGTGGATCGGATTGACTTACCTGGCTGATCTTATGGTTTCAAGGCGATCTTAACCTTCTATGTCTGGTGAGTGAGCATTGCCCTAGGGGTCACGAGGTGTAGTGGAAGCCTGCATCTGTCTTTGGATTATTGATCCTTGCTGTACGGACTTTGCTTATTCACAGACTGTTTTTCTAAAAGGGGTCACTCTTTTAATAAGCGCTGCTCATGTATTGGACTTACTATTGTTTTTATACTGTATTTAGTTTGATACATTGTTCACAGTTACTGGCCAATTATTTATAGAACTGGTGTGATAAACCTGTGGCCCCCCAATACCACAGTTTGAAGCGGGGTGTTATATACCTTTTTCCAGATGTACTGCAATTCTCTAGAGACTTTTGTCACAGGATAATTTAAAAATATGACAGGCAGAGGAAGAGGCAGACACTTACGCAAGGGTGGTAGGGGTAGGGCAGGAGCAGTAGGCCGGAGCCAAAGTGTGAAGTTTCAGAAGGTGCGTTCGATTACGTCAAAGGACGCACCAGACTTGGTTGAGTGGCTCACTCAGCCTTCCTCTTCTGCACCCTCCTCATCCTCTCTATCTGCACACTCTTCACCCTCTGCTGTGTGCACCCCCAAAGACACCACCACAAACACCACCACCACCACATACCCTCCGCTTGAGTCACTGGAATTATTTTCCCATCCATCACAAGACATTTGCGATGTGCAGCCATTCTTGGCATCGGATCAGGAAGAGGAGGTAGCACTCTGACGACTGTACCCAGATCAGCCCAAGGAGGTTGGCCCCTGCCAGGGCTGGCCCAAGACATTGTGCTGCCTGGGTCCGAGAATGAAATGCTGCCTCCCCCAAAAAAAAAAAATTCACGCCCTCCAAGAGGCCCCCACATTCTATAGGACTATGAAAGCAGACAGAGGAGTATGAGTGTGTACAGAGTGACAGCAGGAGCAGGACAGAGCAGTAGACAATGGGCAGATGCGCACCAGGCTTTCTACTGTCTATAGTGCCACAGTGCCCTGCAGTGCTGTGGGCATGGTACAGGAGAATGCAGAGGCTGCGGGCATGGTACAGGAGAATGCAGGGTGGCGGGAATGGCACAGGAGAATGCAGGGCTGCGGGCATGGTACAGGAGAATGCGGGGCTGCTGGCATGGCACAGGAGAATGCAGGGCTGCGGACATGGTACAGGAGAATGCAGGGCTGCAGGTATGGTACAGGAGAATGCGGGGTTGTGGGCATGGTACAGGAGAATGCAGGGCTGCGGACATGGTATAGGAGAATGCGGGGCTGCTGGCATGGTACAGGAGAATGCGGGGCTGTGGGCATGGTACAGGAGAATGTAGGGCTCTGGGAATGGTACAGGAGAATGCAGGGCTGTGGGCATGGTGCAGGAGAATGCAGGGCTGTGGGCATGGTACAGGAGAATACAGTGCTGCGGGCATGGTACAGGAGAATGCAGGGTGCGGCATGGTGCATGAGAATGCAAGGCTGTGGGCATGGTGCAAGAGAATGCAGTACTGCGGGCATGGAAGAGGAGAATGTGGGTCTGCGGGCATACTAGAGGAGATGCAGTGTTGTTGGCATGTACCATGCCCACAGCACTGCATCTTCTGTAGTATGCCTGCAGCCCTGCATAATGGCAGGTAGTGTGGCTATGTGTGGAGCAGTCTCACTTACCTGTTCCTAAAGGGCGCCTTAGGATTTAAAAATGGCGCCGCCTGGCACCAAAAAAAAAGGACCGCGGCCAGCCGGCCTGACATGCACACTGCGCATGCGCCGCCGCCGCTCGGAAAAGCCCGTAAACGTTCGGCGATTCCGGGAAATGGCCGAACGTTTACGGGCTTTTCCGAGTGGCGGCGGCGCATGTGCAGTGTGCATGTCAGGCCGGCCGCAGACCTTTTTTTTTTGGAAAAGCCGAAGAAGAGAAGAGGCGGCCGGGGGCCGCCCCTCTCTAAGTGCCGCCTGGGTCCCATGGTCCCACCGGGACCCATGGTAGGGCCGGCCCTGGGGGGAAGATGGATGGAAGTAGTAGTGTATGAGGAGATGTGAGTAGTGGGAGGGGGGGAGACAATGTGAGTAGTAGTGTGTGAGAGGGGGGGGGTGGAGAGATGAGGGGAGTAGTAATTGAGGGGGGCACGATCACGATGGGACTAGTAGTGGAACATGGAGGGCATGATGGGACTAGTAGTGGAACATGGGGGGCATGATGGGACTAGTAGTGGAACATGGGGGGGCACGATGGGACTAGTAGTAGGGGGTATGATGGGAGTAGTAGTGGAACGGGGGGAATGATGGGAGTAGTAGTGGGGGGTAGGATGGGAGTAGTAGTGGGGGGTATGATGGGAGTAGTGGTGGGAAGGTATGATAGGAGTAGTTGTGGGGGGTATGATGGGAGTAGTGGTCGGTACCACCTCCTCGCCCCTCGGTAGGCGGTGCCTGTTCCTGGCACTCGGGTCGGGTCGGGGGATCTCCGGGCGGCTCCTCTTCTTCCTGCTCGGTCCCCGGGGTGATCGGGGGGAGGGGGTTCTGGTCTCGGTGGGTCTCTCCGGGTCCTCAGCAGCTCTTCCAGCTTGTGGCTCCGGGTGACGGTTCGGACCTTCCCACGCTTCCCCTCCAGGGGCGCCGCCCGCTTCCACTGCCCAAAGAACTGAGTGACCCGAGTCTGCGCCATTCTGTACCGATCACATGTTTGGCTATTTCCAGAAATAGCCGAACGTTTGCTTTTCCGAGCGGCGGCGGCAGGGCATGCGCACTTGCGCAGTGTGCCTGTCAGGCCGGCAGCGGACCTTTTTTTTTTTTTTTTTTGGAAAAGCCAAAGAAGAGAAGAGGCGGCCGGGGGTCCCATGGTCCCACCGGGACACATGGTAGGCCGGCCCTGGCCCCCGCTGTTGCTGCCTACTCCGAGATCTTGAATGTTAGTGGTGGGGAAGGTGATGTGGATGATGATGTGTCGATGGATGTCACGTGGGTGGCCACAAGAGAGGAAGAGGAGGGGAGTTCAGAGGGAGAGAAGGACCGGCAGATAGGGAGGAGAGGCAGGCAGAACTTGCATTGTACAAGAGGTACAAAGCAGACTGCAAATGTATCAGGAGGGAGCCATCAACCATGTACAGCCACATCTGGCGCTCCCAGGACGCAGGCACATGGCTCCGCAGTGTGGGCTTTTTTTAACGTGTCCATTGCTAACAACAGTGTTGCCATCTGCAGCCTTTGCAGTCAACGCATAAGTCACGGTAAACCCAACACTCACCTATGGACGGTCGCCTTAAGAAGGCACCTGAATTCCCATCACCGAGCCCAGTGGGAGCAAATCCATCAGAACCCACAAAGACACACAAGGCTCTCACCGTCCAGCCTCTTCTCCGTCTCCTTCTCCTCTCTCCTCACAATTGTCCTCCACTCCATATTCCATCATGCCGTCGTCACGTTGTTCTGGAAAAAGGCAGGCTTCTGTGGCCCAAATGTTGGAGCAGAAAAAAATGATGACGCCGGATAACCCTCTTGCCCAACGTTTGACTGCTGGCTTGTCGGAACTGATAGCTTGCCAACTACTGCCATATCAACTGGTGGACTCGGAGGCCTTTCGTAAATTTGTGGCCATTGGAACACCACAATGGAAGGTCCCAGGCAGGAAATATTTCTCGCAGAAGGGCATTCCAGAGCTGTATGGCCATGTTCAGCAGCAAGTGAATATATCTCTGGCACACAGTGTTGGTGCCAAGATACATCTGACCACAGACACGTGGTCTAGCAAACACGGGCAGGGAAGGTATATCCCTTTTACTGCCCACTGGGTGAACCTTCTGACAGCCGTCAAGCACGTAACCCGTGGCACCGTGTAGATTTGGTTGTACCGCCACGGATTGCAAGCAGGCCTGCCTCTCCTCCTCCTCCATCCTCACTCTCCTCCTCGGCTGACTCCTCCTTTACCGCTGCTACCGTGTCTTCCGCTGCGCCGCCCAAGATCCCCAGAACCTATTGCACATGCCAGGTGAGATGTTGCCATGCTGTGCTGCGTCTGTTGTGCCTGGAAGCCAAGAGCCACACTCGTCCTGCACTCCTTTCAGCTTTGCTTTCACAGGCAGATCAGTGGCTGACACTGCTGAATTTGACAGTTGGTAAAGTGGTGTGCGACAACGGTGCCAATCTGCTGAGAGCCCTGAAACAGGGCAAAATAACACCTGTGCCATGCATGGCACATGTCCTGAACTTGGTCGTGCAGTGATTCGTTGACAAATACCCTGGGGTCCAGGATGTCTTGCGGCAGGCCAGGAAAATCTCGGACCATTTCAGAAGATCTTACACAGCCATGGCTCGCCTTTTTGACATTCAGCGGCGACACAACCTGCCCGTCAGGCGTCTTATTTGTGACTGCCCGACGCAATGGAACTCAACATTGCATATGCTTGATAGGCTGCTCCAGCAGAAATGTGCAGATAACGACTACCTGTACGAACTCTGCGGCAGGACAGGTTCTGGGGAGCTTGGGTTTTTTTCACCTTGCCAGTGGCTGCTCATGCGCGACGCATGCAGACTTCTGCGGCCATTCAATGAGATCATCAAACTGGTCAGTCACGGCCAGGGCGCCATCAGTGACATCATAACTTACGCCTTCTTTCTGGAGCGTGCATTGCATCATGTCATTGATCAAGCCATCAAGGAGCAGAAGCAGGAAGATGAGGAAGTCGCAATGTTGGATGAATTCCCAGTGGGTGCTACTCCATCTGAGACAAGTCAACAGCAGAAGTCTGAAGAGGAGTCAGAGGAGGATGGTGCCGGGGGGGATGAGGAGGAGCAAGAAGAGCATGCTTTAAACCTTTCTGGGATCCCTGGTGTTATCCGTGGATGGGGGGAGGAGAACGAGGCCGACATTATCCTGGATGATGAGCTGGAAAAAGGCCACTACACCGCTTCCAGTTTAGTGCGAATGGGGGCCTTCATGCTCCAGTGTTTTAAGGGGGGCCCCCGTATAAAAAGCATAATGGCCAAGGACCAGTACTGGGTGGCAACGTACTTAGATCCCCGGTACAAACAAAAAATGGCAGAAATGTTACCACAATCACAGAGGGTGGTCAGAATGCAGCACTTCCGGGCCTTGCTGCGGGAAATGCTGCATTCTGCTTTTGCGTGCGCTGGCAGAGGAATTTCCAGTCACAGCAATCCAACAGCGCCTGCAATAAGAGGGCGGTTTGAAGATGTCTTGGTCACTTCAGATATGAGATCCTTCTTTCAGCCGAACCATCGACAGCTGTACTCCGGATCCGGCATCAGGGAACGCCTAGACCGACAGATTTCCAACTACATCAGGTAAACGGCCGATGTGGACGCTCTGAGGAGTGATGAACCCCTGGACTACTGGGTGGGCAGGCTTGACCTCTGGCCAGAGCTTGCACAATTTGCAATGGAACTGTTGGCTTGCCCCCCGTCCAGTGTCCTGTCCGAAAGGACGTTCAGCGCAGCAGGGGGGATCATGACCGATAAGTGCACTTGCCTAGCTCATGACAGTATAGACTACCTCACATTTATAAAAAATGAATGAGGTATGGATCTCTGAGGAATTCAACACTTGTGACCAGTAGACCATGTTTTATTGAAATTCCTCATGCCACAAATATCCGCCAGACCGCCATCCACCCACAACAATTCCTGGTCCTTGTCTTTGCTAAATTCAGCGGCATAAAAGACATTTAATGTCCATTGAATGCCAAACTTTCAGGGCCGACAAATATTTTTTCTGTGAATGCCTAATGTACCTCCAGCCACAGAATACAACTTTCTTTGCTATCAGGTAAACCCATGTGGGCTAATTTTTGGGGCCTATACTGGCCGGCACTTACTTCTGTATAAGGTGAATGCCTAACGTACCTCCCTCCAGCCACCAAATACTACATTCTTAGCTGTCAGGTAAACCCATGTGGTCTAATTTTTGGGGCCTATACTGGCCGACACTTACTTCTGAATCCTGTGAATGCCTAATGTACCTCCAGCCACCAAATACTACATTCTTAGCTGTCAAGTAAACACATGTGGTCTAATTATTGGGGCCTGGAATGGCCGACACTTACTTCTGTATCCTGTGAATGCCTAATGTACCTCAAGCCACCAAATACTACGGTCTTTGCTGTCAGGTAAACCCACGTGGGCTCATTTTTGGGGCCTATACTGGCCAACACTTCTGTATCCTGTGAATGCCTAATGTACCTCCAGCCACCAAATACTACGTTCTTAGCTGTCAGATAAACCCATGTGGTCTATTTTTTTGGGGCCTATACTAGCCGGCACTTACTTCTGTATCCTGTGAATGCCTAATATACCTCCAGCCACCAAATACTATGTTCTTTGCTGTCAGGTAAACCCACGTGGGCTCATTTTTTGGGGCCTATACTGGCCGACACTTACTTCTGTATTCTGTGAAGGCCTAATGTACCTCCAGCTACCAAATACTATGTTCTTTGCTGTCAGGTAAACCCATGTGAGCTAATTTTTGGGGCCTATACTGGCCGACACTTACTTATTTATCCTGTGAATGCCTAATATACCTCCAGCCACCAAATACTACGTTCTTAGCTGTCAGGTAAACCCATGTGGTCTAATTTTTGGGGCCTATACTGGCTGACACTTACTTCTGTATCCTGTGAATGCCTAATGTACCTCCAGCCATCAAATACTACGTTCTTAGCTGTCAGGTAAACCCATGTGGTCTAATTATTGGGGCCTATACTGGCCGACACTTACTTCTTTATCCTGTGAATGCCTAATGTACCTCCAGCCACCAAATACTACGTTCTTAGCTGTCAGGTAAACCCATGTGGTCTATTTTTTTGGGGCCTATACTGGCCGACACTTACTTCTGTATTCTGTGAATGCCTAATGTACCTCCAGCCACCAAATACTACGTTCTTAGCTGTCAGGTAAACACATGTGGTCTAATTATTGGGGCCTATACTGGCCGACACTTACTTCTTTATCCTGTGAATGCCTAATGTACCTCCAGCCACCAAATACTACGTTCTTAGCTATCAGGTAAACCCATGTGGTCTATTTTTTTTGGGGCCTATACTGGCCAACACTTACTTCTGTATTCTGTGAATGCCTAATATACCTCCAGCCACCAAATACTACGTTCTTTGCTGTCAGGTAAACCCACGTGGGCTCATTTTTGGGGCCTATACTGGCCGACACTTACTTCTGTATCCTGTGAATGCCTAATGTACCTCCAGCCACCAAATACTACGTTCTTTGCTGTCAGGTAAACCCATGTGGGCTAATTTTTGGGGCCTATACTGGCCGACACTTACTTCTGTTACCTGTGAATGCTTAATGTACCTCCAGCCACCAAATACTACGTTCTTAGCAGTCAGGTAAACCCATGTGGGCTAATTTTTGGGGCCTGGAATGGCCAACACTTACTTCTGTATCCTGTGAATGCCTAATGTACCTTCAGCCACAGAATACAACGTTCTTAGCTGTCAGGTAAACCCATGTGGGCTAATTTTTGGGGCCTATACTGGCCGACACTTACTTCTGTATCCTGTGAATGCCTAATGTACCTCCAGCCCCCAAATACTACATTCTTAGCTGTAAGGTAAACGCATGTGGGCTAATTTTTGGGGCCTGGAATGGCCGACACTTACTTCTGTATCCTGTGAATGCCTAATGTACCTCCAGCCACCAAATACTACGTTCTTAGCTCTCAGGTAAACCCATGCGGTCTATTTTTGGGGCCTATACTGGCCGACACTTACTTCTGTATCCTGTGAATGCCTAATGTACCTCCAGCCACCAAATACCTACGTTCTTTGCTGTCAGGTAAACCCATGTGGGCTAATTTTTGTTGCCTATACTGGCCGACACTTATTTCTGTATCCTTTGAATGCCTGATGTACCTCCAGCCACCAAATACTACGTTCTTTGCTGTCAGGTAAACCCATGTGGTCTATTTTTGGGGCCTATACTGGCCGACACTTTCTTCTGTATCCTGTGAATGCCTAATGTACCTCCAGCCACCAAATACTACGTTCCTTGCTGTCAGGTAAACCCATGTGGGCTAATTATTGGGGCCTATACAGGCCGACACTTCTTTTACCTGTGAATGCCTAATGTACCTCCAGCCATCAAATACAAGTTCTTAGCTGTCCGGTAACTCCATGTGGGCTAATTTTTGGGGCCTATACTGGCCGACACTTACTTCTGTTACCTGTGAATGCCTAATGTACCTTCAGCCACAGAATACAACGTTCTTAGCTGTCAGGTAAACCCATGTGGGCTAATTTTTGGGGCCTGGAATGGCCGACACTTACTTCTGTATCCTGTGAATCAATAAAAGACCCAGCGCCCAGGACACTTGTGTACAAAAAATTGTAAAAAATTTGTTTTTTTTTAAAATACATAAACGGAGATGCAGCCGTTAATCCATAGCAGGCTATGTAAAAATGAAGAAAATATATTAGGCGCAATATCTGTTAAATGAATTGTTAGTGAATTATTAATAAAAATATTCATAAAACCCCCAACAAATATGTGCCAGTGAACAATTAATGTGATGCCATGAAGCAAATAAATCAGAATCAATGTATATATATCCAAAAATACAAAAATACAAAAAAATTCAAAATATTTTTTGTGCACACAAAGTGCAGGTGCAAAAACCAAAAAAAAGTAAAAAAATCTTATTAAAGTGCAATGCATAAAAAGAAAAAAATATTCACCATGTTAAATAATGCAATCTTAATTACAAAATTAAAGTTCAATTTAACATAGTTCATGTTGTAATCTTCCCGTGACAAAAGTGCCAATGTGCTGATTAAGACAATTCCAAGGTGCTCACAGTGTATCAGTGAAGATCCTTTCACCACAATAATCAATGCGCCAGGGTAAACTCACCAGATATTTTGCTGGTAAAGTTTAATTTATTGTGAATAAGGCTTGGCTGCTGGTTTTATCAGCAAAATATCTGGTGAGTTTACCCAGGCGCATTGATTATTGTGGTGAAAGGATATTCACTGATACACTGTGAGCACCTTGGAATTGTCTTAATCAGCACATTGGCACTTTTGTCACGGGAGGACTATAACATGGACTATGTTTAATTGAACTTTAATTTTGTAATTAAGATTGCATTATTTAACCTGGTGAATATTTTTTTCTTTTTATGCATTGCACTTTAATAAGATTTTTTTGACTTTTTTTTTTTTTTGGTTTTTGCACCTGCACTTTGTGTGCACAAAAAATATTTTGAATTTTTTGTATTTTTGGATATATATATATATATATATATATACATTGATTCCGATTTATTTGCTTTACGGCATCACATTAATTGTTCACTGGCACATATTTGATGGGGGTTTTATGAATATTTAATACTTATTATTTATAATTTATAGATATATATTAACTTATTGGAACACAGGCACTTTATGTTAGCACATACTTGCACTAGCACTTTTTTCATATGCTGCACATGAGATTTTAGTTTTTATTCACTGAATATCCACTATTTAAAATACTATATAAATAATCATTATTAAGAATCATCCACCATTTAAAATAATATTTAATTATTGTATCCTGTGAATGCCTAATGTAGCTTCTGCCACAGAATACAATGTTCTTAGCTGTCAGGTAAACACATGTGGGCTAATTGTTGCGGCCTGAAATGGCCTGTGAATGCCTAATTTTTCAGACTGGAATTGAAAATCAATGGGTCTGTAAAGGTTACGCCAAATTGTGGAATGGATGCGGACCCATTTTACAGATGTAACCCATGTAATTTTACAAATGGACCCTATATGTATTTGACATGTATTTACCGGCTGCTGTCAGTTCTGGCTGATTTATGAAATAAAAAAAAAAAATTTTTGCTGTAAAGAAAATACAATAAAATTTTACGGCAACTTTTCCAATTGCAATACTTCTGTTATGACATTGTCCATGTGCTGGGACTATTTGTGCATAGCTAGTAAGTCTTTTGTGGCTGCAAATATGACCTAAAGGTTTTTAAAGTTCGCCTCCCATTAAAGTCAATGGGGCCTGCCGCTAACTCGCGGTTCGCAGACTTTTGAGAAAATTTGCGGCTGACGTTCGCGAACCGCCCTGGCCGATGTTCGTCCATCACTATCAGGCAGTTCCTAGTATGTCAATGAGCTCATCCAATCAAGGCATCAGGTAAGCATCAAATTTGTACATATTATTTAATTTTCTAAAATCATTGCAAAATCTTATGCTTCCATCTGGTTTTGGAATCAGCACAATCAGACTTGACCAATCACTATGGGACTCTTCGATCACCCCCAATTCCAACATTTTCCTTACTTCTCCTGAGACAGCTTCTCGTCTAGCTTCAGGTATTCTATACCGCTTTATATTTACATGAACACCGGGTTCAGTAATTATGTCATGCTGTATGATTGTGGTTAAATCCAAGCTTTTCAAAGAAAAAAGCTGTATTTTCCCTCTCTACACCCCCAGGGAAATCAGAGAAACCACCAGGGCTTCTCTGTCTTTTCAGGGTTTTAAGAGGTTAGTATGATAAATGTGCTCAGGTTTTCTTTCCCCGGCTGGTGAATTTTATAGTTTTCTTCGCCCGGTTTTTAAATTAATTCATAGGTGCCTTGTCTTACTCTCAAGTGCTGGGACTAGGACACCATCCCCATGGTAAGGCTACGTACTTTGGCGCCCGATTATAAACCCTCCTCTGTTCCCGTACCAGGGGCATGACAGCCGCAGTTCGGTCTTGCATCATCGAGATGTACTCAATGACGCTCCTATAGGGCGTGGTTTCACAATCCCATGTTTCCTTAGCAATATCTAGAAGGCCTCTGGGATGCCTGCTATAAAGTAATTCAAATGGGAAGTATCCTGTGAATGCCTGAGGTACCTCCCAGATAGCAAACATGAGATACGGCAATGAGAAATCCCAATTCTTCCCATCCTTGTCAACCACCTTTTTTAACATGTTTTTAAGCGTCTTATTAAATCTATATACCAGCCCATCAGTTTGGGGGGTGGTAGACAGAGGTGCATAAGTTTGTAAGTGTGAGATTTTGAACAGCCTACATAACCCCCTAGTCACTCTAGACATAAATGGCATGCCCTGATCCGTTAAAATCTCCTATGCAATACCCACAGCAGTAAATAGCCGAACCAGCTCTTTGGCAATAGTTTTAGCTGAGGATTTGCGTAAGGGGATAGCTTCAGAATACCGCGTAGAATAGTCTAGTATTACTACTATATGCTGGTGCCCCTGGGCAGACTTAACCACTGGACTCACCAGATCTATGCCAATTCTTTCAAAGGGGACCACAATAATTGCCAAAGTTACCAGTGGACTACGGAAATGGGGCGATGGTGCTGAATACTGACAATCTGGGCATGACTAACAATATTCCTTTACATCTGCATGCAAACCTGGCCAAAATAATCTCTGGCTTATTCTTTCCTTAGTTTTTTCTACACCCAGGTGCCCCCCCCCCCATTATGAAACCATGAGCAAGATCCAATACCATCCTGCGTTATGGTTTTGGGACTACTAATTGTTCCACCACGTCCTCTCCTTGCTTTACCACCTGATACAGCAAATTATTTTTTTTGCGCCATGTAGAGGAAAGACATCCTCACTTCAGGATCAATGGATTTCCCCTCTATCATTTTTATGTTTCCCTGGCTCCAGTCAGTATGGAGTCTTTTATTTGCATGGCTTCTTTATTTACACATGACACATGGCTTCTGTATTTACACATGACAGCACTCTTCTGCTGGTGGCTCAAACAACTCTCCCTGCCCTGCATATCCCTATGACAGCAAAGGAGGGAGGGGAATCCCACAGTAGAAGCTTATCAAGAAGCCGGTGCCAGCAACCTGCACTCGCGTGTTGTGTTGTAATTCTAGCTGCTGTTGTGCAGTAGCCCCGCCCGCTTCTCTGATACTTTCTGGTGAACAAAGGTGGGGGGAGTGAAGAGCTCTGTACTAGAAGCTGGGGGGAATGGGAGGAGAGGTCTGTATTGACTGTATGGAAGATGGGGGGAGGCTGGGGAGAATTTGGGGGTAAACCATTTTTGGTTGTATCCAATAAATAAACCTCTGAGCCCTGAAGTCTATACGCAGTACACTCCTCAACCCTGCACTCTATATGCTGTGCATTCCTCCACACTGCACTCTATACACAGTGCACACCTCAATGTTGCACTCTATATGCAGCACACTCCCAACCCTGCATTCTATATGCAGCACACCCCTCAAGCCTGCACACTATAAGTAGCACACTCCTCAACGCTGCACTCTATATGCAGTGCACTCCTAAATGCTGCACTCTATACACTCCTGAAGCCTGCTGTCAGCTGCTGGTGTAGCCAGAAATGTGTGGACTGCCAAAGAGAATATCAGACACAAATTCAGTGTAAAAGAATATAATTTATTTAAAAATAAGTGAACAACATAAATATGAATGCAATAAACCAAACTGTGTAAAACAAACCAAATAACCAAACAAATAGTGACACACAATGCACAACTGCCTAAACCAAATATATACAGCAAACAGGGAATGCAAGCTTAATCGGTAATCGTAACAGAGCCAGGGTCATACACGGGAGATCAAGCAGATGGAGCTGGGAGCAGGTCAGGACAAGGAGAGGGTAACAGGAGACAGAGAGAGCAGGAGGGAAGGGATCAGGCCGCAGGGTCAGGATCAGGGTCCAGGAACAGAATGCAAGATACAGGAATGCTGGACTGCAGGTCAGGGGCACATGGGGACAACACCAAGGCAACAAGAGAAAGACAGACAGGACTTAAATATATTTCCTGCAATGAGCATCAGGAGACTAATAATATGAACTTCTGGCTGCTGAGAGACATCCGCTGGAACTGCAGCCTATGGATCTGGGAGCCACAGTGCCACCAGCAGGTAAGCCCTTTCCTGACAATACCCCCCCCCCCCTAAGGAGCAGCCTCAAGATGCTCCAAACAGCCATAGCTTAATCAGTCCACAAAAGACAGTCATCTGTAACACTAGCCCAGAGTAAAAGTTTCTCGTAGGCTGAAGAAGAGCCAGGTTCCAAGCAAAATGCCCCACTGCCAGAATCCAACAACAGGCAAATTGTCCCACCGCCTTGGTCATGTGACTGACTGTGTACCCCACCACTGGGGTCAAGCAATTGGCTGGGTGTCCTGCTGGCCGGATCCTCTGAGATGTACAGAATTCAATACTCCAAGTCCCTCAAAAAAGCAGGTACCCCAATGCTGGGGTCCCATGAGTTATCTGCAGACTTAGCCCTGGGGTCATGTGACAATACCAGGACGCAATAACCAAGTAGCTTGCCTGGTTTCCAGGACTTACTCTGCGCTTCAAAAGCCACCTAGGTATCCCTGAGGCACTGGTTACCTGACCCGGGTCCCCTAGTGCACCCAGAGCTGTGGCAATCGCATCCGGATCATGGCAAGGCACAGATCGTACACTGTCATTCCATGGGAGCTTACCATGACCAGGACCATGAAGGCAAATGCAGCTATTAGTTACCAAGGGTATGTTCGGACCACAAGGCTTTGGAGCCATAGGAACAACACACTACCAGAGGGACTCAACCGAGGGAACCGTCAAACAAATCTCAGGCCAAGCAGGTAACCCATATTAGGCATGTGAGGATTTAGAGCATTTAGATCCATTAGCAGGTGGACACTTAGCCTTTGCATGACAATTCAACTGAGCAGCTGGTATTAAATCAGTAGAACCTGGCTGGGTGGTAGGTAGAAGATAACTAAGATCAGGCTGGTCAATGACAGGAGGATCATCAGAGGCAGGCTGGATATTAAGCATGGGACCATCAGGCTGGACATCTAGCACTGGATCAGAAGCAGAGGAAGGGAGGTTGTCACACAGCAGATCATCATGGGTAGACTTGTCATTGAGCAGCAGAATGTCCAGAGGCAGGCTGGGCATTGGGCACCGGCCCCTTTCGCTGGGCATTGGGCACCAAGTCATCAGGCTGGGCAGTAGGCACTGGGTCTTCAGGCTGGGCAGAAGGCACCGGGTCTTCAGGCTGGGCAGAAGACATTGGGTCATCAGGCTGGGAAGAAGACACCGGGTCATCAGGCTGGGAAGAAGACACCGGGTCATCAGGCTGGGCAGAGGGCACCGGGTCATAATGCTGGGCAGCAGGTACCAGATCATCAAGCTGGGCAGCAGGCACTGGATCATCAAGCTGGGCAGCAGGCACCAGATCATCAAGCCGGGAAGCTGACATCGGAACATCAGGCTGGATGCAGTCCCTGGAACATCAAGCTCGGCAGCAGGCACAGGAACAGCAGGCCGGGCAGCAGGCAGAGGCACATCAGGCTGGGCAGCAGGCAGAGGCACATCAGGCTGGGCAGCAGGCAGAGGCGCATCAGGCTTGGCAGCAGGCACCAGATCATCTGGCTGGAGCAGATCGCTCGGCGTGGAAGCAGACTGGAGCAGATCCGCTGGAGTGGAAACAGACTGAAGCAGATTGGTTGGCGTGGAAGCAGGATTGGATAATGGCAGGGTTGGGCAAGTTGGGAAAAACTTTAGTTTCTTTTTGGTTTTAGCCACTGAGGTTCTGCATGTGAATGCAGGGCTGCGAGTAAGAGGAGCAGCTGATGTAAGAGAAGAGCTGAGGAATAGTGAGGGAGCAGTTGCTAAGTAGGTTTTTTGTGGGATTGTCGCAAACAGTGGTGAAGGGGTCATCTTCAATGCATTGAAGACAGGATAGGTGGAGCAAGTGGGAACAGCGTACTGACAAATAGTTGGTAGCAGGGTATACCGGCCTGCCACTGTGGTTGCTGTGGGTGACAGAGAGAGAGATACTTGAGCAGGCAGGTGTCTAACAGCAGGAATGGGCTGGTGCAAGCTGACTGAGGTTTTTTGACAAGAGACTGCACTGCATTAATACACTCTACTAGCACCTGTGGGAAACATGCTGAACAGTGCTCAAAGAAAAAAGCCAAGTCATCCTTCAATAACCATGCCAGTGATTCTGCCTGAGCCATACTAAAGGGGGGAGAAAAGTAATCACTGCCTTTAGCAATACTGAACAAAGCAAACTCCTCAAAAACCTGAATCAATGGCTAAACATCACCAAACAACATCCTGCCCTGATCAACTAGGGAGTGAGCAAGATAAATACATTCTAACAGCTGATCTCTGGCCCACTCCCTTAATATCTGGCAGCAGTATTCCTTTTACTCTGTCATTAGCAAAGAAAAGTATATAACCTCCTCAGGATGCATTTTGCCACAAACAGCAAAGCCAAGATGGCTTCCCTGTGCAGCCACTTCTGGTCAGGACCGACCTGCACAACCATCTGCTAAACCAGGGAGACCCACATCTCAGAAGTGCAATGCACACAAGTTGTCAGAGCTGAGCAGTGGTCGCAAGGTGCATTGGTAGCAGTTACAGCAGCAAGCAGTCCAGCTCTTAAAGAGCCAGGGGTAGTCAATGGGCCCAGGGATTGAAGTCCTCCAGTTTGCCCAGTGAAGGGGAGGTAGGGGTCATTGATGTGGGGTTACCCAGTTTCAAAGTATCGCTATGGGTCCCTGTAAAAGAGAATCGATGACTGGGGATGAGAAGTAGAGGCTGATTGGGACTGGGGAACTGAAGGAAAAAAAAGCCCTGCCAGTTCCAGTTCACTGGCAGCAGTTGTTCTAATGCAGTGCACAAGGAACTTGGGGTTCTGTGAAATCTATGGCACTAAGGTCCTAGATCTATCCCCACCTCACACTAATGCCTGGGCTCGGGCATAGAATTATGCCTTCTCGAATCTGATCCAAAAAGTGGAGACCCTTTACACCCTACCTGGGAGAGGAGACAGGCACTAACTTCCCAGGTTCTCACATTTTCAGCACCTTGTCCAGAGGAAGGTGGCCATGGAGTACAGATAAGATTATCCATACGCTTCTCGGGAGATAATGGAGGAAATTAAGTGCAAGAGAGGGGCCTGGTGTGAAGAAGCCATTTGGGACTTCATGTATGTCCTCAAGCCACATAGTAACCAGTCCAAACCTCAATTATGGGACACCTTCCTATCAACCAAGGCCAACTGGAATCTGGGGCAGTACATCTACATTGACTGAGTGGAGGTCAACCGCCCAGATGGAAAAGGTCAAGCCTTGGCCATCATTATCTGAAATCAAGACGGCAAGATCGTATGCATACCTCATCCTGATCACAACTACTGGGGTGTGCCGAGTTCTTGTTTCAGCTGGAAGTTGAGTTACAAAGGGGCTAGCAAGCCTAAAGAATTTGTTGTATCTGTTGTGTGCCTGAAGAGTCTCTTTGATACTAAAGTTGCTGTTAGGGCTATGAGCCCTGTTCCCAAATCCCCCCTCCCTTCTATCCTTACAAAAGAAGTTGGGGATCAGCGAAATTGCTACAGTTTCTTCACCTGAGAGAAATAACATTTGCCACAAAGAACTTCTCCTGTTAAAACCAGTGTGGGGCTACCTGGAGGGGGTAAACCTCTAGTCCACAGAGACATTCCGCTCAAGGACACTTTGTGAAGATCTCTTTGGCCTTGGGCCACTACTGTTGCTAAAGAGGAGTACTGAGAAAGGACACTTTGCAAAGATACTTTGTTTAAAGGACACTTTGCGAAGATCCTGTGGGCCAGAGTGATGCTGAAGGAAACTTTGTGCGAGTTGCTACCTTGTGAGAGAAGGGTAGCGGCATATTGCCTCTTTGGAGAGAGGGATGCCAGAGTGAGGGATCCCTTGAAAAGTTCTTACAGACACCCACAAGTAAGGCAAGCTTTGCTCAGGCTCCAGCAATAATAGTTTGCCGCCAGGAGAAAATGTGTTGCCTCAGTGTTTCAAAGGAGGACACTGTGGACACCAGTCGGGTGGACTTTGCATTTCTTCATCCTTCATCCTTCATCAACTTTTAGGTCTGATTGGATTAGGAAAGTGTCAGTGCCCTGGTAATTGAGAGGGACTGTGCCTATTCTTCTCAAATGATTCCCAGATGGAACCAGCGCAAATGTATTAGTCAGTTAGATTGGCAGGAGTTGTTCTGTTTTTTTTCTATAACAGGTGCACAACAGAATGACAAGTCAAGCATGCCCTTAGGGGCCGAAAGCACCAGAAATCTCTACGGGAATGTTAGAGTTAGAGATTCTGCAGGTGAGAAGGTCGCCTCTATGGAGAGGGCAGTCTCACTGTAAGTATGTAGGATGCCTAAGTTGCTATGTGCTTACCCTTTCCTTTTCAGGCTTGCAGAGGATCTTCGGGCCTTGGAAAGGCCATTCACTGTCCATTTTGTATATACAGTATCTCACAAAAGTGAGTACACCCCTCATATTTTTGTAAATATTTTATTATATATTTTCATGTGAAAACACTGAAGAAATGACACTTTGCTACAATGTAAAGTAGTGAGTGTACAGCTTGTATAACAGTGTAAATTTGCTGTCCCCTCAAAATAACTCAACACGCAGCTATTATTTTCTAAATAGCTGGAAACAAAAGTGAGTATACCCCTAAGGTAAAATGTCCAAATTGGGCCCAAAGTGTCAATATTTTGTGTGGCCACCATTTTTTCCCCAGCACTGCCTTAACCCTCTTGGCCATGGAGTTCACCAGAGCTGCACATGTTGCTACTGGAGTCCTCTTCCACTCCTCCATGAAGACATCACAGAGCTGGTGGATGTTAGAGACCTTGCACTTCTTCCGGTTGAGGATGCCCCACAGATGCTCAATAGGGTTTAGGTCTGGAGACATGCTTGGCCAGCCCATCACCTTTATTCTCAGCTTCTTTAGCAAGGCAGTGGTCAACTTGGAGGTGTGTTTGGGGTCATTATGTTGGAATACTGCCCTGAAGCCAAGTCTCTGAAGGGAGGGGATCATGCTCTACTTCAGTATGTCACAGTACATGTTGGCATTCATAGTTCCTTCAATGAACTGTAGCTCCCCAGTGCCAGCAGCACTCATGCACACCCAGACCATGACACTCCCACCACCATGCTTGACTGTAGGCAAGACATACTTGTCTTTGTAATCCTTACCTGGTTGCCGCCACACACGCTTGACACCATCTGAACCAAATAAGTTTAATCCTGGTCTCTTTAGACCACAGGACATGGGTTCGGTAATCCGTGTCCTTAGTCTGCTTGTCTTCCGCAAACAGTTTGCGGGCTTTCTTGCGCGTCATCTTGAGAAGAGGCTTCCTTCTGGGGCAACAGCCATGCAGACCAATTTGATGCAGTGTGCAGTGTATGGTCTGAGCACTGACAGGCTGACCCCCCCCCACTCCTTCAACCTCTGCAGCAATGCTTGCAGCACTCATACGTCTATTTCCCAAAGACAACCACTGTATATGACACTGAGCACGTGCACTCAACTTCTTTGGTCGACCATGGCGAGGCCTGTTCTGAGTTGAACCTGTCCTGTTAAACGGCTGTATGGTCTTGGCCACAGTTGAACTTCCAGTGACCAGTATGAAAGAGTGAGTGCGATAACACCAAATTTATTCAAACCCGAGCACTTGTAACACTAATGAGCCACATGACACTGGGGAGGGAAAATGGCTAATTGGGCCCAATTTGGACATTTTCACCTAGGGGTGTACTCACTTTTGTTTCCAGTGGTTTAGGCAATAATGGCTGTGTTGTTATTTTGAGGGGACAGCAAATTTACACTGTTATACAAGCTATACACTCACTACTTTACATTGTAGCAAAGTGTAATTTCTTCAGTGTTGTCACACAAAAAGATATAAAAAAATATTTACAAAAATATGAGGGGTGTACTCACTTTTGTGAAATACTGTATTTTTCCCTTTTCCCTCTTTCCAAGTTTGTGGGATACTCCATGTACATTTTTGTATAGGTATTTTTGTAGGGGTGGAAACTCAGAGCCAATGGATCAGTTTGGCGGGGGGTGGATTTAGCACCCTCCTAGAGAGAGAGAGTATGATTATGGGTCCTGTCTGCTTACCAGGAGTATTGCCAGGTAAATCTATAGTGTTCTCTGCCTACCAAAGAGCAGGATCTGCTAGAGAGGTTTGCTCAATGTGCTCAGGTGCAAATCAGTCTGTCTGAAGTGTTTCACACTGGTCCAATAAGGAGGCATATTGGACAGTGGGAGGAAATCTGAAAAATTAGTGCACGGACATTTAGTACAGTGCTGGTGATTGGCAGAGGAAAGTGCCTCAGTGCATGCTGGGATACTGTATAAATGCCAGGAGCACATATGCTCAGGGTCTTTAATCTGGAGAGTCACGGAGGGAGGGTGCTGCTGCCTCCTCCTCTGTAGATGTTACCATGAGGCATCAGGTTGTCGACCTGAGGGCCTGAAGCGCTAGAGAGGAGCTGAACCCGGAGGTCCTGTAAAGCTGACTGTGACGGGACTCACCGTCACTGGAATTTAAAGACGGATAAGTCATGGGGCTAATTGAGTCTTGCCTCTAGCCTAGAAGCTAAACCTTTATTCCTGTAAACTGTAAGGTACAGGAAGTCCACCCCTTATATGGGCATCCAGGAACTGGTAGAGACAGCATGGCTGCTAATCATTGAAGTGCTTTTGTCTAAAATAGGGTCTGAGACACCTTTTCCATTCACCTATTGTTAACTGTGCTAATGAGCCCACCTGTCTGTCTGCTTTAAGAGAAACTTATAGGAATGTTGATTAGATGCTAAGGGGGAGGGGAGATTGTCTCACATTGTATATTTTGTCGACTGTATGAGAGTGTAAAACTCTGTTCCTATTGGATGGTGAATATTATGTTCAGTCTTCAACAAGGTCCATCTGGGTGGTAACTTTGTGGGTGAAAACTGTATATAAGTCGTGTTCAATAAAGTTGTGCTGAGTTCATTCAACCTCAATCTAGAGTTCTGTCTCTTATTGGGGGATATGCTGCAAGGGATTGCTATGGTCCTCCATACTCCCTTAGAGAATCACTGAGCTCTTTTAAGAGCTTGTGTAGAGCTTGTTCTGCTGCACTCTCTGGGGAAAGAGAGGTTCACCCACAGGAACCTGGAGCTTTGTCGTAGGTCCAGGAAGGGTAGGAGATACCGAGACCCTAACCAAGCTGCGGCGGTTCGTGGGGTCTGAAGTGCTTACGGTGTCTGGTGGAGTGCTTGAAGCCCTCGGAAAGCACTAGGAGCATCTTTCAACGGAGGTACCCGGTCTGGGGTGCCCTGTTCCATTACATTGGTGGCAGCGGTGGGATGGCGTCCTAGTGTGAGGAGAAGCAGCTCGGAGACACCGGTAAGGTTATGGAGCGAGATAACACCCGTGCAGCGTCCCCATATGAGGAGGAGTTTGTTTGGAGGTTGCAGCAACACTTGGTCCAACAGGATGGGCCTGTATCAGAGGAAGCCATACTGGACTGGAGAGATTTCACTCGAAAGGAAATGTGTTATGAGGCCTTAGACGATGCGCAGTGGAGGCGGAGAGAGAACCTTCCCAGCGAAGAACAGCGGTTCCAGGTATACGTTGCCCTGCGGTTACCTTTCCTAGGAGAGCAACCCCTGGATGAGTGGGTGACGGAACTGTGGAACCTGATTTGGAAGGAGTTGTGGCTGGATGAAGCTTACCGGGCACTAAAGTGGTACGCTACCCGGCACGACCACTGGATGGCTGACAACAATATGCCGGAAGGTGAGGACTATAGTGGCCCGGGCTTGCTGTGGGAGGCCTTTGAAGAGAGGGACTTTGGATGTCCAGCAGAGTTTCGGCGCTGGGAAATCCAGGACACCAGGGAAGCCCTACTGGATCTCCCGTGAGTATATGACCTGGTGTTAGACCTGATTCATCTGGTCACAATGGAGTGGCAACTGGAGCAGGACTACCAATGCCTGCTCTGCTCCATTCCACCCCAATCTACCCTGCAAGCAGAGCCGGAGTCCTGGGTGGCAGATCCAGACCCACAACCCTTGAGTTGGAGAGACAGTACAGACTGGTGGTACTGTGAAGACCCACCGATGGCAGGTGGAGATGGGACCGAGGTCTCTCTACCGGCCCTACAGGGAGGC
The DNA here is from genome assembly GCF_965119305.1 of Pelophylax lessonae. Taxonomy (NCBI): domain Eukaryota; kingdom Metazoa; phylum Chordata; class Amphibia; order Anura; family Ranidae; genus Pelophylax; species Pelophylax lessonae. Next base: position 463,932,355 of record NC_138770.1, on the reverse strand, counting down.
TGGGCAGCCGGCCCAGATCCCCAGCTACAGCAGGAGTTACAGGTAGCCGAAGGTGTCGTCCTTCCTTCCCAGCAGCAGTGTACCTTCCAGGGAGAGGAGACCACTAATCCTTCTCCCCAACCACAGGGAGACAACAGCCCTGACCCCAATGGTACAGATGGGACCGCGGTCTCTGCACCAGACCTACAGGGATGCTGGATGGCTGGTCCAGATCCCCAACCTGTCCCGCAGGAATACCAGGAGGAGGAGGTAGGCGATCCCTCCTCTCTACAGCAGACCCCCAACCAGTTTCTGGGGGTAGTATTCGCAAACCCCAACCCAGCCGAAGAGCTGGCAACAGGGCAGAGTGCTACCAACCTCTGCCCAGCACTTGCAAAAGCTACAGTCTTCATCTGTACACCCCGGGGATGCTGGACAGTCGGCCCAGATCCCCAACAGCCTGACGAAGTGAGCCCCACCACCCTGTCTTCTCTCCAGCGCCTGAAAGGACTTCCAGGAGAAGGGCCAGTCCACACTTATCCCCAGCAGCGGGTATGTTCTGCGAGAGAGGCAGAGGTTGGCTGGGTGAGTAACACTGTTTTCCCGACAATTTGTTTGGGGTACTGGGTGGGTGCAGACATTGGGAGGGCCTGTGGAACACAGCCTACCTTAGAGAGGTTGGAAAGTTCTTCTCTCAGCCTACTAGGCTCCTCTTATGTCTAAATCATCCTGTGTCTTAGAGGGACACAGGGTGCCCAAGAAGCCCAGTCTGGCCTGCCCAAACCAGACTTTCACAGACTGATCGGCTATGAGAGCTCCATGCGCCTTGCCAGGACAAACTTACAAACTATGTGGAACTTTGTCAAGGAAGCTGCCATGATGGATGGACTCTTTGGGACTGGTTACCTGACTAACTCAGGCACAGACCGATTGGTGGTCTAGTGCCTGGATTAGTCTACCTTTGGGGGGAAGATGTGTGACGGGACTCACCGTCACTGGAATTTAAAGACGGATAAGTCATGGGGCTAATTGAGTCTTGCCTCTAGCCTAGAAGCTAAACCTTTATTCCTGTAAACTGTAAGGTACAGGAAGTCCACCCCTTATATGGGCATCCAGGAACTGGTAGAGACAGCATGGCTGCTAATCATTGAAGTGCTTTTGTCTAAAATAGGGTCTGAGACACCTTTTCCATTCACCTATTGTTAACTGTGCTAATGAGCCCACCTGTCTGTCTGCTTTAAGAGAAACTTATAGGAATGTTGATTAGATGCTAAGGGGGAGGGGAGATTGTCTCACATTGTATATTTTGTAGACTGTATGAGAGTGTAAAACTCTGTTCCTATTGGATGGTGAATATTATGTTCAGTCTTCAACAAGGTCCATCTGGGTGGTAACTTTGTGGGTGAAAACTGTATATAAGTCGTGTTCAATAAAGTTGTGCTGAGTTCATTCAACCTCAATCTAGAGTTCTGTCTCTTATTGGGGGATATGCTGCAAGGGATTGCTATGGTCCTCCATACTCCCTTAGAGAATCACTGAGCTCTTTTAAGAGCTTGTGTAGAGCTTGTTCTGCTGCACTCTCTGGGGAAAGAGAGGTTCACCCACAGGAACCTGGAGCTTTGTCGTAGGTCCAGGAAGGGTAGGAGATACCGAGACCCTAACCAAGCTGCGGCGGTTCGTGGGGTCTGAAGTGCTTACGGTGTCTGGTGGAGTGCTTGGAGCCCTCGGAAAGCACTAGGAGCATCTTTCAACGGAGGTAACCGGTCTGGGGTGCCCTGTTCCATTACACTGACTTAAAGGTTGACACTGGAAGGATCTGATTCTGCATACAGTGAATACAGATTTGTGTCAAGGGGCCTGACCTAAGGGGGCCATCCCTGCAGCTAGAAGAGTCAGTGGACGGGTGCCAGTAAAGGGGATGCTAAAGAGTATACTGAAGATAATGTAGTTCACCAAGTCTATTGCTGGAGAGAGAGCAAGGAGACTTAACCCTTTCCATACACATGGCAGTATGGTCCAAGCAGTGTGAGTGCTTCCACAAGTAACCTGGTGAGGCCAAGTGAGAGTTGTCCTTATAAACTGTATATAGTTCCAGTTGGAGTATCCAACTGTTCCCTTCTCCCGTCCAAGTTTCACAATCAATATAAAAAACCAACACCCCTGGACTGTTTTTTGAGTAACGAGCCATTGGGAGTAAGGATGAATGTGTGAACAATACCCTAAGTGACTGTCTGCATGTAATCAGAGGAGGCCCAACAAGTCATCACACAGCAAGCCCTACGAGGACAGTGTTACATAAAGAAGAACTGTAAGGAAGAGCAATTTGATGCAGTAATGCTAAAATATAATCTCTACAAAGTAATTTTGTAAATATTTTTAATATAAAAAATGGAGATTTTTTTTATATCAAGTGTCCTTGGGAGTAAGACTGGTTATCAAAGTAGTGTTTTTTTTTCACTCTATTTGATCCTGAGCATCATACAGTTAATGGAAGAATTGTATGGTGTTGACAAGCAAAGGGGGAAAAATATATACCGATTGCAATAATTTTATTTATTTTTAGAATGCTAGGCATGTATTTAATTTATAGTTAAAAAAATCAAACAATGTTATTTTGGAGCAGGGGCACTGGTTGGCACCAGAAGGGAAGTTATAAACAAACAAGATTAAAACATAATAGCAGTAGGGTTTGGTGGTATTATTCAATAGTGGTAAAAAAAGGCCCAGTAACTGGCAGATGAGGTTCAATGTAGAAATTGTAAAGTGATGCACTTAGGAGCTAAAAATATGAATGCAAGCTGCACACTAGTAGGAGAACCTCTGGGGGAATTGAGGTTGGAAAATATCCGGGAATCCTTGTAGATCACAGATTCAGCAATAGCATGCAATGCCAAGTTAGAGTGTAGAATAAAAAAAAGTCTAGATGTGTTTCTTAGCGAACACAATATATAGGGATATTGCAAATGGTAGTGACACACAAACACAAACACACACACACACACACACGATGATCTGGATGGATTAGTGTCTTTATTCAACCCTACCAACTATGTAACTACAACAGTCATCAGTGGCTGAAAATATTGTATCCAAGACAGATCAAGTTTTGTAAAGGTTATTGTTTCTGTAGTTGGTCAATTTTGGTATTTCTGGAGGTGACAGCATCACCAAGATTTTCAGCTACTTTACTAAGGGATGGCAGGGAGAGAATGTACATGTCTGATTGGGCCAGTTTAGACTACTGGTTCAAGTTTTTTAGATCAAATCTGTTGGGCTATGGCTCTGGATATTTGCAAAGATTAAGTGTTTCTCCTTTTTCATATTTGAATTCCACTTAATTTTTTTACTTCGGTATGAACATGCAAAATTATATACTGTAGGTCCCTAATACCAAAAAAAAAACTAACTTAAACTAAGCCAGATCATGAATTTTTTTTTTTTTTTTATATAATCTTTATTGAAGACAAAATGACATGTCATATCAACACTTCCAGTAAAGCAAAAACATAGACTTAAAGCGTAACTCCACTTTTGTTGAGAAAAAGAACATTCCCCTCTGGGTGATCCATGTAGATTACTAGGTCTTTAACAAACTTTGTTGCAGATTCCTACATTTTGTTATTCTGAAGAAATCCCTGTTTGCTTTTCTGTGCCTCTGTGCTAAGTGGGTCAAATGGGAGTGGTTTCATAATTATCTATCAGCTGTGGCAGCTGCAGAGCTGTAATGATTAAACCTGCTGGGCCGGAATCCTTTTAGACGTGTTCCTATTGGGAGTATCTCACCAAAAATTACATTTTTGTTGCAGGGGTGTGTGGTCAGTTAACATTCTGTGTACAGAACAGCTCCAGGTAGCCATACTGCATTGCATTTTCAGAAAATGACAACAGCTGCAAATTGAAAAGGAAAGGTAATTTTTAATAACATTCAAATACAATATGATTTGAGTCACAATTGTATACGCTATATATTTATTTCTTTATGTGCTATTTTTTTTCCCCACGAAAGTGGAGTTACCCTTTAAAGGACATGTGCAAAATGTAAAGTACAGGTATTAAACAAGAGAATAAAAGGAGGAACAACGGTTGTATAGCACTAGGGCTTCTAAATGCAGCAAGTAATGGGGGATAATTGGTAGCATACAGGGTAGAAAATCGATCCGTGAGCTGAACGTCCAAGTATCCTAAAAAAGGACTTGGTCCAGTTTAAAGGGAAAGCAGCCTGGAGGTTGCACACCAAAGAAGGGGGCAAATGAATGGGAAGGATCTCTGATTTTGTCAAATTAATTTTGAAATTTGAAAGCGTTCCAAAATGCTTGAGTTTTCACATCAGGTTGGGCAGTGAGATCAAGGGGTCAGTGAGGTGAAATAGCACATCATTGGCATACACTGATAGTTTATGTTCAGTATTACCAACCTTCATCCCTTAATATCCGTGTTCACTAGCACAGTGCGTAGTAGAGGTTCAAGTACCAAAGCGAAAAGGAGGGGTGAGAGGGGGCATCCTTGCCTCATGCCATTCCTGATCAACATCCTGGAGGAGAAAAGTCCATTGACTTGGACCTGTGTGCTTGGGGTGGAATATAGGGGCATAATTCATGTGAGCATATTCGGTCCCAACCCCACAGTCTCTAGCACTGCTCGCAGGTAGGACCAATCAACTCGCCCAAATGTTTTTTCTGCGTCTGTTGACAAAATTATGTAGGGCAAAGAATCTTGACAGTTACAAGCCAAGTGAATGAGTTGTATCGCTCTAATTCAGTTGTTCCTAGCTTCACGACCTGTAATGAATCCCATTTGGTCTGGATAAATGATAATGGGGTATAAGGTGCTTCAGTCGGTTTGCTAAAATTTTTGCCAGAATTTTAACATCCACATTAAGAAAAGATATGGGGTGATAGCTTGGGGGTACGGTTGGGTTCTTACCTTCCTTTGAGAGCACTGAGATGTGAGCTAATAGTGCCTCTGGGGGAATCACACTACCTTCTGCTATGGAACTGAAATAATTGCACAGGGAGTCTAAAAGGTGGGAAAAAAATACCTTGTAGTATGCCTTGGTGAACTCATCGGGGCCTGGACTTTTCCCACTGGGCAGGAACTTAACCATTGATTCAATCTCATTAGAAGTGATAGGGGACTCCAAAGTGGAGTGTTGTTCATCCGTCAGAAGAGGGAGGACAGCAGTGGCCCAGTATTTGTGTATAGCAGTCAGCTTGGCTACCTGAGCATCTGGGGATAAGTTTGAATCTAAACTGTACAGTTCAGCGTAATAACTGCGGAATCCTGTAGCAATTTTAGAGGACTGGACAACGATCTCTCCAGAAGAAAAGTGAAGCTTATGTACAGTACGTATGTTTGAGCAGGTTTCTTTGGGAGAGCTCTTGCAAGCATACGACCGCATTTATTTCTGTACTTATAATACTTATGAGACAGATATCTTAATTGCTTACAGGCTTGGTGATCCAGCAAGCGTCAGAATAGCTCTCTTACTTCAGTCAACCTCGCCAATGCCTAGGGGCCTCCACTATGTTTAAGCCAAAATTTAGCTTGTTGAAGGGCAAAGAGTCCTTTAAAGTCTGCTTGCCGTATTTTCTTGAGCTCAGTGCCTAAGGAGATCAGCTTCCCCCTCACCACTACCTTATGGCCCTTCCAGATGATCCCTTCACTAAGGCCCTCTGTACTGTTTTCCTTGAAATAATGGGTCAAGACATCCATGACCCCCTGAGACTACAACAGAGTCGTCCAAAAGATTTTCATTTAATCGTCATGACCAGCCCCTATGGGTGGCAAGGCGAGAGTAACCGTTACCGGAGCATGGTTTGGGATAGTAATGTTAACTATGCAAAAGCTCAAGGGTAGGGTGGTCTACACAAAGGAGGTCAAAATGGGTATGCACATTGTGGACTTTAGAATTATAGCTAAAGTTCCTATCTGAGGGGTGAATCACTATCTATCTATCTATCTATCTATCTATCTATCTATCTATCTATCTATCTATCTATCTATCTATCTATCTATCTATCTATCTATCTATCTATCTATCTATCTATCTATCTATCTATCTATCTATCTATCTATCTATCTATCTATCTAAAGGTGAGTCTGAAGGGTTTTGCAAAAGTGTTTGAGAAAACCGTAAGAGTTGGAAGGTTGCATATGAGATTTATCAACGAAAGGGTCGGAACCAACATTATAGTTTCCCCCGAGGATCAGAGAACCTTCCTTAAATTCTGCCAAGCACTCCAGGATTTTGTCAATGAAGGTAATGTGGTTGGTATTGGGAGCGTAGATCGTGAACATTTTCCAAGCAATGATCTATTTTGAAGAAAACATAACGACCCTGAGTGTCCACCCGGGTTCCCAGTGGGCTGGAAAAGACAGGATTTATGGATCGCAATAGCTGTGCTCCTAGACTTTGATACCTGGAATGTACTTAGAAACCACTGGCTGTAAAGATGGATGGGTATCTAGGTACCGATTGGGGAGTGAAATGTGTCTCCTGCAGAAAGATCTCCTGTGCCCCCGACCTTTTACGTTTTTACCATCATTTGCTACGTTTGCATGGAGTACAGAGACCCCGAACATTATAGGAAATTACCTTAGTTGCCATAAGAAATCCAAAGGACGGAGGAGCTTCCAAAGATGCCAGCGAGCTTGGTGATGAAGCGAGAGGTACTTCCTGGAAGAGGAGGGAGAGAAAAGAAAAAGGAGGAAGAAGAATAAACATAGAAATCTATCATGAGTTATCTGAAAAACATAAAAGATTGGTAATAACCAAACCAATATTCAAAATGTCTGTAGGCTAGGCGCATACACTGCCCCTGAGGGAGAGGTCCCTGAGCCTCAACCTATGGTCCCGATAGGAATCTATACATGTATAGGTATGGCCTATGTGGGGAACATGTTCCAACATGAGAGGGATGCATCTTACTGGTTGCTTTTTCAGGGTGGGGGGAAAAGATTATTGTGGAGTATGTAAGTAAGTCCAGGGATATAGCAGCGAGTCTGGGGCACATTAAACAAGAACTCAAGCAACACCAACAGTAAGTTCAGGTCAACTTGAACCCTGTTCACCGTGCTTAGCCATGAACTCTACCAGGAGCAATCCTACCAGTTCTCAGTAAGCAAGAGTCCTGACATAGTCCCAGTTGTGGGGGTTAACATTAGGGTTCAGAATCTTCCCCTAACAGAGGGAGGGAGCTGCAAGAAGGTGGCCCATCAGTCTCTTGGAGTGGATGGGCCCAGAGACGAACCAGAAGTGGGACGTTGACTATGCACCAAAAATGACCTTCCTCATTTCTTGTCCACTCTCAGGTTGGATCAAGTTGAATTCCCAGATTGGAGAGGATCGTCGGACATTCCTACTATCCAGCCCCCCCAACCCTTGCTGACCGCTAAGTGCCGAAGCTGCAAAAGGGGTACTTTTGCAGCTTCGGCACTTAGCGGTCAGCAAGGGTTGGGGGGGCTGGATAGTAGGAATGTCCGACGATCCTCTCCAATCTGGGAATTCAACTTGATCCAACCTGAGAGTGGACAAGAAATGAGGAAGGTCATTTTTGGTGCATAGCATGACCTGTCTTCCTTCTTTAGTTACCTGTAGGTAAAAAGGAAAACTCCAATAAGTAAGGCCTGCCTCTTGGACAGCGGCCAGTAAGAGGTGGAGTGCTCGGCGTTGCTTGAGAATATGCCTAGATATGTCTTGATAGAAGAAAAGGCGTGCCCCATCAAAATCAAAACATTGTTTTCCATGCATTTTTTGCATAATGCAATCTTTGAGAGTGCATTTGTGTAGCTTACAAATGACAACTCTAGAATTGTCCACTTCTTAAGAAGGAGGTCTAAGTGCCTTGTGGGCACCATTTATCTCAATGGGGGCTGTATCTGGTAGCTCCAGCATTTCTCTGAATATGCCCACTAGAGTAGGGATGATACAGTATCTCTGGGAGCTGTGGGTTCTGGCAGGCCGTGTATGTGGTTATTTGCCCCCTGGCTGCGGTTCTCAAAATAATCTAACACAGCAAGGTCTCAATTTTCTGATCCTGTGTGATACAACTGGTCTGGAGCATAGATGTGGTTGGTAGTGCTTCATCAAATCTTTGTTCAAGTGTATCTAATATCATCCCCAATTTTGTGGTATCAGATTCAAGCTGTGCTATGTCCTCTTTAAAAGCCTTTTCCACCCTGGCAGTGAATTGCTCCTAGACTTCTCAGGTGGGGAGACACTGAATATGGTGCTCAATATCCCCATCCTTTGGAACCTCCATCATGACCCCCTCGTATGCTGTATAGAAGGCAGCGATGGACATGGAGTTTAGGAGGAGTCCAACTACACACCCACCTCCCTCACCGCAAGACAAGGCAAAATACCTTGTTTCCAGTGTGGCCAGTTCACACCACTGCATTGTGATGGTGTGCGGGAGGTGTGCGCTAGAAAAAGTACTGCATGCAGTCCCTTTTTGTAGGTGTGTGCAGGCATTGCACACTGCTCGATAAATTGTTATGAAATGTCACTGTGTGTCACTGACACTAATGCAGCAGGTGATGTGAATGGACCAAGAAAGGCTTAGGAAGGTGACACTGTTCCTTTCATAGATTGTACTACAACATCTAGTTACATTTTGAAAAAGGCCAGGTATGTGACTGGAGTCCCTGATGAGCTGCCACTGCTTAGGTTTGCAGAAAATGTTTACTACTTTGCTTCCAAAAGGCACAGTGCAATAAAGAACCATCATGAACTGCTTCTACAGGCTATCAAGTATGCATGAAAAAACACTTCACCTGATATACCAAAGTAGTCACATGTTTAAAAAAAATGTGCCTGTGCTGCAAGAATACGCAAGTGCGCAAATCCACTAGGGACAAGTTACCTGCTAATCATTATTATGAAAGCCTACGTATTTCTACACGTGCCATGATAGTAAGCACCAGCCACATGTACCAATTACCTGTACACAAGGTTTGTGGAATATCTTCGGTTACTCTAAAACTATACTCAGAAAATGGCTACGGCCAAAGGGATAATGGTTTTGACATTTGCACTTTGTTACTTCCGCACACTCCATGACTGGACAGTTAGTGACTTTAAGAGATTATTTGACAGGACTTTCCTTCCAACATTTTTTTTAAATACACAGCGATTGTTTGGTTGTTCTATATGATTTTTAACTTCAGAAACCAGCAGAGCACACTCCATATTTTTGTATCCCATTCCTAAAATCTAGTTAATGTGGAGATTAAGTGTAGTCCCATTGTTTTTTTTCTACATAACACAGAAGAGAACATACTTAAGGTGAAGAGCTCTTGTTACCTGAACAGGTTGTTTGATATTTTCTTTAAATACTACATTCAATTTGTTTGTATCTTAAAGCTGAACTTCAGGTATGATCATCAAAAAGGTTTGTGGGTTAACTCTACTTCTAACCTCGAATGCTACAATCACTACATGAGTGTTTTCAATCAGCTCATTCCTCGCCAGGTGGCCAGTGTCTGTAATCTAGCTTGTTGAGGAAAACTACTGGAGCAGCTCTAGCAATCCTAGCTGGAAAAAAAAGCCTTCTGAATTCTCTCCATTCATGATATGTCTTTGGAAAACGGAAAATTGTTATCAAATACTTACCGTAATTTTCCATTCCTGATGGACTCCATGGCAGCATACGTTTGGGTAGCCCCGCCTCCACTCCTACTCCATAGGACCCCACTCCCATAAATCCTTGCTCCCTTTCAGCATCAGTGTTCTGTAACTAGCCTACTCAGGAACTGGGAGGGGACTCCTGCTGCCATGGAGTCGATCAGGAAAGGAAAATTACGGTAAGTATTTGATAACAATTTTCCGTTTTCCTGACAGACTCCATGGCAGCATACATTTGGGAAATAACTTACAAAACACAACAGGGTGGGCAGATGCTGAACAAAAAATTTATTTAACACCTGCAACCGATAAAACATGAGTACCAAAATTAACAGAGGAAAGAGCCGCTGGCTCAACACGATAATGAGACATAAACGTGTGAATGGAGGACCAAGAAGCTGCTCTGCAGACCACTTCCGGAGCGACATGTCTTGAAACTGCCCATAAAGTAGCGATACCACGAGTCGAATGCGTAGTCACCGCTTTAGGAGGAGCCAAGCCCTTCTCTCTATAAGCCCACTGGATGGCCTCTACTATCCAGGACGAAATTGATCTTGAAGAGGCATGCATACCCTTGCTCTTCCCTGAAAAAAGGGTAAGGAGGTAATCCGTCTTCCAGAAAGGAGCTGTAACTTCCAAATATCGTTTGAGCGTGTTGCCTACATCCAGCGGATGAAACTCCAGAGACTTGGAAGATGAGTTGAAGGTAGGAAGGACAATTTCCTGGTTTTCGTGAAAGACCGAGGTGACTTTAGGTCTTGACCCGAGCATCGGGATAAGGACTACCCTATCCAGGAAAAAGGTCAGGAAAGGTTCCTTACTTCCGAGAGTTTGAATCTCTCAAACTCTTTTCGTAGTTGTAACAGCTGCCAGGAAGACCACCTTGAGGGTGAGATGTTTAACCGAGATGGTTTCCCTGGGATTTGTGCCAACTGAAGAAAGGAAGTCAAGGACCAAGGGGAGGTCCCACTTGGGGAACCTCAACTTCTTCTGTAGCCTCAGCCTTACTGCCCCCTTGAAGAACTGCCAGATCAAAGGATAGACAGCCCATGAAACACCTGTGAAAGCGGAGATAGCTGAAACCTGCACTTGCAGGGCGCTCACTGAAAGGGGTAACTCCAATCCTGACTGTAGGAAAGACAGGATGTCCTGCACAGAAGGTGTTGACCAAGACTTTTCGTTGGATTCTAGGAAAGAAGTCAACTTGGACCAGATTCTCTCATAGGTCTTATTTGTGTTCTGTCTCCTAGCACTCAAGAGAGTTGGCATGGCTACTTCAGGACATCCTAACGCTTCCAGCCTTCCCCTCTCAAAAACCAGACCTGAAGGTGCAGACGAGCTGGGCACGGATGAAGTATGGAGCCCTGGGACAGCAGATCCGGTCTGAGAGGAAGAGGTACTGGGTCGCGATAGCTGAGCGGAAACAGCAGAGAAAACCACGGCCTGTTGGGCCAGAAGGGGAGTTCCGCCTTGTCTCCTCACATAGGCTACTGCGGTCGTGTTGTCTAGCCTCAGCATAACTGATGTGCCTTGAACAAGGTGACTGAAGGCTAGTAACACCTGAAAAGCCGCCTGAAGTTCAAGGATGTTGGAAACTAACTGGAGAGACTGGAAATTCCATCTTCCCTGGGCAATCTCTGTTCTGCAGTGACCACCCCAACAGGTGCTGCTGGCGTCTGATGTCACTATCACCCAGGATATGGGGGCTATGTAGTGACAATAGCGCAAATTCTTCAGCTGTAACCACCAAGGAAGCCAGCTCTTCATGGCTGCAGTTATGATTATCCGCTGAGAATTGCTGATTCCCTTCCATTGTTGAAGAAAACCCCTCTGAAAAGGTCTCATTTTCCAGAGAGCCCACTTCACCATAGGGGCTGTTGACACCATCGTGCCAATTATCCTTAGGCATTGTTTGGCAGTGAGATGGGAAGCCGACAGAGCCAGAGACACCCTGTCCCGAATTATCGGGATCTTTTCTTCTGGAAGAGAGATGGTACTGTCCTTGGTGTCGAACAGAGCACCCAGAAAGACCACGGACTGTGCAGGGATTAGGTGACTCTTTGCCCTGTTCAGGATCCACCTGAACTCCTTCAGAGATAAAATTACCAGAGACAGGTGATCCAAGATCACAGACTTGTCTTGAGCAAGCAGAAGCAGGTCATCTAGATAGGGATAAAGACGGACTCCTCTCAACCTTATCAGAGCTACCACCGCCAGTAAGACCTTCAAAAATGTACGAGGCAATGTGGAAAGCCCGAAGGGGAGACAAACAAACGGCAGATGAACCTGGCCGACTGAAGGTCCAGGAATGTCCTACAGAGACTGTGCTGACAACCCAAGAGTCCCGGATTGAGGCCGCCCAGACATGCTGGAAGTGGAAGAGATGACCTCCCACCCGTCCTGCCTGAGCGCCCCAATCTCAAAAGGACTTAGATGTGTCCCTGTCCCCAGACGGATTGCTCTTGGGGCCCTTCCGGAAAGAAGTCTGTCTACACCTCCAATTTCTTCCAAACTCCCTTCCTGGCCTATAGCTACCTGCCTCCCTGGCACAGTCAGTGTTTTGCTTCCTAGGAGGTAGTCTCTTCTGACCAAGAAGACACCTATCCTGAGGAAGGAAGCCCGACTTACCACCCATAGCCCAGGAGATGGCGCTGTCCAATTTGTTCCCGAGGAGGGAGGAACCCTCAAAGGGAATGCGGCACCAAACCTGCTTGGAAGCAGGATCAGCCAACCAAGGATGCAACCAAATTGGACGCTCTGCTGTACCAGAGGACAGCATCCCCCAGGCCAACAGGCGGATAATGTCGATAGACGCCTCCCCCAGGAAGGCTGAAGCCAGTTTCAATTCTTGAATAGGGGAGTTCTTGGCTGCCTCTTCAGAAAAACCTCTGAGGGTATCATCCACATTGTCCGCCCAAACTTCCATAGCTTTGGACAGGGTTGCCAAGGCTAGTGCCTGTTTACAAGCAGCCCCTGCTGACAGATAGACCCGCTTCAGGTCCGTGTAGATCCTTCTATCCAGAGGATCCTTAAAGGATACAGTGTCTTCAAGAGGCAGAGTCACATGCTTCACCAGCCTCATCACTGCCGCATCCACCAGAGGAGGAGATTCCAAATGTTTGACTTCCTCTTCCTTAAACGGATAAAGTTTAGCCAATTTTGAGAGCATGGAGTTCTTCCTCTCCACCTTGCTCCATTCATCCGTAATAATTTCCCCCAATTCTGGTAGGAACGGAAAATTCAGACGCTCCCTGCTTAGCTGCTTGAAATATTTTCTTTGCTTGGGGGCAGAGGCCACTGGGTCTTCCCAATTCAGAGTCTCTCTTACCGCCTTCACCAGTGGTGGAACCAGGTTGAAAGAGAATCCCAGACTGGGCTCATCTTGGTCCAAGTTGCTCTCAGAATCGAACACCAAAGGGTGGCTAGGCTCAGATGACTCGAGGACCAGTCCGCCGGTAGTATCTCTAACAGGGGAGACTGATGGTTCTGGCGCTGGAGCCTGTCGCACATTAAGATCAGCCAGAGAGTCCTTAACTATGCGTTTGACCATCGATTCAAGCTGTTGGTCAGAACTTCCCCTTTCGCCCACTGCACGGGAATAACAGGAGTCGCATAGCGATTTTCTGTCCAGCTTTCGGACACCACAGCCCCTGCATTTCGCCTCACTGAATTGGCGTGAAGACCTAGGTGGTGACTGGTCCTTACTGCGATGTCTGGACCTAGACGAGTGTAACGCTCCTGCGTTTTTATTGTAAGCTGGATTTGCAGCTGCAGAATCTCCACTCAGTAGTCATGTAGAGATGTGTTGGAATACCAGATCCAACTCTCCAGACTCATCACTGTGGGCCTGTCTGCTTCAGCATACAGATATACACACACTCAATAAGATGTTCCTGGAGTGATAGGATGTATATGATAGTATGGTAGTGATGTGCTGAAGGGACAGGTGTGAGCAGTGACAGTAATGGTAAGCACTTGATAGTAATGTTCAGGAGAGTAGTAGATGGTAATAGGTAGAATGCAGATAGGTTAGTAATCATGTATGGTAACAGGTGGTAAGGACAGCAGATGACATAGACAGGATAGACTAACCCAGTGCAAGGATAGATGGTAGTAGACTCAAGAGCTAGCAATCTATGTAACAGTGCAGATGGTAGAATTAGTATGCATAGATAGTAACAGTCCTTAATGTGCAGAAGATGATAGTGTAAGTTAGTTATGGAGGATTCCCCTGTGGGGTACTTATCACTAGTAAGGTTTAGTAAGTAGAGGGGTCCAGTAGTGAGGGAGTGATCCGGTAGCGAGATACGGGATCAGTTGCGAGGTTCCGGTCTGTTCCAGGTAAAGGCAAATAGCTGGAGGTTCCGACAGCAAGACAAGGCTTGTGAGCATGTAGACACACATTGAACGAACAACGTGAGAGAGAATGCTGGCGATTGAAATAGCCGCTCAGCGGCGCTCAGCGATGACGTCATCCGTCTTAAAGGTGTATGCGTTCCACCTAACTAAAAAGGTGGGACACAATGTTTGGAAAGGAAAATGGTAAATAAGGGTACCAAAGGTACCAGAATCTTACAACGAGGAGCCATGTCTTGAGGAAGAATGGCGATGCTGCGACTTAGCACAGTGACCTTCCCGCGTACCCTGGGGTTGCTCAGACCTGGAGGAGGAGCTAAAAGGGAAGAACAGGGAGGAACAAAGGTAACAAAACCGCCCGGCATACCCCTCTCCCCCCCCCCTATTCCAGCCCTATTGTCAAAGAAACGGCCATGCTGCAACTGGCAACTCCGCCAGTACTTCCAATGGCCGCAATGGACTCAGGCCATAGACTCATTGTAAGTGAAATGGCTGTGCTGCAACTGGCAACTTTGCCAGTACTTCCCATGGCTGCAATGGACTCAGGCCATAGACTAATTCACTGGCCTATAAAAGGACTCTGCTCAGCCCATCTGATTGCTGGATTGTCTTCAGCTCTTCCTGTTTCCTGTGCATTGTTACTTCCTGGATTCCAGTTTGACCCGGCTTGTTCCTGACCTGTCTGCTCTCTCTCCTGGCTTGACCCTCGGCTTCATCTGACCATCCGATCCTGCTCCAGTGTTTGACCCTCGGCTTGTGTGACCATCCCTGCTCTTTTGCCCTCTGCCTGACTTCTAGTGTACCGATCCCGGCTTGCTCAACGGACTTGCTTCTGCTCAAATCCCCTTGTCTTGGCGCCTGTTTGGACTGATACCTGTGTATGACCCTCGGCCTGGCTTTTACCTGCACATTGCTTGATTCCCTGGAGTTCCTGAGAGTTGTTCTGGATACCCTTGTGAACCTTTACCTGCACTCCACAAGCATCCAGTGCTCCTTGGGACGCGTCACCTCCTGTCCCACATCCAGGGGTGATTCGCACCGAGCTGCAAGGGAAGCCCTCTCAGCATTTCGGCCTCTACCAAGAAGGGATCTGACAGTACAATCCAGCCATGTCAGAGGCTGACAGAGGTGCTTCCCAGCTCGAGGCTCTTTGTCAGCAAGTCTCCTCTTTAACACAGGCAGTCCAGACACTGCAGGATGGTTATTTTCAATTAGAGGGTCGAGTGTTGAACCTAGCTGGCGCACCCTCTCCTTTCGACCCCAATCCACCTCCTGCCAGCTCCGGGGGCACCTCCACTCAGCAAGGACCAACCAGCCCCGCTCAGGCATCCATGGTTTTCCCACCTGAACCCAGGGTACCTACACCTGAACGCTTCCGTGGGGAATGGAGAAGGTTCAGATCCTTTAAGAATGCATGTCTCTTGTATTTAGCCCTTCAGTCCAGAACCTTCTCTTCAGAGACTGTCAAAGTAGGATTTATAATTTCTCTGTTGTCAGAAGAACCCCAGACCTGGGCCCATAACCTCCTTGAGCAAAAGAGCCCCTCATTGAACTCTGTAGACTCCTTCTTCCAGGCCATGGCCCAGTTATATGAGGACCCCCAACGGACTGTTACAGCTGAATCAGCCCTACATGCCTTACAACAAAATAAACGTTCTGTAGAGGACTATACCATTGACTTCCGCAGATGGGCTGCGGATACAGACTGGAATGAGGCAGCACTCAAGTACCAGTACCGTCACGGATTGTCTGAAGCCCTTAAGGACGAGTTAGCTCGGGTAGAAACCCCTACGTCTTTGGAAGGTCTAATCTCACTGGCAATCCAACTGGACAGGCGCCTGCGGGAGAGACGCTCAGAGCGCCTTCAAGGGGCCCGACCTACCTGGGTACTCCCGAAAGTCCCACTTGCTGCTTCACCCCATCCTGGGCCTTCTGTCTCCGGGGGATCAGAAGGAGAACCCATGCAGATTGGTCTAATCCATTCTGCCTTGACCCCCGAGGAAAGACAACGTCGCCGTCAAGCAAACCTCTGCCTTTATTGTGGGGAATCTGGCCACTTCCTACGCAATTGTCCTGTGAGACCCAGTAAGTCCTATTCACGACCTCTTATCTTACCACGACCTCATCTTATTCTCCCTGTCTCCCTACAGGTAGCAGAAAAGAAGATTCGGCTTCTGGCGATCGTTGATTCCGGGGCATGTAGTTGCTTTCTGGACCGTTCTTTAGCTCAAAGACTGTGTGTCCCCATGCAAGCTAAGGAACAGCGACTCCATATTCTTCTGGCTGATGGTTCTTTGCCCAGTTCCGGGCCTGTTACTGAAGAAACGTGCCCCATCTTCACCACGACAGATTCCCTTCACCAGGAATTCCTCCGATTCGACTTCCTTTCCTCTCCAATGTTTCCCATTATTTTAGGACTTCCCTGGCTACAGGCCCACAACCCACAGATTGACTGGGTTAAGAGAAGGATCTCCTTCACGTCTAATTAATGCCTGAACCATTGTTTCCTACCCGGATCTGATACTTCTGCTGCTTGCCTGGCCGTCCAACCAGTACATGATCTCCCGGAAAATGTCCCCGCAGTTTATGAGGAATTCATGGACGTATTTGATAAAAAAAAAGGCCGAAGCTCTGCCTCCTCACAGGCCTTATGATTGCCCTGTAGAACTTCTGCCCAGAGCCGAGATTCCTTTCGGAAGGATATTCCCGTTATATGAGAAGGAGCTGGAAACCCTCCAGATTTATATTAACGAAAATTTGGAAAAGGGTTTTATCCACCCCTCCTCCTCACCAGCAGGGGCCGGGATATTCTTTGTCGAAAAAAAGGATGGCACACTAAGACCTTGTGTAGATTACCGGGAGCTTAATAAAATTACTATTAAAAACCGGTATCCTCTACCTCTTATCCCAGAACTGTTTCAACGTTTCCGGGCAGCTCAGATCTTTACCAAATTGGATCTCCGTGGAGCTTACAACCTTGTTCGCATTAGGAAAGGAGATGAGTGGAAGACGGCGTTCAGAACGCGGTTTGGCCATTTTGAATACCTGGTCATGCCTTTCGGGCTGTGTAACGCCCCTGCTACCTTCCAACATCTAGTTAATGACATTTTTTGGGAATTCCTGGATCTCTTTCTGATTGTCTACCTAGATGACATACTAATTTTTTCCTCCACTCTGGAACTCCACCGGACCCATGTTAAAAAGGTACTATTTACTTTAAGGAAACACAGACTTTATGTGAAACCAGAGAAATGCTAATTCGAGAAGGATTCCATTCAGTTCCTGGGTCTCATTATCTCAACAAACGGCATTTCCATGGATCCACAGAAAGTGCAGTCAATTCTCGATTGGCCAGCCCCCTGTGATAAGAAAGGAGTTCAACGCTTCGTGGGGTTTGCTAACTTCTATCGGAGGTTCGTGAAGGGGTTCTCTATGATTATCTCCCCCATTACCCAATTGACCCGCCAACAGGCCCATTTCCATTGGTCACAGGAAGCTCAAACGGCCTTTGACAAACTGAAGACGTTGTTCACCTCAGCACCTATTCTCCAGCATCCTGATCCAACCCTACCTTATGTGCTTGAAGTGGATGCTTCAGAAATAGCCACTGGAGCAATCTTATCTCAAAGACAGGGCCCAAAGACTCTTCTGCACCCTGTGGCTTTCTTTTCCCGGAAGATGACACCTCCGGAGAGAAACTATGACGTAGGGGATCGGGAACTCTTGGCCATCAAATGTGCCTTGGAAGAGTGGAGATACTTGCTTGAAGGGGCTACTCATCCCATTTTGATATTCACAGACCACAAAAACCTGGAATATCTCAGGACAGCAAGACGCCTGAGACCCCGTCAAGCTCGATGGGCCTTGTTCTTTTCCCGGTTTAACTTTCATCTGACTTACAGGCCAGGGTCCAAGAACGGGAAAGCAGACGCCTTGTCCAGAATGTTTCCAGAAAACATTTCCCAAACACAGCTGAACCTAACACCATCCTCTCGGCTCAAAATTTTTTGCTTATTCAAACGGATCTGCAATCAGCAATTAAGCAAGCCTCAGTTCAATGTTTCGAGCCTGGGACCTCTTCCTTGGAAAAACGCGGGGGATTCTTGTGGTTCCAAAAAAGGATTTTTGTTCCTTCACAAATCAGACTACAGGTCCTAAAGACTTTGCATGATCACAAGCTTGCCGGGCACTTTGGGGTCAGGAAGACATGTGAACTCATTCAGCGCCACTTTTGGTGGCCAAATTTAGTTCAGGACTGTAAATCCTATGTGGGTTCTTGTATTACGTGTCAGCGTAACAAGGGGGCTAAGACCAAGTCCTGGGGCCTGTTAAGGCCATTGCCCATCCTGGAACAGCCCTGGAAGCAACTATCCATGGATTTTATAGTGGAATTACCACCTTCAGAAGGTTTCACTACTGTCCTGGTGGTGGTGGACCGTTTCTCGAAGATGGCGCACTTTTTGCCTATGATTGGCACACCTTCTGCTGTGGAAACAGCTAACATGTTTATTAAAGAAGTGGTCAGGCTACACGGTCTCCCGGACAGTATAGTATCGGACAGAGGCGTCCAGTTCACCTCCAAATTGTGGAAAGAGCTTTGCAAATCCTTGTCCATTGAGATATGCCTATCATCAGCCTACCACCCGCAGAGTAATGGTCAAACGGAAAGGACCAACCAGACCCTTGAACAATACCTACGTTGCTTTTGCACTTGCTCCCAGGATAACTGGGTCTCTTTACTTCCGTGCGCGGAATTTGCGTATAATAACGCCCTGCATTCTGCAACCAACCAGACCCCGTTCTGGGTGAATTACGGGTTCCATCCTTCTTTTTTGCCCAGTGCTTTCTCAGAAACATCAGTTCCTGCAGTGCAAGACCGGATAATGGCTATCAGGGATAACTACCGGGTGCTACAGGACTCCATATCCAAAGCCCAACAGGAGTACAAGAAATTTTATGACCGCAAGAAAAAGGAAAATCCTATGTATAAGGTCGGGGATAAGGTGTGGCTCTCCTCAAACAATCTACGACTATCTTGCCCTTCTAAAAAATTGGGACCAAGGTTTATTGGGCCTTTTAGAATCAAAAGGATGATAAACCCTGTGGCTTTCGAACTAACTTTACCTAATTCATACAAGGTCCATCCTGTATTCCATGTTTCCCTGCTTAAGCCTGCAATTTCTAGCCCCTTCCCAGGGAGGGAAGAATTGCCTCCACCTCCAGTTTCAGTGGAGGGTGAACCTGAATATGAAGTGGAAACCATTCTGGATTGTCGAAGAAGGGGTGAGCTCATACAGTATCTTATTAAATGGAAAGGTTACCCCCCTGAAGACAATTCCTGGGAACCCGCTAGTAACCTGCATGCCCCCAGGCTGGTACAGGAATTCCAGAAAGATTGGCCCGGTTGGGCATCCGGAGGCTGCCCCTTGGGGGGGGGGGCACTGTCAGAGAAACGGCCATGCTGCAACTGGCAACTCCGCCAGTACTTCCAATGGCCGCAATGGACTCAGGCCATAGACTCATTGTAAGTGAAATGGCTGTGCTGCAACTGGCAACTTTGCCAGTACTTCCCATGGCTGCAATGGACACTGGCCATAGACTAATTCACTGGCCTATAAAAGGACTCTGCTCAGCCCATCTGATTGCTGGATTGTCTTCAGCTCTTCCTGTTTCCTGTGCATTGTTACTTCCTGGATTCCAGTTTGACCCGGCTTGTTCCTGACCTGTCTGCTCTCTCTCCTGGCTTGACCCTCGGCTTCATCTGACCATCCGATCCTGCTCCAGTGTTTGACCCTCGGCTTGTGTGACCATCCCTGCTCTTTTGCCCTCTGCCTGACTTCTAGTGTACCGATCCCGGCTTGCTCAATGGACTTGCTTCTGCTCAAATCCCCTTGTCTTGGCGCCTGTTTGGACTGATACCTGTGTATGACCCTCGGCCTGGCTTTTACCCGCACATTGCTTGATTCCCTGGAGTTCCTGAGAGTTGTTCTGGATACCCTTGTGAACCTTTACCTGCACTCCACAAGCATCCAGTGCTCCTTGGGACGCGTCACCTCCTGTCCCACTTCCAGGGGTGATTCGCACCGAGCTGCAAGGGAAGCCCTCTCAGCATTTCGGCCTCTACCAAGAAGGGATCTGACACCTATGCTTACCTATGAGAGGGCTGGCCACAGGGGAGCGGTGACAAATCCATAACAATAGCACAATGCACACTGTGGGGGAGACAATACAAAGGATACCAATGAAGGGCTCAGACCTGGAGAACCATCCCCACATAGCCATACCCACCAGAGAATGCAGATCCACTTATCTGATGCCTGCAGTGCCTGATCCCGGGAACGCCGTGTGGGACTGACAGCTGTTTAAATTTTCCGCCGGCCGTGATGTCACGGGCGCGGCAAAATGCGCATGCGCGAGTATCTGCAATCGCCGCTACTGCGCATGCGTGCCGGCCGGCTGAGAATGAGACTTGGTTTGCACATGTGCAGAGCGGCCGAGAACGCCGATATGGAATGCAGAGCGTTCCATGCCATCCATAGAGCCTCCTAGACCACCAGGAAGGAGACAGAGAGCGAGCAGCCGTAACACAGCACACTAGACGACCAGGGAAAAAATGGTAGGAAACGTTTATAATAGTAATAACCACTAGACCACCAGGCAAATAAGAGGACCAAAAAAGGAAAAGGACTTACCTTTCCACATACTTACCACTAGACCACCAGGGATACAGCAGAGTCAGCAGACCAGGGAATATATTCCAGCGGTGGGGCAATACAATGAGGCCACCCGCAGCAGCTGGGCTCAACAGCCACACCATTTCACCTGCTTAGTCAGGCATATAGGCTCCTCTTCAACTTGCCCACCCCATACCCTGCAGCAGCAAGGGCTTATCGGGGAATCTAATCCCTTATATGTATATCCTGCCGACTCTTGCTATCCCTGCGTTTTATAATCTTCAGAAAGGTAGGGAACATAGCACCAGACCGGTGCAGGAGGAGGACAAAAAAAGAACACTGATGGTGAAAGGGAGCAAGGATTTATGTGAGTGGGGTCCTATGGGGTAGGAGTGGAGGCGGGGCTACCCAAACGTATGCTGCCATGGAGTCTGTCAGGAAAGTGGATTTTTCAGGGCACATAGACATCAATGGTTTCCAGAAATACCCTGGACACTGTTGGCTGACTTAATCTACATAACCTCACAGTCTCAGGAACTGTTTGGCTACATGAAGTGGTGGGACTAATCCTTTCTTCACTGAGATTGTACAGGTTCATAATAGCTTCTGTACTCAGTCTGAATCAGCACCCGAAATGGGTACCTGGCATGGTATCCAAGCATGTTTTTTGGGCCGTGTGGTTGGCACAACAAAGGAACAGGAGGATTGGCAGTTGTATATTTCTCCTCCACAGTCATACTGCTGCTTAACATATCATGACTTTAGTAAATTAGGGAATTAACCGCGCTAAAGGAATAAAACAAACAAGCAGCAACTTCAAGTGTGACCACACCCTAAAGAATATATGTAAATCAAGTTGCGCTAATGTGATCTATGGAGGTATAAAGTCCACAAAGTCCCAATATTGATGACAGATGGAAAATATCTTGGGTAAGATCCTGAACTCGACTCCCTTAAGAGTGTACGCTTACCAGATTGAGGTAAGAATAAAGCGGATATGCTTAATCTTGTCACTTTGATAGATGATCCAGGCCCGTGTGAGCAGTGAACTCGGAGGTCATTGGATCATGTAAAAAATACAAACAAACGCAATAGCGTAAAACCCAACAAAAAAATATATAGTATCACCTTGAGTGTGACTTAAAGTGGAGATTGGGAAACGTGTAAAAGGCTGCCACCAAAATAGCAGAGTGAAACAAAAAAAAAAAAAAAAAAAAAATTTTTAAAAAATTTATAAAAATTTGGGGTGAATAACCCTAACAAAACAGATGCAGGATAAGGTGCAAAAAATATTCCAGTTGGAGTTGCCTCTTACCAGACAAAATTATCTTATAAGCCCAAGTGAAAGATAGAGTGTTGAAGATATGTGTTTGGACCATCACCAACTAGATCAGCCTCTTACCAAAAACAAGTTTAAAGCAAGTGTGTAGAAATCAATCCAAGTGACACAGGATGCAATACCAGATAAGCACCAGTAGGGGTCGCCTCTTACCAGATGTTACACTCAGTCAAGCTTGTATGGAAATCAATAATCGGGGTCCAAACATGAATTCTGGGATCCTCGCTTTCAACCATAGATTTGCCCAATCTCTCTCTCTCAATGTTCTCTTCTATCCGCGGCGGCCATCTTTCTCACCTAGGAGACGGAAAGATGGCCGCCGCGGATAGAAGAGAACATTGAGAGAGAGAGATTGGGCAAATCTATGGTTGAAAGCGAGGATCCCAGAATTCATGTTTGGACCCCGATTATTGATTTCCATACAAGCTTGACTGAGTGTAACATCTGGTAAGAGGCGACCCCTACTGGTGCTTATCTGGTATTGCATCCTGTGTCACTTGGATTGATTTCTACACACTTGCTTTAAACTTGTTTTTGGTAAGAGGCTGATCTAGTTGGTGATGGTCCAAACACATATCTTCAATACTCTATCTTTCACTTGGGCTTATAAGATAATTTTGTCTGGTAAGAGGCAACTCCAACTGGAATATTTTTTGCACCTTATCCTGCATCTGTTTTGTTAGGGTTATTCACCCCAAATTTTTATAAATTTTTTTAAAATTTTTTTTTTTTTTTTTTTGTTTCACTCTGCTATTTTGGTGGCAGCCTTTTACACGTTTCCCAATCTCCACTTTAAGTCACACTCAAGGTGATACTATATATTTTTTTGTTGGGTTTTACGCTATTGCGTTTGTTTGTATTTTTTACATGATCCAATGACCTCCGAGTTCACTGCTCACACGGGCCTGGATCATCTATCAAAGGGACAAGATTAAGCATATCCGCTTTATTCTTACCTCAATCTGGTAAGCGTACACTCTTAAGGGAGTCGAGTTCAGGATCTTACCCAAGATATTTTCCATCTGTCATCAATATTGGGACTTTGTGGACTTAATACCTCCATAGATCACATTAGCGCAACTTGATTTACATATATCATGACTTTAAACAAATCATCATCAGCCATGCAGTCACATGTGCCCCTGTACACAAGCTTTCCACAATAACAAATTCACCTACCTGCCCATTTGGCATAAAAGTAGAGACAAATACAGGTTTATTACGACAATTGCCCAAAAATGCACATGCACGGTTACCACCTTCCAAATAAAATTTGCGTTGCACACAATAGAAACAAAAAAGTAATTTATAATATCTTGGACTACTTCATTTGTCAAATGCCTGTATTCAGCTTTTTTACTTGCATAATGTTACATAGTCTTCTTCACTAATATTGGATGATTGTTTAATTTCTCACATCTATGTGCATATACATATTACACTGCTGTCTGTAAGCTATAAAGGAGTGTACTGCCCACTTGTTGGACACACATACTTCCACTTAAGTGGAAGTACATTTCATTTAAGTCCCACAAATGTAAAAAAACGCTATTTAATTTATTTTTGATATTCAAAGCAAACTCCCCCATCCATCCATGTCTCCATGCTTTTTTTGTAGAGAAATCACTTTGAAAAAGCACCTCTAGCATATCGGACCATGGCCATCCTAAGTAAATGAAGATGATTCATGTGGCATTTACTTCCTGGAACCCATCTGCCCTTAGCTTAGGCATGCAGGTAAGAGGGTGTGCTTACCTGAGAAAGCTCTTCCCCAATGAAGACCGTAAGAATCAGGAAGTAACTCAAGAAATGTAAAAAAAAAAGAATTTTAAACAAGTAAATATGATTTACTTTCCTACCCATTTACTAATACTAGCTGACCAAGGATTAAAAAATAGTCAATGTTGATTGAGAGACTGAAGTTTCACTTTAAACAGGACAAAGGGAGAGAAGTCAGACAGAGAGTGAGGAGCAGATCTGCCAATAAGGGGGTACCACAGTTTCTTCTGTAGGGGGCCACAGGGGGGCCTGGACAGTGAGAGTACACATGTGGGCATGAGAGGGGCATTGATGTGGTGCGGTGTCAAAGGGAGGGGGGCAATTAAGGGAATGATGCTCTACATGTCTTTCCCTGCAGCAGCTGAAAGCTGGTTTCTCCCCCTCTCCCACCAGCTTTCAGCAGGGAGAGGCATACAGGCCATCATTCCTGTAATTGTCCCCCCCCCCCGCTGCACCAATCCCCCTCCCTATCCTGCCAACATCTGATTTCCCCTAGTGTGTGCCCATTCCCCCGCCACGCTGCCAACTTCCCTCTCCCACCAGTTTCTGCAGGCACACAAGGGGGATGTTCAGGATGGAGAGTGGGAAAAAGCGGTCAGTAAATATGTAATTTAAAGGCCCCTTCCTTTATTGTATGAACACAGTGAGAGATCGGTACTGATCGCCCCTGTGTCTATTCATAACTGAAGTATAGTAAACTGTGTTTACTAAGCTTCAGTTTATGAATAGACAGGAGCCTCTGTGTCTTGTTCATTTATCTGCAGCACAGCTAAGGTGGCAAAAAAAGGAATTGAAGAATCTGGGTCCTTCTTTTCCTTTCTCTGTCTCAAAGGTCAGATGTTGGGGATCTGTTTAGACTCCTGATATTTCACTCAAGCCCTCAGTGTTGTAAAGAAAAAATAAATTAAAAAATAATTTAAAACATTTTAAAAAAATAATAACAAATTGTTCAAAATAAGTTTAAAAGAAATTTAAAAAATTATAAAAAATGATTTAAGAAATTTGTAAAAAAAATATGCTAAAAATTTGTAAAACTTTTTTTAAAAAGTTGTAGAAAATAATTGAAAAAAAATGAGGAGTTATTCACATGGGTTCTCTGGCTCATGCAGTATGAATGAGCAGCTTGTTTGTGCAGCTTGAGCCATTTGTTACTCTATGAGGAAGTAGCAGTTGTATGAACACAGCCGCAGATCCTAATTTGATAAGTGTGCTGTTGTGAGTAAGTGGCCCCAAATACACACTGCAAGTGTTGGGTGGCCATAAATCTGCATCCACACTCCTGTCAAATTAGGACCTGCGGCTGTGTTCATACAGCTGGTGCATCCCCATAGGATAATATAGGATGCCTGCATAGTGCAATAGCCACATAAAAAAAAAAAAAAAAAAACACTAAATACACTGTACAGGCCACAGTATATATGTGAATAAGCCCCAATAACTAATTTACGTGCAGAGCTTTATTTATTATTTCATCAGTTTTATCTTTTAGATTTAGCAGGAATTTTATAAGTAGGGGGCAACCCACAAAGCAAAAAGCAGGAACCGAACAGCTAGAAGGATCAAAGGGACCAAATTCCTCTCGCTCCTCGAGGGGGGATCACTCCCAGGTATTACATAGTTAGTGAGGTTGAAAAAAGACATCAGTCCATCCAGTTCAACCTATGATGTGTGTGTGTGTGTTTGCTTTTAACCGTACATCGTATACCCCTGTATGTTGTTGTCTCTAAGGTGCCCATCTACTAGTTTTTTTGAAACTATCAATGCTTCCTGCTGATACGACTGCTTGTGGAAGAGAATTCCACATCCTTACCGCTCTTACAGTGAAGAACCCCTTACGCACTTTAAGGTTAAACCGCCTTTCCTCTAGTTTTAGTGAGTGGCCACGTGTCTTATTGTATCTTCTTTCTCTGAATAGTTTGTTCCTTATGCTAGGGTCGCCAGTACAGTATTTGTACATTGATATCATATCCCCCCTCAATCGTCTCTTCTCCAGAGAGAAAAGGTTCAGTGCTTGTAGCCTATCCTCATAGCTGATGTCCTCCATTCCCCTAATCATTTTTGTTGCCCTTCTCTGGACTTTCTCCAGTTCCAGCACATCCTTCCTGAGGACCGGTGCCCAGAACTGGACAGCATACTCCAGATGTGGCCGGACCAGAGTCTTTTAGAGCGGGAGAATAATCTCTTTATTTCTGGAGTGAATCCCCTTTTTTATACATCCCAGTATTCTGTTGGCTTTGCTTGCAGCGGCTTGGCATTGCATGCCACTGCCAAGACTGTTGTCTACCAGTACCCCCAAGTCCTTTTCCATCTTAGACTCACCCAGAGGTTCCCCCCCTAGTGAGTAGCTTGCTTTCTGGTTTCTGGCCCCCAGGTGCATTACTTTACATTTTTCAACATTAAACCTCATCTGCCATGTAGTTGCCCACCCCGTTATTTTGTTCAGGTCCGCTTGCAAGGTTTCCACATCCTGCATAGAAGATATTGGCATGCCTAGTTTAGTATCATCTGCAAATACTGAGATTGTACTAGATATCCCCTCCTCTAAATCATTTATGAATAAATTAAACAGGATTGGTCCCAGGACAGAACCCTGGGGGACCCCACTTTCCACACCCGCCTAATCCGAGTACTCCCCATTAATCACCACCCTCTGGACTCTCCCCTGGAGCCAGTTCTCTATCCAGGTACTCACCTTATGGTCCATACCTACCTTCCTTAGTTTGTACAGTAAGCGTTTGTGGGGAACGGTGTCAAAGGCCTTTGCAAAGTCCAGATACACCACATCCACAGGCTTTCCCTTATCTAGGTGGCAGCTCACTTCATCGTAGAAGGTTAATAGATTGGTTTGGCAAGAACGATTTTTCATGAATCCATGCTGATTACTACTTATAATACCATTTTCATTACTAAAGTCTTGTATGTGGTCCCTTAACATCCCCTCCAAAATTTTGCAGACTACTGATGTTAGGCTGACCGGCCTATAGTTACCCGGGATACATCTCGGCCCCTTTTTAAATATTGGTACCACGTTGGCTTTTTTCCAATCAGCTGGCACCATACCCGTCTGTAAACTATCCTTAAAGATCAAGAAGTTATTCAAGGTATTCTCCAGAAGTATAGCCAGTAAAGGACTCCTCTAGGCAAGCTGTGTATTCTAGGGGATGTGAGGATATATTGTCAATGTGCCTGCACAATGCAAATGCTTTAAGCCCAGGGAGGGTCTGTTGAGGGGGTTCAAAGGACAATACTTGACTACGTTCACATGATTCTGGGATATTTGGCTCCCATGCCCCATCTCACCAGGCTCTTCCCATCCTGGCATTTGTATGAGCACTAGTTCCATCCATACATCCCTACAGGAAGGTTTTGTCTAAAAGTGGGGCCTAATGCCCACTTACATATTTCCCAATTACCACACTATTTGGGGACAGAGCCACCTGGTGGCAGACTAGCTAACTGCACCTGACTACAAGCTTACTGACTGGAATAGTTATTGGAAAAGCACAAACATGGTACCAATATTCAAAATAGGGCTTGGAAATATACCTGGAAACTATGGATGAGTAAACCTAACATCAATAGTAAGTAAACTATTGGAAGGAATGATATCCAGGAATTTGCAGATGAGAATAGTATCATTAGTAGTAACCAACATGGATTTATGAAAGACTGCTCTTGCCAGACTGACCTTTTGATATTCTTTGAGGAGGTAAGTTGTAATTTGAACAAATGAAGGCCTGTGGATGTAGTGTGTCTTGGGTTTTCTGAACTGGACTAAGGCATTTGATACAGCACCCCATAAACACTTAATTTACAAATTAAGGACATTTGGCAATATTGATATTGCATGTAACTGGATAGAAAACAAGATTCAGGAGTGTGGTGCTTATTGACATATTTTCTGAATGGGCCAGAGCAGGGGTCTCCAAACTAGGGCCCTCCAGTTGTTCAGGAACTACAATTCCCATCGGTGATCCCCTGATGACATCAGCATGTACTGATGAAACGCACATTGGGAACGTGAGATCGTAACTTCCGGTCAAGGTGGAACGCAGGTGGAACGCGAAAGCGGCATTCCTACCCCTTGTCACTGTGATTCCTGCACTGAATGCTTTCTTTTACTTTGGATGTAGTAAGTGTGATTTTAAAACGATTAAACGGTTTATCATGAGATACTGCTCCATGAGAGCCTTTCTTTTCTCTCTACTTATGTCATGGTCCTGTTTTACCCTCAGTCTGGCTACACACTCTCCATGGTGAGAGAGCGTTTTTCTACACCAAGTGCCAATTTATACATTGATGTGAGATTTATAGGGTCTGGTCAGATCACACGCTGAAAGGAATATGCTCTAGTGACCCCCTATAATCAAGGGGTCCTATATTTCTGGTAAGCAGTTATATTTGCTTGCACTGGGTGAACGAGTGGAGGTGGGGGCTTTAAGGAATACACTCCTATCAAGTTTATGATTTTCCATCAGCTGCTGTTATTTGGACTATCTGTTTTGATGTTTTTTTGAGCACCAGAGACTTGATTTATTCATTGTCACTCTTTATTGATTGAGCACCAAAGTTTGACACACCTACCCCACTGTTAAATATGTTAGCACGTTTGTGGTTTATTTAATTTATATTGTGATTCATTTTTTTTGTTGAGCGCCATACCTTTTATACATTTTGCATGTATCCACGTGTACCACGTTTATGTTGCAGCTCACAAGGTTGAAAGTAATTTCACAAAATACACGGATTCACATTTAATTTATTAACAATTTCAAATCATCACATTGATTTGCGCAGGTTAAGTTGGTGTTTCACACCAACCCCTCCCCCCCCTTTTTACAATTCCCATCATGCCTAGTCATGTCTGTAAATGTCAGAGTTTTACAATGCCTCATGGGACGTGTAGTTCCGCAACAGCTGGAGGGCTGTAGTTCAGTCTAGAGTCTAGAGTTGTGAGTGCAGAACCCCAAGGCTCTGTTCTGTGACCAATTCTCTTTAATTTGTTCATAAAAAAATAGAGGTTGGAATAAATATTTAAATCTAAATGTTTTCTGATAATACAAAGATAAACAGGGAATCACACACCTGGTTCGACAGGTGTAGGTTCGAAATGCATATGTAAAACGGTGATTGCACCACACATGTAAGTTAGCTTCCTGATCAGAGAGCGATTATTCTGGTGCTGTTTCACAGGTGTGTGCAATTTTAAATCTTGACATGTTTTGTATCTATTTACTCGTCTCAACATTATCTTTTATATTTGACCAAAAAAGGGTATTAAATTGTGTTTCTGTGCAGTAAAATTACTGTATTTATCGGTGTTTATATATAACACCTACTGGCCTATAACACGCACCTCAATTTTAGGAGGGAAATTTCAGGAAAAAAGCTTAAAGTGGAAAAAAACAGCTTTGAACTCAGAACATTTTTTTAAAATCAAATGCAGCCTCACCAGTGCCCATGAATGCAGCCTCATCAGCGCAGTGTCCATAAATGCAGCCATGAAAGTGCAGTGTCCTGTATTGCGGCCTTGCCAGCGCCATTGATCCCCAGGATTAATCATGAGTGGTAAATCATCCATACAACATGGACACCCAGGGACAATTCAAGCAGGATTGTCCTGCATTTTTCATTATTCAGCAAGGCAGTAAATCAACATAGTTAAATGCAGAAGGGCCTCTTCTGTGTGGGAGGTCTAGCTAGAGCTATACTATCTGGCATCAATTTAAAAAAAAAAAAAGGCCAGGCAGCACCGAGAGGCAGAGGGGGGTGGGCCGGGCAGAGGAGAAGGGAGGACGAGCTGTCGCTGTCATCTGAAGTCCTGGCGCCTATGATAGACGTCACACGTTACACTGGACTTTCTATCATAGGAGGCGGGACTTCCTATGACAGCATCCGCTCGCCCTTCCTTCTGCTCGGCCCAGCCCGGCCCGCCCCCCTCTGCCTCTCGGCGCTGCCTGGCCTTTTTTTTTCTTTTATATATCAGCGTATAGCATGCACTGCTGTTTTGCACTCCGTTTTTAGGAGGAATTTAAGAATACTTTTTCCTAAAAATTTGCATTTGATAAATGCTCAAGTATTCTGCATCATAATAAAATTTCAACAACCACCAATTTTATTCTCCAGGGCCTTTGCTTTCAAAATATATAATTTTTTAGGGTTCTAAGTAGTTTTCTAGCAAAACTAAAATGCTGATTTTATCATGTACTCTATTTTACATGTCAAAATACCCTGAATGGAAAGTAGATAAACTTCTTTGTTCATTTTAGGTGGTTTTGTTTTCACTATTTTTATTAAAAAATGAAACAACATCCGTTATCCAATACATGTTGAAAGTAATCAAGTAGAACGGTTCATGTGGATGAATATTCACATCTATATTCATATAGAAGAATCATGACCTCGGCTCCAACCTTAGTCTGTAATTTGTAAGCTAGTGGACCCGTCCTAGCCCCCTAGACACCCCACTGGGAACATGCTGTGTCGCTGAGGTGGACAGGCCTGCAAGTCTTTAACAATATCCAACAATTTAAGTGAGTAGTATACATCAATTTGCTTAGAGCCTCAGCCATGCTCCTCCCTGTTAGATCTGTATGGGTATCATAGTAATTTTAACAACATGTTACACAGAGGTAGATAAACAAGATAACAAATAAACTTAACATAACAAGACAACAAGACCAGTCAGAATCCATTTGGAAATAATTTTGCCCGCTTTAGGACATGAACTACTTAGTGAATGCATTAATTGGGTACCCACAAGGATACCAAAGTTTGACAGAAATTAGGTTTTTTCCGAATACCATCTACTCCATGTTGTCCAATGCTCTGAGATTATCTTATGTTTCCCACTGGAGAATGAGAATAATAATTTGTAGGTACCATTTGTATGGATGATTTGAATTACCTCTAGTATCTCTGGTGCTCTTTCTTGCTTCCAGTGTCTAAGTAGAGATAGTTGGGCTGCCAGTAATATATGTGAAATCACTACTCTATGGGATACTGGAATGAGGTTAAGATCAAGTGATAGAATTCCCATTGCTGGGAGGAGTGTCAGGTCAAGACCCACAAGTGTGTTAATCAAATTGCCTACCTGTGACCAGAATGTTTGTATTTTAGGGCATGACCATATAATTTGGAACAGGGTCTGTCCACAAGACCTCCAACACATTGGGGAGGTATGCAGGAACATTTTTGATATTCGGTATGGTGTTAAGTACCATTGCAGCAATATCTTTTGGTAGAGTTCCCATAAGTCGACACTTTTAGTAGAGGAGTATACCATATTTAAAGTTCCTATCCATTTTTTTATATGGTATTCTGGTCCAATTTCCCTTTCCCAAGCTATCATTGAGGAGTTTTTAACTCCCACTGTTTTTTCCTGTAAGTGGGAGAAACCAATGTTATACCCTTATGTAGTGTTGTAGTGTGTTGATAGGTTGATTGGGTTAACTGTGTTGGAAGAGATATTTGCATGTTTTGATGCTTATGTAGAAGGTGGGCCACCTGGGTGTGTTTATACTGTTCCCTAGATGGAAGGTTGTATTATATTTGTAGGACTCTGAAGGTAAGTGCAGGACCTACTAAAACCCAATATTTTTCACATTCTGCTATATAACATTCCAAAAAAAAAAAAAAATGTAAAAATCTAAATGTTTTAACATTTTAGGCCAATTTGTTTTCTGCTACATATTTTTGGTAAAAAAAAATCGCAATAAGCGTATTTTGATTGGTTTGCGCAAAAGTTATTGCGTTCACTAACTGCGGAAAAGATTTATGTCATTTTTATTGTTTTTTTTTTTTTTACTAATAATGGTGGCGATCTGCGATTTTTTGAGGGACTGCGACATTGCGGCGGACAGATCGGACCCCTAAATTACATTTTTGACACTTTTAGGGGAGCCAGTGACATTACTACAGTAATCAGTGCTGTAAATATGCACTGTTACTGTAATAATGACACTGGCAGGGAAGGGGTTAACCCTATGGGTGATCAAAGGGTTAAATGTATGCCTCATGCTTACTGATGTGTGGGGGGGGGGGTTCTGTGACACAGACAGAGATCACAGGTTCAGCTATGCTGAATCCTGTGATCTCTCCCTGTTTATCACTGAGAAGATCCGCCTGCTTTGTTTACATAAGCAGGCTGGTCTTCTCACACTTTCCCCAATGATCGGGGAAGAGAGGCGGCGATCGACCCGTCTCCTCCTCCGGCCCGACTCCCGCTGTGACCACTAGAAATCCAGCTACGTAGGTCTAGGTCGCTGGATCCAGGGGAGCCGCACTGCCGCAGTAGAATTACTGTCGGCAGTCGGCAAGTGGTTAAAGTAATATCCTAATAGCCAATTCCATTCTCCTTGCACTCATATGGAAATTGTTGTTCCAAACGCTGTTTGGTTACATTTGGGAAACCCATGTTAAGAATATAGGGTTTTGCTGCATTAACTTTATAATATGAAACACCATTAAATCTATCCAACGCCTTATGAACCGAAGCCAGGGAGGGTTCGACCTTAGTAAGTATTAGTATGATATCATCCGCAAATACACTTATAACATGGTTTGTATTATTAATCACTAGGCCATGTATATGGGGATGGGTTTGTAGATATGTTGATAACGGTTCCATCAGCAAGTTAAAAATTTGTGGTGAAAGAGGACCTCTGACACGTCCCATTGGAAATCTCAAAAGGTGATGACATGGTACCAGCTATATATATACTTGGGCCAAGGGTTTAGAATACAATGCCATAATGGCCAAGTATATTGATCCTGTAAAGCCAAATTTGGAGAGTACTTGCACCAGGAATTTCCAGTGAATGCTATCAAACGCCTTCTCTGCATCCAAATCTAGGGGCAGAGAATGCGTTTTCTGTTTTTAAGCTAAATGAATTAAGTTTACAAGATGCCTAGTGGCATCCGCCGTTTAGCATCCTTTTGTAAAATGCGTTTGGTCTGTATGAATTATGAGTTAGCAGTATATCCACTAGTCTAGTGGCCAGTAGCTTAGCATAAATTTTAGGATCAGTATTAAGCAACGATATGGGGCTAAAATTCTGCAGTGTGGTCGGCTCCTTCCTCGGCTTAGGCAATGCTACAATCATGGCTTTAAGCATCTCTGGAGGAAATGAGGAAGAGGCAGCGGCAGCACCAAAGATTGTCTGTAAATGATGGCTAAGAATAGTTTGAAATGCTTTGTAGTATTCCCCCGTGAATCCGTCTGGAGTCGAAGATTTGTTATTATGCAGTGAAGTTATAATACGTTGTATTTCAGGTATAGTTATTGGAGACTTACAAATGAACATCTTGAAATTCTTAAGATTAGAGAGTCTGAGTGGAGTGAGAAAAGCTGTAATTAGGTCTGGAGTGGGCTGTGGGATCTTGGGGTCCTTCTTTAAGTTATAGAGTGAGCCATAGTAATGGCTAAAAGCATCTGCAATGGATTGAAGGTGAAACTGTTTGGTGTGTTTGGGTGCAATATGTAGGGGATTTGAGATTTGGGTCTATGGCCTTTGAGGCGTTTAGCTAGTAGTTTCCCTGCTCTGTTACCACTGGCGTAATTCGCCATCTCGAATCTCCTGGAGGATTTTTCAAATTCCTCCAAGAATAGTCTAAGGTCATTGCAGGTTTTTGTTAGTAGGTCTGTCCATCCTGCCTAGGCCCCTGAAGGAAGAAGGCCGTTAGTTTTTGTGGACGGCCACTCTCCTTCTTGTGCCTTGTCATCCCCCTGTGCTCCCCGGGTGTCCAGGTGCTCCTGCAGGTGCATTTTTGGAGCTTTGCCTGACTGCTGTGAGTCGCTGTGTCCCTGCTATTACTGGAGCTCCGCAGTTAAGCTGCCATTGCGGTCTCCGGCAAGCTCCGCTATTTTTGGTGGCTTTGTACACTCATTTTGAAAGCCTGGGTTCTTGCACCCCCCCCCCCCCCCCTCTATTGCAACAGCAAATGAAGGTGTGTGAAGGCATAACAGGGATTTTTATACCCTTGTGATTTCACAGTTCATATACATGTGATAATTTATTAATAACCGGACTCAATCCGTTGGACTTGCAATGGAGGCTTTTGTATTGATTCACCCTGTTATAGATATATAGTATGTTTTATGGGTTTTTACTTTTGTTGTACTAATGAAACCATTTTTACAATTTACATCTAAGCAAAATGTTCAATGCTTACACTTTTAAATTTTACACTGTGAAACTAATGTTTTTACAAACAAAAGGTAAAGATGGCAGTTTTTACATGTTTCTGCATGTTGTGAATGCTAACATTAGAAACCAGAAAAAGATTTAATAAAGTATAGTGGTAAAGTAACCTAAGAGATCTTATAAATAATCCTTACAACCATTTAACCCAAAAGGACATAAATAGTATATGAATAATAAAATATATAGCATCTATCTACAAAAATACGGAATTATAAAGTGATCAAAGGGAAATAAAATATATATTTTTTAATTATTTAATATTCCTTGTGATACGTAAAGTTTGATCTCACACAAAGATCTGTGGGTTCATTCTTCATAGCTTTTAGAGCAAAGGGGAGTTGAAGTTATGTGTTGACTACAGTGCAACATTATCTTTGACAAATGATTACATTTACAAGTAATAAAATGTATAATTAGATGCAATAGGGAAGTAGATAGAAAAATTCATATTACACAACTGATTTATGAGTACTGATTAAAACGAGTTAAGCTTGCATGGTTCTTTTTAGATGCACTTGCTCAGAAATTTTCTGTGCAATGTATCAACATTTTATACCTAATATTAAAGCAGTTGTAAACCGCTGGTTACTTTTTTTTTTTTTCTAGGACCTGGAAGGTAAAGACGTAATGTGCTAGTATTCATCGCATACTAGCACATTATGTGAAACTTACCTGAAAATAAAGCCCTCCAGCAATGCGATGTAGTCGCTGGAGGCAGCGACCATTTTCTCCCGATCTTCCTTCCGGGTCCATGGACTCCAGCTGTGTGACAGGCCGGAGCCGCAATGATGTCACTCTCACGCATGTGTGGGGGGATCCATCATTCACGGTACAGGTATCTGAAGGAATGGCACAGGTGGCCGTTCCTTCAAAATGCATGCGCCGATTACATCATCGGATGCATCCAATCTAAATATCTCCTAAACAGTACACTTTTAGGAGATATTTACAGTATCTATAGGTAAGTCTTATTATAGGCTTACCTATAGGTACAAATTATTCTTTAGGCTTTACTTCCTCTTAATTAACTCTTACCAAAGAAATGGTTCTGTATACTGTGTTTTTCTTGTTCAATGGTTTTATTGGAAGTTCTCAACACAGAAATAAAATGTGGAAACAGTTGGACAGACAAATTTATAGCCAAGATAGATGATCATAAAGGCAAGATCTCCTAAAGTTACAAAAGGAATGTGTATCTTTTTAGAGCATCAATGTACAAAGTGACAGTACTTGGCCCTGTTACTGTATTTATAGGATTAAAAACTACACACGGTTCTCATGGATGCAGAGTTAGGGACTGCAGAATATTAGCTCTGAGCAGAAATAAAAAAAGTTTTTTTTTTGTTTTTCTCTGGGTTTTGTAATTCTCAGATCAGAGTCTTGAGTCCAGAGACTTGAGTCCAGAGACTTCAAAGAGTTTGGGAGGGATGAAGCCTCCAATCCTGTGTCTGAGTCTTGCTAGAGACCAGCAGGCTGTGCACACTCATTGTAAATCATGGACATAGCGGTAGTTCGATGCTTCACCCTCCCCAGGAGTCTCTTAAGGCTGCTGTGGCAAAATAGACAGATGCCATAAGCCTGGGACTAGAGGAGCAGCAGGGAGTTGCATTATAGAGCTTAGAGTACTAGAGACAATTGTACAGAGTTTCTACAGGAGCACAGAAGTGATGTGAGTTGGGCATTGCACCAGACTAAAGGCCTAAGGTGGAGGTCTAAACAACGGCACTGCAAGGAGGATAAAATCACTTATTTTCAAGTTTGAAGTGACGATGGAAACATCTGCTGTAGCAAGCGTTTGTTTTCTAGAGCTTTTACTTTCTCTTTATATAAAAGTGGGCCATCAAGCCCTAAATCAGAACTTCCTGGCTGGAACAAACTTACTGGTGAGCACTACACTTGAGCGAAACCCCCCTCATATTATAACACATTCATATGTATTCTAAAGAATTAGAGGCATGAGACTTGTAGCTTATTGAGAACTACAAGCCATCTGCCCCGGTGGCAGACAGGACATGTAAGCAGGGTTAAAAAAAGGTTCTAGTTAGAGAGGGAAAGAGTTAACCCAGTTCCTGAATTTTCTCTGAGTTCTGCCTCTGTCTTTCTGTGCTGAATATAAAAGGGGGGGGGGGAGGATCTGCCCTCAGCAGTCAGTCTGCATGAGAAACAAGTCCAGACTAGCTACAGCATGTGAGTTCCAGCTACTTACAGAAGAAAAGAGAGAGGGATTTCTGAAGCTTGCAGTCCTCCCTCAGGCAAAATCGCACCGCGATTTGGGTACCTGTGACAAAATCTGAGTTTTGCCTGTAAGGGAGAGTGATAGTTTTCAACAATGTCTCTCCAAGTTGCTCTGTGAGACCTGTGGCCAGTTGCCATAAAGTCTGTAACTACTAAATAATCAAAGCCATGCTTAGATGTGTATTGTATTTCATGAGCTTGAGTACGGCCGTCGGCAAGTTAATTGGCTCAGGTTGATTGAGTCATTGTCATCTGTTAAGAATGCTGTTTGTGGTCGTTATTCTTTAGAAATGTTAATGAACTCCCATTGCTTCTGTTCAGATGGCTAGATAATTAGTTCAGTTTCTGTATACAACTTCATCTGCATGGGATGGTGTGGTCATTCAACCCCTGACCTGTGTGTAGTAATTTGATGAGGAGGGGGATGGGCTCATGTGTGTATAAATTGAGTGTGTGTCTTTTTAATAAACAGTTAGTTTTATCCCATCATGAAGTCTGGACTCATGTTTGGGGGATTGGGGAGCTATTTTCACTTCGTGATGGTATTTTCACTGGGATTTTGGGAGAAGCTGTACGGATCTCTCTCATAGAGACTATAGGATCCGTTACACTGGTGGCAAGCGGTGGGATTTTTCTCCCGAATGGATATCTTGAACTGAAAGAGGTGATAAATGGCGCATATATACGAACGGCTGAAACGAACGACGCTTAAGGAACTGCTGGAAGCTCGAGGCTTGGGGCAAGCAACAAGCCAAAAGCCACGATAATAGCCGAACTACTGGAGAGCGACCGAACCAGCAACCTTCAAATGGCAAACACAGAGGAAACAGAGTTCCAAAAGGATGTAAGATGGAGACTAAGTATGTTGGGACCTAACCCTGCACAAGAAATTGTGGTGCAAATCATGGCACAAGCTACTGAAGCACAGAGTATCCGGGAAGCTTGGGAGGCCAGAGCCAGATCACCACAAGGGGATATGTTGTCGCTACCTGGATCTACAATAGGACAGCCACGTAAGATCAACTATGCTGCATTTAAAAGCTTCACAGAGGGTGAGATGGATATTGATAATTATTTGCAGGACTTTGAGAGACAGTGTGTATTAGAGGATCTGGAAAGAGCTAACTGGGCTGCGATATTGAGCAGCAAGTTATCAGGCAGAGCAGCAGAAGCCTTTAGAGCAGTGCCTGACGAGGACATTCAGAATTATGACAAAGTAAAGAAATTTTGTTGGCTCGTTATGCTGTTACACCAGAGGCACATAGAAGAAAATTCCGGGCCCTCAGGAGACAGAGCAAAGAGTCATATACAGAGTGGGCATTCCGCATGCACCGCGCCACCAGCAATTGGATGCAGGGATGCCAGGCAACTACATTAGCGGATGCCATACAGTTGCTATTGCTAGAGCAATTCTTCAACTACACTCCAGCAGATGTCAGAAACTGGGTCAAAGACAGGAAACCTCAGACAGTGGAGGAGGCAGCCAGGCTGGCGGACGAATTCTATGAGAGCAGGCGGGTCGACCTTCACAGAGGATCATCAGAATTATGTCCCCAGTACTATCCTCAAGCACCAGCACCCCAACAATCGGGACTAACCCCTAACGCCTCGGCAAATCGATACCATAGGCACAATGGAGTGCAGTGCCATTTGTGCAAGAAATTTGGGCACTATCAGAGAGACTGCACTCAGAAACGGAACCACGCTTCATGGATTCGAATAGGGCCACCTTCCCCAGCGCAAGCAGCAGTTCACTACTACCACACCCACAGGCAGACACCCAGATACCTGTCCCGCAGTGGGGTACAGTGCCACAGGTGTAAGCAGTTTGGGCACTATCAACGAGACTGTACCCAGAGCAGGAACCAAGCTGCATGGATCCGACCAGGGTCACCCCCTTCAGCACAGACAATGGTCCCCTACTATCCTGCAGAGGTTTCCCCAGTCGTACCCAGGTTTGAACCCACTGAGGAGCAATTGGGTACCCTTCACGAGGCTAACCCAGTGCAAGCAGCTGAGGACAACAGGGCTCACCACAGACAGACGGTGAGACTAAATGGACAAGAAGCCAGGGGACTGAGAGACACTGGAGCCACCATAACCCTGGTACATCCGCACAGGGTTAAACCCTCACAGCACACTGGGCGTTCTGAGTAACGTTCATGCGTTTTTGTTAGTGGATGGATTTACAGCTGCAGAATTATTACACTCAGTAGCCTTGTAGAGAATCTGTTGAACAAACATATCCAACTCTCAGGACTTCATCACCGTGTACAGCCTGTTATATACCATATATATTAATAGATGTTAATGGAGGGATAGAATATATGAGGATATATAGATGAGAGACAGGCTATTGTATGGTGAGCACTAGAAGTAGTATTAGGAGAGTTTGCAGGTGATGGTAAAGCAGATAGGTTCTGATGTCAAGTATAGTGCAGATGGTAAGAGGACACAGATGGGAGTATACTTAGACAGAGTAACCTAGTGCAAGGATAGTTGAAGGTAGTCCCAAGAGCTAACAGTCTATGCAGATGATAGTGAATAGATAGATACAGATAGTCTTGGTAATTGCAGTAGATGACAGTAGGAGATTGGTTAGTAAGAATCCCCTGCGGGGTACTTATCACTTAGATAGGTTTAGGAGTAACAGTGTCCATTGGAGAGGGGTGATCCCGTAGCGAGATACGGATCACCAGCGAGGTTTCCGGCTTCAGTTCAGCAAGGGAGAATGTCAGCAGCTCCGACTTCACAGGAGTAGGTGCGGTGAACATGCGGTGAAGGTGAAAACAGCATGCCAGGGGTGATCGGGTGGCGAGACACAGGATCCGAAAACAGGTTCAGGTAGCGAGATACAGGAACGTGTCGAACTGGTATGCTGACTTCAGACAGCGGGACGCTCCAACCATGGCGGTTGAACGAGCGATGAGTGAGAGCAAACCGGCGATTGAAATAGCCGCTCATAGCGGCGCTCGGCAATGATGTCATCCGGTCTTAAAGGTATATGCGTCCCTTGTTACACAAGATGGGACGCAATTAGGAAAGGAGAAATATGGAGACAAGGGTACCAGAGGTACCAGAACATTACATTCTGTGGCTGTAAGGGTGGCGGGGGGAGCCATCCACAAGTTACCCGCCGCCAGGGTGCATATTGATTGGGGCACCGGGGCTAAGTCAGTGGAAGTGGGCATCATGCCAGATTTACCAGCTGAGGTCTTGTTGGGGAATGACTTGGGGTGTTTAACCTCACAATTTATAACCCCGACTGCAGAAGGAGCACTCCCAGTCACAACCAGACAGCATGAACGAGCTATGAATGCCTCACCCTCTCCAGATACCCAGATGCCTCAATGTTTGGACTGGGAACTGTTTAAGCCAGGTTGGGGAGGATGGCATGGAGCCTCTGGTGGCATATCTGAGCAGAAAACTTCTACCCAGGGAGGTCAGTTATGCCACTGTTGAAAAAGA
Source organism: Pelophylax lessonae (assembly GCF_965119305.1). NCBI lineage: Eukaryota > Metazoa > Chordata > Amphibia > Anura > Ranidae > Pelophylax > Pelophylax lessonae. The sequence goes on along the minus strand of NC_138770.1, from coordinate 463,892,695 downwards.
ATGTTTGGCCCTAGTGTTGGACACTCAAGAAACTGCAGCCGTATTTGTATGGACATTCCTTTACAGTAATGATGGACCACAACCCACTTATTTGGCCCAACTGAGTAGCCGGAGATATCCCCAGACTGTTGAGATGGAGCTTGGCACTGCAGCCCTACAACTTCACTATACAATACCGGCCAGGGAAGCAGAACGCCAATGCTGATGGGTTATCCCGGCAGACAGAACTAGAGAAATAGATTCTACTACCCGGACATCCCCAAGCCGACCCGTTAGGGTCTAGGCGGGTATGCCGTCCCATGGAACTAAGGGGGAGCTATGTGACAAAATCTGAGTTTTGCCTGTAAGGGAGAGTGATAGTTTTCAACAATGTCTCTCCAAGTTGCTCTGTGAGACCTGTGGCCAGTTGCCATAAAGTCTGTAACTACTAAATAATCAAAGCCCTGCTTAGATGTGTATTGTATTTCATGAGCTTGAGTACGGCCGTCGGCAAGTTAATTGGCTCAGGTTGATTGAGTCATTGTCATCTGTTAAGAATGCTGTTTGTGGTCGTTATTCCTTAGAAATGTTAATGAACTCCCATTGCTTCTGTTCAGATGGCTAGATAATTAGTTCAGTTTCTGTATACAACTTCATCTGCATGGGATGGTGTGGTCATTCAACCCCTGACCTGTGTGTAGTAATTTGATGAGGAGGGGGATGGGCTCATGTGTGTATAAATTGAGTGTGTGTCTTTTTAATAAACAGTTCGTTTTATCCCATCATGAAGTCTGGACTCATGTTTGGGGGATTGGGGAGCTATTTTCACTTTGTGATGGTATTTTCACTGGGATTTCGGGAGAAGCTGCACGGATCTCTCTCATAGAGACTATAGGATCCGTTACAGTACCAATGGAAGTAACGGGGATCGCAAGCGTGTCCTGGGCAGAATTGCGCCGATTCTGCCTGCAATTCCGCCCGAGATCTCGCCCTCGAATTGGGACGCCTAGATGTGAATGGAGCCTCAAAACACAGACAGCCAGCAAAATGTTTCCTCTAGCTGCTGCTGTTGCTGCCAGGCTCTCTGCCTCTCTGGGAGTCCTAAATATACCACTATACACAAGTTCAGATGTTTTGTCTGCCTCCAAAGAACCCAAAAAAATGCCCAAAAAAACGCTAGCGTAAAAAAAAAAAATGCCCAGGTGTGTTGTTGCAGGCATTTTTTTGGGGTTTTTGGAGGCAGGCAAAACATCTGAACTTGTGTACACACACATACTTATATGTATTTTACACTTAGACATATATAGGTGTTATAGGAGCGTAACTATATTAGTGTAAATGATTTCATTAGCGCAAGCATATATTTCTGCTACTATCACACCTATATATGTCTGGGTGTATATATACATATAAGTATGTGTGTATGTATACCCGTATACACAAGTTCAGATGTTTAGCCTGCCTCCAAAAACCCCCAAAAAATGCCTGCAACAACACACCTGGGCGTTTTTTTTTTTTTGGCGCTAGCGTTTTTTTGGGCATTTTTTGGGTTCTTTGGAGGCAGGCAAAACATCTGAACTTCTGTATACGAGTATATATACACACATACTTATATGTATATACACACCTAGACATATACAGTATAGGTGTGATAGTAGCAGAAATATATGCTTGCGCTAATGAAATCATTTACACTAATATAGTTACGCTCCTATAACACCTATATCTGTCTAAGTGTAAAATACATATAAGTATGTGTGTGTACACAAGTTCAGAGGTTTTGCCTGCCTCCAAAAACCCCCAAAAAATGCCTGCAACAACACACCTGGGCGTTTTTTTTTTTTTGACGCTAGCATTTTTTTGGGCATTTTTTTGGGTTCTTTGGAGGCAGGCAAAACATCTGAACTTGTGTATAGTGGTATATATACAATAAAAAAACGCTTGCTACTAAACCGGCAATGTGTGAAAAGCGAGAAGCCAACAACCTGTGTTCTAAGTGACAAAATACAAACAATCTTTTTTTTTATGGTTCTGTACATGCTACAGAGCTGAAACTTCACATGTACACTTTTTAGACCCCCTAGATACTAAATCCAAAGAATTTTTTTTTTTTCAATAATTGGCTCTCTATCAAAAATGACAATTTTTAAGAACTTTTTTTTGTGTGATTTTGTGTCTGGGGGTCTAAAAGGTGTACCTGTGAAGTTTCAGCTCTGTAGCATGTCCAGAACCATAAAAAAAAAGGATTGTTTGTATTAGTGCAATTATAGAACAGGTTGTTTGCTTCTCGCTTTTCACACCTTGCCAGTTTAGTAGCAGGCGTTTTTTTGGGCATTTTTTTGGGTTCTTTAGAGGCAGGCAAAACATCGGAACTTGTGTATAGTGGTATATATACCCGTATACACAAGTTCAGATGTTTTGCCTGCCTCCAAAAACCCCAAAAAAATGCCTGCAACAACACACCTGGGCGTTTTTTTTTTTTTACACTAGCGTTTTTTTGGGCATTTTTTTGGGTTCTTTGGAGGCAGGCAAAACATCTGAACTTGTGTATAGTGGTGTATATACACACATACTTATATGTATATACAGTACACACCTAGCCATATATAGGTGTGATAGGAGCGTAACTATATTGGTGTTAATTATTTCATTAGCGCAACCTATATATGTCTAGGTGTATATATACAGACATGGGTGTGTATATATACCCCCTATACACATGTTCAGATGTCATGTCTGACTCCAAACATGTGCTCAAAAAATCACTAGCAATGCCTGCAGCCAAAAAGAATGCTGGCGGCGGCGAAGCCATATTACTGCAGCGAAAGTGACTTGAGAGAAACTAGCTTTTCTCTATAGCGGTCACCCTGCTATGGAAGGGTTTGGTCACTCTGCCATAGCAGTCACTGTCAGTTAACCCTACACTACACTACGGTCCCCTTACACTTAACACTTTCCCTACAGAAACTGAATAAATTAAAGCTAACAAAAGTGTAAAAGAGCACTCTAACTACACTAGATATCCCTTTCCTTACACTAATAAATGCTAAATGACACTTTGTAACACTTTGTAACAGAAGTAACAGAACAGCATTCCACTCTCTTCCATGTCCCGTATAAGAATGCTAGGAATTTGGTGGGGGCTATCTTATATACTGGGGGGCGTATTCACTAATGATTGGACTATGGACCCCCTAGTCACTCCAATCACATTCCTAGCATTCTCCTGCCCCCTCAATTGGCTTTAGCTAATGGTTCTGGTCCAATCACAGGCTTTTAAAGCCCATTTCCTGTCCCATTGCATTTTGGTCGGTTCTGGTTGCCGAATTCCGAACTTTTTGGGCAAAAAGTTCTAAATTCGGCCGAACCTCGAACACCCAATGTTCGGGCCGAACCGATGGTCGACCCGAACCGTTCGATCATCCCTACAGTTGGGGGATTTTGTATGCACTAGAGCACTTTTTTTGATAAGATTGTATATAATTCATGGTATATTGATATCCGTTACAACTTTTTTAGGTTTGGTATTTATTTAATTTTCTATATCACATTTTACCACATTTCGTTCATTAAGACCTATATGCACACATCACTTTATATGCCAATCATCTTTATACACCAAGTTTTTACCAATGTTGTCACTTTTTACATCACCAAGTTGCACTTTAAGGTTTTTACATCAGCACCTATAATATTAGGCAGCGCCACCACCCTACCTTTTTAATACTATACCCATATAGTCTTCGGACTATAATCTAGGGAGGCTGCAGCCTAGTTATTTATATTACACATTTTTTACACACCTTTTTACCTTTGCACTTATCCTCCTTTTTATCCAGATAAACCTATCACGTACCTGATCAGAGGCCGAGGTGCTGAGAGGGCTTCCCTTGTCGCTAAGTGCAAGGCACCCCTGGAGGTGGAGACAGGGAATGCTGTGCCCAAAGGAACAGGGGTCGCCAGCTGCGGCAAGCTCCGGTGAAGAGGTGACTGCCGTTGTTGTAGACACGTAGTGCGTGCTGAGATGCAGGATGCCTTGAAGGTGACTGGAGGAGGTAGCCAGGCGTGCGACAAGAGCGAGGTCAAGATCAAGCCAAGGGGTCAAACACAGTTCATCAAGCAGTAGAGAAGTCCGTAAGAGCAAGCCGGGGGTCATACACGGGAACAGCAGACTGAAGTAGAGTAGGTAAACAAGCCGATGGTCAGAGCCAGGAGGAGAGACAAGACAGGTGAGACAAGCCGGGTCGGTAACAGGTAATCCAAGTAAACAGGAACAGGAACTCAGGAAACAGGAAGCTGAAGATCATCCAGCAACTAATGGCTGGAGCAGGCTGGTTTAACTGGGCGTCGCTGCATTAGTGTGGGCGGAAGATCCAGCTCTCTTGTGGAAAGTTCCCTGACAGTGCCCCCCCCAAAGGGCAGCCTCCGGATGCCCAATTGGGCCTGCTTCTCAGGATGCTTGTTGAAAAATTCTCTAAGAAGTTTGGGGGCATGAACGTTATTTGCAGGCTCCCATGAACTTTCCTCAGGTGAATACCCTTTCCACTTAATCAGGTATTGGACCTGTCTTCCCCTCTTTCGGCAGTCTAGGATGGCCTCTACCTCATACTCAAATTCCTCACCCACCGAGATGGGAGGTGGAGGTGGATCACCCCTTCCTGAGAAAGGGCCAGAAGAGGCAGACTTGAGCAAGGAGATATGAAAAACAGGATGGATCCTGTAGGAATCCGGCAAGGAAAGTTCAAAGGCTACAGGGTTGATTTCCTTCTTGATTTTGAAAGGGCCAATGTACCTTGGACCCAACTTCCGTGATGGGCAGGGTAGTTTGAGGTTTGCCGTGGAGAGCCACACTTCATCCCCCACTTTCAAGGCTGGATTCTCCTTTCTCTTCTTGTCATATGACCTCTTATAATCTTCCTGCGCTTTACGCATGGTTGCCTGGAGGGTTAGGTAGTTCTCTTGGATAAAGGTTAATCTATCCTGAACCGCAGGTACCGTTGCTTCTGGTACAGAGTTGGGTAAAAAAGAGGGGTGAAAGCCGTAATTGGCCCAGAATGGGGATTGGTTGGTGGTGGCATGAATAGAGTTATTGTAAGCAAACTCTGCGCAGGGCAGTAAGGCCACCCAATTATCCTGTGAGAAGGAAGAAAAACAACGAAGGTATTGTTCCAACGTTTGATTTGTTCTCTCCGTTTGGCCATTGCTCTGGGGGTGATAGGCAGAAGATAGGCAAATCTTGATATCCAAAGCCTTGCAGAGGGCCCTCCAGAATCGAGAGGTGAATTGTACCCCCCTGTCCGAGACAATACTGTTTGGTACGCCGTGTAGCCTTACAATCTCCTTGATGAAGATATGTGCTGTGTCCATGGCTGAGGGAGTGCCCACCATAGGCAGGAAGTGTGCCATCTTTGATAAGCGGTCTACTACTACCAGGATAGTGGAAAAACCTTCAGAAGGGGGCAGTTCTACAATAAAGTCCATAGACAACATCCTCCAAGGCTGGTCCGGAACAGGCAGAGGTCTTAGCAAGCCCCAAGTCTGCGTGAGACTTCCTTTACTTCGGGTACAGGTCGTACAAGAACTTACATAGTCTTTGCAGTCCTTTCTAAGGTTGGGCCACCAATAGGAACGTTGGATCAGTTCTAATGTCTTGCGGACCCCAAAATGGCCTGCCAGCTGGTGGTCGTGGAACGTTTTAAGAACCTGGACTCTGGCTCCCTCGGGTACAAAAATCTTATCCCCGTGCCACAAAAGACCTTCCTGCCTTCTAAGTGTGGGGATTTCGGACTCAGGGCACCGGGCAGAAACCTGTTCCAGGGTGGCCCTTAGATCAGGCTGGATAAGAAGAAAGTTCTGGGGAGACAGGATGGTGCTGGGGGTGGCAGTATTTGGGGTCTCAGGGAACATTCGTGACAGAGCATCCGCTTTACCATTCTTGGATCCTGGGCGATAGGTGAGGTGAAAATTAAACCTTGAGAAAAACAAGGCCCACCTGGCCTGTCGTGGTCTCAAGCGCTTGGCAGATCTGAGATACTCCAAGTTCTTATGGTCGGTGAATATCATAATTGGGTGCGCTGCACCCTCCAGGAGATATCTCCACTCCTCCAGAGCGACTTTGATGGCCAGCAGTTCCCGATCCCCAACATCATAGTTCCTTTCCGGCTGAGAGAGCTTTCGGGAGAAGAAAGCCACTGGATGCAATAGTGCTTTAGGGCCCAGACATTGAGATAGGACGGCCCCTGTGGCGACTTCAGATGCATCAACCTCCAGTACGTAGGGCAGGGCGGGGTCGGGATGCTGCAGGACAGGGGCCGAAGTAAATAACGCCTTTAATTTATCAAAAGCCTCTTGAGCCTCTTGGGACCACTGGAAGCGGCAGTGTTGGCGGGTTTGCTGGGTAATCGGGGCGATAATGCCAGAAAAGTCCTTGATGAACCTCCGATAGAAATTCGCAAACCCTACGAACCTCTGAATGCCCTTTTTGTCCGTGGGAGCTGGCCACTCCAGGATGGCAGATACCTTCTGGGGGTCCATGGCTACCCCATAAATGGAAATGATCAGACCCAAAAATTGTATAGAAGTCTTTTCAAAGGAACACTTCTCTGCTTTTGCATAGAGTCCGTGTACCCTTAGTGTGGACAGCACTTTCTTGACATGGATTCTATGTAGTTCCAGGGTAGGGGAGAAGACAAGAAATGCGTCCAGGTACACAATCATGAAGTTATCCAGGTATTCTCTAAAGATATTATTCACGAAGTGCTGAAAGGTAGCTAGAGCATTACATAGACCAAAAGGAATAACCAGGTACTCAAAATGCCCAAAACGTGTTCGAAAGGCTGTTTTCCATTCATCGCCCTCGCGAATGCTTACTAGGTTGTAGGCACCACGCAAGTCCAATTTAGTAAAGACCCGGGCGGTACGGAACCTCTGAAAGAGCTCAGGAACAAGCGGAAGAGGGTACCGGTTTTTAATCGTGATTTTATTGAGCTCTCTGTAATCCACACAGGGTCTGAGGGTATGATCTTTCTTTTCTACAAAGAAAATTCCGGCGCCAGCTGGAGAAGATGAGGGGCGGATGAATCCCTTCTTTAGGTTTTCATCAATGTACTGGCGCAACACCTCAAGCTCAGTCTCTGAAAGTGGAAAAATCCTTCCAAAGGGGACTTCTGCACCAGGTAATAGCTCGATAGGGCAGTCGTAGGGGCGATGAGGTGGTAGTATATCGGCCTTCTTTTTGTCAAAGACGTCCAGGAAATCATGGTAAACTGGAGGAACGTCCTGGCTGGAGTCGGAGACTGGCTGGACGGTCAGGCAACTGGAAGGAGACACAGGTTTGGGCATCAGACAGTGCTGAAGGCAGTAGGGGGACACAAAGGAGATCTCCCTTCGGATCCAGTCTATCTGCGGGTTGTGTGCCTGCAACCATGGTATCCCCAGAATTATGGGGAACATGGGGGAACATAAAATATCAAACTTCAGGAACTCTTGATGGCCAGAGTCAGTAATGGTAAGAATAGGTACCGTCTCGTGAGTAACAGGCCCGGATCGAGGAGTGGTACCGTCGGCCAACTGGACCTTGAGTTTAAGTTCTTTAGTCTGAATAGGAATCCAGAAGTCCTTAGCAAGGGTTACATCCATGAAGCAACTACATGCCCCAGAGTCAATTATTGCTGGGAGTCGGACCTCCCCTTTCGCTACCTGTAGGGAGACATGGAGAACAAGATGAGTAAGGGAAGATCCTGAGACTTGCTGATACATGGAGTTGTGTGGGGAAGACTTACAGGGCCTCACAGGGCAGTTGCGGAGAAAGTGTCCGGCCTCCCCACAGTAGAGGCAGAGGTTAGCCTGCCTGCGGCAGAGTTTCTCATCAGAGGTCAGGGCAGAACGAACCATGCCAATTTGCATAGGTTCTCCTTCAGAGGAGGCTGCTGTGGCTGGAATAGGTGCAGGGACAACTGGGACCTTAGGTAGCATCCAGGAAGGCCGGAAGGACTGAACACGTTCAGATCGCCGCTCCTGCAGGCGTCTGTCCAGTTGGATGGCGAGCTGAATGAGGCCCTCCAAACTGGTGGGGCTTTCTACTCGTGCCAGCTCATCTTTGAGGGCCTCAGATAGGCCAAGTCGGTACTGGTACCTGAGGGCGGCATCGTTCCATTCAGTATCCGCTGACCATTTGCGGAAGTCCACAGTGTAGTCTTCAGCAGGGCGCCTCCCCTGCTGTAAGGTATGGAGAGTGGTCTCTGCAGTGGCCCTGCGTTGTGGGTCATCATATAGTTGGCCCATGGCTTCAAAAAAGGTGTCCAAAGTATTGATGACAGGACTTTTTTGTTCCAACAGGTGATGAGCCCAGGACTGCGGTTCATCGAATAGCAGAGAGATGACAAATCCCACTTTAACTGTTTCCAGGGAGAAGGTCCTCGGTTGCAGAGCCAGGTAGAGAGAACAGGCATTCTTAAAGGCCCTGAACTTCCTCCGATCGCCGGAAAAACGCTCTGGAGTGGGCACCCTGGGTTCAGGAGGAGGAGCCATCATCATAGGAGTGGATGAGTGACGCTCCGGAGTCAGTGAGGCTGATGCAAGACCTGCAGAAGGAGGAGCTGTAGTTGCGGAAGATACTGCCAAGTTCTGTAAACGACCCTCCAACTGGAAGTACCCGTCCTGTAGGTTGGTCACTGCTTGGGTGAGGGCTGCGACTTGCTGGCACAGAGCCTCGAGCTGGGAAGCACCTCTGTCGGCCTCTGACATATTGTGGCTGGATGATACTATCACGTACCTGATCAGAGGCCGAGGTGCTGAGAGGGCTTCCCTTGTGGCTAAGTGCAAGGCACCCCTGGAGGTGGAGACAGGGAATGCTGTGCCCAAAGGAACAGGGGTCGCCAGCTGCGGCAAGCTCCGGTGAAGAGGTGACTGCCGTTGTTGTAGACACGTAGTGCGTGCTAAGATGCAGGATGCCTTGAAGGTGACTGGAGGAGGTAGCCAGGCGTGCGACAAGAGCGAGGTCAAGATCAAGCCAAGGGGTCAAACACAGTTCATCAAGCAGTAGAGAAGTCCGTAAGAGCAAGCCGGGGGTCATACACGGGAACAGCAGACTGAAGTAGAGTAGGTAAACAAGCCGATGGTCGGAGCCAGGAGGAGAGACAAGACAGGTGAGACAAGCCGGGTCGGTAACAGGTAATCCAAGTAAACAGGAACAGGAACTCAGGAAACAGGAAGCTGAAGATCATCCAGCAACTAATGGCTGGAGCAGGCTGGTTTAAATAGGCCACTGGGCGTCGCTGCATTAGTGTGGGCGGAAGATCCAGCTCTCTTGTGGGAAGTTCCCTGACAAGACCATTAGCGCGGAGTTTTATATCTTTTGTGCTTTTTGGTAGGTTTGCCTTTTCCATCTGTTGCCCTGCATGCATCACCATGATGTTTTTGTTGCTCTGTAGTGTCTTACCAAGTTTTATGTACTGATCTTATCTTTATAGCTTTTCTTACCTCTTGCTTGCTAGTCTGACTTTAGAAGTGAAAGGTTTACTTTGATTGTTAGGCATCCTTATATTCACTCATGATTAATCAACTAATTCCCACCCCCACCGTTATAACAGTATAAATTTAGTGCACCCTTAAGGGGTCAGCACGTTGCTGGGTGAGCATGTTGCAGGGAATCTTTCCTTAAGTTTACTTTCCCTAAGTGATTCTTTCTACAAGTGATCTGCACTTCAGTGATTGCACGAAGAGAGCATACACAGCAAACTACACCGAAAAGCACCAAACTGGCTGCAAGTAACCCTGTCTTTCTATTCAGCTCTTTTTCCACTCTGTGACATGCGCTCTCTACCACTCCTGCAGGCAATGGTGTCCTCTCTTCTCAAACTCTCTTACCTTCATCCCTTTTCTCTACCCCACAGCTGATATATATGTATCACCCTGCCTTCTGTCCTCTCCCTATTACTGCTCCTACCAACTATTGCTAATTTTACATCCTTATACTGAGAAAACCTCCAGGACTCTGGGGCATGTCCCTTCATATTAATCACACTCCCATATTACCTCCCTCCCCCTCCTGCTTCTCCTTACCTCTGGTGACATATCCTCAACCCAGGGCCTCCATTTGGCTTTGCCTGATGCTCCCACCCCCTACACCCTCTGGCAGCAGCTGCAACCCACGGAACCTAGTCTCCATTCCTCTTTTTCCCAATACCAGCCTCCCCTTCTCCTGTGCTCTCTGGAACACCTGCTCTGTCTGTAACAAACTAGCCTCCCTCCATGACCTCTTTATCACAAATTCATTTAACCTACTCGCCATTACTAAAACCTTGCTTCATGATTCTGATTCTACTTCTCCTGCTTCTCTCACCCATGGTGACCTTCTCTGGACTCACTCCCCCAGATTAAGTAGACAGAAGGGAGGCGGAGTGGGAATCCTTGTAGCCCCATGCAGCACTTATTAGGTACTTCACCCGTCTCCCTCTCTGACATTCTCCTCTTTTGAGGCACATTGTATTCGTCTATTTTCTCCTGTTTTTCTAAGAATTGACATCATCTACAGGCCCCCTGGACCTCAACCTTCCTTAATGACTTGATGACCTCTGCCTGGCTACCCTACTTTCTCTCTTCTGAAATCCCCATAATCATTCTCTGTGACTTCAACATCCCTGTTAATGCTAATACTACTACTACTTCTAAACTTCTCAGTCTAACCTCATCTCTTGATCTGAAGCAATGTATACAGGCTCCTACACACTTCAATGGCAACAACCTTGACCTTGTCTTCTCCTATCTATGCACTCCTCTAATCCTCTCCTTCTCTCTGATCACCACCTTTTTAGTTTCCCTCTCTCCCTGCCTTCCACCTCCTCTCCCTCCAACCACCTAACAGTTACCTGTAGAACCCTTTGCCACCTCACACCTTCTCTTCTCTACCCTGCTGCTGACCGAAATCTTACCGCTGTCATGCCCCAACCTAGCCACTTTCATCTATAACTGCTCACTGTCATCCTCCATAGACAAGCTCGCTCCCCTCATTACATGCAGAATTTGGCCCCGACCGCTACAACCCTGGCAAACAGATGGCACCAGAAGTCTCAGGAAATGTAGCCACGCTCTTGAGCGCCTGTGGCGTAAGACTAAGTCCCAGGAAGTCTTCAACCAATATAAATCTGCCATCCTAAAATACTATTCCTGCCTCCTCACTGCCAAGCAAACCTATTTTATCATGCTCATTAACACATTCTCATCTAGTCCCCGTCAACTCTTCTCTACCTTTAACTCTCTACCCTGTCCTCCACACCCTCTAACTCACTCACTGTCCAGGAGATTGCCAATCACTTGAAAAATAAGATCAACACAATTCGCGTGGAGACCTCCAATGTGCACAAACCTCCCCCACTTAACATCCTATGTCCACAGTTAAAATCATTACCTTCCTCATTCAACCCTGCTAGTATTACCGAGGTTGCTGGACTTTTTTCTGACACCTATCTAACCACCTGCCCCCTGGATCCTGCTCCCTTGCAAATGCTACACTCACCCTCTGACTCTATTCTACACTCTCTAACTCACATCTTAAACCTCTCCCTCTCTTCTGGCATCTTCCTCAACTCTCTAAAACATGTACTAGTCACTCCCGTCCTTAAAAACCCCTCCCTGGACTCCACCAATCTTTACACTCTACGCCCCACCTCCTTACTCCCCTTCTCCTGCAAACTTCTTGAATGACTGTGACCATCTGACTTCCTGATCCCCTTCAGTCCAGATTTCGCTCTCAACACTCCACAGAAACTGCTCTCCTTAAATTTACAAACGACCTACTAACGGCTAACTCGGATGGACACTAGTACTCTTTACTACTACTCCTCCTTGACCTCTGCTGCCTTTGACATAATGAACCACTCCCTCCTCCTCAAAAAACTCCACTCCCTTGGTCTCCATGACTGTACTCTTTACTGGTTCTCATCCTACCTATGCCAACACGCCTTCAGTGCTGCTTACAACTCTACTACCTTCTCTCCTCTTCCTTTCTCCGTTGGGATCCCCCAAGGTTCTGTTCTTGGACCTCTGTTTTTCTCAATCTACACCTCCTCCCTGGGTCAGCTGATTGCCTCCCATGGCTTCCAATATCATCTCTACGCTGACGACACCCAAATCTATCTCTCCATCCCTCAGCTCCCTCAGCTCACTCCATCAGTCTCGTCACGCATCACCAACTTACTAACAGACATATCAGCCTCAACCTCAACCTATCCAAAACCAAGCTCATGATATTTCTTCCCCCCACGTTCCTCTTCCCCTGATTTCTCTGTCAAAATCAACAGCTCAACTATCAACCCGCCCCCCCATGCCAAGGTCTTAGGTGTAATCCTGAACTCTGAACTATCCTTTTGGCCCCACATCCAATTGATGGCTAAAGCTTGCCGCCTCAACCTCCGCATCTTCTCCAGGATATGCCCCTTCCTAACCAACAAGACCACAAAGCTTCTGATACACTTCCTGGTCATCTCTCGTCTTGATTGCTGCAACACCCTCCTCATTGGCTTACCTTTAAATAGGCTATCCCCCCTTCAGTCTATCATGAATGCTGCCAGTGCCAGGCTCATCCACTTTTACAAACCGCTCTGTGTCTGCTACACCTCTTTGCCAATCCCTCCATTGGCTGCCACTCAACCTACAAATTAAATTCAAGATACTAACCATAACTTGGCCCCCAGCTACATCACTAACTTAGTCTGAAAATACCAACCAAATCATTCTCTTTGTTCCTTCCAGGACCTCCTACTCTCTAGCTCCCTTGTCACCTCTTCCAATGCTCGCCTCCATGACTTCTCCTAAACCTCTCCCATCCTCTGGAATGCTCTACCCTAATCTGTCCGACTATCTCCTACTTTGTCCAATTTCAGATGATCCCTAAAAACACATCTCTTTAGAGAAGTCTATCTGGCCCCCACCTAACAACTGTACATTTATTTTTTCCATCAGCACATCCCTCCACAATTATTACCTCTTGTATCTCTTGACCCTCCCTCTTAGTAGTGTAGTTGTACTGTGTACCCTCGAGTTGTAAAACGCTGCGTAAACTGTCGGCGCTGTATAATAATAATAATATATGGTATAATATATAGTATAATTCAGTCCAGTAAAATTACATTTGCTCATTTAAGACAGTCCAACATTTCTAACAGTGTGTGAAGGACTGGGTTGATGATCCTGGACATTTTGAATGTGTGTGTGACCACCTTCTCCCAATAGGAACTGATAATTCAAGCACTGTGAAGCCCAAACTAAATGCCTATCAGGTTCAAATTGTTATCTAAAAGAATAGGCAGATACAAGCCGGTTTCATACAACCCATGTGCTGGTTGAAGGCTGATATGTGGGAGGCTACATATAGGTCTATGCAGTAAAGTAGAGGGATGTGCAGGCCTCCTAGTCAGAGGGCCTAGGGGCATGATAAAGAAAATATGTACACTGTGACAGTGCTGTGCCCTGCCATGATGTAAAAAAGGACAGGTTGAGGGGCTCCGGGGGCCTTTTTTCATTCAGAAGAAACTGACTTTTCCCTTTCCTCATTTCATAATATCTGTTTGAAATCTGGAGCCCGAAGATTTTGCAGGGATCTGGGTGGGATGAAATCTCCAGTCTCGGGAAGAGATTTTGCAACCGGCACACTGATGGTGAAGGGGGGGGGGGGTTAGAAGAATCCAGACTAGGATTCTGGCCTTACCCCAGAAGACATAGGAGGTCACTGCCAGGAGCCAGGAGGGCTCCACCTGGGGGAGGCAGGTAGGTATGTGCACAGAGCTGCGTATGAAGGCTGTCTGTTAGGAACAGGCAAAAGGACTAAAGGGTAAGGACAGAGCAGGAATGCTGTATGTGTAAGCCAGGAGGTGAATGTGTATTTCTTTGGGTGGAAATGTAAAGAACCCCTGCGAGGGAAACTCTTTGATGTCTATTTCTGGAACTTTGTTTTAATAAAATTGGTTAAAGAAAAGCCCTTAAAAAGAAGAAAAGTGAGTGGGCTGTGTCTTTTAAAAAGCTCTACAATTTGAAGCAAGTTCCCAAAACATGTAAAAATGGCCCAGTGTTATAGAGATTCCATGCATACATGGTATATTTGCCCATTTTACATCACATGTAGAGATAGGCCAAAAAAAAAAAAACCCTGTGCAGTTCACGCCAGAACTCTCGAACGTCATGAAAGTTTGAAGTAGAACAACGAGCCCCATTGAAGTTATTAACACATCGCGGGATGTACTCTTGAGGCTAACAAAAGTCAGTGTCCAGAAAAGACTAGAAAAGCTTAACTCAAATAAAGCACCAGGACCAGATGGCTTACACTCCAAAGAACTCAGTCAGGTTATAGCCAGACCATTAGTCCTAATGGACAGCATATTGACAGGAATGGTACTGATTGAAGAAAAGCACATGTGGTAGCAATATTCAAAAGAGGGCAGAGATATATACTTGGAAACTATAGACCAGTCAGCCTAACATCAATAGTATGTAAACTATTGGGAGGATGATAAGCTAAATCACAGTTTTTGCAGATGACACAAAAATAAGCAGGGCAATAAATTTACATCAGGATATAGACATTTTACAGAAAGACCTGAATAAAATAATGGAATGGGCAACTACATGGCAGATGAGGTGTAATGTTGAAAAATGTAAAGTGATGCACTTGGGGGCTAAACATCTAAACGCAAACTACTCACAAGGGGAGAACCTCTAGGGGAATCAAAGATGGAGAAAAATCTGGTGGCCCTGGTAGAAGACAGACTGAGCAATAGCAGGCAAAGTCAAGCTGCATCAAGCAAAGCCAGCAGGTAAATAGCTTGCATAAAAAGGGAATTTACTTCAGAAATAAAACAATAATCCTGCCCCCCCCCCCACAAAGGGTTCAGGATGTTATCGGGAATACACCCAAATGAGTCAATAGAATAAGAAACAAGTTTTAACATAGTGGCTTAAAAAACAAATCCACCTTTAACCCCAAATTCAGCAAATATGGTGCAGGATGATGTTAAAAATATTAAAGGTAAAAAACGAGAAAAAAAAACAAAAAGATCTGGGATGGAATAAAACAATTAGAAAAAAGAAAGAGATTGTGATTGAACCAACGGATAAGTTTGCCTGGTGACCCTACTCGGAAGTTAAAAAAAAAAATATAGGAGATTGGATTAAAAAGGTATACATTGTAAGATTTTAGACATAAAAGAGACCAAATATTTGATATTAAAAGCTCTATACCAATTACCAAAGAAGCATACAAATAAAGATGTTCCCAAGGTAAACCTATCATTAGTGGGGTAAATTCATTATATTCCCAAATGGATGAATATCTAGATATTCTTTTCTAACCATTGGCAGAAAAAGGGAAGGTGTTTTTGAAGGATAGCAAAGACATAAGGACCTTGCTGCAAAACATACAAGTTATTGACTCTGCTCTGCTGGTGACAGTAGATGTAGAGTCTCTATATACAAATATTAAACAGGAACATGCATTGGAGGCTATTAGATGGGCTAAAATACAGGTCTTAGGGGAAGGTCTTGACATGGCAATGTCTAACAACTTTTTCTGGTATAGAGGAGAATTTTATAATCAGATAAAAGGCATTGCCATGGGGGCCAAATATGCCCCCAACGTAGCAAACATGTCCTCAAATAGATGGGAAGCAGAAGAAACATTTTCAAAAACCTGTCCACAATTAAAAATATATTGAAGATTTATAAATTATGTTATGTATGAACTGAAAAAGATTCGGTCTCATTCATGACCCATGAAAACAATAACAGATATAACATCAAATTAATTGGAAATTGGAGCCATTCCAAAGTGCAATTTTTAGATTTGGAAATATTCAAAAGAGAGGGTAAGTTGCTTATAAAACCACACTTTTTTAATAAATATTTATTAAGCATTTTCACATATACCATAGGTCAAATAAGTCATTCAATAGAAAAAGAATTAGAGCAAACAAAATAGGCAATACTAGAATAATACACAACATGTGTATATCACCAGAGGAGAAACAAAAGAAAACAAAAAAAGACGAAATGAATAAACTAGTACATAAAGTATCATCACAGGGACAAGGGTTTGCTCATGCCCAAAAGTGCCTGGGAGGGAACCCAAAAACATATTAGAAATGTGGGTGTGTCTTTTTTAGAGACCTTAGGATAAATAGTTTCCTCCGAATGCTAGAGCTTAAAGATTTGCATGTTGTGCCATATCCTCTCTTAAGCGTATCTTTTCCAGGAAGAATACATTTAACAACTAAAGTCCTCCAGCCCCCTTATTATTCATTGCCCTTCTCTGAACTCTCACTTGTTCAAGCACATCCTTCCTGAGATTTGGTGACCAGAACTGGAAAGCATACTCAAGATGTGCAAGAATCAAAGTTTTGTAAAGTGTTTGAAAATATAGTTTTAGCTCTACTGCTAATACACTGCTGGCCTTGCTTGCTGCAGGTTGGTATTGCATGCTATTGCTAAATTTGTGTTCTACTACGACCCCCAGATCCTTTTACTTCCCCAATTCCCCAGGGGTTCGCCCCTTAGCAAGTTGCTTACATTTACATTTTTAGCTCCCAAGTGCGTTACTTTAATTTTTTCAATATTAAACCTCATCTGCCATATACTGTAGATGCTCACCCTCTCTATTTTAACTAGGTCTTCTTGCAAAAGCTTCTGTGATGGTGATCACCGTCACTGGAAGTGAAAGACACTTAATGGTTTTGATTGCTTCAAGTGGGACAGTAATATTTATCAGCAATATCTTCATATAGAAATATGAAGATTTAATCCCACTTTACACTGTGAGACCTAGACTGTTGTAGACTATTGCCGTGAAGTCTGTGACTCCTCAAGGATGTGTATTCCATATACTAAAATGTAGGAGACAGACAGACTGATACTGGGGCCTCTTCCTATTGTGTATTGTGTATTGAGATAATGTGTAATTTTGTATTTTGTTTTAGCTTTGTTGCCGGCAGTCTTGTCATCCCAGTCTGGTTTAAGTGCGCTGAGTTAATTACCATGCTAATGAATACTTTTGCAAGGCACTGTAGATGGGATTAGCCATGAGTCAGCTGTACCTCGTTATCTAACCATTGTGTGATATTTTGGTTAATTATTTGGGTCATTGTTCATGTAGTGACTGACATATTTCTCAAGTGTATATAAATTCTGTGTGACTGTTCAATAAAGGGTGATTCTAGTACAAGCTAAGGGTCAGGCTAGCTTTGTATGACGGCGGATGGGATTTGATATCTATGTTCATGACTGCGAGGAAGCCGTATACTGACGCAAGACCACAAGTACAGTGTGGGTCGGAGGTTTCAATACAGTTTCTATATCCTTTTCTGTAATTATTGCCCTGCTTAGCTTTGAATCATCAGTAAACACCAGGATTTAACGTTTTATTCCTATCTCTTTATCCATAATGGACAAGTTAAATTGAATGGGTCCCAGGACAGAGCTCTAGTGTAACCTACTCACAACCCTAGATCATTCAGAAAATATGCCAATAATCTACACCCTCTGGATATCATCCTATAGCCAGTTTTCTATCCAGAAGCATCTCATAAATGCCAATTAACTTAATTTTTAAATTAGTTAAAGTGTTTGTAAAAGCAATTTTTGTTGGAAAATAACAAACACGTTATACTTATTTGCTCTGTGCATTGGTATTGCACAGACCAGCCCCAAAACTCTTCTTCTGGGGTCCCCCGCCGGTGTTTTTGGCTCCTCCTCTTCTTTGCATGTCTCCATAGCAAGTTTCTACACACACACACACACAATGCAATAAAGTGGTTTTAAAGTCTCATAAACACTCCCATTATCCACTCCCTCGTGTGGCAATAGTAATGGGAGTGTGTGTGTTTTTTATTTTTTTTTTGCAAAATCTTTACTAAGTACCTTTAGATAGGAGCTATTCTGTACAGTCACATGTCTTAGTCTGCTCTCACCCCTGAGCAGAGGGACTCCAGTGGGAGGGGCTGTTATTCCTCTCTCACTCTGACTTTGTGAGAACTGATTTTAGGTTCTTCTCATCAGCATCATAGAGGAGGGGGAGGTGCATCTGCCAGGTTATAGTTTTACTCAATGAAGCCAGGATGAGAGGAGAGGGATGGGGAAGAGTTTGGCTTCACACACAAACATTGGAAATTACATGCAGAGAGGGAGGGGGAGATGCAGAGACACTGAGGGGAAAGATGGATGACAGAGGCTCATAATCTGATAATGATTTTATGGATCAGTAGCCATGATAAGCGTGGCCAGTTTAAACAGGGGAACACAGGAACAGGCAGGATCAAACAGGTATTTTACAACATAAAAAGGAACAATAGACAAAGGCACTATGCTATGCCTCGTGCCCTAAAGGGACAGGAGCATTTTTTTTAGGGTTATAACCACTTTAGGTAAAAAATGTTGAGCCTTTAGGACCACTTTTAGCACTCATGGGTTTTATGCCCTAGCGAAATCCAGATACACTGCGTGTATAGGCTTTCCCCTATCCAAATTACAGCTCATGTTAAAAGGTAGGTCAACAAAGGTCCTTCATAAGCCCATATTGGTTACTACTGATGATATTATTTTCATCAGAAAACTCCCCTCCCCCCATTATTGAGAATGTCCCTTGAGAAGAAAGCCATGTTCCTCTCTCTTTTGCCTCTCAATTCTGTTCCTAGTTCCCTCCGTTCTAGGATGTCCCCTCAGAAACCCTATGCTTGACCTCTCTCTGTTATTTAATGCTGGGTAGCATTATACTATTTTATATTTTGTCACATTGTATATGACTAGAGTTGAGCGGATACCTGAATGTCCGTGTTCGGCGGGTTCGGCTGAACTTGAAAAAAAAGTCCGGGTCCGTGTCCCGGACTTTTGCCGAACTTTTCCCAGACACCGAACCCCATTGAAGTCAATGGGGACCCGAACTTTCAGGCACTAAAATGGCTCTAAAACACCAATGTAAAGGGCTAGAGTGCTGCAAATGGCAGCAAGTTAACCACTTAAGCCCCGGAGGATTTGGCTGCTAAACGACCAGGGGGTATTTTGCGATTCGGCACTGCGTGACTTTAACGGACAATTGCGCGGTCGTGCAACGCTGTACCTAAACGAATTTGGTGTCCTTTTTTTCCCACAAACAGAGCTTTCTTTTGGCGGTATTTGATCACCTGTGCGATTTTTTGATCAGTCGCTATAAACAAAAAAAGAGCGTCAATTTTGCAAAAATAGCAATATTTTTCCCTTTTTTCTATATGAAATTCCCCCAAAAAAAATGTAAAAATCAAAATTTTTTAACATTTTCGGCCAATTTGTTTTATGCTACCTATGTTTGGTAAAAAAATCGCAAAAAGCGTATTTTGATTGGTTTGCGCAAAAGTTATTGCGTTTACTAACAAAGGGAAAGATTTTTGTCATTTTTGGTGGTTTTTTTTTAACGCGTAATGGCGGCGATCTGCGATTTTTTTTTGCGGTACTGCGATATTGCGGCGGACAGATCGGACCCTTGACTGACATTTTTGACACTTTTGGGGTTACCAGTGACATTTCTACAGTAATCAGTGCTATATATATGCACTGTTACTGTAAAAATACACTGGTAGTGAAGGGGTTAACTTTATTTGAGAGGGAGGGGCTGTGTGTGTCCCTAGGGGCGTGATTCTAACTGTGATTGGCTGTGGCTTCAACTGTATGCAGAGTGATCAACGGATCTACATAGTAGATCCATATGATCATCTCTCATACAGAGGGGAGAATGACAGGCAGCTTGTTTACACAAGCTGCCTGACTTTCTCCCTCTCCCCCGCCGATCGCAGAGTGGCCGGCGGACATCGGGTCCGCCGGTCACACGCGCGGGGGGGGTCCGTGACCACGCGGGAGCGCGCCTCCGGCGGTGCGCGCTTGCTCCCTAGACCCTCACAAGCTAGTGACGTAGCCCTACGTCACTTTGCCTGTGAGGGGCTGACCGCCGACGTAGATAGTCGTGCGGCGGTCGGCAAGTGGTTAAGAGCATGGCAAGTGCTCTGCAAACAAATGTGGATAGGGAAATAACTTAAAACAACAAAAAAAAAAAAAACAGAAAAATAAAACAATGTTCTTCATCTCTGAAGGACGAGGCCCATATGGAGTAGGAGGGAGGTTGAGGTGGTGGTGGATGTGGCGGTGTCATAGGCGTGCGCACAGGGTGTGCCGGGTGTACTTGGGCACACCCTAATCACCTAGGGCACATAGCATTATCGCTTGCCAGTGAGGAGATGGGAAAGATCTCCCTCGGACCTGCTCTGCTCTATTTCACTTTGCCAGCAGGGGGAGTCATGTATCGGGGCCATGTACATGTAGGCAAACACATGCATGTGTATTTAAACTTTGGGGTGCACACCCTAATGCAATAGGCTGCACACACCTATGGGCGGTGTAGGTGGAAGTGGCGGTGGAGGAGGACCAGGGCCGGATTAAGAGCATCATGGGCTTGGTGCTGAGGATTTAGAAGGGCCTTAAGGGCCGTGACTTGGCATGCACCCAGAGGAGGAAGGGTGCAGCCATGCATGCCTAATTCAACATGGGATGCTGTTTCTGAAGCCCATAAACACATCCATGCATCGGCAACTGTCCCTCCTTGTCCGGCCTTCGTGCTGTGTGGGGAGGTTCTGAGGGAGCTGCCTGGGGAAGCGAGCATAGAAGCCAGACTTCTTTGTTTACAAGTGACAGAAGAGCGGTAACAGTGAATATGGCCAACCCGGGGCCTATATTAAGGTAGGGGCCTGGAGCTGCAGCTCCAATAGCCCCTATGTTAATCTGGCCCTGAGGAGGACGAGGTAGCCAACACTGCTTTTTTCAGAAATTTTAAATGAGGGTACACCCCAAAAGAGTGAGAAAGAGCAAAAATAGAACAATGGCTGGGTAAGGTCGGTATCCATCGCTATTCTGCACAAGGTACGGAAAAGTCCCGTGGGATCCATGCCTGGTTCATTTTAATGAATGTGAGCTTGTCCACATTGTCTCTGGACAGGCGGCTGCGCTTGTCTGTGATAACGCCCCCAGCCGTGATAAATACCCGTTCAGATAATACACTGGCTGCAGGGCACGCCAGCACCTCCAAGGCGTAAAGGGCAAGCTCAGGCCATGTGCCCAATTTGGAGACCCAGAAGTTGAAGGGGGCAGACCCGTCATTCACTACATGTAGGCGTGTGCACACATACTGCTCCACCATGTTGGTGAAATGCTGCCTCCTGCTAAGACGTTCCATATGAGCTGCTGGTGCTGCTGTTTGTTGTGGCATGCTGACAAACTTTTCCACATTTCGGCCATGCTAACCCTGCCTTCTGAGGTGCTGGCGGTGCCCTGGTTGCATTGGCGACCTCTTCCTCCTCCTCCTCTGCCTTGTGCTTCCACTGTGGCCCCGCTGTCAGGTGGGAATGCCAGCAGCATTGCGTCTACCAGCGTGCGCTTGTACTCGCGCATCTTGCGATCACGCTCCAGTGAGTGAATTAAGGACGGTACGTTGTCCTTGTAATAGGGATCCAGCAGCGTGGCCACCCAGTAATCAGCACAAGTTAGAATGTGGGCAACTCGACGGTCGTTGTGGAGACACTGCAGCATGTAATCGCTCATGTGTGCCAGGCTGCCCAGAGGCAACGAAAGGCTGTCCTCTGTGGGAGGTGTATCGTCTGTGTCCTCTGTATCCCCCCAGCCACGCACCAGTGATGGCCATGAGCTGGCCTGGGTGCCACCCTGCTGTGAACATGGTTCCATCTCCTCCTCCTCATCCTCCTCATCCTCCAGAACTGTGCCCCTGCTGGACAATTGTGTCCCTGGCGTTTGTGTGTGCAGGAACCCACCCTCAGAGCCCCTTGTGAATGACTGCCCTGAAAGCCTTGGAAATGTTACCTCTTCATCCTCCTTCTCCTCCTCCTCCTCATCCTGTGCCACATCCTCTTCCATCATCGCCCGAATAGTTTTTTCAAGGAGGCATAGAAGTGGGATAGTTAAGCTGACAACGGCATCATCGGCACTGGCCATGTTGGTGGAGTACTCAAAACAGCGCAACAAGGCACACAGGTCTCACATGGAGGCCCAGTTATTGGTGGTGAAGTGGTGCTGTTCCGCAGAGCCACTCACGCGTGCGTGCTGCAGCTGAAACTCCACTGTGGCCTGCTGCTGCTTGCACAGTCTTTCCAGCATGTGCAATGTGGAGTTCCACCTTGTGGGCACGTCACATATGAGGCTGTCAGGAAAGAGCTCACCTGCTGGTGGCACTGTAGCTCCCAGATCCATAAGCTGCAGTTCCAGTGTCCACCAGCGGGTGTCTCTCAGTAGTCAGAAGCGAACATCTTATGCAATCAGTCATCACCTGATGCTGGTTGCAGGAAGTATATTTAAACCCTGTGTATGCTTCTTCTCACTGCCTTGGTATTGTCTCCATGTGCGCCTGACCTGCATGCCTGTGTCCCTGTATCCTGATCCTGGACTCTGATCCTGACCCTGCAGCCTGATTCCTTCCTTCCTGTTTGCTTACTCCGTCTCCTGCAACCCTCTCTCTGTTCTGTCTTGCTCCCAGCTCCCTCTGCTTGATCTCCCGTGTATGACCCCGGCTCTGTTACTATTACTATTCATTTATCCTGTTTTGTATATATTTGGTTTGAGCAGTTGTTTGCTGTGTGTCACTATTGTTTGGGTATCTGATTGGATTTACACAGTTATAGTTTTCTGGAGGTGCGTTTACATTTGTGTTATTCACTTATTTTTAAATAAATTATATTCTTTACACCTTAATTATGTCTAATGTTCTCTGTGTCAGTCCACACATTTCTGGTCACACCTGTTGCTGACAGAATACCAAGGCCAGTCCTGACCAGAAGTGGCTGCACAGAGAAGCCATCTTAGCTCTGTTGTTTGTGGCAAGATGCATCTTGAGGAGGTAATTTACTTTTCTTTGCTGGTGACAGAGGAAAAGGAATACTGCTGCCAGATATTAAAGGAGTGGGCCAGGGACCAGCTGTTAGAATGCATTCGTCTTGCTCATTCCCTAGTTGATCAGGGCAGGATGCTGTTTGATGATGTTCAGCCATTGATTCAAGTTTGTGCAGAGTTGGCTTTGTCCAGTATTCCTAAAGAAAGTGATGACTTTTCTCCCCCCTTTAGTATGGCTCAGGTAGAATCACTGGTATGGTTATTGGAGGATGACTCCTCTTATTTCTTTGAGCACTATTCAGCATGTTCCCAACAGGTGCTAGTAGATTGTATTAATGCAGTGCAGTCTCTTGTCAGACAGGCAGAGTGTAAACTGAATCTTGTTCAACCGTTATTACAAGCATGGTCAGATATATTGCACTCAGCTTCAGTCAGTTTGCAACAACCCCTTCCTACTGCTAGACACCTGCCTGCTCAAACATCTCTCTCTCCATCACCCACAGCAACCACAGTTGCAGCCCAGTTTACCCTTCTACCAACCATATGTCAGTACCCTGTTCCCACTTGCTGCACCTACCCTGCCTTTAACTCCTTGAAGCTTACCTCTTCTCCACTGTCTGCACCAATCCTTCAGAAATCCTCCTTAGTTACTGCTCCCTCTTTTTCAAAATCCCCCAGCTTTTCTTTGCTACCAGCTGCTCCCCCTACTCACAGCCCTGTGTTCACATGCAGAACCTCAGTGGCAAAACCCAAAAAGAAACAAAAGTTTTTCCCAACTTGCAAAATCTTGCCACTATCCAATTGTGCATCCACACCAGCGGATCTGCTCCAGCCTGCATCCATGCCTGCTTCCACGCCAGCGGATCTACCCCAGCCTGCTTCCACGCCAGCCGATCTGCTTCAGCTTGCTTCCACACTAGCCGATCTGCCTGCATCCACGCCAGCGGATCTGCTCCATCCTGCATCCACGCCAGCGGATCTGCCTGCTTCCACGCCAGCGGATCTGCCTGCTTCCACGCCAGCCGATCTGCTCCAGCCTGCATCCACGCCAGCCGATCTGCTCCAGCCTGCATCCACGCCAGACGATCTGCTCCAGCCTGCATCCACACCAGCCGATCTGCCTGCATCCACGCCAGCCGATCTGCTCCAGCTTGCTTCCACGCCAGCCGATCTGCTCCAGCCTGCTTCCACGCCAGCCGATCTGCTCCAGCCTGCTTCCACGCCAGCCGATCTGCTCCAGCTTGCTTCCATGCCAGCTGATCTGCTCCAGCTTGCTTCCACGCCAGCCGATCTGCTCCAGCCTACTTCCACGCCAGCCGAACTGCTCCAGCCTGAAGTTCTGGTCCCTTTTGTCCAGCCTGAAGTTCTGGTCCCTTTTGCCCAGCCTGAAGTTCTGGTCCCTTTTGCCCAGCTTGAAGTTCCGGTCCCTGTTGCCCAGCTTGAAGTTCCGGTCCCTGCTGCCCAGCTTGAAGTTCTGGTCCCTGCTGCCCAGCTTGAAGTTCTGGTCCCTGCTGCCCAGCTTGAAGTTCTGGTCCCTGCTGCCCAGCTTGAAGTTCTGGTCCCTGCTGCCCAGCTTGAAGTTCTGGTCCCTGCTGCCCAGCTTGAAGTTCCGGTCCCTGTTGCCCAGCTTGAAGTTCCGGTCCCTGTTGCCCAGCTTGAAGTTCCGGTCCCTGTTGCCCAGCTTGAAGTTCCGGTCCCTGTTGCCCAGCTTGAAGTTCCGGTCCCTGTTGCCCAGCTTGAAGTTCCGGTCCCTGTTGCCCAGCTTGAAGTTTCAGTCCCTGTTGTCCAGCCAAAGGGGCAGGTGCCCAATGCCCAGCCTGTCTCTGGACATCCTGTCCCTAACAACCTGCCTGCCTCTGATGGTCTGCTGCTCGATGACACGTCTACCCCTAGGGATCTGCTGTCTGACAACCTGCCTTCTTCTGCCTCTGATCCGGTGACAGATGTCCAGCCTGATGATCCCATGCTTGATGTCCAGCATGCATCTGATGATCCTTTTACCATTGACCAGCCTGATCTTACTTCTCTTCTACTTACCACCCAGCCGGGTTCTACTGACTCAATACCAGCTGCTCGGTTGGACTGTCATGCAAAAACAAAGTGTTCACATATAG
The DNA here is from genome assembly GCF_965119305.1 of Pelophylax lessonae. Taxonomy (NCBI): domain Eukaryota; kingdom Metazoa; phylum Chordata; class Amphibia; order Anura; family Ranidae; genus Pelophylax; species Pelophylax lessonae. The sequence goes on along the minus strand of NC_138770.1, from coordinate 463,867,703 downwards.
TTACATAGTTACATAGTTACATAGTTAGTGAGGCTGAAAAAAGACACAAGTCCATCCAGTTCAACCTATGTGTGTGTGTTTGCTTTTAACCGTACATTGTATACCCCTGTATGTTGTGGTCTTTAAGGTGTCCATCCAATAGTTTCTTGAAACTATCAATGCTCCCCGCTGATACGACTGCTTGCGGAAGAGAATTCCACATCCTTACCGCTCTTACAGTGAAGAACCCCTTACGCACTTTAAGGTTAAACCGCCTTTCCTCTAGTTTTAGTGAGTGGCCACGTGTCTTATTGTATTCCCTTACTCTAAATAGTTTGTTCCTTATGCTCGGGTCGCCAGTACAGTATTTGTACATTGATATCATATCCCCCCTCAAGCGTCTCTTCTCCAGAGAGAATAGGTTCAGTGCTTGTAGTCTTTCCTCATAGCCGATGTCCTCCATTCCCCTAATTATTTTTGTTGCCCTTCTCTGGACTTTCTCCAGTTCCAGCACATCCTACCTGAGGACCGGTGCCCAGAACTGGACGGCATACTCCAGATGTGGCCGGACCAGAGTCTTGTAGAGTGGAAGAATAATCTCTTTATTTCTGGAGTGAATCCCCTTTTTTATACAACCCAGTATTCTGTTGGCTTTGCTTGCAGCGGCTTGGCATTGCATGCCACTTCCAAGCCTGTTGTCTACCAGTACCCCCAGGTCCCTTTCCATCCTAGACTCACCCAGAGGTTCCCCCCCTAGTGAGTAGCTTGCTTTCTGGTTTCTGGCCCCCAAGTGCATTACTTTACATTTTTCTACATTAAATCTCATCTGCCATGTAGTTGCCCACCCCGTTATTTTGTTCAGGTCTGCTTGCAAGATTTCCACATCCTGCATAGAAGATATTGGCATGCCTAATTTAGTATCATCTGCAAATACTGAGATTGTACTAGATATCCCCTCCTCTAGATCATTTATGAATAAATTAAACAGGATTGGTCCCAGGACAGAACCCTGGGGGACCCCACTTTCCACACCCGCCCAATCCGAGTACTCCCCATTAATCACCACCCTCTGTACTCTCCCCTGGAGCCAGTTCTCTATCCAGGTACTCACCTTATGGTCCATACCTACCTTCCTTAGTTTGTACAGTAAGCGTTTGTGGGGAACGGTGTCAAAGGCCTTTGCAAAGTCCAGATACACCACATCCACAGGCTTACCTTTATCTAAGTGGCAGCTCACTTCATCGTAGAAGGTTAATAGATTGGTTTGGCATGAACGATTTTTCATGAATCCATGCTGATTACTACTTATAATACCGTTTTCATTACTAAAGTCTTGTATGTGGTCCCTTATCATCCCCTCCAAAATTTTGCAGACTACAGATGTTAGGCTGACCGGCCTATAGTTACCCGGGATATATCTCGGCCCCTTTTTAAATATTGGTACCACGTTGGCTTTTTTCCAATCAGCTGGCACCATACCCGTCTGTAAACTATCCTTAAAGATCAAGAATAATGGTCTGCCAATCACCTGGCTGAGCTCATTTAGAACCCTTGGGTGCAAGCCATCCGGTCCCGGGGATTTATTTATGTTAAGTTTCTCTAGTTTAGCTCTAAGTCTATCCTCTGTTAGCCATGGCGGCACTTCCTGAGGTGTATTATTTAGTTCGGCCTTACAAGCTAGGTTCGTGTAGCCCCCCGATTCCTTTGTGAAGACTGAAGAAAAGAACTTATTTAACACTTCCGCCTTTTCTCTGTCCTCAGTGGCCATTTTTCCTTTATCATCTTTTATGGGGCCAATGTGTTCTGGCCTCGCTTTCTTACTGTTTATATACTTAAAGAATTTCTTGGGGTTCTTTTTACTCTCCTCCGCTATATGTCTCTCGTGTTCTATTTTAGCCGCCCTGATTTCATCTTTACATTTCTTATTACACTCTTTGTAATGCTTAAATGCTGCCAATGACCCCTCAGTCTTGTATTTTTTGAAGGCCTTTTCTTTAGCTCTAATATACATTTTTATGTTGGAGTTTAGCCACCCAGGGTTTTGTTTTGCTCTTTTAAATTTATTTCCCTGTGGAATGCACTGGCCCACCCCCTTGTTAAGTATGCTCTTGAAGCACTCCCATTTTTCCTCCGTGTTCTTTGTTCCCAGGGTTCTATCCCATTTGATATTTTCTAGCAGCGAGCGCAGTTTAGGGAAATTGGCTCTTTTGAAATTCAGTGTCCTTATATTACCCTTGTGTTTCCTATTACTGTAATTAATACTGAAACCAATTGACCTATGGTCACTGTTCCCTAAGTTGTCCCGTATTTCTATATCCGTGAGCAGGTCTGTATTGTTGGTAATCAGTAGGTCAAGTACCGCATTGTTTCTTGTCGGTGCATTCACCATCTGACCCATGAAATTGTCCTGCAAAATATTTAGGAACTGCCGAGCCTTGGCTGAATGCGCGGTTCCTTCTGCCCAGTCTATATCAGGATAATTAAAGTCCCCCATTATAATGACATTTCCCATCCTTGCTGCCAATCCTATCTGTAACATGAGGTCCGTCTCACCCTCCTCCCTCTGGTGGGGGGGCCTATAGCATACGCCCAATATTACCTTCCCCACCGTGCCTTTCCTTTGAAGCTCTACCCATAGGGATTCTGCCTCGTCCATAGCTCCATTATTAATATCATCCCTCATATTTACCTGTATACTGTTCTTAATATACAAACATACCCCTCCCCCTTTTTTACCCTCTCTATCTCTGCGATAAAGGGAATACCCCTGAATGGTCGCCATCCAGTCATGAGAGTTGTCAAACCAAGTCTCAGTTATCCCCACAAAATCTAAGTCCTCCTCAAACATCAGCAGCTCCAGCTCTCCCATCTTGTTGGCCAGGCTTCTGGCATTGGTATATAAGCCTCGTAATTTTGATGTTTTTAGGCTGCTCTCTTGATTTTTCCCCGTACCCACCCTGGGTATAGGAGCTCCGAACACCCTACCGCTAATGCCCCCATTTCTGCCCTCTGAAACTTGCTTTCCACTGGCTAATTCTACATCTGTACCCTCCCCCCCATTCCCTAGTTTAAAAGCCCCTCTAACTTTTTGGCCATCCTCTCACCCAGTACGGCTGCACCCACCCCATTTAGGTGCAATCCGTCCCTACCAAAGAGCCGGTGACCGACTGAGAAGTCGGCCCAGTTCTCCAGGAACCCGAAACCCTCCTTACTACACCAGCTCCTCAGCCACTCGTTAACTTCCCTAATCTCCCGCTGCCTCTCTGGTGTGGCTCGAGGTACAGGTAGTATTTCGGAAAATACTACCTTGGAGGTCCTAGTCCTCAACTTAGCGCCTAAGTCCCTGAAATCGTTTAGGACTCTCCGTCTTCCTCTGCCTATGTCATTGGTACCCACGTGTACCATGACAGCTGGGTCTTCCCCAGCCCCACCCAATAATCTGTTCACCCGATCCGCGATGTGCCGAACCCGAGCGCCCGGCAAACAACAGACTGTTCGGCGCACACGGTCTTTGTCACAGATTACACTGTCTGCCCTTCTAATAATTGAGTCCCCTACCACCAGCACCTGTCTTTCCTTTCCCTTTCTCCCGGCCTCACTGGAGGAGTTCTTCCCCTGGCAGCTAGGGGCGTCACTCTGCTCTAGCAATGCTGGTCCCTGACTGGTTTCCCCAACATCACACAACGGGGCGTATCTATTGGGGTGCTCCAGCCCAGGATCAGCCTCCTTGACTTGTCCCCTTCTACCCCTCCTAACTGTCACCCCTCTACTCTGCTCTGATGCCTGCACCTCCGATACTCCGCCCACCTCTGTGCAGGCCCCTGTCTGCACCTGATTGGTACAATCCTGGCTCTCCTCCGGTATGGACATTCGTCTCAGTGTTGCCAGCTGCTTCCCTAGATTCAGGACCTGAGCTTCCAGGGAAGCAACGTGCTCACATTTTGCGCATTTGTATTCGCCCTCGATCGCATGACCGAGGAACGCATACATATCACAAGATGTACACCGAGTCGCATCCCCACACCCGCCGGGCATTGTACCTACTATCTAATCTAATGGGGATTCAGCGATTTAAGTCTATCCTATGTGGCTATTTCCTGGCTTCCTAACGCTACCTTCTCACCCTCTGGTGTTCCGCTCCACTCACTTGACACCGGTCAGTCACCCAACACTCACAATCTCACAGCCCGGTCAGACGCACAACGCTGAGTCGCACAGCCCGGTCAGACGCACAACACTAAGTCGCACAGCCCGGTCAGACGCACAACACTAAGTCGCACAGCCCGGTCAGACGCACAACACTAAGTCGCACAGCCCGGTCAGACGCACAACACTGAGTCGCACAGCCCGGTCAGACGCACCACACAGAATCGCACAGCCCGGTCAGACGCACAACACAGAGTCGCACAGCCCGGTCAGACGCACAACACAGAGTCGCACAGCCCGGTCAGACGCACAACACAGAGTCGCACAGCCCGGTCAGACGCACAACACCGAGTCGCACAGCCCGGTCAGACGCACAACACCGAGTCGCACAGCCCGGTCAGACGCACTACACTCAGTCGCACAGCCCGGTCAGACGCACAACACTCAGTCGCACAGCCCGGTCAGAAGCACAACACCGAGTCGCACAGCCCGGTCAGACGCACAACACCGAGTCGCACAGCCCGGTCAGACGCACAACACCGAGTCGCACAGCCCGGTCAGACGCACAACACCGAGTCGCACAGCCCAGTCAGACGCACAACACTCAGTCGCACAGCCCGGTCAGACTCACAACACAGTCGCACAGCCCGGTCAGACTCACAACACAGTCGCACAGCCCGGTCAGACGCACAACACTGAGTCGCACAGCCCGGTCAGACGCACAACACTGAGTCGCACAGCCCGGTCAGACGCACAACACTGAGTCGCACAGCCCGGTCAGACGCACAACACTGAGTCGCACAGCCCGGTCAGACGCACAACACTGAGTCGCACAGCCCGGTCAGACGCACAACACTGAGTCGCACAGCCCGGTCAGACGCACAACACTCAGTCGCACAGCCCGGTCAGACGCAAAACACTGAGTCGCACAGCCCGGTCAGACGCAAAACACTGAGTCGCACAGCCCGGTCAGACGCACAACGCTGAGTCGCACCGCCCGGTCAGACGCACAACACTGAGTCGCACAGCCCGGTCAGACGCACAACGCTCAGTCGCACAGCCCGGTCAGACGCACAACACTCAGTCGCACAGCCCGGTCAGACGCACCTGCTAATGGGTTTGAAAGCTCTGAGTCCTCGCATGCTTTATATGGGTTACCTGTTTGGCCTGAGATTCGTTTGTCGGTTGCCTCGGTTGAGTCCCTCTGGCAGAGTGTTGTTCCTATGGCTCCAAAGCCTGGTGGTCCGGACATGCCCATGGTAACTAGTAGCTGCATTTGCCTTCATGGCCCTGGTCATGGTAAGCTCCTGGGGAATGGAGGGGTACTATCTGTGCCTCTCCATGATCCGGATGCGCTTGCCCCAGCTTTGGGTGCACTAGGGGACCCGGGTCAGGTAACCAGTGCCTCAGAGATACCTAGGTGGCTTTTGAAGTGCAGAGTAAGTCCTGGAAACCAGGCAAGCTACTTGGTTATGGCGAGACACTTCTGTGTCAGAGTTCTGGTTTTGTCACATGACCCCATGGCTAAGTCTGCAGGCAACTCGTGGGACCCCAGCAATGGGGTACCTGCTGTTCTGAGGGACTTGAAGTATCAAATTCTGTACATGTCAGAGGATCTGGCCAGCAGGACACCCAGCCAGTTGCTTGACCTCAGCGGTGGGATACCCAGTCAGTCACCTGACCCAGGCGGTGGGACACTTTGCCTATTGTTGGATCTTGGCAATGGGGCATCTCGCTTGGAACCCGGCACTTCTTCAGCCTACAAGGAACTTTTGCTCTGGATTTGTGCAGCAAATGACTGTCTTTTATGGACTGGTTTAGCTAGGGTTTTTTGGAGCATCCTGAGGCCGCTCCTAATGCCCCATACACACATGCAGATTATCTGCAGACTTTTGTCTGCAGACTTACCTTTTCTATGTAGTGCAAGGGCCTGCCGGATTGCATACAAATTGAAAGTGTTTAGGTTTGACCTCATATTATATGGTTTTGGTAAGTCTGCAGACAAAAGTCTGCAGATAATCTGCACGTGTGTACGGGGCATTAGAGGGGGGGGTACTGTCAGGAAAGAGCTCACCTGCTGGTGGCACTGTAGCTCCCAGATCCATAAGCTGCAGTTCCAGTGTCCACCAGCGGGTGTCTCTCAGTAGTCAGAAGCGAACATCTTATGCAATCAGTCATCACCTGATGCTGGTTGCAGGAAGTATATTTAAACCCTGTGTATGCTTCTTCTCACTGCCTTGGTATTGTCTCCATGTGCGCCTGACCTGCATGCCTGTGTCCCTGTATCCTGATCCTGGACTCTGATCCTGACCCTGCAGCCTGATTCCTTCCTTCCTCTTTGCTTACTCCGTCTCCTGCAACCCTCTCTCTGTTCTGTCTTGCTCCCAGCTCCCTCTGCTTGATCTCCCGTGTATGACCCCGGCTCTGTTACTATTACTATTCATTTATCCTGTTTTGCATATATTTGGTTTGAGCAGTTGTTTGCTGTGTGTCACTATTGTTTGGGTATCTGATTGGATTTACACAGTTATAGTTTTCTGGAGGTGCGTTTACATTTGTGTTATTCACTTATTTTTAAATAAATTATATTCTTTACACCTTAATTATGTCTAATGTTCTCTGTGTCAGTCCACACATTTCTGGTCACACCTGTTGCTGACAGAGGCGGTGAGCGAGAAGGCCGAAGTTACGCTGCAGCGCTGACAGGCGAGCATCAGCAGGGTGAGAACGCCGAAAGTGCGCACAGACGGCCCGCACTTTCTGCAGCAGCTCTGACATATCGGGGTAGTTTTTAAGGAACCTCTGCACCACCAAATTCAGCACATGCGCCAGGCAAGGGATGTGCGTCAAACTGGCTAGGCCCAGAGCTGCTATGAGATTTCGCCCATTATCGCACACCACCAGGCCGGGCTTGAGGCTTGCTGGCAGCAACCACTCATTTGTCTGCTGTTCCATGCTCCTCCACAACTCCTGCGCGGTGTGTGGTTTATCTCCCAAACAGGCAAGTTTTAAAACTGCCTGCTGTCGTTTACCACTGGACGTGCTGAAGTTGGTGGTGAAGGTGTTACGCTGACCGGATGAGGAGGCGGTAGAGGATGAGGAAGCGGAGTAGGAGGAGTTAGGAACAGGAGGCAAACTGAAGCGCCCTGCAATCCTCGGTGGTGGAAGGACATGCGCCAAATTGCTATCCGCCTCAGGCTCATCCGCCACTGCATTTACCCAGTGTGCCGTTAGGGAGATATAACGCCCCTGACCGTGCTTACTGGTCCACGTATCGGTAGTTAGGTGGACCTTGCCACAGATGGCGTTGCTCAGTGCACACCTAATTTTTTCCCCCACTTGGTTGTGCAGGGAAGGGATGGCTTGCCTGGAAAAGTAGTGGCGGCTGGGCACGACGTACTGTGGGACAGCCACCGACATAAGGTTTTTAAAACTGTGCGTCTCCACCAGATGGAATGACAGCATTTCAAAGGCCAAGAATTTTGAAATGCTGGCATTCAGGGCCAGGGATCGCGGTTGGGTAGGGGGGTACTTCCTCTTCCTCTCAAGTGTTTGGGAGATGGAAAGCTGAACGCTTCCATGGGACATTGTGGAGATGGTTGGTGACTCAGGTGGTGGTGTTGCTGACAGATCGTCTGTTTGCGGGGTGGCAGGTGCCGGTATCACTACAGATGTGGATGGAGCGGCCGAGACTGCAGCAGAAGAGGAAGCAGGATGAGCCAGAGACATTTCTTGGTTTTGAAGGTGTCTACTCCACTGCAGCTCGTGCTTTGAACTTAGATGCCTGATCATGCAGGTTGTGCTCAGGTTGAGAAGGTTTATGCCTCGCTTCAGGCTGTGATTGCACGCACAGGGTGCAAACCACTCGTGTCCTGTCGCCAGCACATTTTCTAAAGAACTTCCAAGCTAGAGAACTCCTTTGAGCTGGCTTTGGTGCGCTCGTTCCCTTGTTGCGTTGGGCAGTAGCAGGCGTAGTGTCTAGGGCACGGCCGCTCTGCTTCTGCACCCTGCTCCCTCTTCTGCTGTGCTGGTGGCTCTGTGCGACCACCGCCTCTTCCTCCAAACTACTCAGGTCACCTGCATGACCTTCATTCCATGTGGGGTCGAGGACCTCATCGTCCTCCACATCATCTTCCACCCAGTCTTCACCCCTGCCCTCCTTGTCGGTCTCCACACTTCTGAACGCCGCAGCAGTTGGCACCTGCGTTTCGTCATCATCGGAGACGTGCTGCGATGGTCCTTGCATGTACTCATCTTGAGAAATAAGTGTTTGGGCATCGCTGCACTCAATCTCTTCCACTTCTGGGGCAGGGCTAGGTGGATGGCCCTGGGAAACCCTGCTGACAGAGTCATCAAAAAGAAGAAGAGACTGCTGTATGGCTTGGGGCTCAGACTGCTTGCCTGATTTGCAAGGGGGTGAGGTGAAAGACGGTTGGACATCGGCTGCAGGTGCCAACTCTGACCTTTCTGCAGTAGACTGGGTGGGAGACAATGTGAAGGAACTGGAGGCACTGTCAGCAGCAAACCAATCTACTATCGCCTCTACTTCTTCTGGCCTCATCACTTCTAGAGGCGTATGATGCCCTACCAAATACTGATGCAGGTTCTGTCGCCTACTCACACTTGAGGAAGGTGTTTCACTTGTGCGTGTAGCTGGCACAGATCGACCACATCCTCTCCTTGCAACAGGAGCTCTACCAGCAGCACCACGACCCAGGCCACGGCCCCTATTTGACGGTCTCCTCATATTTCTGTAATTTATGATCTTTCCCTAGAAAGGTGTTTATTGAATAGCGGAACAAAACAACAACAGTATCGCACGGGTGTATCTCACAGTCAAATATGATGAGGAGTAGGAGGAGTTCGGAACAGGCAGCACCCTCAAATCTTCAGAAGTATGAGATGCACCCCAAAAATTGGAAAGGTGTATCTCACACGTACCAACACAGACTATCCCGCAATTTAATTGTTTAAACCCCAAGGTTTTTATTGAATAGCGGAATAGAAAATATTATCAAAAAAAGGTGTATGTATCTCACACGTACAGAACCAGACTAGGCCCCAATTACTATTTTTTGTACTCCCAAAGGCAGGATGAGGAGTAGGAGGAGTTCGGAACAGGCAGCACCCTCAAATCCTCAGAAACATGAGATGCACCCCAAAAACTGGAAAGGTGTATCTCCCACGTACCAACACAGACTATCCCGCAATTTAATTGTTTATATCCAAAGGTTTTTATTGAATAGCGGAATAGAAAATATTATCAAAAAAAGTGTATGTATCTCACACGTACAGAACCAGACTAGGCCCCAATTACTATTTTTTGTACCCCCAAAGGCAGGATGAGGAGTAGGAGGAGTTCGGAACAGGCAGCACCCTAAAATCTTCAGAAGTATGAGATGCACCCCAAAAATTGGAAAGGTGTATCTCACACGTACCAACACAGACTATCCCGCAATTTAATTGTTCATACCCAAAGGTTTTTATTGAATAGCGGAATAGAAAATATTATCAAAAAAAGGTGTATGTATCTCACACGTACAGAACCAGACTAGGCCCCAATTACTATTTTTTGTACCCCCAAAGGCAGGATGAGGAGTAGGAGGAGTTCGGAACAGGCAGCACCCTCAAATCTTCAGAAGTATGAGATGCACCCCAAAAATTGGAAAGGTGTATCTCACACGTACCAACACAGACTATCCCACAATTTAATTGTTTATACCCAAAGGTTTTTATTGAATAGCGGAATAGAAAATATTATCAAAAAAAGTGTATGTATCTCACACGTAAAGAACCAGAATAGGCCCCAATTATTTTTTTTTGTACCCCCAAAGGCAGGATGAGGAGTAGGAGGAGTTCAGAACAGGCAGCACCCTCAAATCTTCAGAAGTATGAGATGCACCCCAAAAATTGGAAAGGTGTATCTCACACGTACCAACACAGACTATCCCGCAATTTAATTGTTTATACCCAAAGGTTTTTATTGAATAGCGGAATAGAAAATATTATCAAAAAAAGGTGTATGTATCTCACACGTACAGAACCAGACTAGGCCCCAATTACTATTTTTTGTACCCCCAAAGGCAGGATGAGGAGTAGGAGGAGTTCGGAACAGGCAGCACCCTCAAATCTTCAGAAGTATGAGATGCACCCCAAAAATTGGAAAGGTGTATCTCACACGTACCAACACAGACTATCCCGCAATTTAATTGTTTATACCCAAAGGTTTTTATTGAATAGCGGAATAGAAAATATTATCAAAAAAAGTGTATGTATCTTACACGTACAGAACCAGACTAGGCCCCAATTACTATTTTTTGTACCCCCAAAGGCAGGATGAGGAGTAGGAGGAGTTCGGAACAGGCAGCACCCTCAAATCCTCAGAAACATGAGATGCACCCCAAAAATTGGAAAGGTGCATCTCACACGTACCAACACAGACTATCCCGCAATTTAATTGTTTATACCCAAAGGTTTTTATTGAATAGCGGAATAGAAAATATTATCAAAAAAAGGTGTATGTATCTCACACGTACAGAACCAGACTAGGCCCCAATTACTATTTTTTGTACCCCCAAAGGCAGGATGAGGAGTAGGAGGAGTTCGGAACAGGCAGCACTCTCAAATCTTCAGAAGTATGAGATGCACCCCAAAAATTGGAAAGGTGTATCTCACACATACCAACACAGACTATCCCGCAATTTAATTGTTTATACCCAAAGGTTTTTATTGAATAGCGGAATAGAAAATATTATCAAAAAAAGTGTATGTATCTCACACGTGCAGAACCAGACTAGGCCCCAATTACTATTTTTTGTACCCCCAAAGGCAGGATGAGGAGTAGGAGGAGTTCGGAACAGGCAGCACCCTCAAATCTTCAGAAGTATGAGATGCACCCCAAAAATTGGAAAGGTGTATCTCACACGTACCACCACAGACTATCCCGCAATTTAATTGTTTATACCCAAAGGTTTTTATTGAATAGCGGAATAGAAAATATGATATAAAATTGGTGTGATTTATCAATAGCACATGTGAACAGCAGTGTCTTATATCATTCAGCTCTGCTGCAGGCTATGGAGGGAAAAAAAAAATTCCCCTTTTAAGTTTGTAATTTTTAACTAGATTAGTACAGACTATACCACAATTAAATTTTTTTAACCCAAGGGTGTATATTGAATTGTGGAATAGAAAAAAGTGTATAATTTTTGAAACCACTCAATAATAGCACATGTGAACACAGCAGTGTATTATCACAGTCAGCACAGCAGCACTGAAGGAAAAAACGCTGCACACAGTGACTGATAGAAAAATACTTTTCTTCCTCCTCCTCAGTGGGCAAAAAAGATTGTTTTCACTGCACCCCACACACAGCAAAATCGATGTGGACCAGCTCTGCTGCAGGCTATGGAGGGAAAAAAATTCCCCTTTTAAGTTTGTAATTTTTAACTAGATTAGTACAGACTATGCCACAATTTAATTTTTTTAACCCAAGGGTGTATATTGAATAGTGGAATAGAAAAAAGTGTATAACTTTTGAAATATCTCAATAATAGCACTTGCGAACACAGCAGTGTATTATCACAGTCAGCACAGCACAGCACTGAAGGAAAAACGCTGCACACAGTGACTGATAGAAAAATACTTTTCTCCCTACTCCTCAGTGGGCAAAAAAGATTGTGTTCACTGCACCCCACACACAGCAAAATCGATGTGGACCACTGACACCTGCCTATCTCCAGCCTCTCCCTAAAAGGATTGATAAGATCGGTCACTGCAAACCCCCCCCCCCCCCCCCCACACAGCAAAATCGATTGTAGAACACTGACCCTAAAAATCAGCAGCCTCGCCCTAAAATGCCCTACAACTCGCCCTGCCTAACACACTCCGACCTGTCCCTCAATTCTATCCGGACACAAATGATTTTTGCCTGTCTGTCCCTAATCAGCAGCCAGCACGTATGATGTGTGCTCTGTCCCTGAACTACACAGCATAATGACGCAGCGGCGCTGGCTCAAACTTATAAAGACTTGGTCACATGCTTCAGATGGCCAATCACAGCTACTAATACATTTGAAGGCATGGCTAGGATGGCTTAAGGCACACCAGTTAAACGCTTGTTGATTGGCTGTTGAAAGCCCACCATGAAAAGCGCGCCAATGCATACAAAACCCGGAAATAAAATGACCGAACACGGATTTTTACCCGAATATACAGTAAAGTTTTCGGGTCCGTGTTCGGGTAACAAAAATCCAATTATTCGGTACGAACACGAATAATACAGTCCGTGTTCGCTCAACCCTATATATGACCTGATATTTCAACCATTCAAATGTTTTCTGTTCATCATGTTTGCCATCTATTTTTCTTAAGATGTTTGTTTGCACTTTGGCCTATGTTGTACATGATGGCTTATGATCTTAACAAATGAGACTGTCAAAGTGTCTGTTTATTATGATGCTTACCCTTTTAAATAAATATTTACAAAAAAATTGAGGAGAAGAATGTATTTATTACAGCTGCTTTCTTCCTTTGACTTGTGACCAACTGCCTCTGCTCACATTTTATGGGCCAATATGTTCTTGGCTTGCCTTTTTACTATAGATATATTTGAAAAACATTTGTGGATTTTTTTTCACTCTCCTCAGCAATCTGTTTCCCATAATCAATTTTAGCTGTCCTTATCATGTTCTTGCTTTCCTATTGCGTTCTTTGTAGTTTTGGAATGCCGATAGTGACCCCTTGGCCATGTATTTATTAAAGAACCATTTTTTCTTATTGATAATCCTATTAACCTTATTATTCAGCCACACAGATTTAAAGCATAAGTTTATCTTAAAAAAACAAATCAAAACAATAAATGCACATTTTTTTCCAGCTTTTTAGGAGCCTGGAAAGCATTGCATCAGCGATCAGCAGATAGCTGGTACCATGCAGGACTCCTGCAGACTGTCAGTGTACATTCCGCAGACAGGCAGTTTCACATTTACAGGAAGAATCAATGAACTACCAGAGCACTCAGTGAATGAATTAACTACATGCCGACAGCCGCAAAGGCTATCGGTACTTGCAGTTGATTAATTCACAGAGCTCTGTGAATGAATGACGTGGCCGTATGGGGCCATGCTCTTTTCAAAAAGTGACAGCTGGTATGGGGTACTTCTCCCTGCACTCTTGTCACACAGAGAGCTCAGATCACCAAGCGGCTGAAGGAGAGGTAACATGTTGTGGAACATGTAACATCTTCCCTTTAACTTTTTTCATTTTTATTTGTTGCCAATTGGAATGCACTAATGAATGCTTTTGTTTATTATGTCATTAAAGCACTCCAAATTTTTCCAGTGTTTTTGTTGCAGTTATTTATTTCCAATTAATATTATGTAACATGCAGTGCAGATCAGTAGTACGTTTTTAAAATAAGTGTACGTATCCTTCCCCCTTGTCTCTCTGGATTTGTTGTAAATGTAATTATTCTGTGATCGCTATTGGCAAAAGTGTCCCTTATTTGCATATCTGTAACTGTAATCATATCTGGGTTGTTTGTATTTAGAAGGTCCAGCAGACCATTACCTCTAGTTGGGACATACACCATTTGACACATAAAATTGTCCTGCATTACTGCAAAGAAATGACAAGCCTTACTTAAGTGCGTAGTTATGTCTGCCCAAATAATATCAGGATAGTTGAAGTTTTCCATGATTATCACACCTCAAACTGTGAAAGTAGAGGGGTCTGTTTTTTCCTTAACATTAGGGGGCCTATAGCATACACCCACAATGAATTTACTGTTTGTTTTATTCCTTTTCAAGCTCCAGCCACAAAGACCCCACCTTCTCTCTCCATTAATATTTGCTACGGTCGTGGAGTCTTTGGCCTCACCATATGCTGGACCTTTATTTGATGCCTTGGTGTACACTGATGGCTTTCATCCCTTTTTTTCAAGCTCTGCTAAGTGTTGTGAAAGACTTTGGGAAAATCTCAGAACTGAAGGTGAGCTGGGTCAAATGTTTTTCCTTTCCTATAGGTCCTCAACAATCCTATAATTATTTACACCATTGTAACCTTCAACCTACTGATCAATTGAAATATTTGTATTCACATTTATGATTTTTCTAAATATGAATCCCTCAATATGACCCCATTTCCTATCCAGATGGAATCCAACAAATCCATTCTAATTAAAATTATATGTTTCCCCAAACTTCTCAATGCCCTTCAGGCAACTTACATTTTCTTTCCTTGCAAATTGTTCTAGTGCATGCAACATCATCCTTTATTTGTAGGAAATCCCACCATAGAATAGCACAAACATTCACACAGGCTGCAACATTTGAGGGAGGCCTATCTTGTCAAAATGTCTGGAAATACTTTGTTGCCTGCTAGTCTACCTATGTATACCATCTGCTACACTCTGACCCTCCCAGTCCCCCCAAAATCGTTATTTTGGAAATTATGTGGTCTCCTCCAGTGGCAAAATCCAATCTCAGAACTAAATTTGGTATTCTAAAATAACTCTGTCTTCTTCCCTCTGGAACAATCATTCTATTTGGAAGAAAAAACAAACTAACTACAACCTCCTCTGTAAAATGGCTCAAATGTATTCTTGAGATAAGCTGTGAGGTTGTTGTTGATATATGGTTTGCTGATGTCATTAGCATGGCCGACAAATTTTTACACAAATTCATTCATCCGTTTCTCTATACTCAAGGCAAATTGCAATACATGACTCTTATGCCTTACACTCAATGCCATAGATGTATGAAATCCCAAGTCACTTTGTATCATATGTTCTGGGCTGGTGCTCGAATTGTTGTATTTTGCAATAGCCCACTTTTTATGATGAAAAGCTATTAACATTTTTTGCGACTGCAGGCGTTTGTGGTCTGTCAATTAGGTATTAGGGATGGGCTTGATGTCCCATGTGTTCGCTGAACAAATGGGGCGCTCGGCGGGAAGTTCGCCCGCTGATGAGCGCCCCATAATGCACTGTGCTGGTGCAGTGAATAAATTACTGATGATTGGCCAGGCATGCACATGACCTGTATGCTTTGGCCAATCACAGCACAGTGTCCTGTCAGAGCCATGATTGGCTAAATCATGGCTCTGACAGGACACTGTGCTGTGATTGGCCAAAGCATACAGGTCATGTGCATGCCTGGCCAATCATCAGTCCACGCCCCACACTATATAAGGCTGCTGCTTACACAGCAGCCATATATAGTGTATGATAATAGAGGTTAGGCAGGTAGTTAGTGGATAGTGAGTTGAGTTAGTGTAGTGAACAGTCATACTCCACTTTTATAATGTATAGATATGTTATATTCCTGGGTCCCCTCTCAGTGCTCCGCAAGTTTTGTGTCCCTGTCACTCATAGTTGGTGAGCAGTGCCATGCCAAGCTGACTGAGATTTCCCATAGAAGCCAATGAGCACTGAAAGCTGAAAATTGGTTTAGGCAGGAAGGGGGTGAAAGTGCTCTCTATTTAAGTGTTTAAGGGGAACCCTATGACAGAACTAAAAAAAAACGACACGGGGTCCCCCCCAAAATCTATACCAGGCCCTTTGGGTCTGGTATTGATTTTAAGGGGAACTCTATGCCAAAATTAAAAGAAAAAAAAAACAGCGTGCCCCCCCCAATCCATACCAGGCCCTTGGGTCTGGTACATATTTTAAGAGGAACTCCATGCCAAAACTTGAAAGAAAACGGCGTGGGGTCCCCCTCCCAAAATCCATACCAGACCCTTATCCGAGCAAGCAGCCTGGCTGGCTAGGATAGGGGGGGGGTGAGCGAGTGCCCCCCCTCCTGAACCATACCAGGCTGCTTGCCCTCAACATGGGAAGGGTGCTTTTGGGGGCCCCCCAAAAGCACCTTGTCCCCATGTGATGAGGACAATGGCCTCTTCCCGACAACCCTGGGCTGTGGATGTAGGGGGTCTGGGGGTGGGGGGGGTGGGGGGCTTATCAAAATATGGAAGCCCCCTTTAACAAGGGGGCCCCCAGATCCTGCACCCCCATGTAAATAGATATTGGGTACATTGTACCCCTACCCATTCACCAAAAAATAAACACAAAAGCCAGTTTTTGACAAGTCCTTTATTAAAAAATAAAAAAAATAGTATTCCCCGATGTAAGTCCATTGTCAATCACGTCGCCCTCCGCACCTGAAAAAATAGAGGAAAAAAAAGACGCTCACGCCTCTTCAGACGCCTCCCGGCTAATGAGCCTCTTGAGCCATGACAGCTATTTTATAGGCAAGGGGTGGGGACACCTGGTTACATCACCCAGTGGCACCGACCCTTCTGACGGTGATGTCAGAAGGGGTGGTGCCACCGGGTGATGTAACTGGGTGTCCCTGCCCCTTTCCTATAAAAGAGCTGTCGTGGCTCAAGCGGCTCATTAGCCAGAAGGCATCTGAAGAGGCTGGAGCATCTTTTTTTTTCTTCTATTTTTCGGATGCGGCGGGTGACGTGATTGACAATGCATTTACATCGGTGGACACTATTTTTTTATTTTTATTTTTTAATAAAGGACTTGTCAAAAACAGTTTTTTGTGTTTATTTATTTTTGTACATTTTTTAGGTGAATTGTTAAGGGTACGTTGTACTCAATATTCATCCACATAGGGGGGGCTGGGATCTGGGGGCCCCCTTGTTAAAGGGGGCTTCCAGAATCCGATAAGCCCCCCACCCGCAAACCCCCACAACCACAAGTCTAAGGTTGTTTGAAAGAGGCCCTTATCCCCATCAACATGGGGACAAGGTGCTTTGGGGGCAGCCAAAAGCACCCTCCCCATGTTGAGGGCAAGTGGCCTGGTATGGTTCAGGAGGGGGGGTGCTTGCTCGCCCCCCCTATCCTGGCCAGCCAGGCTACATTCTCGGATAAGAGTCTGGTATGGATCTTGGGGGGGACCCCATGCCATTTTCTTTTTTTATCTGTATTGTTGGAAACGTTTCCAACAATCCAGATAAAAAAAAAAAAAAAATGTATTACAGCCGCGAGCAAATTTAAATGACATTTTGCATTGCAGCAGCAGGCTACATACATCGTACAAATGCACCACTTTACATGCACATTAAGAGGACCCCCCAGGCATGATATTTAACCACTTGCCTACTGTGCACTTAAACCCCCTTCCCATCCAGACCAATTTTTAGCTTTCAGCGCTCTCACACTTTGACTGACAATTGCGCGGTCATGCTACACTGTACCCATATGAAATCTTTATCATTTTTTTCACACAAATAGAGCTTTCTTTTGGCAAAAGCCAATTGAGGGGGCAGGAGAATGCTAGGAATGTGATTGGGATTGGAGTGACTAGGGGGTCCCTAGACCAATCATTAGTGAATACCCCCCAGTATATAAGATCGCCCCCGCCATATTCCTAGCATTGTTATACTGGACATGGAAGAGAGTGGAAGCAGTTCTGTTAATTTTACTTTAAAAGTGTCATTTAGCATTTATTAGTGTGAGGAAAGGGATATCTAGTGTAGTTAGAGTGCTCCTTTACACTTACGTTAGCTTCAAAAATTTAGTTTCTGTAGGGAAAGTGTTAAGTGTAAGGGGACCGTAGTGTAGTGTAGGGTTAACTGGCAGTGACTGCTATGGCAGGGTGACAAACCCCTTCCATAGCAGGGTGACCGCTATAGAGAAATGATCATTTCTCTGAATTGCTTCGGCACACCCATATGGCTTCTCACCAGCCAAGCATATATTTATGCTGCAGGGGCTGCCACTGCCAGTGCTTTTTTGAGGACATGTTTGATGTCAGACATGACATCTGAACATGTGTATAGGGGGTATATATACACATATATGTCTGTATATATACCCCTAGACATATATAGGTGTGATAGTAGCAGAAATAAATGCTTGCGCTAATGAAATCATTTACAGTAATATATTTCTGCTACTATCACACCTATATATGGCTAGGTGTCTATATACATATAATTATGTGTGTATATATACCACTATACACAAGTTCAGATGTTTTGCCTGCCTCAAAAGAACCCCAAAAAATGCCAAAAAAACCCTAGCGTCAAAAAAAAAAAAAATGCCCAGGTGTGTTTTTGCTGGCATTTTTTGGGGGGTTTTGGAGGCAGGCAAAACATCTGAACTTGTGTATAGTGGTGTATATACACACATCCATATATTTATATACACACCTAGATATATATAGGTGTGATAGTAGCAGAAATATATGCTTGCGCTAATGAAATCATTTACAGTAATATATTTCTGCTACTATCACACCTATATATGGCTAGGTGTCTATATACATATAATTATGTGTGTATATATACCACTATACATAAGTTCAGATGTTTTGCCTGCCTCAAAAGAACCCCAAAAAATGCCAAAAAAAACGCTAGCGTCAAAAAAAAAAAATGCCCAGGTGTGTTTTTGCTGGCATTTTTGGGGGGTTTTTGGAGGCAGGCAAAACATCAGAACCTGTGCACAGTACCACTATACACAAGTTCAGATGTTTTTCCTGACTGCAAAGAACCCAAAAAAAATGCCTTCTATTAAACCGGCAAGGTGTTACAGCAGCGAAGCCAACCTCCTGTGCTGAAAGTTTTCTAATACAAACTATGTTTTTTTTTTTATGGTTCTGGACATGCTACAGAGCTGAAACTTCACATGTACACTTTTTAGACCCCCCAGATACTAAATCCAAAGTAAAAATCAAATCAAAAATGACAATTTTTAATAAACTTTTTTTGTGTGATTTTGTGTCTGGGGGGTCTAAAGGTGTACCTGTGAAGTTTCAGCTCTGTAGCATGTCCAGAACCAGAAAAAAAGATCATATAGGTGTTAAAGGAGGGTCCCACATCCCTGTTCTACTGAAAAACTATTTTTTTTTTTCATGGTTCTGGACATGATACAGAGCTGAAACTTCACATGTACACTTTTTAGACCCCCCAGATACTAAATCCAAAGTCAAAAATGACAATTTTTAAGGACTTTTTTTGTGTGATTAATAGTTAATGGGGCATGACCCAGAACCCTAGGCACTTTTTAGGGGCATTTATTGGGTTTTAGGGTTTAAAAATTGTGTTTTTTGATTACCGAAGTTCGGGTCCCATTGATTTCAATGGGGTTCTGAAATCCGGGCCGAACTTTCGGGAAGTTCGAATGTTCTGGCCGAACCGAACTTTTCAAAAGTTCGATCATGCCTATTAATCATCTCTGGGTTTTTTATTTTTTACAAAAAAAAAAGAAAAAAGACAGAAAATTTTGAAAAAAAAAAAGTTTTCTTATTTTCTGCGAGTAAATTTTGAAAATAAATACATTTTTCTCCTTCACTGATGTGTGCTGATGAGGCGGCACTGATGGGCACTGATAGGCTGCACTGATAGGCACTGATGAGGTGGCACTTATGGGCACTGATGAGGTGGCACTTATGGGCACTGATGAGGAGGTACTAATATGCCGCACTGATGAGCACTGATAGGTGGTACTGATAGGCGGCACTGATGAGCACTGATAGGCGGCACTGATGAACACTGATAGGCGGCACTGCTGGGCACTGAGAGGTGGCACTGCTGGGCACTGAGAGGCGGCACTGACGGGCGGCACTGATGGGCACTGATAGGCAGCACTGATGGGCACTGGCCGATGGCACTGATGGACACTGACGGGTGGCACTGATGAGCACTGATGGGCGGCACTGATGAGCACTGATGGGCAGCACCATCAGTGCCCACACTCAGTGCCCATAGTGCTGCCAGTCAGTGCTCATCAGTGCCTAGATGAGCAGGCACTGATGGGCACTGACTGGCAGCACTATGGGCACTGATGGGGGGCACTGATGGCGGGCACTGTGGGCACTGATGGTGGCAATTTGTGTATGTGTTTTACCTTTTTTAATCAGGGCACTGGTGATCGGTGCCCTGATTACATTTCTTCTGTGTCCCCGGCGCTGTGCAACTCCCCCTCCTTCCTCACACAACAGTCTCCGTGTGAGGAAGGAGCACTGGCGATGAGAGATGATCTCATATGTTTACATATGAGATCATCTCTCATTGGACGGTCCGATCACGTGGTGAATGGCCACTGTGATTGGCCATTCACCACGATCTGTGATCGGCTGTGCCCCTCGACTTGAGTGGCCTGGTAAACAGCCTGTATGGTTGAAGTATACATTGCTGGAACTTGACAGTAGGAGGGGAAAATGTCACTTGCCCTGACAGAGCTTATTCTATAAACAACCATCTTAGTTGCAAACCAGTCACACCCTGTACATCACAGGGTGTGACTGGCTTACCTACACTTGACCCCTCAAAGATACCAGTAAATCTCTTTCTCTCTCTCTCTCTCTCTCTTTCTTTCTCTTTCTCTCTCTGGTGTTCTCCCTCTCCCTCTTTCTCTACCTATCTGTATCTATCTATCTATCTATCTATCTATCTATCTATCTATCTATCTATCTATCTATCTATCTATCTATCTATCTATCTATCTATCTATCTATCTATCTATCTATCTATCTATCTATCTATCTATCTATCTATTTATCTATCTTGCAAAGTCATGCATTACTGTATATACTCGAGTATAAGCCGACCCGAATATTCCTAGGGTGGAAAATGCAGCAGCTGCTGGACATGGTACAGGAGATGCAGGGCTGTGGGCATGGTACAGGAGATGGTACAGGCATGGTACAGGAGATGGTACAGGCATGGTACAGATGATGGTATAGGTATGGCACAGGAGATTTTACTGGCATGGCACAGGAGATGGTACAGGCATGGCACAGATGGTACAGGAGATGGTACAGGAGATGCAGTGCTGTGGGCATGGTACAGGAGAATCTCCTGTATCATGCCCGCAGCACTGCATCCCATGAGGAGATGCAGGGGCTGCGGAGGAGTCTCACTTACATTTAAAAATGGCGCCGCCCGACCCCAACACGTCACCATGCATGCGCCGTCTGCCCGGGAATAGCTGAACATGTACGGCTTTCCCGAGCGGCACCGGCGCATGCGCACTGACCGTAGGACAGGTAAGTGAGACCGTGACTTGAATATAAGCCAAGGGGGGCTTTTTCAGCATAAAAACACATGCTGAAAAAGTCGGCTTATACTCAAGTATATACGGTAGTGCTTTCTTCATAGCCCAAAAATGCATTTAAAATGATATTGTGACCTTTTTTTTGCAAACTGCCCTATTTATATTCCAAAACAAAAGTTTAAAAAATGAACTTCTTTCTGCAATGTAACTCTGCTGCCAGATAAGCTATAGAGTCAACATTCTGATGCTAGAGTGTAATCTTGCCCTATCAATTTTATTTGTATACATCCCAGTTGATATGCCTTTGCTGGCATTGTGCTCTTTTTGGGAGTCACGTGTGTCCCTGTGCCTTTAAGAAGGGGTGGTCTCCTTCCAGGCATGCTTGCCCTTAATCATTTATTCACATATGTGCTCCTATTATGGAGGCTCTGGAATTGTAACCACTTGACCCCCGGAAGATTTACCCTCATTCATGACCAGGCCCTTTTTTTGCGATACAGCACTGCGTTATTACCCAAAAAAAATGTATGTCCTTTTTTCCCACAAATAGAGCATTCTTTTGTCAGTGTTGTGGAATTTTTCCTCAGGTACAAAATACCTGTTACCTGTTAGTCAGTGATACCAAATCAGACAATATATAGCTATATATATAATGAGATCAGACAAGACTCAAGATGGCTGAATCATAGTGACCTGATTTATTACAGCATTGCTGGAGTTTAAATATACTCCAAAATGGGTTTGTCATTACAATCTGACGTACAAGAAATGGGTTGTCATTAACATCTTTTGTCCAATCAAAGTTAACAACTAATTATAGTAAGCATTATGTCAATCTATATCGTGATTCTCTGTCATAAGGGAAATTTCTTGGTGACGCTCAATAAAAGTTCCAAAGGGGCTTTTAGAAGATATTATTGGCTTTGTGGTCAGCTGTCCAGACAGAGTTGATATTCTGAGAGATAGGGAATTTCCACTGTTTCGGTCATCTGATATATTCTTAGCCTTTGCAAGCCCAGTGACACATGTAAAGAAATCAAAGTAAAATGAGATTAACTCAAAAGAGATTTTGTTTAAGATAACCATTCTAAATGCCAGTCAAGGCATCCTGCATATCCAGCAAGGTATCCTGTAAAGTCCAATAAGGTATCCAGAAAATGCGAGATAGGTATGCCACGACATCAGAATTGGATCACCTCCACGGTTTTTTATTTTTTGCGCTTTAAACAAAAATAAGGACTGACAATTTTAAAAAGAAAAACAATATTTTTGTACTTTCTGCTATAAAACTTATCAAAAAAAAAAAATGTAAAAAATCTAATTTCTTCATAAAATTAGGCCAATATGTATTCTGCTACAAATTTTTGGAAATAAAATCCCAATAAGCATCCATGAAGTTATAGCATCTACAAACTATGGGATATTTTTTATCTATTTTTATACTAATAATGGCAGCGATCAGCAACTTATAGTGAAACTGTGATATTGCAATGGACAGTCTGACAATAACTGACATTTGTGACACTTTTTGGTGACCAGTGACAATAATATATTAATCAGTGCTAAAAAAATATGCACTGTCACTGTAAATTATGACACTGGCTGGAAAGGGGTTAACCTCAGGGAGGAGCAAAGGGTTTACTGTGTTCCTAGTCTGTGTTTTTCTAAACTGTGGGAGAATGCTTTTACTAGGGGAAGACATGGATCCTAGTCCATGCTTTGCAGAGACACGGGATCAATGCCTTTCCTCCTGTTAGAACAGCTTCCTGCCTTGTTTAGCATCATTTTGCTAAATGATCGGCAGGTGCCAGCAGACATCGAGTCTGCGGTAACCGCCACTGGGCTTCCGCTGTGTGTGATCACAGCAGGAGTGAGGCTCTGGTGGCAGGAATGCGCGTTCCCTACCCAGAAGAGTGGAATCGTATATGTATATATATCTATATATATCTATATATATATATATATATATATATATATATATATAAAAAATATATATACTGTATATACACGGTATCTCACAAAAGTCACTACTCACTTTTGTTGTTTTCTCACTTTTGTTGCCAGCGGTTTAGACATTAATAGTTGTGTTGATTTATTTTAAGGGGGCAGCAAATTTACACTGTTATACAAGCTGTACACTCACTACTTTACATTGTAGCAAAGTGTAATTTCTTCAGTGTTGTCACATGAAAAGATATAATAAAATATTTACAAAAATGTGAGGGGTGTACTCACTTTTGTGATATACTGTATATATGTGATCTGAAACACAGGTGCTGCCCTATAGCAGTATATACAGAGGTCTCTTGGTGTATGCACTGCGGTTTATGCATATATTTGCAAATGTGTGCAAGCAAAACCCTTTGTTTTTAACATAAACTGTTCAACAGGGTCAATTTGGTTGTTTTGCAGGCTGTCTTGTTAGTGTGCTGGGAAATCTTTTGTTTATTTGTGATGTGAATTGCACTTCCATGTGCACGTTGCTGCAAAGGCCAGTTAAAGGTTGGGTGGTTGTCACTTTGTTGTACAGTTGGATGAAGTGGGTGCGGGGATGCACTGGATGCCTTTGCTGTGATTATGCTCTTGTTTTCAGGCTAACTAACATAGTTGAATTCTTTGTAGAAAACAATAATTTATCAGGTAAAAAATGAGTTAATATGAGGATGAGTCCTACCCACAGCAGTACCAGCCAGCAGTACCAGCCAGCATTTCCCACCAGCAGTACCCACCAGCAGAACCACCCAGCTGTACCCACCAGCAGTACAAGCCAGCAGTACCCGCCAGTAGTACCAGCCAGCATTTCCCAGCAGCAGTACCAGCCAGCTGTACCCTCCAGCAGTACCCACCAACAGTACCCACAGCAGTACCTACCAGCAGTACCCACCAACAGCACCAGCCAGCAGTACCCACTAGCAGTTTGAGCCAGCTGTACCCACCAGCAGTTACAGCTAGCTGTACCAGCCAGCAGTACCAGCCAACAGCACCAGCCAGCATTTCTCACCAGCAGTACCAGCCAGCAATACCAGCCAGCAGTAACCACCACCAGCCAACAACCAGTTGCGAGTAGCAACATAATCAATACCAGCTAACATCACACACCTCACCAAAGAGAAGCAGTTCCAGCCATCACATTAGGGATGAGTTAATTAAATGTTTGACCAAATATAACAGGCTCATTTTTTAGTTGATAATTTTGTACGGCCCCCGAATGATGTTATAAATATCCATATAGGACCTTGGCAGAAAAAAGGTTCCCCACCCCTGGTCTAAGGTTTTGCTTACCTCCTCATAAAAATAAATCAGATTTGTTTGACAACTTCTGTCTTTCATTAATCCATGCTGTCTGTGTCTTAAAATATTTTTTTCTAGCAAGAACTCAACCATGTGGTCTTTTTTTAAACTCTCCAGTATCTTCCGAAAACTATAGAAGCAGTGCCGGGACAAGGTAATTCGGTGCCCAGGGCGATAATGGCAAACTGTGCCCCCCCCCCCCTCATGTGTAACGAAAGATTCAGTGTCATTTCAAAACAAGAAAATACTTAAAACAGCAGCCAATTTACGCAATAATAATCCACAGCATTCGCATAAGTATCTGCAACGATGATCCCCAGCAATGGTGCTAGCTTATTTAATAACCCCCAGCATTGATGGCAGTGACTGTGATTCCCATGTGAACTCGGTGGAGTGGTTAACTCTCTGGGAGGTTAATTAACCACTTGAGCTCTAGAAGATTTTACTCCCGTCATGCAACGCTGTACCCAAACAAAATGTATGTCATTTTTTTACACAAAAAAGAAAAAAGCTTTCTTTTGGGGGTATTTGCATACCACTGGATTGTGTTAGCTTTTATTATGTGAATGAAAAAAAAAAAAAAAAAACAATTTTGAAAAAAAATATATTTTTTTACTTTCTGCTATAAAACATCCAATAAAAAAAAAAATAAATAAATCTTCCAAAATTTAGACCAAAATGAAATAAGTGTATATTAATGTGTTTCTGTGAAAGCTAAAATGCCTACAAATGAGATATATAATGGGATTTTTTATTTTTTAATATATACTAGAAATGCTGTTGATCAGCAACTTAGGGTCCTTTCACACGGTCCGCATCTGCTCAGCGAGATCGATCCGCCGATCCCCACTGAGCAGGCAGATGTGTGCGGAGACGTAGCTGTCAGATCCCCGCTGTCCTCTATGGGGGAATCGGATAAGAACGGACCGCCTGTCCATTCTCATCCGATTCCATCCAATACGATCTGCTGGACAGATGGAAAATAGGGTTTCCATCTGTCCGGATTTCACAGATAGGATCGGAAGCGGATAGCAGTGGGTGTCAGCGGAGATGTCTTCGCTGACATCCGCTGCCCCATAGGGATGCATGGAGCATCCGATCCGGTCCATCTGAAAAACTGACAGACGGATCTAAGGTTTAATGTTGAAAAATGTAAAGTAATGCATTTGGGGGCCAGAAACCAGAAAGCAAGCTACTCGCTAGGGGGGGGGGGAAACCTCTGGGTGAGTCTAGGATGGAAAAGGGGGTACTGGTAGACAACAGGATTGGCAGTGGCATGCAATGCCAAGCCGCTGCAAGCAAAGACAACAGAATACTGGGATGCATAAAAAAGGGAATTCACTCCAGAAATAAAGAGATTATTCTCCCGCTCTACAAGACTCTGGTCCAGCCACATCTGGAGTATGCTGTCCAGTTCTGGGCACCGGTCCTCAGGAAGGATGTGCTGGAACTGGAAAGAGTCCTAGCATACCCTAGCATAAGGAACAAACTATTCAGTGAAAGGAGATACAATAAGACACGTGGCCACTCACTAAAACTAGAGGAAAGGCGGTTTAACCTTAAAGTGCGTAAGGGGTTCTTCACTGTAAGAGCGGTAAGGATGTGGAATTCTCTTCCACAAGCAGTCGTATCAACAAGAGTGTGAGGGGCTTGCGCTTAGGAAACCTCGGTTCGGTGAATATAAATAAAACCAATAACTCAGTAATAAATCAATAAATTAAATATATAAGCTGCTGCTAGGTAGAAAAGGTGATACCTTTCAAACAATACTGAAAAACTAAGTACCTGCGCTGCTTAAACCGAAACCATAAACATCAGTTGTGCTAATAAATAAATATCATCATAAAGTGCTCGTGCAAATAACTGTGCAACTATGTATATAAATATAGTGTTACACTAAATACAACAGCATAAATATTATAAATAAACTCATATGCGTGACATATCATATATCAAAAATAATTATAAATATAAAGTTCATAACAATAAATATCTTCCAAACTGAATAAAGTGCAAGTCTCTTGTGCTACTATAAGTGCTCCGTGCTCAAGATATATGGATAAAGTGCCGGTGCTCAGTCCTTGTGAGTTAGTGCTCCCCTCTCGGTCCCACACTCACCAGAAGCTGAGAGTAATATCGCCTTAAAACTGGTTGTAAAAGGTAACCGCCTCTTATGGATCACCAACAGATATAAGCTGTAGATCTCCTGTGCCTCTATATCCAGGTAAATATCCAGGTGATGCTCCCCAGTATCATAAAAAGAAAAGGGCCATCATCGTGCAGTATGTTCTAAAAGTTTATTTTCCACGCAATAAAAAGATACACTTACAATACATGAAGAATCAATCCGCCTTTAGCAAACCCACGGGACGCCAAACGAATGGCCGTGCGTTCCACCCGTGTAACCAGAAGCCGGAAGCCGGAAGAGGTTGCAGCCGGAAATGACGTACTACGTGTTCGGACGGCTTGACGCGTTTCGCTCCGCCAATCAGAGCGTTCTCAAAAAGGCTTTTGAGAACGCTCTGATTGGCGGAGCGAAACGCGTCAAGCCGTCCGAACACGTAGTACGTCATTTCCGGCTGCAACCTCTTCCGGCTTCCGGCTTCCGGTTACACGGGTGGAACGCACGGCCATTCGTTTGGCGTCCCGTGGGTTTGCTAAAGGCGGATTGATTCTTCATGTATTGTAAGTGTATCTTTTTATTGCGTGGAAAATAAACTTTTAGAACATACTGCACAATGATGGCCCTTTTCTTTTTATGATACTGGGGAGCATCACCTGGATATTTACCTGGATATAGAGGCACAGGAGATCTACAGCTTATATCTGTTGGTGATCCATAAGAGGCGGTTACCTTTTACAACCAGTTTTAAGGCGATATTACTCTCAGCTTCTGGTGAGTGTGGGACCAAGAGGGGAGCACTAACTCACAAGGACTGAGCACCGGCACTTTATCCATATATCTTGAGCACGGAGCACTTATAGTAGCACAAGAGACTTGCACTTTATTCAGTTTGGAAGATATTTATTGTTATGAACTTTATATTTATAATTATTTTTGATATATGATATGTCACACATATGAGTTTATTTATAATATTTATGCTGTTGTATTTAGTGTAACACTATATTTATATACATAGTTGCACAGTTATTTGCACGAGCACTTTATGATGATATTTATTTATTAGCACAACTGATGTTTATGGTTTCGGTTTTAGCAGCGCAGGTACTTAGTTTTTCAGTCGTATCAACAGCATTGATAGTTTCAAAAAAATATTAGATGGGCACCTTAAAGACCACAAAATACAGGGGTATACAATGTACGGTTAACAGCAAACACACACACACATCATAGGTTGAACTGGATGGACGGATGTCTTTTTTCAACCTCACTAACTATGTAACTATGGATCTGATCGGATCGTTTGTGTGAAAGGAACCTAATAGTGGGACTGTGATCGTGACACTAACTGACACTTTGTGGGAACTACTAACTGCCACATCACCAGTGACACTAATATAGTGACCAGTGATAATACTATACACTATCACTGTACTAATGACACCGGCTAAGAAGGGGTTAGTTAGTTAGTTAACACTGACGCTGGTGCCACTAATGCAGCACATAGGGGTTAATTAACAGCCATTGGACGGTCACTAATGCATAAGTGACCAGTGGAAATACATTACCCCATCACGCTGCATATTATAAATATCATTAGCAATGAACCTCCCCACAGCCTCAGCCTCTCTCTCCCTAAGTCCCCCCCCCCCAATTCCTAAGAGGTATTGCTTACTTGTGCGATACTAACTTGGTTCCTCCTCGTGCTCCTCTGACAGCCCTGGCAGCACACTCTGCTCCTCTGAGTCCTCTCCCATCCCGCCGGCGTCTCAGTAACGTCACGCCAAGCTGGCGCCTGTCAGGGGGAGCATCTTTGCTGACAGGGAAGGGCTCTGCTGTTCTAGGCTTGTGCTGAGTGCTGGAGCGCACTCGGCACATTGTTACAGGCTTGCAGCTATATAGCAGATGGTGTGTAGATTACAGTCATACACACACACACACACACACACACACAGTGTACTCTCCGGGCACTTCACCTGCGACCCCCCTCCTCTAGTAAATGGTACTGCCCGGGGCATCCGCACCTTCCACCCACCCCTTGTACTGGCCCTGTATAGAAGTTAAACTAACAGGCCTATAGGTTCTTGGTAAAGGCTTTGATACCTTTTTAAATATAGGCATCACGTTGGCCTTAGGCCAATCCAGTGGGTCTATTCCAGTCATTACCGAGTCCCTAAAAATTAGAAACAATTAGGACACGTGGGTGTATTTCATCTGGTCCAGGTGCTTTATTAACCTTTATGCTGTATAAATACTTCTGGACCAAATCAATTGTGAGCCATAATGGTTCATTTGGGGTTATGTCAATATCCCCATTATGGACTGGAGCTCCCCCGTGCTCCTTTGTATACACAGAGCTGAAGTTATTTAATACATTTGCCTTCACTCTGTCCCCAGTCACCCACTCTAGATTGTTTTGTAAAGGACCTACACGCTCAGACCTGGCTTTTTTACTGTTAATATATTTCAATTTTTTTTTTTGGGGGGGGGGGGCTGGGTTATCCTACTTTTTTTGCAATCTGTCCTTCATTTTCATTTCATTTTTACGTATACTGTTGTTTTCTTTGAAAAATTTAAGCGATGACAGTGTTCCTTCATTTTTTTATTTTTTAAAAGCACTTTTCCTATTATTTATAGCTCTTTTAACTTCGGCCTTGAGCCACATAGGTATTATTTTTAGCTTTTTAAACGTTTTGCCCATTGAAATATACTTTTCAGTGAGTTTGCATACAGTCTTTTTGAAGAATTCCCATTTCTGTTTTGTGTTAATTGATGCCAATATTCCGTCCCAGTCTAAGTCTTGGAGAGCAGCCCTCGTCCTTAGAAAATTTGCAATCTTAAAGTTAAGGGTTTTAATCTTTCCAATATGTGTTTGTTGCTTACAGCTTGCATTAAATAAATCATGTTATGGTCTCTCCTACCCAGATGTTGTTTTATATGAACATTAGTAATCAGTTCAGCATGGTTTGAGATTACCAGGTCCAGCAGAGCATCATTTCTAGTTTGGTCTTCTATGAACTATACCATAAAATTGTCTTGTAAAGGATTTATACATTTTTGCCCTTTAACTGTTCCAGCAGTGCCATTACTTCCATCAATTTCTGGATGGTTTGTAAAATCTCCCATTATTATCATTGTCACAATCCTTGAAGCCCTTTCAATATGTGCAAGGACCATTTCCCATCTCCTCATTAACACACTAATTAAGTCAGTTAAATCATTTTTATAAATATTTTTTGTATTGGATACACTGTTGTACATCGATCAATTAAACAATGGATAAAGCTGACTGAATATATAATGTATTTAGTAAGTATTGTTGGCCCTGGTAACTATAACAATAGTGGAGCTTCATAAAGTTATAAGCCATGTATTGAATTTTCCTGTTGGTGCCATTTATGTTGTAGAAGTGTTTGCCTCGAGACATTATGCCACCTCTACGGCTTACCTCACACGTGTTGTTGGCCACTGGTGGTGAACTGTGGGTTAATTATTCACCATGATTTAGTCCCATTGTTGCTGTGCTTTTCTGCTGTTACTCATCTGGTCCCTGTGGGGTTGGGTTCTCAAGTGTGGAGGGTGTGTGTTTGGAAGATTTGGAGTATATCTTCCTGCACAATGTCATGTATGTTGTTGTATATGTTTACTGATTGTCTTTCTCTCTATGTAGTTGTATTCCTGGCACTTTCTCACTTCCTGAGTGCATAAATTGGAATCTAAATGCATTGTATCAACACCCATTGGGCCTAAAGTGTCCTGAACCTGCTCAAAGGGGACAATAAAATGATCCAACAAATAGTGTTAAAAAATTCCGCTAAAGAAACCTGTGTATACTCTTTTGAGGGCAGCTCGTTGTAGGCTACATTAGCCTAAAATAGGATTTAACTAGTTTATGATCTTGCTCTCAATTTACCATGACAATGTGTATATTCCTCAAATAGAGTGAATATGTGACATCAAAACTTATGACAAAAGATTAAAAATAGTTAAATAAAAAAAATTTGCACCAAACTTATGTGACTGTGCCACATCACCAACTAAGATAAAAAAAATTGTTAATTTCCTGCGCCTATTTTCTGAGAAAAAAAAAGCCCTGGGTGGGAGTATACCATTATATATCACATATTGGGCATTTTAGGAGTTTTATTTTGGTCCTTCAAGAAATTCATGAACACAAGAAACCAATATAGGAAAATAGAAAAAGAAAGTAAAAAGTGAAGGCAAAAAGAAAGGTGCATTTCATCCGATCCAGAAACTTTATTTTTTGTTACAAGTTATGTATCTCTCAAGAGATATGTAACCCTGGGCGTGGCTTGCACGCACTGCTGAATGGCTGCATGAGCCGATAGCTCTCTGGGACCGGCCGGGAATTCGTTAAAAAACGGGGATCTATCGATCGCCACAGCGCTACCACTTACCTCCTCTGATACCCCGAAGCCCTGGGACAATGTCCAACAGAAAGAGGAAAGAAAATCGGGGCCCCACGAAGCTCACGGCCTTCTTCTCCAGGCCGCCCTCACAGGCAGGAAGGATCCAAGATGGCGCCGCCGCGCCAGCAGGCCGCAACGATCCGGCGGCGTACACAGATCTCCCTGATGCTGACCCCACTTCATCGGCAGTTGGCCCCCACCTCCTTCCCCTCCGGATTCCGCCACAGCGACGCCGATCTCGGGGAGTCCTGCCAAAACGAGGATGCGGATGGATGATCATAGCAGCTCAGGATCCACAGTGAGTAACAGCCTTTACTCCATTCACTCCCTGTCATCCCTGCAGACCTCCATATCAGCTTTCCCTACTACAGGGCAACCTGTCATGGACACTACCCTAAAGAGCATGCTTATCTCTTTTCAATCCTCACTGATGACTAACCTATCCTCTATCATGGATAGATTTACACTGGAAATGAAGAGTGTGGGGAGCAGGGTGCAATACATGGAACAGAGAATGGAGGACTGTACAGATACTATTAACGATCTTGTGGACGCATATACTGAACAGAAAGATGACAATATATGGATCAAAAACAAGCTGGCAGATCTAGAAGATCGCTCTCGCCGCAATAATGTTAAAATACGGGGCGTTCCTGAAGATGTTCCTCCAGCAGAGTTGCAGCAATATGCTACCACCCTGTTCTCCTCTCTAGTGCCTGCATTAACCCCTATTGAGCTCACTATTGACAGGATACATAGACTGCCTAAACCCAAGTTTCTGGAAGCCTCAGTTCCCAGGGATGTCCTCTTAAGAATTCATTTCTATCCTGCAAAAGAGCAAATCCTGCAAGCGTCCCGAGCACTGGGCACTCTCCCAGCCCCCTACTCGCAAATACAATTGTTCGCTGATTTATCCCAGCACACGCTGCAACAACGCAGGCAGCTTAAAACACTTACCAAGGCCCTGGCGAACCACAAAGTTACATAAATGGCGCCACCCAGCTACCCTTCTGGTCACGTACAATGGGATACCTCACACTATTTCCACGATGGAAGGAGGGATGAAACTGCTCCATTCCTGGGGTATTATCCCCGACCCTCCGAGGGGCCCTCCGGATTTCCCACATCGTACCCCGCCTCCATCCCAGGGGCATCATCATAGCAGCTCCAGGCAAAGGTTCACACCGTGACTTTACTGAGCTCCCCATACTAAGCAACACATGGCCCGGCCGGCCCACTTTTGAATGATTTCTGTGCACCTTTGTTTCCACCAGAGGTGGATTTACCCCCTGTTTATATCAGCAAGCCTGACCCAGGATACCACTTGCTGATTCTCACCTGTTACCAGTTTGTCATTTTTGAACACAAGCTCACATTTTTTCCACTTGTTCTGTTGTTTTCTCTCCCTACTTGTTTTATTGCAGAGTAGAGACATCTTCCACCCTCATCTGAACATAACGGAAGTTCCTGCTGGTCGTTACATCTGAGACATTTTCTATCGTCACCAGATAACCCAGAGATACCGAACCTCAGTGAAACCCGCCAGTATCTGCTTTTTTCCTGGACCGCAAAAGGTTCACATCCAAATAGATTGCCGCCTCTACATAACCATTGGACCTTCAGGTACTGTCAATTCTTTGGAGATCACCCTCTCCACATAACGTGCTCACTGGTGCCTTTCTCACACTGAAGTCTTATTGCAACCTCATCACTTACCATGTCCATTAACATAGTATCACTGAATGTGCGTGGTCTGAACCACCCTGCCAAAAGGTCATCTCTATGGGATACGGCCTCATCTCTGAAGGGGGACATACTTTGTATTCAAGAAACCCATTTTGCACAGGATGCTACACCGAAGTGCACCCATAAAAATTATCCATACATGTACCTAGCATCTTGCAAGAGGAAGCGGAAGGGTGTTCTTATTGTGGTCAAAGACTCCATAGACTTTCACTACCATGCCGATATACTTGACCCCAAGGGGAGATACATCATACTTCAGTGCACGATCTTGGGTAAACGTTTCACCATCGTGAACTTATATGCCCCGAATCAACACCAACTTTCGTTCATTAGATCAGTAGTGGCCAAAGCTAAGGCCCTTGATTTTGGGAATCTCCTTATATGTGGTGATTTTAATCTCACCCCTGACAGCAACATGGACTCAACGGCCAAACCAAACCTAAACGTCATAATGCTTCTCTGTCGAAATATCTTTGGTCTCAGGAAATGTATGACGTGTGGAGGTGCTGTCATGCGTCGGAGAGGGACTTTTCGTTCCTGTCCCCGCGTCACGACACATACTCACGTATAGATTTGTGTATAACAGACAGAAAAATGTTGGAATATGTGTCCGCGGTGGAACTTCACACTGCTACCTGGTCTGACCACTCACCTTTGACTACCACGCTGACCCTAGGTCAGCATGCCCAATCTCCATTTGTTTGGAGGCTGCATAATCATCTACTAAAAAACCCCACCTACTTGTCAGAAGTGCAGCAACACTTGCAGAATTACCTATCGGATAATTTACTGGATGACTCAGACCCGCTGGTAGTCTGAGTCAAGGCAGTTTTGAGGGGGGTGCTTATGCAAATAGGTGCTAGAGAGAGGAGAAGGAGGTCGCAGCGTATGGACGAGTTGTCAAAACAACTCTCTTCCCTTGATTCCCAAAACCAGCAAAACCCCTCAGGGTACCTCACCAATAAAATCTTCTCACTTAGACAGGAAATAAGAACCATGCTTTTAGAAAAATATAGCGACTCCCTTAAGAAATGGAAAACGACTTCTTACTCCACTGGGCAAAAGGCTTCTAAAGCCATGGCCCTTCGGATTAAGGGACAGAGGATTAAAGCTAGAATACCATTCGTTTACCATCCCCACTCTAAAGAAAAGCTTCTTAAGCCCAATCTTATCGCTAACGCATTTAGCGCGTACTATGAAACCCTCTACAATATCCAGGCTGATCCAGGTAGTCACCAACCCTGTCCGGCAGATATTGCCGCCTTTCTTGGTACTATAGATCTTCCCACAGTTCCCCCCGACAAACTGGAGGTCCTTAATCAGCCATTCACTGAGCTGGAAATTGGTACAGCAATTTCATCCCTTCCCAACCTGAAATCCCCTGGCCCGGACGGGTACACGGCGGAATATTACAAACAATTCTCTCATCTACTCACGCCACTTTTGACTAAAGTATTTAACTCTGCTGCTACCTCATCCTCCTTCCCAAAGGAAATGCTTAGCGCCATGATAGTGACTTTACCTAAACCTGGGAAAGAACCCACTCAGACACAAAATTTTAGGCCAATCTCACTCCTGAACATGGATGCAAAATTGTACGCTAAAATTATTGCTACAAGGTTACTTCATATCCTCCCGACAATTATTCACAAAGACCAATCAGGTTTTACTAAAGGTCGCCAAGCATCTGACGCAACAAGGAGGGTTATTAATGCCATTCACCACGCTCGGAACAACGGAACGCCTTCTCTGCTCCTATCTTTGGATGCAGAGAAGGCGTTCGACAGGGTCCACTGGGGCTTTTTATCAGCGGTCCTGCGCAAATTTGGATTTCATGGCTTCCTGTATGGCGCCATAATGGCCTTATACTCGAATCCTTCGGCAATGGTCCGCACTCCGGATGCGATCTCCACCCCTTTTACAATCACCAACGGCACTAGGCAAGGGTGTCCGCTATCACCCCTAATATTTAATATGGTTATGGAACCCTTGGCTGAACACATTCGATCAAACTCTCGTATATCGGGGATTGATGTAGCGGGTGTTCAACATAAAATAAGTCTATTTGCAGACGATGTGATCCTCATGATCGCTAATCCTACTGGTTCCCTGCCTGAAATCCAAAAGATCCTGCAATGGTTTGGGGAAGTATCCTTGTATAAGGTCAACGAAACCAAGTCGCATATTCTTAATGTTGGTGTGGATGCTTCTACTAGTGCACTGTTGCAACTTCAGTTCCCTTACTTGTGGGCAGAACACACTATCACATACCTCGGTATTAAACTAACAGCGAACCCGAAAACACTCTTCCTACATAACTACATCCCTGCTCGTGACCGACTTCAAGCTGACCTTAAACATTTGCAATCGCATTGTTTCTCGTGGCTAGGGAGGCTAGCAGCGTTTAAGATGATGTACCTTTCACAACTCCTTTACATTTTCAGGACCGTGACGATCCTAGTCCCAAAAACATTTTTTCGCTCAGTTCAATCACTTATCTCCTCTTATATTTGGCAGGGTAGGAGACCTAGATGCGCTCATGTTAGACTCGTTAAACATCGATCTCAGGGGGGGGCTGGAATGGTGGATATTTACGACTACTATTTAGCCTCTATCCTGACTCAGCTCCATGAGTGGTTTGATCCCTCATCTCATACTTTATGGCGGACTATGGAGGCCTCTTACTGTAGCAGATCGGACCTCCCAGCGTGGCTGATGGCTACGTCCTTGGGGACAAAAATTCCTTCCCATTTTCCTCCCCCTATGGTGGCTTCGGCTACCGCTTGGAAAATATTGGTATCCCAAAACAAAGTAGGCCTAGATACTGTAGACCTTCCAATACCTATATCGGCCCTCCATTCATTAATACCGGATTCCTGTTTCAAATCTTGGCAATCCCGAGGCATAAACAGTATCAATGATCTCTATGACAACGGTATAGCTCTCCCTTTCCCTATCCTGCAAGCTAAATATCACCTCCCCGATACTGACTTCTTCTTACACCTTAGAACACGCCATTTCTTGTCTTCTATTCCACAATGGCCATTAAAAATCCAGACTCAGGCTTGGAACTTTCTTTCCTCTGTCTCACCCCCCAGGGTCAAGGGCATCACTACTTTCTACAATATTCTCCAACAAAAATCGGTTTTCTCCAGGTCACTCCCCCATGTTCAATGGGAGAGGGACTTGGGGATGGAATTCACGGACAAACAATGGACAGAGGCACTGAGATTAATATATTCATCGACTTGTAACTCCAACCTGTGGGAACTAACTCTGAAACTCTCGCTTCGTTGGTATCTCACACCAGACAGGCTTCATAAATTTGACGTGAATAATGACGGTAAATGTTGGCGAGCATGTGGAGGAGTAGGTACTCTCTTCCACATCTTCTGGCAATGTCCCCATATACAACCATTTTGGCAGGCCACCTTCTCATTAATCTCAGACGTGACTAACACTCGTATCTACCCAGACCCGGGTATGGCCCTCCTATCCATAGGAGGTGAGCACCTTCACTATGATCTGCGACATACTGTGACCCACTGCTTACTTGCGGCAAGACTACTAATAGCTCGATCTTGGAGACAGGCAGAGACACCACCAATCAAGGGAGTGATTGACACGGTTTCTACCAATTTCTCCTACGAGAGATCTCTATCACTGAAAAATCAATCCACTGCCCGTATGACTAAGCTCTGGCAACCTTGGATTTCTTGGCTTAATAGATCATAAACTCGCCCCGAATCTATTGAAGAATTTCGAGTCTAACAGGCCGGGCCCTGGCGGCCCAGGCTTGGACACAGTATGGATCCCAATGGGGGTGTCCTTTCCTGGGTCGTAGGGGTTTCGGTAGTGTTTGATCTAACAAAGGGGTATACTTTTACTGTGATATGCTTTTAATGACATATAGTGGCAGCTAGGATGATTTTTACTTTGTGTGTTATCTGGTTCCCTTGGAAGAAGTCCTATGACTACAGGTTTCATGAATATAGTTACGTTTCTACTCATTGTTATTAATTCAACTAATGCTATGTTTGCATCTGTTATGTGATACAGTATTACTTGCATTCCTTGTTTACCTTGGGAATTGTATTCCCCTGTTGTCAATGTTTCTGTGATGAAAATTTAATAAAAAGATTTATATAAAAGAGATATGTAACCCTGTAAATAAAGGTTTTACATGTATATTTTTTTTTTTGTGTAAAAAAATATACAGAGTATATTCCATGCACCAAGGGAAAGGGTGTATAATTGTGTGCAAATAACCTATGTGCCTAAGAATAAATAAATAAATAAATGAAGAAGCAGCTGCTGTAGAAAAAAGGGGTATACTGAAAGATGAATGGTCTTAAGGAAAGGCCAAATATATCCATGCCAATCTCTGTGGTGAGTGTAAATATACAATCAAATAAATATGTCATAAATAAAATCAATAAATAAATATACATATAAATCATCAAAAACTCCCAATAAATAATTAAATAGGTGCCATAAAGTGCATATGTGACTTGGTGTATGACGTATAAAATAAATGCAATTGACAGTATTAAAATATAAATGAGTTATGAACAGTCCAGAGTAAACGGTGACTTTGTGCTCAAAAGGTAATGTCCTTAGTGAAAGTGAGTCTTCAAAATTCGAAGGTGCAAGTGCTCAGGCTTGATTGGCCATATCATTGATTTCTTGTCCCGAGTGAATGAATAAATTGGATCACTTACTGGATCTAGTGGGTCCTATATGCCATATGGCATTAGAACCAATCAAGCTTAATAGCCCCCTGGGCTATATAGGTTCCCCTTCGTGGTCCTATGGGCTGGTAACGGCTCCTTTAGGGTAAACGACCAAATGTGGTAGGGAAGGAAAAAGAAGGCTCTAAATAGTGTAGTAATATTAGAATTCAAATAGTTTATTACCCATATGTTGGGTTCAAAATGTAGAACAGAAGTAAAATGTCACTGGTGGTCAGCGGTGCGGGCTGCGCGTCCTCCTCACGGAATGGCGAGCTGGCTTCCGGCTTGCGTTCCACCTACGTGACGTAATGACGCTAGGCGGTCCAAACTGACGCGTTTCGTCACTTCCAGTGACGTCCTCAGAGTTTGGAGTGCATAGCGATGTGTGAGATAATATAATGGAAATTCCGCCCCTATCTCCGCCCGTAATTGAGCAGCTGGAAGGAAGAGGATTACGGAGGTGTCCCCACAGTATGTAATTGATTTATATATGGCCGATTCACCCTCTAATATACCCCTAAATTAAATTTATGTTGGGTTAAATAGGTGGATGGTGGATTTGCAGCCGCACAATATGTAAGTTATAATTGTATAAAAACTAGTTTCATTTAACATTATAAATAGATAATTTAAAAATAAATCTATTTATAATGTTAAATACATTATAAATAAAAGTACTTCTCCAGGCATAAAAGTACTTCTCCAGGCATGTGCCACATCACAAAAAAAAAAAAAAAAAGAGAAAAACCCCCACACACCCCTGCCCTCTCCTACACCTAAATAAATTACCAAAAGAAAATACATTTCAATAAACCACTACATTCTTAAACCTATATATGTGAGTCCATATCCTGTGTTTCAAACATTTAAGGTGTGCTCTGCCAGTACTCTTCCATGCATATACACGCAACAAGACCACCAAACAAACCGCCCCCCTTAGCTGGTTTTAACGTCTTTTCAACCACTTATAATAAACATTCATTTATATCTGGTTCTAAGTCATAAACATTTCCACGTGAAAGAGAAAAAAAAAAAACACAAAATAACAAAACATACAAAATAGGGACCAGGGCGAGGTGAAACAGGGTGAGGTAACCCATTGCTCTTCTCTAAGATCAGATCAAATATTCTCTAATTGATATGTCTCTGTGCCCATAAAATGCACCCAGGGCTTCCATCGCTCTTTAGTAGGGATGATCGAACTTTTGAAAAGTTCAGTTCGGCCAGAACATCCGAACTTCCCGAAAGTTCGGCCCGGATTTCAGAACCCCATTGAAATCAATGGGACCCGAACTTCGGTAATCAAAAAACACAATTTTTAAGCCCTAAAACCCAATAAATGCCCCTAAAAAGTGCCTAGGGTTCTGGGTCATGCCCCATTAACTATTAATCACACAAAAAAAAGTTCTTAAAAATTTTAATTTTTGATAAAAAAGCCAATTATTGAAAAAAAAAAAAAGAGAGATTTTTTGATTTTGACTTTGGATTTAGTATCTGGGGGGGGGGGGTCTAAAAAGTGTACATGTGAAGTTTCAGCTCTGTAGCATGTCCAGAACCATGAAAAAAAAAAAAGATAATTTTTCAGTAGAACAGGGATGTGGGACCCTCTTTTAACACCTATATGATCTTTTTTTCTGGTTCTGGACATGCTACAGAGCTGAAACTTCACAGGTACACATTTTAGACCCCCCAGACACAAAATCACACAAAAAAGTTCTTAAAAATTGTCATTTTTGATAAAAAAGCCAATTATTGAAAAATTAAAAAAAAAAAGAGATTTTTTTTTTATTTTTACTTTGAATTTAGTATCTGGGGGGTCTAAAAGGTGTACATGTGAAGTTTCAGCTCTGTAGCATGTCCAGAACCATAAAAAAGATAGTTTCTATTAGAAAACTTTCAGCTCAGGGGGTTGGCTTCGCTGCTGTAACACCTTGCCGGTTTAATAGAAGGCATTTTTTGGGTTCTTTGCAGTCAGGAAAAACATCTGAACTTGTGTATAGTGGTACTGTGCACAAGTTCAGATGTTTTGCCTGCCTCCAAAACCCCCCAAAAAATACCAGCAAAAACACACCTGGGCATTTTTTTTTTTTTTTGACGCTAGCGTTTTTTTGGCATTTTTTTGGGTTCTTTTGAGGCAGGCAAAACATCTGAACTTGTGTATAGTGGTATATATACACACATAATTATATGTATATAGACACCTAGCCATATATAGGTGTGATAGTAGCAGAAATATATTACTGTAAATGATTTCATTAGCGCAAGCATATATTTCGGCTACTATCACACCTATATATGTCTAGGTGTGTATATAAATATATGGATGTGTGTATATACACCTTTATACACAAGTTCAGATGTTTTGCCTGCCTCCAAAACCCCCCAAAAAAATGCCAGCAAAAACACACCTGGGCATTTTTTTTTTTTGACGCTAGCGTTTTTTTGGCATTTTTTTGGGGTTCTTTTGAGGCAGGCAAAACATCTGAACTTGTGTATAGTGGTATATATACACACATAATTATATGTATATGGACACCTAGCCATATATAGGTGTGATAGTAGCAGAAATATATTACTGTAAATGATTTCATTAGCGCAAGCATTTATTTCTGCTACTATCACACCTATATATGTATAGGGGTATATATACAGACATATATGTGTATATATACCCCCTATACACATGTTCAGATGTCATGTCTGACACCAAACATGTCCTCAAAAAAGCACTGGCAGTGGCAGCCCCTGCAGCATAAAAAATGCTTGGCTGGTGAGAAGCCACATTCCTGTGCCGAAGCAATTCAGAGAAATGATCATTTCTCTATAGCGGTCACCCTGCTATGGAAGGATTTTGTCACCCTGCCATAGCAGTCACTGCCAGTTAACCCTACACTACCCTACGGTCCCCTTACACTTAACACTTTCCCTACAGAAACTAAATTTTTGAAGCTAACTTAAGTGTAAAGGAGCACTCTAACTACATTAGATATCCCTTTCCTCACACTAATATATGCTAAATGACACTTTTAAAGTAAAATTAACAGAACTGCTTCCACTCTCTTCCATGTCCAGTATAACAATGCTAGGAATATGGCGGGGGCGATCTTATATACTGGGGGGCGTATTCACTAATGATTGGTCTAGGGACCCCCTAGTCACTCCAATCACATTCCTAGCATTCTCCTGCCCCCTCAATTGGCTTTTGCTAATGGTTCTGGTCCAATCACGGGCTTTTAAAGCCCATTTCCTGAAGCATTGCATTTTGGGCGGTTCTAGTTGCCGAATTCCGAACTTTTTGGGCAAAAAGTTCTAAATTCGGCCGAACCTCGAACACCCAATGTTCGGGCGGAACCGATGGTCGACCCGAACCGTTCGATCATCCCTACTCTTTAGTCTGTTTTTCCGTATTCTTTAGAGTCGCAGTCAGTTCCTCCATCCTATAAATCTCGTTGACCTTAGAGAACCATAGTTTACTCACAGGTGGTTGCTTTTGTCTCCACATAGCTGGGATACATGCCTTTGCAGCATTAAGAAGTCGAAGTGTTAAAGATTTTTATATTTTCGGATTGAGCACCTCGTAAGATGGAGGAGACACAATGCGGGATCCTCTCTCACCTCAAACGCTGTCAATTGTTTGATGACTGAAGCTACCTTTATCCAAAATGGCCGTAAAAAGGGACAGGCCCAAAAAATGTGGAATATTGACCCCTCACCCGATCCACAACGCCAGCACCTATCCGAACAAGTTGCCTCCATCTTATGCAGCATTACAGGCAGAGATGTATAGTAACTAAGTAGAACTACTTCACTACTGTACTTAAGTACCGAAAGGTATCTGTACTTTCCTAGAGTAGAATTTTTTTCTCCTACTTCCACTTTTACTTCACTACATTTTTTCGATGATTTCAATACTTCTACTCCGATATTTTTTTTTTGTGCTGCATAGTTAGTCGTTACAATTATAAAAATTACCACTGCCAGAACAGTAGATGGCAGGTTTCATGAAGCTCAAAAAAATGTGTATAATGTCATATGTACTTTTGACTTTTGACTTCTTTTGACTTCTCTCTTTAATAACTTTAACTTTAATAATCTTTTGACTTCTTTCTTTAATAACTACATAACACAGTACTTGTAATTTTACTTTCGGTACTTGAGTAACACATTTTTTAAAAAAACTACTGGTACTTTTACTTTCAGTACTTGAGTAGCAAAATTAAAAAAAAACTACTAAAGTACAAAAAATGTTGAATACTTTAGTACTTCTACTCAAGTCACTTTTTGATCGAGCACTTGTACTTTTACTCAAGTATGGGTTTCGAGTACTTTATACAACTCTGATTACAGGGACCCTATACCATCTAGTTAGAATTTTGTCCATAGAGGATTTATGTACCATTGTCAGTATTTCATTTCTTTGCGCCGACGTCAGGGAAATTTCCAGTTCCCTCTCCCATTGAGGTCAAAAAGAACCTAGTTGTCCCTCTGATTCATCTGTCAACAATGTATAACATATAGACTGAGGGGATTCCCCGCTCGACACATCGATTCAAATGTAGTTAAAGCTCGCGGTTCATACCCCCTCCGTTGGAGTGAAACAAGAAAATGTTGAATTTGACAGGTGCTCAAATAATCTAACTCTGGTTCAGTCCATTTGGTAATCTCCCTATTTGTGGGTATTGGGCCCTGATGCCACATATCCATCAGACGTATCTTACCCATATGGACCAGTCCCCGTACCTTAGCAATTGTACATCCCGGCGGGAAATCTGGATTACCTACAATGGGCATAAGAGGAGAAAGTGCAGGTGCTACAATCGGATGCTGTTTTATCCGGCGGAATTCTTGTAATGTGGCTCCAATTGTAGGGTGTAAAAGCACAGGATCTAAAGGAACATATGAAGACCAGGGGGCCGGTGGTGTAAGTTGACCGGCCTCACCAACCTCCAGACTAACCCAGCGTTTAAATGCTATATTACTGTGCCAGTCCAAGACTCGCACTAGATGTGATGCTCGATAATATCTAAGGATATCTGGGAGACCCACCCCCCCCCCCTTCAACTTTGGCAGGGATAACGTCTGTAACCGAATCCTTGGGGACCTGGAGGCCCAAATGAAGGAACGAAAAAGAGCCCTAGTCTGGTGAAAAATCGATAAAGGAACTATAATCGGCATAGCTTGCATAATATAAAGAATCCGGGACAAAATGTTCATTTTAAGCGCACTACACCTCCCAAACCATGTCAATGTCAAAGATTGCCACGCACGAAGCTCTGCCTTTATTATTTCCAACAGAGGTGTATAATTTTTCCTGAATAAGTCCATGGGATCATCTGTGATCTGGACCCCCAAATATGTTAATGAACCAGAAGCCCACTGAAACGGGAAGGATGTTCGCAGAGAACGCTCCTTCTGTACAGGAGTAGAAATATTCAACGCCACTGACTTCGTGAGATTAATCTTATAGTTAGATAACACACTGTACCTATGCAGGGCCGCCAGAATGTTTGGAAGCAAAATAATCGGGTTGGTGACGCAAAACATCAGGTCATCCGCATAAGCGGCCACCCTATGTTGTTCGCCAGCAACCCGCATGCCCAATATGTCATTAGACCGACGTATCGAACACAGAAATGGTTCCAATGTCAAAATAAAAACAAGAGGCGACAATGGACAACCCTGGCGGGTGCTATTTGAGATTGGGAAGAACTCTGAGCGCCACTAATTAACCCTTACCACAGCCGTCGGCGTGGAATAAAGTGCCAATATACCTTGCATCATCTGTGGGCCTAGGCCAATATGTGACAGGATGACCCTGATTAAAACTCCAGGCCACCCTCTTAAAGGCCTTCTCTGCATCCGTTGATAACACCACCAATGGACTACGTGCCTTATGGATGAGGTCAATGGTCCGGATTGTGTTGTC
Source organism: Pelophylax lessonae (assembly GCF_965119305.1). NCBI lineage: Eukaryota > Metazoa > Chordata > Amphibia > Anura > Ranidae > Pelophylax > Pelophylax lessonae. The sequence continues at coordinate 463,824,319 of NC_138770.1, read as the reverse complement.
CCTTGCCTCCCGTAAAGGGACAAAACCCACCTGATCAAAATGCACAAGATTAGGGATATGAGACATTAAGCGATTCGCAAGTATTTTTGCATATAGCTTTGAGTCAAAATTAAGTAGAGAAATAGTTTGGTAGCTACCGCACAACTGAGGATCTTTCCCCTCCTTATGAATGAGGGCAGCATTTCTACGTCTCCTCCTGTCATCACGCCCTGGTCCCCCCCCCCCCCAAAAAAAAAAGACAATTCACAAAAAACACACAATAATCTGTATACCAGTACAGGTTCCTAAGCAATGTAAAACTATAACTATGCGCAACCTAACGTGGGAGAAAATGTGGGTAGTAAATACTTTAAATACTAAGAGAAGTGACCCGAGCATGCAAGCCCACTTATATATCAGTCAGACTAGGACCCCCTAGTCAGGCTTATATAGCTACCTGCTCTTTCCAAAAAAAAAAAAACATTTGTTAACAGAAATACTATATAACCCCCTCCCTCTTCCACCCCCTACCCCCGCCTTAGATCACTTTTCCCTCCTTCATCCCCCCAATGACCATATTAGAGCCCTTAGGTCCCACAGAGTCTTTAGGTCCATCCACCAAAGCAAAAGTGTTACCCTGCTAGAAAAACATCATCTCGAGATCATAAGCTATCCCCTCACCAGAACACAATAAGAAGGGGAAAAAATAAAAAATAATAGGACTTAAACATATCCTCAAGGAGGCAGCTTTAAAGTGAGCATATTTGTGTAAAGTCTCCTGGAAAAAAAAGAAGAAGAAAACTTAAACTTTGTTAATGTCCCCCTCCCCATTGGGAGTACTTTCTACTGCCAAGCTAATACGTCCGTTCCCACTCTGCCGGGGCCTAGAGGGGTAGAGACCCAAAAGACCCTGACTCCATGTACCACTGAGCCAATCAGGAATCTGTACAGGGGGGGACTCCAGAAAAACAAATAGCTCCTGAAGTTGATCATGCCATCTCAGCACAAAGGAGTTTCCTTTCCTCATAACCACCAGATGGAATGGGTGTCCCCAGTGATATTTTGCTTCAGCATTTCGGATGATCACTACTAACAGTGGTTTTAATATAGCTCTCATCTTCAGAGTACCCCTTGAGAGGTCAGGCAATAATCTTATTGAGGATCCTTCATAGTCCAGTGAACCATGATTCCAAACCTGTCGGATAATGTCCTCTTTAACAGCATAGAAGTGTATTCTGACCAATACATCACGGGGATGATCTACCCCTGTGCTGCGGGGGGGGGGGGGGCCTGGACTCTGTGCACTATGTCTATTTCAATGTCCTCTGTATTGGGACGGCCCAGTAATTCATTAAAAATCTTTACAACAGTCACCTTAAGATCAGGGCCTGGTATGGCTTCCGATATTCCCTGTATCCTAATATTATTTATACGGCTGCAGTTCTCGCTGTCATCCTGTTGCAATTGTAATGAAATCAATTGTTTCTGTATAGCTGCATATGAGCCCTCCAGTTCTGTGACACGTAAGTCTAATATAGACTGAGTTATTTCCACAGCTCCTATTTTACTGTCTGTCGGATTGATATTCTGCTTAAGAGTATTTATTTCATATGAGAGGTTACTCACAATTGTAGCTGCAGTTTCATGCATGTCTTGTATAGTTGAAATAATGGAAAGAAACTCCTTCCATCAGGGCCGGACTGGGAATACAATTCAGCCCTGGAAATAATTTCATACCAGCCCCATAGCATTATTATACCAGCCCAACAGCATAACGCCATTATTTTCTTGTTCATAATAGGGAAAACCATGCATTTTAAAGCACATTTGAAGAGTGTATTATGTATAGATAAGACAGACATGAAAGCACATAGGGCTTTATAAATATAAGAGCAAACTTCTTTCCAGCTCCCTCTCAGAGACTGCAGACATGATAAAAGACAAGAGATGGTCAGAGGCTACAGACATGTTACAGGAGCTCGGTAGAGGCTGCGGACATGGTACAGGAGCTTGTCAGAGGCTACAGACATGTTACAGGAGCTGGTCAGAGGCTGCGGACACAGTACAGGAGATGTAAGAGACCACGGACAGGATACAGGAGATGGTCAGAGGTTGCAGACATGGTACAGGAGATGATCAGAGGTTGTGGACATGGTACAGGAGATGATCAGAGGTTGCAGACATGGTACAGGAGATGTCATGGGCTGCAGACATGGTACAGGAGATGTCATGGGCTGCAGACATGGTACAGGAGATGTCATGGGCTGCTGACATGTAACAGGAGATGATCAAAGGTTGCAGACATGGTACAGGAGATGTCAGGGGCTGCTGACATGTAACAGGAGATGATCAAAGGTTGCAGACATGGTACAGGAGATGTCATGGGCTGCTGACATGTAACAGGAGATGATCAGAGGTTGCAGACATGGTACAGGAGATGTCATGGGCTGCGGACATGTAACAGGAGATGTCATGGGCTGCGGACATGGTACAGGAGATGTCATGGGCTGCAGACATGGTACAGGAGATGTCATGGGCTGCAGACATGGTACAGGAGATGTCATGGGCTGGCTGCTGACATGTAACAGGAGATGATCAAAGGTTGCAGACATGGTACAGGAGATGTCATGGGCTGCTGACATGTAACAGGAGATGATCAGAGGTTGCAGACATGGTACAGGAGATGTCATGGGCTGCTGACATGTAACAGGAGATGATCAGAGGTTGCAGACATGGTACAGGAGATGTCATGGGCTGCGGACATGTAACAGGAGATGTCATGGGCTGCGGACATGTAACAGGAGATGTCATGGGCTGCAGACATGTAACAGGAGATGTCATGGGCTGCGGACATGTAACAGGAGATGCAGGGGCTGTGGACATGTAACAGGAGATATCATGGGCTGCGGACATGTAACAGGAGATGTCATTGGCTGCGGACATGTAACAGGAGATGCAGGGGCTGCAGACATTTAACAGGAGATGCAGGGGCTGCGGACATGGTACAGGAGATGTCATTGGCTGCGGACATGTAACAGGAGATGCAGGGGCTGCAGACATTTAACAGGAGATGCAGGGGCTGCGGACATGGTACAGGAGATGCAGGGGCTGCAGACATGGTACAGGAGATGTCATGGGCTGCAGACATGGTACAGGAGATGTCATGGGCTGGCTGCTGACATGTAACAGGAGATGATCAAAGGTTGCAGACATGGTACAGGAGATGTCATGGGCTGCTGACATGTAACAGGAGATGATCAGAGGTTGCAGACATGATACAGGAGATGTCATGGGCTGCTGACATGTAACAGGAGATGATCAGAGGTTGCAGACATGGTACAGGAGATGTCATGGGCTGCGGACATGTAACAGGAGATGTCATGGGCTGCGGACATGTAACAGGAGATGTCATGGGCTGCAGACATGTAACAGGAGATGTCATGGGCTGCGGACATGTAACAGGAGATGCAGGGGCTGTGGACATGTAACAGGAGATATCATGGGCTGCGGACATGTAACAGGAGATGTCATTGGCTGCGGACATGTAACAGGAGATGCAGGGGCTGCGGACATTTAACAGGAGATGCAGGGGCTGCGGACATGGTACAGGAGATGCAGGGGCTGCGGACATGTTACAGGAGATGCAGGGGCTGCGGACATGGTACAGGAGATGCAGGGGCTGCGGACATGTTACAGGAGATGCAGGGGCTGCGGAAATGTTACAGGAGATGCAGGGGCTGCGGACATGTTACAGGAGATCCAGGGGCTGCGGACATGTTACAGGAGATGCAGGGGCTGCGGACATGTTAAAGGAGATGCAGGGGCTGCGGACATGTTACAGGAGATGCAGAGGCTGTGCGGACATGTTACAGGAGATGCAGGGGCTGCGGACATGGTACAGGAGATGCAGGGGCTGCGGACATGGTACAGGAGATGCAGGGGCTGCGGACATGTCACAGGAGATGCAGGGGCTGCGGACATGGTACAGGAGATGCAGGGGCTGCGGACATGTTACAGGAGATGCAGGGGCTGCGGACATGTTACAGGAGATGCAGGGGCTGCGGACATGTTACAGGAGATGCAGGGGCTGTGGACATGGTATAGGAGATGCAGGGGCTGTGGACATGGTACAGGAGATGCAGGGGCTGTGGACATGTTACAGGAGATGCAGAGGCTGTGCGGACATGTTACAGGAGATGCAGGGGCTGCGGACATGGTACAGGAGATGCAGGGGCTGCGGACATGGTACAGGAGATGCAGGGGCTGCGGACATGTCACAGGAGATGCAGGGGCTGCGGACATGGTACAGGAGATGCAGGGGCTGCGGACATGTTACAGGAGATGCAGGGGCTGCGGACATGTTACAGGAGATGCAGGGGCTGTGGACATGGTACAGGAGATGCAGGGGCTGTGGACATGGTACAGGAGATGCAGGGGCTGCGGACATGGTACAGGAGATGCAGGGGCTGTGGACATGGTACAGGAGATGCAGGGGCTGCGGACATGGTACAGGAGATGCAGGGGCTGTGGACATGGTACAGGAGATGCAGGGGCTGTGGACATGGTACAGGAGATGTCAGAGGTTGCGGACATGTTACAGGAGGTGATCAGAGGTTGCGGACATGGTACAGGAGGTGATCAGGGGCTGCGGACATGGTACAGGAGGTGATCAGGGGCTGCGGACATGGTACAGGAGGTGATCAGAGGTTGCGGACATGGTACAGGAGGTGATCAGGGGTTGCGGACATGGTACAGGAGGTGATCAGAGGTTGCGGACATGGTACAGGAGGTGATCAGAGGTTGCGGACATGGTACAGGAGGTGATCAGAGGTTGCGGACATGGTACAGTTGCCTGAAGAGGAGAGGGGGGCAACTAGAACATGTTTCACCCTGAATATTGGGGGAGCTACACTCAGATTGAAATTCATCTGTTCCCTGCTGAACTAGAGAAATCTCAATGTATGAGTAGCCAGCTTTACCTTATTCCTTGCTCTTGTAGGCTTCCTCCAGTGCTGTAACTTGTCCCCTTCAGCTTCTATGTAGAGTACTGGCTGTGGTCACACTCCAGCCTCCCAATCATCCTATACGGGGTTAATGTCCCTGCATTGTATGTGATGATGTCAGGACTTTGTGTGGAGGAAGAGAGCACTGGAGCTGGCTGCAATATGGAATAAGGTAAAAGAGGCTTTTCTCCCCCTCCCCCTCCCCACACCTACACTGCATGGGTGGACTTTTTTTATACTTTCCTATAGTTGGCTCTGTTATGTAATTTCATTCAGTGCTGTTTATACTTAGATTTTTCTAATAGGTTAGGAATATGCTTAGACATCTGAGGTGATACATAGATGTATTCCATATACATACTATAACTTATTATATAAGATGTGTGTGGAATACATCTATGTATCACTTCAGATGTCACAGTATATTCCTAATCTGTTTACGAAAGTCTCTCTCTGTCTGTCTCAGTAAACCTGCAATGTAAGGTGCAGGGCAGGTTTACACACAGCACTGTACAGGGTGGAAGGCAGAGAAGGTCAGGACTCACAGGGAGAAGATGAAGGCTGCCATCCATCTGTCTTCTCAGATCTTCATTCAGGGAGGGAGAGAATATGCTGGGCAGGAAGCAATGATCGGGACTGCTGTCTTCTTCTAGCTCCGCCCACCTGTACTGGAGCTCCGTGAAAGCCCCGACTCAGCCAGCTGACAAAAAGAGGCGTGGCTGCACTGCAAAAGCATATCACTACACCAGACACCAGTTCTAATGAAGTGGGCGGCACCCGGCCGGCGGCCGCTGCTCTTGTGAGAAAAAAAAAAAAAAACATCCCACAGCAGCTCAATAGCCGATAGCAGCCCCAGGGCAGCCGGCCTCCCGGGGAATTTCTCGCTATCCCGGCAAGCCAGTCCGGCCCTGCCTTCCATTCTGAGGCCGTCGGGCATTCAGGTCTGCGAGGTGAGCCGGAGGTCTCTTCAGGTACTACTGACAAAATGTCCACTGTAGCCCTTGAGGACGGGTAGCCTTGGGGTGAAGGAGATTGAGCTGCCACCTGACCCTGTGTTGTCTTTGGCGGTTTCTTATGAGACGCCGGGCCGGCGGTAGGTGGTCTGGTCAGCGCCATCTTAGCGAGCGCCGTGCCTGTTTGGAGGGGAGGTCTTCGGAGAAAGTATGCCGCAATATCCGGTCTCCTACCCGTCTCCGGCAAACTTACCGGTTTGTTAATCGGAGGCATAAACGGGGATGGAGAGCTCGTACGGCTTCACTGGCTGCATAGGCTGGAGCACCTCTCTGGATCACGGAGCTCTGATGCTTTATGTCCTCATGGCTTCATTACCTAGCCACACCCTCCCACAAGAGATTCTACTTTCTATGTCAACACCATGCAGCACTTGAGACTTGCCATCCAGTTAGCAGGGGGCATAAAGGGGAATTTAGCTTTGCAAAACATTCCAAATCCCTTTGGTAAATTTCACTGAGAAAGGTAAATTCCAACCTCTAGCATTGTTTGTGCCCAGAACAAAGATTTGTAGTTGATCAAGGCAAAGAGTGTAAAGTAGACCAGAGCATCACTGGTCTACGTTGATATGTAGGCATCCTGCACAGTATCCTTGGTTGCTAGGAAGCAGGCAGCACAGAAGGAAGTAGTCTTTTAGTAGTAATACTAGCATTAACCGATTGCCGACTGCGCACAGTATATTTACTGCGGCAGTCAGCCCCGGCCAGGCAGAGTGACGTAGATCTACTTCACTCGCCTGTCACTGCTATTAGAGCCAATAGCGGGCGAGCGCGCGCCCGCTGAGGCGCGCGCCCGTCTCGGCTCGTTCAGGGAGGAGTGCGGGCATGTGACCGGCGGACCCGATGTCCGCCGGTCCCTCGCCGATCGTCGGTACAGCGGGAGAAAGGCAGAGCGGCTTATGTAAACAAGCCGCCTGTCATTCTCCCCTGTGTAAAAATGAAGATCAGACGGTTCTACTATGTAGAACCGTTGATCTTTGTTTTTACACCAATAGCATTGTCCCACTACAGTTAGAATCACGCCTCTAGGACACACTTAACCCCTCCCTGTCCAATACAGTTAACCCCTTCCCTGCCAGTGTCATTTTTGCAGTAACAGTGCATATATATATAGCACTGATTACTGCAGTAAGGTCACTGGTACCCCCAAAAGTGTCAAAAATGTCAGTCAAGGGTCCGATCTGTCCGCCGCAATGTCGCAGTACCACAAAAAAAATCGCAGATCGCCGCCATTACTCGTTAAAAAAAAACACCAAAAATGACAAAAATCTTTCCCTTTGTTAGTAAACGCGATAACTTTTGCGCAAACCAATCAAAATACGCTTTTTGTGATTTTTTTACCAAACATATGTAGCATAAAACAATTTGGCCGAAAATGTTAAAAAATTTGGATTTTTACGTTTTTTGGGGGGGGAATTTCATATAAAAAAAAGTGAAAAATATTGTTATTTTTGCAAAAATTACGCTCTTTTTTTGTTTATAGCGCATGATCAAAAAATCGCACAGGTGATCAAATACCACCAAAAGAAAGCTCTGTTTGTGGAAAAAAAAGGACGTGAAATTCGTTTAGGTACAGCATCGCATGACCGCGCAATTGTCCGTTAAATTCACGCAGTAAAAAATCGCAAGAAACCCCCTGGTCAGGAAGGGGGTAAAATCTTCCGGGGCTTAAGTGGTTAAATGAATGACTCTGTGGTGCAGTAACAGCAATAGGTGGGAATGGATAAGCAGGCTAAATCTAGCCATTTAGTTCTCCCATTCCACAAATCATGAACATGCAGAGTTTGGAGCAAACCCTGCATGATTGCAAACCCAAATCTCATCCCTACTATTGAGGCCTACTCAATAACAGACAAAATGTTGCTTTGTAAAAATTTACAAAAATTTATTAACAATTTACAATACTTAATTCCAGAGAAAGGGGCAAAAAAAATTTCTTGACATATTTAACTGCACAATTACATAAGGAAGTATAACAAACAAACAAAAACCACTGAGAGTCACAGAGAATGCACAAGAATGCTACTTGCAGCCCCTAGCTGCATTCATACTTGAGCGTAGCATTTTCGCGTGTTTTTTACCACGATTTTCAGGCATTTTTTTCAGGCGTTTTTGGAGGCAGGCATTGACATCTATCAAAAACGCTGGTAATCAGCCCAAAAAGAAGCTCATGTACTTTTTTCAGCTACAGGCGTTTTGCAAAACGCTTAGATGTGAACAGGGGCCATTTAAATGAATGGGGTTTTACTTGTTGGGCATTTTGAACCGTTTTTTTTGAGCGTTTTTGGAGCTGAAAAACGCTCAAAAACACCCAGGTGTGAATGGAGCCTAAAACTCCAGTTTAACATGCCTGTACTAATCTGTATTGATTCTAAAATATTTTGGTGTAAGTGAGAATTAGAAAAAACAGTATTCGCTTAATCAGTGCTCTCCTTTGATGAGCAGATGTTTTCAAATGGAAAGCATTCTGTATGAGAAAGAAATGATAGAAATGGAGAAAACATATACCAGCCGCCAGATTTCACAATTGGACAAAGGGAAATTATGTTTTTAATTGCAGTGAAATGTCAGATCCCTGTCATTCATTAAATTCATTTTTTCCTTTTGACTAGAATAACAGCTGCTATAATAAACTTGCCAATCACTCCAATCATTATTTCTTAATTTATAATGGCAGGATGCTACAATGCTACAGTGAGCAGTTAAATGATCATCAGCACCAGGGGAAGAGATGGTAGATCCTTTTCATTTGTATGATAATGCTCACTTGCAGCTGAAATCATATCACACTGAATTTTCTATATAACTGTTTCTCATTACCACTCAATACAATATGCACTTCCAGTCTCTGTGATATTAGAGGACTTTCAGGAAGTGTTAAAATTGTTGAACTGTATATTGTACTTTCTATAGATGACTGAATAGTATCAATGTAATACTTTCATTTGTTTAGGCTAAACTAGGATTAGATGGAAAGACTGTGCTGATATTGTGATGTCTTGTGTTATTAATATAACTGAAATTGATGGCCCTAGTAGAGATTTGGAAACAGTGCATGTAGCAAAAAATGCCTTCATTGGGATAACATTAAATACTGAGGTTAGGTATATATAATACACAAACAGTTGTAAATCCCCTTTTATATCTATCTGTTTGTCACTGTATAATCCAAATGCCAGCTGCATAATTTTCTACACAAAGGTTTTTTTGAGCTGTGAAAATTACAGATAAAATGTACACAAATTTGGTCCTCATTCATTTTCAATATTTTTAATATCTTTTGCACCTTAGTTCAGTACTCTATCTATCTATCTATCTATCTATCTATCTATCTATCTATCTATCTATCTATCTATCTATCTATCTATCTATCTATCTATCTATCTATCTATCTATCTATCTATCTATCTATCTATCTATCTATCTATCTATCTATCTATCTGAACAGCCTTATTTTTCAAAACAGCCAAAGTATAGCTTTTCATCTCCATACTGTACTAAGAACCAAGATACCAGCTAGAAAACAGCCACACAGGATAGACTTAAATGACTGAATCCCCATTAGATTAGATTAGTGGGTACAATGCCTGGTGGGTGTGGAGATGCGATTCGGTGTACATCTTGTGATATGTATGCATTCCTCGATCATGCGATCAAGGGTGATTACAAATGCGCGACATGTAAGCATGTTGCTTCCCTGGAAGCTCAGGTCCTGAATCTAGGGAAGCAGCTGGCAACACTGAGACAAATGTCCATACAGAAGGAGAGCTGGGATCCTTCCTGACAGGTGCAGGCATGGGCCTGCACAGAGGTGGGCCGAGAAACGGGGGTGCAGGCATCAGAGCAGAGTAGATGGGTGACAGTTAGGAGGGGTAGAAGGGAAAAAGGCAAGGAGACCGATCCTGGGCTGGAGCACCCCAATAAATACGCCCTGTTTCGTGATGTTGAGGAAACCAGCCAGGGACCAGCATTGCATGAGCAGAGCGACGCCCCTAGCTGCCAGGGGAAGAACTCCTCCAGTGAGGCCGGGAGAAAGTGAAAGGAAGACAGGTGCTGTTGGTAGAGGACTCAATCGTTAGAAGGACAGACAGTGCAATCTGTCACAAAGACCGTGAGCGCCGAACAGATTGTTGTTTACCAGGCGCTCGGGTTCGGCACATCACAGATCGGATGGACAGATTATTGGGTGAAGCTGGGGAAGACCCAGCTGTCATGGTACATGTGGGTACCAATGACATAGGCAGAGGAAGATGGAGAGTCCTAAACAATTTCAGGGACTTAGCCGCTAAGTTGAGAAGTAGGACCTCCAAGGTAGTATTTTCAGAAATACTACCTGTACCTCAAGCAATACCAGAGAGGCAGCGGGAGATTAGGGAAGTTAACAAGTGGCTGAGGAGCTGGTGTAGTAAGGAGGGTTTTGGGTTCCTGGCGAACTGGGCCGACTTGTCAGTCGGCCATCGGCTCTTTGGTAGGGACGGATTGCACCTAAATGGGGAGGGTGCAGCCGTACTGGGTGAGAGGATGGCCATAAAGTTAGAGGGGCTTTTAAACTAGGTGATGGGGGGAGGGTACAGATGTAAGATTAGCCAGTGGGGAGAAAGATTTAGAGGGCGCAAATGGGGACATTAGCGGTAGGGTGTTCAGAGCTCCTAAACCCAAGGTGGGTATGGGGAAAAATCACAAGAGCAGCCTAAAAACAACATCAAACGAGGATATATGCAACCGGTCAGAATTACGAGGTTGGTATACCAATGCCAGAAGCCTGGTCAACAAGATGGGAGAGCTGGAGCTGCTGATGCTTGAGGAAGACTTTGATTTTGTGGGGATAACAGAGACTTCGTTCGACAGCTCTCATGATTGGACGGCGACCATTCGGGGGTATTCCCTTTATCGCAGGGATAGAGAAGGTAAAAAAGGGGAGGGGTATAGCTGTATATTAAGAACAGTGTGCAGGTAAATATGAGGGATGATATTAATAATGGAGCTATGGATGAGGCGGAATCCCTATGGGTAGAACTTAAAAGGGAAGGCACTATAGGGATGGTAATATTGGGCGTATGCTATAGGCCCCCCAACCACAGGGAGGAGGGGGAGGCGGACCTCCTTTTACAGATAGGATTGGCAGCAAGGATGGGAAATGTCATTATAATGGGGCACTTTAATTATCCAGATATAGACTGGGCAGAAGGAACCGGGCATTCAGCCAAGGCCCGGCAGTTCCTAAATGTTTTGCAGGAGAATTTCATGAGTCAGATGGTGAACGCACCGACAAGAAACAATGCGGTACTTGACCTACTGATTACCAACAATACAGACCTGCTCACGGATATAGAGATACGGGGCAACTTAGGAAACAGTTACCATAGGTCAATTTGTTTCAGTATTAATCATAGTAATAGGAAATTGAATTTCAAAAGAGCCAATTTCCCAAAACTGAGTTCTCTGCTAGAAAATATCAAATGGGATAGAACCCTGGGAACAAAGAACACGGAGGAAAAATGGGAGTGCTTTAAGAGCATACTAAACAAAGGGATTGGCCAGTGCATTCCAAAGGGAAATAAATTTAAAAGAGCAAAACTGAACCCTGTGTGGCTAAACTCCACCATAAAAATGCATATTAAAACTAAAGAAAAGGCCTTCAAAAAATAAAAGACTGTGGGGTCATTGGCAGCATTCAAGCATTACAAAGAGTGTAATAAGAAATGTAATGACAAAATCAAGGCGCAAAAATAGAACACGAGAGACTTATAGCGGAATAGAGTAAAAAGAACCCCAAGAAATTCTTTAAGTATATAAACAGTAAGAAAGTGAGGCCAGAACACATTGGCCCCATAAAAGACGACAAAGGAAATATGGCCACAGAGGACAGAGAAAAGGCAGAAGTGGTAAATAATTTCTTCTCTTCAGTCTTCACAAAAGAATCGGGGGGCTACACTAACCCAGTTTGTAAAGCCAAACTAAATAACACCACTCAGGAAGTTTCGCCATGGCTAACAGAAGATAGACTTAGAACTAAACTAGAGAAACTTAACATAAATAAATCCCCGGGACCGGATGGCTTGCACCCAAGGGTTCTTAAAGAGGTCAGCCAGGTGATTGTCGACCATTATTCTTGATCTTTAAGGATAGTCTACTGACAGGTATGGTGCCAGCTGATTGGAAAAAAGCCAACGTGGTACCAATATTTAAAAAAGGGCTGAGATATATCCCGGGTAACTATAGGCTGGTTAGCCTAACATCAGTAGTCTGCAAGATTTTGGAGGGGATGTTAAGGGACCACATACAAGACTTTAGTAATGAAAACTGTATTATTAGTAGTAATCAGCATGGATTCATGAAAAATCATTCTTGCCAAACCAATATATTAACTATTAATATTAATTATATTAATTCTACGATGAAGTGAGCTGCCACCTAGATAAAGGTAAGCCTGTGGATGTGGTGTATCTGGACTTTGCAAAGGCCTTTGACACCGTTCCCCACAAACGCTTACTGTACAAACTAAGGAAGGTAGGTATGGACCATAGGGTGAGTACCTGGATAGAGAACTGGCTCCAGGGGAGAGTCCAGAGGGTGGTGATTAATGGGGAGTATTCGGATTGGGTGGGTGGGGAAAGTGGGGTCCCCCAAGGTTCTGTCCTGGGGCCAATCCTGTTTAATTTATTCATAAATGGTCTAGAGGAGGGGATATAGAGTGCAATCTCAGTATTTGCATGCCAATATCTTCTATGCAGGATGTGGAAACCTTACAAGCGGATCTGAACATAATAATGGGGTGGGCAACTACCTGGCAGATGAGGTTTAATGTTGAAAAATGTAAAGTAATGCACTTGGGCGTCAGAAACATGAAAGCAAGCTACTCACTAGGGGGGAAACCTCTGGGTGAGTCTAGGATGGAAAAGGACCTGGGGGTACTGGTAGACAACAGGCTTGGCAGTGCCATGCAATGCCAAGCCACTGCAAGCAAAGCCAACAGAATACTAGCATGTATAAAAAAGGGGATTCACTCCAGAAATAAAGAGATTATTCTCCCACTCTACAAGACTCTGGTCCGGCCACATCTGGAGTATGCTGTCCAGTTCTGGGCACCGGTCCTCAGGAAGGATGTGCTGGAACTGGAGAGAGTCCAGAGAAGAGCAACAAAAATAATTAGGGGAATGAAGAACATCGGCTATGAGGAAAGACTACAAGCACTGAACTTATTCTCTCTGGTGAAGAGACGATTGAGGGGGGATATGATATCAATGTACAAATACTGTACTGGCGACCCTAGCATAAGGAACAAACTTTTCAGAGAAAGGGAATACAATAAGACACGTGACCACTCACTAAAACTAGAGGAAAAATGGTTTAACCTTAAAATACGTAAGGGGTTCTTCACTGTCAGAGCAGTAAGGATGTGGAATTCTCTTCCACAAGCAGTCGTATCAGCAGGGAGTATCGATAGTTTAAAAAAACTATTAGATGGGCACCTTAAAGACCACAACATACAGGGGTATACAATGTACGGTTAACAGCAAACACAAGCACATCATAGGTTGAACTGGATGGACTGATGTCTTTTTTCAACCTCACAAACTATGTAACTATGGGCCGGATTTAAAGAAACTGCAGCTTCAAACATCTATGACGTGTTTCAGTTTCGCCGCGTTCAAATCAATTAACTGGCGCTGCGGCGAATTGGCGAGTAAAACAGCAATAATGAATTCCGCCGTCAGCGGGATTCACTTACGATCGCGGCTTCGCCAATTCGCAAACTTATGTCTTCCTGCTTATAGCAGTTTCACATAGCGATGTGGGCTAGTGGATTAGTGCACACATCACATGTCTGTAATTCATCTCCCTCTGCTGTAGGTTCGAGGCTTACCATCTCCACCTACTTTTTTTATTTTCTTTTTTTGTTTATATTGCTAAAATGGAACGGATTACATCATATATATTGCTAAATAATGTTACACTCAGAAGCGCTTGCAAGCTTACACCATTTTAAGTGTTTTTTTGATCTTGTCTGTGTGTCGAATCGATCTTATGAAGGAAAGTACCAAAGGCAAGTGACCAAACCCCTACCCTACTTCAGGGCAAGATGAAACCTCACAATTTTACCATGGTCTTCTTCCCACATTCCATACAATGTTTAGTTCTTTAGCTATATGTGCTTTTTAGCCTTAACACACTCCATTTTTTCCACCATACAGCTTTATTCTGCACAATAGCTAAGTGCTTTGCAACTTCACTGCAGTTCACAACGTCATGGGTTCAAATCACATCACTACACTTGGGATCTCTTTTCACTCTCATTTTTTTAAACAGTTTTTTTAAACTATCTTGAATTTGGGGGGGGAGGGGGGTGTCCTACCCAAATTTCAAGCACATCAATGGAAACAACACAATTTTGATTTTATGAGTGTGGTCCTAGTTTTATCGAGATGCAATTCTTTACATATTTACCATGGTTCTTACAATTTCTTGACCAATAAACATAGGTGTCTGATATTGGACTCTCTCCATATTTCAACAACACAGGCCCTCATAGTCCAACACTACATTTGCCTCACACCTCAACACAACACTGTCACATCCCTACTCTACATTACAACCCCTCACATCACCAGTACAAGCAGCATGCAAAGTGCAAAACTCCGGCCTTGGCAGCTTAATGGGCCATACACTAACAATTTGTCTAGACTTTTTCCTGTAGACTTAACCAAACCATATAATAGAAGCTCAAACCTCAACACTTTCAATTTGGATGCAATCAGGCAGGCCCTTGCACTACATAGAAAATGTCAATCGGAAGGATAAAGTCTTCTCTAAATCTTACAGTGTGGATGGCCCTTTTGTCTGTAGGCACCCACACAAAACAAAAAAACACATGTTCAATTCTAATGTATTTATTTATTTGAGAATGACAGCAGAAGGAGGGATGCAGCAAAAGAATATTGTCACTCTCCAGTCCGTGTGCCTTTACAGCGCCAGACCACGATCTTTGCTCCATGGTTACGGGATTCTGATGTCTTCCACAACTTCCGGCAGAGTTCAGAATCCATTCTGCACCTCTACCAGCTCATAGGGGACAGGCATGGCAAGGTTGCTGGGCAGCTTCCAAGCCACTTTCGAAGTTCCAGGGTGTTCATGTTGGTCATTGGCCATGTGCCTTACCAAATATCCACTGACCACAAAAGAAAATGAGTGGAGTCCATCAAGGTGGGTTTCTACCACCTACACCCGCAAGCAGTACCACTCCTGGAAAAATAAAACAAAGGATAAGACATTTCATTATGAAAATCACATCTTAATGCCTGTTTGCTTCATTCTGAACTTCATTTAATTTCGACATCACGAGTGAAATAACACATTTTATGCCAACTTACACAAACCAGAAATCATTAATGTAAACATTTGAATACACACCTGTGACGCCAGACAGCCCATCACCACAGGCTTCCCATGGTACGTGCCATGATTCCAAGATGTTGATGTTCTGGAAAATTACAACACCATAAGATACCAAGCAGCCGTTCATGTTATCAATAACTACACAGGTGGCATAGACACAAATAAACACCTGCCAGCTCTTCTCAGCCCTTTACACTATTCACAATACCAACATGTTTATGGTTAGAGGTGCATGTTTTTGCTCAAGTAACACAATTTTACCAATGTTGACTACACTTTATCTACAATGGCAAGTGTCATTGGCAGATGATAATCACCCTCTGTCTCCCTGTGAGTGGCACCTCTGCTAACTAGCTAATTAATACACATGCCCTATCTTGACCGGTTACAGTACTTACATGTAAAGTGGCTAGCAACCAGGGTATTCCGGGTGGCCATACCGGCAGCGGTGCTCCGCCGCCTGGGGGCCGCCGGCTGACGGACCTCTGGCTCCCTCTCCTCCGTCAGCTCCCAAGAATCATCCCGGGCAACGCACATGTTGTGCAACACGCAGCACGCCAGGATGATCTTGGAAGCCTTTGTAGGAGAGTACAGGAGTTCACCCCCAGGCCGGGCCAAGCAGAGAAACCGGGACTTGAGAAGACCTATGGTCAACTCAATGATACTCCGGCTTCTCCGCAAGGCCCTGTTGTAATTCCTCTCTGCTGGGCCCTGGGGGTACCTGATTGGAGCCATCAGCCACGTCAGCTGCGGGTAACCAGCATCCCCTGAAAAATAAGAAAAATATACATTAGTTATTCATATCATGTGACTTTAGATGACTCCTCAAAATGGGAGACAATTAGGCATTTTACTAAACAACCTGCTCGTCTGTTTGCAAAAAATCATATGAAACATCTCAACTCTGTCTAACTGCCTAAATCACTAATACAAATGGGAAAAAGGACACACAAAGTGGTGGGTTTCTCTTGCAAGTTACAACTTGGCCCCTATTCTGTTCCTATTACATTAGCCTAGGTCTTACTTCTGGAATATATCTGCAACTAGAGTGAGGAAACCAATATTGACTCACTTATGCAAAGTACTTTGGGGATATGGCAATACCATTGGAATCATTTGTAGGTTTTCTTTGGGTGGCTAGAGGACACCATTTACACATTGGTTAACCACCTTCATTGGACTCAAAGACAACTTTGCAAATCTTTCTTTTGTGAGCTGCTAAGCTGCTGATCTGGTTGTGTGTGAACAGCCTGACAACTAATAACACATCCATTTTAGGTAGGCTTTGCTTAAATCAGGGTGTACACCGATGTAGCTTATTCCTATGTCTATGTAATCTTACAGTTTATGTTGTTAAGACAAAATACTTTACCAATAAGCCACCCTTCGGGCATTTGTCCACTTTCAAACACCTCGTACAGAGTACTTGTTCTTAACATACTGGAATCATGGCACGACCCTGGGTGACCAGTGTTGACACTCATGATGCGCTGTTTGGCGTCACACACTAATTGGACGTTCACAGAGTGGTACTGCTTGCGGTTCCGGTATTCACTTTCGTGGCTCCTTGGGGGCCTAATGGCTATGTGGGTGCCATCGATTGCCCCTAGGATTTGCGGCATGTGTGCCCGCCGGTAGAAACCCAACTTGACTTCATTCCACTCATTTTCATTCTGTGGCCAGTGGATAAAATTGGGCACTATATCCACTATGGCATTAATGACCAACATGAACACCCTTGAAACTGTGGGCTGGCTAATGCCCATGATACTTCCCGAAGTGGCTTGGAAGCTGCCACGCCCTAAAATATACAAAGTGGCCAGCAATCTGGCCATGCCGGGCACCGCATGGCCGCGCTGTGTGTCCGGGTCAATTTTCTCTGCTATGAGCTGGTAGAGGTGTAGAATAGTTCCTCGCTCGAGCCGGAACTTCCTCCTGACATCAGAATCCCGCAGCTTGTCCAAATAGATCCTTGGAGCAAAAATGCGTGGCTGGCGAGGTAAGGGCACACGGACTGGAGGTGCTGCTGCTGGAGGTGCTGCTGCTGCTGCTGCTGCAGCTTCCCCACCTTCTGCTGCCTCCTGTGCCAGGGCCTCCTCAAACAAGGCACCAATAAATGCCAGCATTGCACCATCTAATGCGTCTGGGATATCGTCCTCCATTTTGAACGCGCAAATTCGCGAATGCGCAGATATATATAGAAACGGCCGCTAATTATCACACCTGTGAGCCAGCTATAAAAGGAGCACATGGCCAATATGGCTGCTGGATGTTATAGATCGATGTTTCTTATGTGCTAGCAAGACCCTGTGACCCACAACCTACATTATCTGGAGGTAAGACAATTGTATCTCTCTCTCCCAAAAAAAAGGAAGGAGACAATTTGTACTTATCTTGGGTGTGCTTAAGTTGTCTATGGTGAATCCCCTCCAACCCACAATAGCTTGGGAACCCCTCAAGTGTCTTTTAATCATTGGCAGTTGGCCCCATGTGCATGTGGTTTGGACATGTGTTTTCTCATGTTTGTTAAAGGTGTGCAGTCTAGATTTGGCATCTAAACCTGCCCCCTTACCTTCCCAGCTTCCAAAGACACCATTTTTGCTTTCCTGATAACTGTAATTTATTATGTGCACGTATGTAGGTCATGCGATTTCTCATGTATGTTTAATGTTTGCAGCCTCCTTTTGCCTATAAAGGATTACACCACCACCACCACCACCACCACCACTGTGTTTGTGACATTAGGTAAGTGTTTGGAGGGCCTCGTGTGATTTGTACCCCTATGCGTTTTCTTATGTGTTTTTTTTTTACATTTCTTTGCAGCCTCTTCTGCTCTTTAACACCACCACCACCACCACCACCACCACTGTGTTTGTGCCATTAGGTAAGTGTTTGGAGGGCCTCGTGTGATTTGTACCCCTATGAGTTTTCTTATGTGTATTTTTTGTACATTTCTTTGCAGCCTCTTCTGCTCTTTGCCACCACCACCACCACCACCACCACCACTGTGTTTGTGCCATTAGGTAAGTGTTTGGAGGGCCTCGTGTGATTTGTACCCCTATGAGTTTTCTTATGTGTTTTTTTTTTACATTTCTTTGCAGCCTCTTCTGCTCTTTGCCACCACCACCACCACCACCACCACCACCACCACCACCACCACCACTGTGTTTGTGACATTAGGTAAGTGTTTGGAGGGCCTCGTGTGATTTGTACCCCTATGCGTTTTCTTATGTGTTTTTTTTTTACATTTCTTTGCAGCCTCTTCTGCTCTTTGCCACCACCACCACCACCACCACCACTGTGTTTGTGCCATTAGGTAAGTGTTTGGAGGGCCTCGTGTGATTTGTACCCCTATGCGTTTTCTTATGTGTTTTTTTTTTACATTTCTTTGCAGCCTCTTCTGCTCTTTGCCACCACCACCACCACCACCACCACTGTGTTTGTGCCATTAGGTAAGTGTTTGGAGGGCCTCGTGTGATTTGTACCCCTATGAGTTTTCTTATGTGTTTTTTTTTTACATTTCTTTGCAGCCTCTTCTGCTCTTTGCCACCACCACCACCACCACCACCACCACCACCACCACCACTGTGTTTGTGACATTAGGTAAGTGTTTGGAGGGCCTCGTGTGATTTGTACCCCTATGCGTTTTCTTATGTGTTTTTTTTTTACATTTCTTTGCAGCCTCTTCTGCTCTTTGCCACCACCACCACCACCACCACCACTGTGTTTGTGCCATTAGGTAAGTGTTTGGAGGGCCTCGTGTGATTTGTACCCCTATGCGTTTTCTTATGTGTTTTTTTTTTACATTTCTTTGCAGCCTCTTCTGCTCTTTGCCACCACCACCACCACCACCACCACCACCACCACCACCACTGTGTTTGTGCCATTAGGTAAGTGTTTGGAGGGCCTCGTGTGATTTGTACCCCTATGCGTTTTCTTATGTGTTTTTTTTGTACATTTCTTTGCAACCTCTTCTGCTTTTTTTGCCACCACCACCACCACCACCGTGTTTGTGCCATTAGGTAAGTGTTTGGAGGGCCTCGTGTGATTTGTACCCATATGCGTTTTCTTATGTGTTTTTTTTTTTTCCTTTTCTTTGCAGCCTCTTCTGCTCTTTGCCCACTACTACCACCACCACCACGACCAAGTCTGTTTGTGCCATTAGGTAAGTGTGTTCTGTAACTGTTCACTAATTATACTGTATATGAAGAGCAATCTGCAAATCCTGTTTTTTCTGTTTTCTCTTTTGTCATTTCAGATTTAGGAGTTTGGGGCTCTTTGCTGCTGCTGGACAGCCAGATTCTCTGCCCACCTCGTGCTCCCATGGCCCCACCCACTGGAAGGATGAGAAGGGCCAGGGGGGCCAGGGGGGCCAGGGGGGCCAGGGGGGCCAGGGGGGGCAGGGGGGGCAGGGTGGGCAGATCGTCTGGCTCTGGTGTGAGGGAGGCTCCAGCTGTATCCATGAGGGAGTCCACCATCCCCATCCCGGAGGAGGAAGCCGGGGGAGGTGTTAACACACCAAGTGGACAAGCTGGCTCTTCTGACAGTAGTCCTGGAGCGGGTCCGTCCACCAGAGTCAGCTTGTCCACATTAACCCGGCTTCCCCGTTTCACCCACAATCAGTGCTGTGCCCTGGTCCACGCCTATATGGCCAGATATCAGGCGATACATGGGACCAGGGCCGCGTCTTACTCAGTAACAGAGAAGAACAGATTGTGGGATGAAATCCGGGATGCTGTAAATGCACTGGGTGAAGCACCTCGCCACCGTGACAGTGTGCGGAAGAAGGTCAACGACATCTGTGGGTCCGTTCGGAAGAAGCTAATTGCATGGGCTGCGGAGGGTCTTTATGACCGTCAAGGTCGGCTGGATGAACGTGCACGAAGTTCTCTCTGGGATTATCAATTACCTTTCTTGAACATCATAGGACCCGATACCATCTTTCCCAGAGAGGACTTAGATTCGGATGCTTTGCACCGAGGTAGGATATTATCTTGGATGTCAATTGTGTGAGTTGTTTGGAAAAGATTAACTACTATCCTATGTGTGACATTAAGAGAATGTGATACTTGCCCTTCCAATTGTCCTTTTTTTGTTTTCCCCAACCTGCAATTTGTTCATCTGTAGCACGGATCTCAGCCCCTCCACAGCCCATGCAGCTTGGCGAACCAGACGGACTCACAGGTGTTGACATCAGTGCTGACCCTCCTCCTGGTAGGTCCAATATCATACTGTGCCAAACAATGTAGATGTTTTTTTTTGGCCAAGATAGCTCATATTGCTATGTCCTTTACAGAAGATCCGCAGCAGGGAACACACCCAGTGCAGCTAGGCCTGGAGGAAGGTGTTGGTATGTCTAGTCAAATAATGTTTTTTTGAATCTTATTAACCCCATTAACACACATGTTTTTTCTTAGGAAAGAGTGTTGCCTTTTAGATGTTTACCCTGCAAAACACAGTTGACAGCATTAATGGGTGCCGTCATTAGTAGGCAGACCAAGCCTTCTTAACCTTTGGGAGGGTTTAGCAAGTGTCCTATGAGCCCAGGAAAGCACTTTTGAATGTTTGGCCTCAATGCTTCATTCATGAAGCTAGGAGGGCAATCTGGCCATAATCATTACTGACTAAGGTTATGTACTAAACATGTTTTTTTTTTTTGTTTTTAAAAGAACATCAGGCCCCTCTTGACGTTGCAGCTGGAGTTGGATCAGGAGCTGGCGACGATTCTGCATCCAGTGCTGTGGTATGTGATATAAGGGAACAAGGTGCACATGTAACATTTCAATGGTAGCATTGATTTTGGACTAGATGTGGCTTACATTGTGTGTGTTAAATTAGTGCTATGACATTCTGACGATGCACCAGCACAACAAGAGTTCTATCTTGAACATCAGGGAATTATGTTATAATTTGGTGTGCCACTAATGTTCCAAAAACATCCAGGATCTTTAAAGTCCGGCCCGTCTTTGATTTTCCAGGTCCAAATTCATGGGTATCGTTTGGTTGGGTTGTCCTCTAGCCGATTGATGGCAAGATTTTAGACAACATACGTAGATGTATAAAGTCATTGGTGTAGTAACAGATTTACCAAAAGCATAAACAACCTACCACACCAGGGTTAATTGGGAACACCTTCATGTTGAATCTTTTTTGCCTTTGTCATATTAGTCCTACCAATATAATATGTACCCATTATCAGAAGTGTTGCTAGCTTGGATAATCTTACAATGAACAAGTACTCATTAGAAGCACATCAAACTTTTCAACGTTCTGCTTGGGGTGTTAAGTTGTCAAACTAATCTGAAATATTTAGTCATGATGTTTGATAATGATTTGGTCTATTTCTTCTGCTTTCAGGTAGCCTTAGATGCAGAGGGATTGTCACCTACCCAACTTCGTCCATCTATGCTGGATGTAGCCGAGAGGCTGCTTGATGAGTATCAGGTCCAAAATGAGTTAAGGAGGCGTACTCAGCAATCTACTGAGGCAGTACGTCTGCTCGGGCTCATACAGGAATCTGTAGCAACAATGGTACAGGTTCACCAGGATATGTTACAGGTTCAACAGGATATGCGTAACAGCTTGGTAAGTTTAGCAGACCAGCATCAACGGGATCGGCAAAGTGTTGACACTCAGGTGCTGGCCACACGCCAATGCCTGTTTGGATCTGAAGATGCCCCATTGGCAGAGCCCTCCCAAACATCTCACTCACCTGCCACTGCAGGTTGTGGTAGTGGGAGGGTAATGCCAGTGTTGGCCACTTGTCAGGCAGCTGGGGATGGGACAATTCCTCCTGTAGCCACTCCTAGCACTTCACACTCCGTTCGGACTCCCACACCCCTCAATGAGCAATCCTCCTGCACAACCTCAATGCGCACTGGTTCCACAGTACCCCTTCCACCTGACTACATTCCCTCCACACCTTTATCACTTCACTCCTCCCCAGGCCGTTCTTCTTTTTTGTCACCAATGCGACATGTCGTTTGCCCCCGCACCGTGGACCACAACAACCAATCAACCACCACTCCCCACACATCTTCACAACCCTTGCACCACCAGCAGCATCAAATAGCCTTGGAGCAGCAACGATCCCATCTCATGGTAATGGCACACGTTACCCAAATTCTTAGGCTGAGCACAGAGCAGATGGGACTATTGGCACAAGATCTTCAGTCTGGGACATTTCCAGGGTTCAACACCCTGCATCAGCAGCAGCCTCAGACACAAGATCTGATTCTAATGGGCCACTTTACCAGAACTCTAAGGCTAACCCCAGAGCAGATGGGACTATTGGCCCACCATTTGATGGCAGGAACCTTTCCATTGCTCACCACACTGCTTCAGTCACCACCACCACCACCAACTTAATTTCTTTTTTTTTTTTTTTTTTGGTTTTGTTAATGATTGTTACATTGGCCAATTTGTGGGGCCATTTTTTTTTTAAATTTGAGGGTGGCACAATATGATTTCTTATAGTGCTTTTTTTGGGGATGAAATAAAATTTTATGCAAAATGATTAGTTTGTGTTTGCTCTTTGGTTTTTTAGGAGTGTTGGTGGCCAAGTAATGGCCCTGGTTAATGTAGGCATTTATACACACGTGCTTCTCGATCTCCAAACATATGATTTCATGTAAATTTAGATAACTCAATGTTCACATAACGACCCAAGAAAAGGTCTCCCTTCAAATGTAGCTTCAAAACAAGTCTCAAGGCTAACATAAACCAAAGCCAACATACTAACAATTACAGACCACACCACTCGAAGTAAACAAATACAACACAAAAGACATTCGATGTGTACACCAAAAAGAAAACTTGGGTAATAAAATAAATGTTTTAATAACACATGTGGGTGTCTACCAACTGTAGCGTACAAAAAATATATTACAATATATAATAGAATGAACTAAATTGCCAATGTAACATTTGTGTTGCAAAGAGCAACATACTTAAATTTAATTTAGATAAACATTTTAAACATTTTTTATGTTTTGACATCATTTTTTGGAAGGTTTTCACAAAAACAATTCTTTTTTGTAAACATTTGTGGTTTTTTCCGTTGCCATAAAAACAACAAGGCTTATTTGTAAACATTTTTGGTTTTGTCGGTTGCCATAAAAACAACAAGGCTTATTTGTAAACATTTGTGGTTTAGTTTGTTACCAAAAACAACAAGGCTTTTTTGTAAACATTTTTGGTTTAGTTTGTTACCAAAAACAACAAGGCTTTTTTGTAAACATTTTTGGTTTTGTCCGTTGCCATAAAAACAACAAGGCTTTTTTGTAAACATTTTTGGTTTAGTTTGTTACCAAAAACAACAAGGCTTTTTTGTAAACATTTTTGGTTTTGTCGGTTGCCATAAAAACAACAAGGCTTTTTTGTAAACATTTTTGGTTTTGTCGGTTGCCATAAAAACAACAAGGCTTTTTTGTAAACATTTGTGGTTTTGTCGGTTGCCATAAAAACAACAAGGCTTTTTTGTAAACATTTGTGGTTTTGTCCGTTGCCATAAAAACAACAAGGCTTTTTTGTAAACATTTGTGGTTTTGTCGGTTGCCATAAAAACAACAAGGCTTTTTTGTAAACATTTGTGGTTTTGTCCGTTGCCATAAAAACAACAAGGCTTTTTTGTAAACATTTGTGGTTTTGTCGGTTGCCATAAAAACAACAAGGCTTATTTGTAAACATTTGTGGTTTTGTCCGTTGCCATAAAAACAACAAGGCTTTTTTGTAAACATTTTTGGTTTTGTCGGTTGCCATAAAAACAACAAGGCTTATTTGTAAACATTTGTGGTTTTGTCCGTTGCCATAAAAACAACAAGGCTTTTTTGTAAACATTTGTGGTTTTGTCCGTTGCCATAAAAACAACAAGGCTTTTTTGTAAACATTTTTGGTTTTGTCGGTTGCCATAAAAACAACAAGGCTTATTTGTAAACATTTGTGGTTTTGTCCGTTGCCATAAAAACAACAAGGCTTTTTTGTAAACATTTTTTTTTTGGTTGCCAAAAACAAGGCTTTTTTTTTTTTTTTTTGGTTTTTTTGGTCCCCAAAAAAAGGGTTTTTTATAAATTTTTATATTTTTTTTGGTTGCCAAAAACAAGGCTTTTTTTTTTTTTTTTTTTTTTTGGGTCCCCAAAAAAAGGGTTTTTTATAAATTTTTATATTTTTTTTGGTTGCCAAAAACAAGGCTTTTTTTTTTTTTTTTGGGTCCCCAAAAAAAGGGTTTTTTATAAATTTTTATATTTTTTTTGGTTGCCAAAAACAAGGCTTTTTTTTTTTTTTTTTTTTTTTGGGTCCCCAAAAAAAGGGTTTTTTATAAATTTTTATATTTTTTTTGGTTGCCAAAAACAAGGCTTTTTTTGTTTTTTTTTTTTTTGGGGTCCCAAAAAAAGGGTTTTTTTTTAAACTGTTTTTGATTTTTTTGTTAGATTTTTGTTTATAATGGGCAACAATTACAAATGTGACATTTCTTTGTGTTGCAACGTGCAACATAAGTAAACAAACCACAAAAAAAAAATACTAGGATCTTTTTAAAGGTGTGACATTCCTAACGAATGGCTCCTTAGGGTCTGGATCCACGCCACAAAGGTGTTCCAAATATAGAATTCGGTCTCCGCACCACCTCATATAATCCAGGAGGACCTCGTAGGTGAGGTGGGTGTGCCCTGGGTAGAAAAAAACATGACAATTAGTTTTAGGCAAAATGATCCAAACAAGGATTGTAATTAATGTGCCTCAACAAATATGCTTAGGAGTCTATTGGTTGGCTTTTATCAACACTCTGAAGCAAATATGCTAAATTGCTGTTGTAAACCTTAAACTCAAACTTTCACAGCAAATTGTTCAAAAGGTTACATAAGATGGCTTGGAATGTTAGTAGCAGTTCCACCAAAGCTAAGTAAAATGCTTTTCTGCATGTAAACACAAGCAATCATTTTGAAGAATGTAAGGTGTTTTGGGTTCAATTGGTCAACACGATACATGTGCACACATTTATCTCTATCACCATTGGAATCTGTGGAGCGTTCTCTCTCACTCTTACTGTCTATAGATTGAACCTGACACATAGTAGAGACTCACCCTTAGGAATTTTGAGGGCCAGTTCTGGACGGAGCAGATGTGTCTGCTCCCCTGATCTCCTTTCCGCCATCCCAGCTGTGTTAAGAGAGAAGAAAAAGTTTATCAACAAATGGACTCACGCTAACTGTAGGTTACGCAGTCATGAAAACGCTCTAACACCCACTCATTACCCCTCCACATTTCCCTGAAAGTTTTATTTAGACATTGATATGGTGGTGATGCAGATTTGTACAGTGCAAGCGTCATTCTTCTGGGTGAAGCTTGTAGCGTTAAGGATACGTACTCCCTGCTTTTGTGCTGATTGTGTTTTTCTGATGTTTTTGGTGCCTCAGCCCTGCCTGTTCTAAGTGTTGGAAACATATCATTTTGGGAGGGCTGCGGAAAACTAATCAGGTTAGACTTACACTCTCTAGGTTTTTGGGGACAAGAGAAATAACAATCCTCCTTTTTACATGGCCCCTGTACACACCTCTAGGCACCTCCCTCCTGTTGTTTGACCCCACAGCAGGCAGCTTGCTATGGAGGCACATGAGATGAAGCCAAGCACCCTGTGCCTGTTCAGGCACTAGGCTGTGAGCCAGCCTTGCCCCCCTCCCTTCCAATGGTCTCAATGATTAGGAGTGACAGCATCAGGAGGCAATATTGGCATGCTGTCACCTCAGTTAAGGAGGAGGGGGAGTCTGTTCCAGACAAGTATTAGTGCAAAAATTTGGACCGTAAAAAATGGTCCCAGTAAGTCTTAGGGGGAATATGCACACCTATCACTTGGAATACTAATGCATAGAATGCATTCACATAAAGAACCCGCTGCCTTTAGAACAACTTGAAGCCTGAGCGGGGACATACACAGTTAGCATTTCTCCACTTACTAAGTAGACACATTACTGGAAAAGCACACAACTTACCATCATCAGGTTTTTTTGGGGCCCCTGAAGTGGATGGCGTGGCTGGCTCTGGAGAAACTGCACAAAAAGAACACAAATTGTGAACTGGAATGTGGTACATTACCGAGGAAGAGTATTTATGAAAGATTGACAAACACACATTTTCAGTGTTGACTAAATCAGGACATGATTAAATTACAATGTCCCCTAAAAATTTACAAGTACAAAGCACACCATTTCCAATGTAGAGAAACTAACACCAATTTAGAATAGGGTGGCTTGAGATAACTTACAAAAGATAACATGTCCTGTAAAGCTCCCCAAAACCACCTTTCAAACATGAAGGTTAAGCAAGAGTGTTTCATGACCAACCTTCCTGTCACATATAGCAAAACTACACTTGCTTTGACTCCAACTTAGATTATCCTAGATACACATCATCCTAGCACACACAATTCATGTGAGAATCTAATTTTAGGTACTTACAGACTAGTTCAGGGGAGCCTGGAGTGGGGGAGGATGGGGGAGACCCTACATGGGGGGATGGTGTCCCTTCATGGGGGGATGGCGTTGTATCTCCTAGAAACACAAAGACACAAATACAATCCTTGAACAAAAGCTATTTGATAAAGGCACACAGAAAGTAGTCTGGAAACATTGAAGGTAGTAGTTACAGTGGACTGGGTAAGCAGTGGCCCCTCTTCCCCAGTCCTCCACAACAAACATCCTCAATGTCAGCTGCTACAAAACCCCAATGTCAAAATATATATATTACAGCCCTTATATTTACCAGGACACATTGAACACACAAACACATGTAGAATACTTACTTCCCCTTTGAGGAGAGCCCAGGTCCTCATCCGAGTCGGACCAATTGGCCTCTTCTTGGCCAACAGTTTGTTCCTGGCCCGGATCCAGGCGACTTGGCCCTGCCTGAGGCTCCTCTCTTGCTGAAGTTACATCAACCACAAAAGAAAACAAAACAAACAATCATTCCTCCAAGTTCGACCTAATACACAACACACCAGCACATCCACATTACTTACAGGGGGCCTGAGAAGGCTGAGCCGCAACATCCTGATCACTGGTTTCTAAAATAAAAGAAAAACATTATATATTATTTATGGACACAAATAGGCAGTAACCTCTCATCATGCTAGCACCATACTCAATGCCCCTACAATTCAGAACATAGAAGTGCACTTACACCAATGAGATGCATTGACCATGTTTTAAAACAGGAGGGCACCATGCAAATTAAGCGGGCGCCTAAGGCCTCGCACCTACAGGGGCCTTGCGGCCAGTGGCGGAGCACCAACATTTCGAAGGGCGCAGTCAGGGAAATCTCCCAAGTAAAAGATTGCTTTCAATCCTCGGATCAAAAAGTTGCAGCAGTGTGCTGCAGTCCCTTCACTGCGTCTGCCAGGTGTCTGTTGTCCGCTGACACTTACTCCTCCTTCTCTGCCTGGGGATTGGCCGTCTGATCATGTTATCCTAAGATGTGGAGGAATCGGTAGGTGTGTACCTGCACCAGTAGGAAGTGACTGGCCGGTCAACTCACTCTGCTATCATCAGTTGTTGCTCTGGGAGGAGAGCTCCGCCCTGGACCCGGAACATACAGGTAACCAGGCCCAGACTTGATATTTTGCAGGCTGGTCATAGATTTGTTGTGTCCACTATGCAAAGTGGTTGAGTAGCCCCAGGGAAGTTGGAAGAGTCTGAAAATGGTTGGTGGAGGAGGAGGAGAAGAAGGCCCTGGGTGGCTGGGGGACAAGGAGAGGGCCCCTGGGGGTTTTCTAGAGGAGGAAAGATCCACAATGACGCCAGAGTCAATTGCCAAGGAAGAGAGTGGAGCTGAGCAAGTCCTGCCTATCTGACATGAAAGCCAAACATGGTGTAGATGGAGCCCTTTGCCCTACACAATGACAGCACCAGAGGTGGAAGGTGAGTGGTAGCGGGTCTTTGACATTATAGAGCATATGGACTCTGTCCATTATTGGTAGTTTTGTTTGGAGTTGTCCTTTAGATGTTTAACTGTGTTGTTTTTGACCCGAGCTGTGAGGGACTGAGGTATGACAGCCCACTATGCTGAGACTTATAGTGCCCTAGAATGTTGAGGACTGAGGAATCCTTAGTCCCTAACAGAGGGCACTACAAGTCTTAGCATAGCAGGCAGTATTTCCTCATTCCCCTACAGAGAGGATTACAAGTCCAAGCAGGTAGCCTTCTGCAGTGGGACTTGTTGTGCCCTTGACTGTGGTGGACTGAGGAAGGGAAGTGTAAGAGGGTCTCTGTAAGCTCAGATGTATGGGGGAGCTTTGGGGAACACAGAGTTCCCTTTTACACCAGAGTCCCCAGCTTCCCCCCTCAAATAATGGTTCCCAAACTCTCCTTATATCAGAGTCTTCACACTTCCCTCTTACAGTGTAGTAAGTCTGGAGACTCCGATGTAAAGGGGGCTCTGTAAAATGTGATTAGAGATTAGAAATTTCTAACATTTTTATTTTCTACTTACGATCCACAATTTTCAGCTGCTCAAATGGCTCGCTGCCTCTGACTGCATATTGGAGTGTGGCCGTCCTCCTCCTCCCCTTCTTCACCAAAAGCACAAGAGGGTGCCGTCCGTCCGCTTTGGCTAGAAGCAGAAGAAAAAAAAAAAACATAAAAAATACGAATGTACATAGTAGTATTAAAGGTTGTGAAGAGACACTTGATGGAGGTAGGAAAGGTAGGAGCGAGAGGGAGGGGGGTGTTGGTATTAGTGTTGTTGCATAGCTAAACACATGTCCACCTACCCAAAAAATTGTAACCTATCTGGTCACATGTAATGTATATTTTTACTTACCGGAGATTTGCTCCACAGCCTTTAGCAGGAGCCTGGGTGAGCGCCTTTTGGCATCACTCCAGGCCCGCTGCAGATCCACTATCTCAGGCAGAAACTGAAATCTCCGCTGCAGCCTCATCCGGAGACGACACATCATCTTGTGCTTTTGGTGAAGATGCGTATAAACTTTATCATACCCCCAGAGGAGGAGGAGCTGTGGAAAGAGCAGTGTATGTTTGAGTCCAAGTATGTCCAAAATAGTACAGTCTTCAAATAACATGCTAGGTCGTCTTTGAGATATTGTAGAACAAAGAATTCCATTTCTGGTGATACATATACATCGATGTCCAAATCTACCTCCATGACATAGGTTGCCCCACACTGGTGATTTCCTCTACATGATATAGCCATTTTCTCAATTGGCCTTTCATGACACAACCAGGGCCACCATCAGGGGGGGACAGGCAGTCACTGTATTTACAACCTTATTGCTGTCCATTTAGCAGGGTGCAAGTAACTTTACACACATGTAGCATAGGTATCAACTTTTGTCACCATGTTAAAAGGACAGCAGTATGGGTAGCATTACAGTGACTGTTATTAGTCCAGGCTCACTAAACTAGCCAATGCTTGGAAAAGCAAGCCATGCAGATTGCTTTTCAGGTCCCTTTTAACACGAGCTGTCTGATTGGGTGTGGCTGTTAATTTTTGACGCAGACCTGATAAGCCCCTCAATTCTCCTTTATGGAGTGTTATATGTAAATGGGATTGCTTCATTTGAGATGCAGATTTAAACTGTGTATGGCCAGGCTGAAGGTACCCAAGTTGATTGGTCGATCACCTGGAGGACAACGTACAACCAGTCTGTCAGATTTTACACACACTTATCGCTAGCATCTCTTGTAGCCACTAGCAATAATCACTGTGTTTTCCTGGCAGGGGCAGCACCAGGAGAACACAATGGCTCCGCAGGAGGGTTTCCCCTGTCTGTGTTGATGGTGGAATCAAGGCAAAATGTTTTTCCTGCAAGCCACGGGACAAACAAAGATATTTTTTTAATGAATCCATGATTTTGCCAAAATGGAAAAAAAAAGATGTTTGCTTTGTATATTCTTAAGTTTGCTACATAACTAGAACATGTAACAGTGTTATATCATTGCAGGAGATTTCCCTTCACTTCCTGTCTTGGTGTCACCAGGACAGGAAGTGAGGGAATCTCCCGTGGGGATACAGCCAGCAATTCTTTCCTTTTATATATACTATGGACATTATAAGGCAACAATTGCAAGCTATTTCCCCACAGTGATATTCCCCTCACTTCCTGTCTTGGTGACACTAAGACAGGAAGTGAGGGAAAATCTCATGCAATGATATCACCCTACTAGAAATTGTAGTTCCGTCTAAAAAGTATACATAAAGTAAGCACTTGGTTTCCAAAGTGGCAAAATTATGGAGGAGTTAAAACCCCATAGTGTGATCGGGTAATCTGACGGTGTGTTCCTACACTCCTCAATGTGTCTGTTCATTAAGCTGTGCTGAATTATCCTTGATTCACAATTCCTGCAAGAGTTGCACATGGTATGTGGGAGATGCAAATTTAAGGTGGCATAATTATCCACACAATCACACATAATCCTTTTTAAAGGTCACCAGCAGAATTTGATGGCATAGTGGTTCACAGCAGTGCCATCATATTCCAGTTAGATCTGTCAATTAACAAAGCAATGGGATCTGGGGGTGTATTTAACTTGCAATGGACACCCCCATTCATTATCATATGGCAGTGTGAGATGGGTCTGTTGGGAATGTGATCCATTGAGACAAGTGATTATACACTCATGTGTTTCTTTTAGAGGTGATTTGTTCAAGGCAATCCTTTGAAGACATGACCATTCCAGATTTTTGTGATCACTGATTCCATCTCAGGTGAACCAATTAGCTGCTGTGTGCAGATCCAGCTTATGATGGTAAGAGTGTCAGACAAGACAAACGGGGCCGAGCTTGCAGTGTGTATGGATGTATGTAAGGCAATAATTTTTTGCATTATGCATTTAGGGAATATAATGTTTCTAATCTTGCATATATGAAAAGGGTCAATACATTTGTCTTTATCTAGATAGATTCCAAAGCGTCAGAGCAATCTGTCACAGATAATTGGGTTTCATTTTGTGTAAAAGTTGAAACGAATCAAATCTATCTATATACAGGCATAGCCCACTTTAAGTACACAATGGGACCAGGGCATGTATGGAAACTGAAAATGTACTTAAAGTGAAGCAATCCCTTTTTTCTTTTCTCGATGCATGAAAATACACCAGCTCCATTGTAAATTTTGGCCACATTGACATAGCCTTACTCCCAAACCATGTGGGAGCATGTTAAGGGGATCCAGGACTATGACATGATAGATTACCTAGGCAAGCTGGCCAGCCACAAAATGAATATGGTGTAGTCCTGGGTACCTGGGTACCCTGTCGTTGCTCCCTAAGTTTGTTATCCCTGTCACTTATGGTTTGTGAGCAGTGTCATGGCAAGCTGAACAAGCTGTGTCCTTACTCACGATTGTATATAAAGTGAGTGTACTTAAAGCAGGGTATGCCTATCTATATCTATATAGAAAGTTCAGAGATGTGAACCTGTTCCCTATTATATACACTAATATATGGTATATAACATATTCTATAATGTATCTAATGTATATATATTGTATATAATATACACATACATACATCTATATATATATACACATATAATATATATATATACATATAATATATACATATATATACATATAATATATATATATATATAATATATATATATACATATATATACATATAATATATATATATATATAATATATATATATATAATATATATATATATAATATATATATATAATATATATATATACATATAATATATATATATACATATAATATATATATATACATATACATATAATATATATATATACATATAATATATATATATACATATACATATAATATATATATATACATATAATATATATATATACATATAATATATATATATACATATAATATATATATATACATATAATATATATATATACATATAATATATATATATACATATAATCATATAATATATATATATACATATAATATATATATATACATATAATCATATAATATATATATATACATATAATATATATATATACATATAATATATATATATACATATAATATATATATACATATAATATATATATATACATATAATATATATATATACATATAATATATATATATACATATAATATATATATATACATATAATATATATATATACATATAATATATATATATACATATAATATATATATATACATATAATATATATATATATATATATATATATATATATATATATATATATATATATATATATATATATATATACATATATATATATATACATATAATATATAATATATATATATACATATAATATATATATATATATATAATATATATATATATATAATATATATATATATATATATATATATATATATATATATACATATAATATATATATATACATATAATATATATATATATATATATATATATATATATATATATATATATATATATATATATATATATATATATATATATATATACATATAATATATATATATACATATAATATATATATATATATATATATATATACACATATATATATATACACACATACATATATATATATATATATATATAGGGAACAGGTTCACATCTAGGAAGTTTCTATAACAGGAAGCTTCTAGATCACGTCTAATAGGCAGAAAGTGCATGCGCAGATCAGCAGACCAAAAGTTTCTTGCACACCCGCTAGATAAGCGACCCACCCTGCCACCATCCCCCATCCCCCATCCCGCACCCTGCACACTCACACCCCCTCCTTACCTTACACACAAATGCCACGATTTCGTCTGTAAACAGTGCAGGAGCCATGATGCACACTTACGACAGGGCCTGGACAATTTCCGGAAACGTGTGCACGCAGCAAAAGTTTCGTTTCCGGTTTCATGTATAAATGTGAGAACGCGGTTTTGTATATTCGCGAATTCGCGAATAGTGAACATACACAACCATTAAGCAGATTTAACTTAGAAAAAGAAATACAAATACATACATTTGTGGACACCAGAAAACTTTATTTAGACACATGAAGACATTTTAAAAAAAAAATTGGAAACATGCTGTTTATTACATTTGTATTTTTCAAACCAAAACAACCTTTGTACAACATTTAGACCATATACATCGACAAAGAGCCCATAATCAACAGATGCATGTGCAGATTGACAGAATTATGTTAACAGCAATAAATACTTACAGAGAGTCAACACACAACACAGCCAAATCTCACCTCCATAAATAACAAAGGGCCAAAAATGTTACCCATAAAACATGTGACACACAAATATATTGGACCTCTTCGTAGGTCAAATCTTTCCTGATGTCTGAGTGAGCTATATATAATCCAAGCAAACACACCCAGAATGGTAACGCCCAGTCCAAAAATTAACTGTGTGTATCCTGTGTGTTTTGGAGCATGCTCAGTTGCCAAAACAAGGGAAATAGAAATGAGGAATAGAAATGTATGTAGGTGTGTATAGTATATGTGAATTGAAAAAATTCTCTCTTGAAGTTTGCTAGTCATTATTTAGAATGTTTAGATACAGGAATACATACATATATATACAATTACGTGAGAGAGAGAGAAATATATATTTAGGGAAACAATTGAAACACACCTTTTGGGATTTGAGAAGTGAGATTGTGACGATTGACCAGATATGTAAGCCAACAATCTGACTCATCACTCATGAACATCCCTAAATTTGGCGTGGCAATTATATCAGGCGTTCTTATGTGCATTTTGGCTGGCGTTTTCCCAGGCGTTTTGACATGCATTTTTTGGGCAGGCATTGTTATATGAAATCACCTACAAAAGCCCCAAAAACAGACCACAAACACGTACATGTGAACGTAGCCCGTTTGGGGGCGTTTGAGGGGGATTTGTCCAGCTCAAGGATCAGCTCCCAAAACAGGCAAAAAATCCAATCCTATTCAGTTCAATGGCCCCTGTTCCCATGTGAGCATTTTGACGGCATGAGGAAAACACCCAACGCTCACTGAGAAATAGCACAATGATTAGGGAGTCTGCCTTCCTGCTGTAGGTTTGTAAGTTCGAATCCGGAAGGTGCCCTCTGTATGGGCAACACTTGGATATCTCCAATCCTCCAAATGTTGACATCATTAATTTTGTTCATGTTTGAAAAAGGCATGTGTATCAGCAAACTTTTAATCCAAAGACATGAACAAAATACAAAAGATGCCCCATAAAGTCAATATGTAGCAATATTGTGAGCTAAAGCTCTATTTGTTTGTTGGGCATACTTTGCTAATTAGCCAAGTATAAGGGATATATATATATATACCTTCAGTTAAATGTGTAGTAAAATGGTAACACTTGGCCATACCCATATGGAAGAAAAGGTAGTATTTGCAATATATTTCTAAAAACATTCTTTGGAAACACATAAAATATTGTCAAAATTGTGACATTTCCTTGATATGTGTGAAATGCTAATAATCTTTCTTTGAAATATGTTTTACATCTATTTTTTTTCTATCTGACGACCAATTCCCCAATGTAATATTTTGTGGGTTTTTTCAGAGAATGTGGAGGTTCTATATAAACACTGTAGATTTGACTGCTATGATTTCGGAGTTAGCAGGAAAGGTGTATGGAATGTGATGGTGTTTACTAAAGGATCCCTTGTTGGAAGTGTGCATGTTTTTCCAATTCCGCCGGTTTTTGCCATTTTCTATGGGCGAGACAGCGGATTTGCAAGCGGTATTCAAAAAAAAATTGACCCAAAATCGCGCTGGCGAAATTTTTTGAGCCAATTTGACGTTGCGCATGCGCACATTCGCGAGTTCGCAGCTCGCGGCTGGAGGAGCTGTTTAACCTTTCCACACTTTCGCAGATATCTCTCTTTCTAAGTCAGTTTTTGAGATTTTTTAAACGCAAGTCATCTCCAAATTGACTTCCACACCTTCCACAGTGATTTGGGATTTTTGGGGGTACAGGGGAAAATTTGGCTAAACTTTAGTCGAGCTTTTAGCTGGCGTGGTTTTAAGTCGCGCTCTGACCATATTGCATCTTAATGAATCTCACACTAGGCGCTATTTTCCGCCCGCCGTTCTTTGAATGCCAATTTCAGACTTAAATAATCGCCGCTTCGCAAAATCACGCCGAAACGCCAATTCGCCGTACTATGAATCAGGCCCTATGTAACTAAACAAAAACAGTAAAAAAAAAAAGAAAACCGTTATGGAATAACACAAATATATAGCTCACCACCAGCATAAACCTGTTCCACCATAAGGTTTAAAGTTCCCACCTATGTAGTGATGCTGTTTTAGATTCAATTGCACTGGATAGCTTTTGTACTTCCCCTCAGATATGATTGCTCCCTGGTTGTATATCTGTATTCCTGCCTCTCGCCGTACGTGTCAATTTGTTTCTGTGCTGTACAACTTTCAACAATAAAAAAATTTTCCTAAATAAAACCGGATTTAAAAAATGTCCAACCTGCTTCTGGAGTCTAGAAAAAAAATAACAGAAGCCCATCAGTTTCTCAGCTGATAAACAGACCACAGACCATTCACAACTTTTACTCTGTGCTGTTCCACATCACACCTCATGGATACATGATGGCTGCTTCCTGCCCTTTTTAGCTGTCTATTGCAGGTCTGTTAATCCTTTTAGGACCAAACTACCTGTAGTTAGGGTGGATGGCTCTTTCTCATCCAAAATCTCCATGAGTTTCTAAATTATGGAACCCATATGATGACTTAGTAATTCTAGGAAAACGGCAAGCCATTTTTCCCTCTTTATCGGATCACAGTGGAACCTCTCACCTTGCTTGGATGGGAAACCCTGAGTACTCCAAATGTCTCTTGTTGTCCCTCTTAAAGGAACTACAAGCCAAACAATTGGGACACATACCTCCCATACAATACCCATCCTGTATAATATACAGTGGTGGATTTAGGTTTTGTGCTGCCCTAGGCCTGACTAAACTCATGCACCCCCTAAATTAAATATGACCCACCCCTGCCTTCCAATGCCACACCCCTTCCTGTTTAAGACCCCCCCTGTCATCTGCAAACCACACCCCTTCCTCTTTAGGCTTCACCAACGCAGCAGCTGGTGTTAATGGTCATCGGCCCCCAGCCAGTATTATCATACTGGCAGCAGTGCGGCGGCTTTATGGGGGTGCCAAACCTCCTAGGCCCTGCCACGCAGCCCAGTCTGGCTCATAAGACTGGCGCTACACTAAAAGTGGGGACTCTTTTCGTGCAGAAGCCAGGAGGAGGCTGTTTTTTTCATGCAGGGGCGGCTTTTTTGTCTCTCCCTGCAAAGTGCTGCCCTAGGCCTGGGCCCCGTTGGCCTAGCCCAAGATGCAGCTTTGTTTATATATAAAACCACCACATATTACAAGCTGATGGATAATAATGTTTAAACATATGGACACTGAGACATTTAATGCCTATAATTTAGTTTTTTAATAACTAATACTATTGCAAATATTTTTCACTGATGTATTTTTGCATAAAATGAAAAAGTGTAAAAGACTGCGCTGTCTGCTATCTCTACCACAACATTAAACTGAAGGTGATTAAGTGAAACAATGTTGCTACAATTGTATCAAATATATCCATTAAAGATTAACTAGTGTTACATACTATTAACCTGTGCATATATGAATAAATCAATAAATGAAAAATACACAAAAAATGTCCATACAAAGTTCCAAGATGTGTAGTGCCCTTTTTTAATCTGTGATTTATATACAATCAAGTGTTAAAATAATCCACATGTGGCAAGAAAAAAATTTCAATAATTTAAAAAACAATAAAGAATGTCCATATAAAGTTACAAAATGTATGATGCCCTATTTCAAATGGTGAATTGGACACAATCAAGTATTGCAATAATCCACATGTGCCGAAAAAAAATATATATTTTAGCCTCTTACCAGAAATTCATGATCTCTAAATCATAGGAGATCATGGAAAGTGTAGAACACACTCCCCACGGATTCCCCACAGAAAGCAAATCCTGTCTCTGCAGCAGCACATCCCGGATCTGGTGTAAAAGGTTATAGCAATCCAGCCTCCACAACTAGAAATCTGAATGTAGACACCTGGAGTCAGCTGTATTCCTCACTCAAGCAATGTTGTGAAGCCCGTGCATCAAAAAAAGACAAAGGCTCATCGTATATCTCTTTTTCTCCAGGTGAAAAAGTGCCCCTTGGTCCTCTGTGAGGATTCTGCTCACTTTGGAAACTGCAGCTTGGCATTGCATGCTATTTTTAGGCTTATGATCTACTAGAACACCCAGATCCATCTCCACTATTGATTTCCCCAGTGGTACTGCCCCTAGTATGTATGATGCATGCATATTCTTAGCCCCCAAGCCCATAACTTTACATTTATCAACAATAAACCTCATTTGCTACCTAGTTGCCCAATTAAAGAGTCCATTGAGGTCAGCTTGTAAGTTGGAGACATCCTGTAAGGACATTATTCCATTGCATAGCTTTGTATTATCTGCAAAGACTGAAATGGTACTTTTAATCCCAGACCCTATATCATTTATAAGGATTTTAAAAAGTAAGGGTCCCAACACTGAACCTTGGGGTACACCACTAATAGCCTTAGCCATTTAGAGTATGAATCATTGCACACTACTCTCTGAATACAGTCTTTTAGTCAGTTTTCTGTTCATTTACAAACTTATTTTTCCAGACCTGTAGACTTTACTTTAAATATTAGTTGTGTGTGTGGAACTGTGTCAAACACTTTTCAAAAATCCAAGTATACCATATCCACAGCCACTCCTTTATCTAAGGTTTACTAACCTCTTAAAAAAAAAAATATGATTTGTCTGACAACGTCTGATTTGTCTGACAACGTCAGTTTTTCATAAACTTATGCTTTCTATTGCTTAACATATTTTTTTTTTTCCAGCAAGAACTCATCTATGTGGTCTTTTATTAAACTCCTCAGTATCTTCCCAACTAAAGAAGTTAAATTACCAGTCTTATAAGTTACTTGGTAAAGACTTTGATCTTTTTTTACACCTATTCAGTGGTACTATTCCAGTCATGAAAGAGTCCCTAAACAATGGCTTTAAAATGACAGAGCTCACTTATTTTACAACCCATGAGTGTATGTCATCTAGCCCTGGTGCTTTATTAACTTTACTTTATTCTATCTAAATATTTCCGAGCCATAGTGGATCATTTGGGACTGTGTCAATATCATCCCCGTTATGGTCATGAGCTCCCCCATGCTCCTTTGTATACATAGAGCTGAAAAAGGCATTTAATAATGTTGCCTTCTCTTTGTCCCCAGTCACCCACTCTAGATTGTTTTGTAAGGCCTACATGCTCAGACCTGACTTTTTTACTATTAACATATTTTAAGAATTTTTGGGGGTTTGTCCTACTTTCTTTTGCAATCTGTCCTTTGTTTGGAATTTTTACAGCCTTGATTTTATTTTTATATATTCTATTATATTCTTTGTAACATTTAAACAATAATAGTGTTCTTCATTTTTATATTTTTTAAAAACTCTTTTCTTATTATTCATAGCTTTTTGAACTTTGGTCTTTAGCCACATACTGTAGGTTATTGTAATGGGATACAGATACCAGCCGCCATGGAAGAGGAATTCGGAAGGAGGTTGCGAGAGATGTGGATACAGCACAGGGGAGCAGTGTCAGAGCATGTCCTGCTAGGATGGTATGATTCAATCTGCTTGGAACTCTGGAAGGAAATGCTAGCCCATGAGCAGCGACAACAGGGAAAAATCCTCCCCTCCATCTAGGAAAGGTACTGGTCGCAGTACCTTTTGCAGGTCTGTTAATCCTTTTAGGACCAAACTAAGTGAGTACTAATACTGAGTGCTGTTTTAGGGAGATAAATCGCACAAGGAATGGAAAGCTGAGTTAAGCAGGCTGGTCAAGGTGGAGATTCAGTTGGATGAGAGCTACAGAGCCCTCCGCTGCTTTGTAACCCAAGTGTGCCCAGGGACAGTGGACGACAGCCCAACGGAAGGCTTTTGCTATGGCGGCCTGGGGTTGTTATTAAAGAAGCTGTCAGGGGACCCTAACTTTAGGAGCAATCTGGAGTGGCGGGTAGAGGAAATTATGGATTACAGAGAAGAGATCCTGAACATCTCAAAAGTGCTCTGGGCACTGGAAGATATGGAGTTTCTGGCCGTTCAGGAATGGGAGCCTACAAACGGCTGCTAGACTCTGCTCAGCATCAGGGCTGGGCTCACCTTTCCTGGGAATATCCAGAAGTACCAGCTGACATTCCAGAAATCCTGACTGAGTCAACAATGGGGCACAGTAACAGTGTGCTCTGCTCACTTGCATCTGCACCTACACCTGCAGCTTTGGAAGCAAAGCTCTTATGGCGGATGAAGCAAGTGTTGACTCACCTTGATAAACCTGTTTCTGCACAGGATGAGCTTGGATGAAGGAATCCGTCCGTCCAGCAGCTGGATAAAGGTATGGGAGAATAGGAAGCATCCTCATTCCCCAGCCACGGATCACGGATTTATTTGGCTTTTCATTGGAGGATGTTATGGATGATAAGTCACCTGCCAAAGTATTGGCACTAGGCCCAAGCTTGTGCCCTGGACTTTCAGAAATTCCAGAGACTGGGGATTTAATAGACTTTTCTGCTGATAAATAACAACCTGGTGAGCATCAGGGCCAAATATCACTGAGCTCTGCCCAACACCAACAGCAGATTCAACCTCTCTGAGAGAAGAGGCAGTTGACCTTTCTGCTACACCACTGACAGGGACATGGGATTCCCTGCTAGAAGCATCTGTGGAGTTACAAGAAAATTCTTCAGCTGAAGCACTGACAACTGGGCAGAGAGTCCAAGACCTCTGCCCCACACCTGCGGCAGTTCCAGAGACCCTGAGTGGGAAGGTGGTGGTCACTCCCCAGCAGCAGATCAGGATCCAGGGCGAGAAGGGAGAGGAGGTTATCGTCCTCCCTCCCCAACAGTCAGTCAGAGCGGAAGAAACTGTCTTCCCTCCCCAGGATCTGTGCACCTGTGAGACGGTACCAGAGAAAGTTTGTCCCAACAGCCAGATGAGGGTAAGGAAGATGGAGGAGCCGACTCCACTTCCCAGCAGCAGACTTCAGTTTCCACTAACACAACCAGAAAAAGGTCTGGCATTGGGACAGGAGGATTTCAGCCTTGCTGTACAAGCACTGGGGGATTTTCATCTAGAAAAAGTGGATAAGACTATGGTCTCCACCTGGATACCCCAGGGATGCTGGGCAGTCTGCCCAGACCCCCAACAGCATGATAGAGTGAGCCCAGCCACCCTGTCTTATCTCCAGAGGGTAAAATGTCTCCAGGGAGAAGGGCCAGTACACACTTCTCCCCATCAGCGGTTATGTTCTACGAGGGAGGCAGGGGTTGGCTGGGTGAGTAACGCGGTTTTCCTGGACAATTTGTTTGGGGTACTGTGTGGGTACAGACATACAGACATTGGGGGACGGGAACTACGGACTAACTTAGAAGTCAACCCATTTGGGGTCTCCTCCTGTGTTAGTCTCCATCAGAAAGGTGAGAGATGTGAAGGGAGTCACTTTGGTTGGGGGGCCCGTGGAACCCAGCTTACCTTCGAGAGGTTAAGAAGTTCCTTTCTCAGTACCCTAGGCCCCTCTTATGTGTAAGTCATCCTGTGTCTACATAGGATGATCAAGAAAATGATGGACAGCTACTTAATGGACACTGAGAATATAGTTTGGATTACTTCAAATGGGACAGCGATATGTATAAATAATATACCTGGAGGAATATATGAAGACTCTGGGACTCTAGGCCTAGGATCCATGTTAAAGGCCTAGCTGCTTATTGACAATAGGGGACTGCGCCGCACAGTCTGACTCATAGCAGATGCTAATATCATCAGCTCTGTCTTCCACACATTGTTGATTGTGCTGATTTACTCACCTATTGTCTACTGTGGGGATGTGTTTACACTTATAATAATGTGTATTGTACTTTGTGAGCTCGATGACAGCAAGTCTGCTAGGAATTAAATCACTGTCATCTGTTCATTATTGAGGGGAAAGTAGAATACTGTTTGTGTTGGTTGTTCCTTAGATATGTTAATTATGTTTCTGTACACAATTTCATCTGCATATGATAATGTAATTAGGCACCTGACCTGGTGGGGTAATCTGATCAGGAGGGGGATGTCCTCCTGTGTGGTATATGATGTGTGTGAGTCTGTTCAATAAAAGTTGTTTTTCCAGATCTATACAAGCTAAGTTCCTGCTAGTTGTGTATGGGGCACTGTAATATGTGATATCTATGTTCATGACTGGAGGAAGCGGTATTCTGAGAGAAGCCAACAAGCGCATTGTGGGGTCGCCATTCTGTTACAGTTTCTATTTTTAGCCTTTTAAACCTATTGCCCATAGGAATATATTTTGCAGTGTGCTCACATTAAGTCTTATTGAAGAATTCCCATTTCTGTTTTGTGTTCTTCTATACCAATACCCCCCCCCCCCCAGTTTAAGTCTTGGAGAGCTGCCCTAATCCTTGAAAAATGTGCTCTCTTAAAGTTAAAGGGTAACTCCACTTTCGTGGGGGAAAAATAGCAAGTATAATAAAAATATAACATATACAAATGAGACACAAGTCATATTGTAACTGAATGTTATTAACCCCTTTAGCTCCGGAAGGTTTTACCCCCTTAATGACCAGGCCATTTTTTGTGATTCAGCACTGCGTTACTTTAACGAAAAATTGCACGGGCGTGCGACGCTGCACCCAAATACAATTGATGTCCTTTTTCCCCTACAAATAGAGCTTTCTTTTGGTGGTATTTGATCACCTCTGCGGTTTTTAGATTTGCACTATAGACCAAAAAAGAGCGACAATTTTGAAAAAAACGCCACATTTTTTACTTTCTGCTGTAAAACATTCCCAATAAAAAATGTTTTAAATCAAATTTTTATATCAGTTTAGGCCAATTTGTATTCTGCTACATATTTTTGGTAAAAAAACCCCCCCAAAAAGCGTATTTTAATTGGTTTGCGCAAACGTTATAGCGTTTACAAACTACGGGATAGATTTTTGGAATTTTTATTTATTTTTAGTTTTGATTAGAAATGGCGGTGATCAGAGATTTTTAGCGGGACTGCGACATTGCGGCGGACAGATCGGTCCCCTAACTGACATTTTTGACACTTTTCAGGGACTAGTGACATTAATACAGTAATCAGTGCTAAATATTATGCACTGTCACTGTATAAATGACACTGGCAGGGAAGGGGTTAACACTGGGGGTGATCAAAGGGGTAAATGTGTACCCAAGTATGCCTACTAACTGTGTGGGGGAATGGTTCTGTGACAGGCACAGAGAGATAGAAGTTTCAGCTTAGCTGAAACTTCTGATCTCTCCCTGTTTGTCTGACAGAAGACTCGCCTGCTTTGTTTACATATGCAGGCGGGTCTTCTGTCAGTTTATCTGACAATAGCGGGAGGCCGTCTCCCGCTGTGTCTAAATCCCACCCACTGAAAATGGGATACTTTGACACTGTGGTGGACTTAGGCACGGTATGACCATATGGTGTTACTAAATCCCCATATTCACTTATTAAGATCTAGCCTTGCAAGATTTGCAAGATTTGAAAAAAAAAATGTTTGTGTATATATGCGCTATTCTCTATGGTTCAATTTGTACATTGGTCTCTATAGCAGCACCAACCTTAGAAACACATGTTAAGGGTGTGCCCGTCAACCCTTTGTTTGTTACATATTGAGTTCTGACCAGATTTATTGGTGGAGCACCCCACTCTCCGACATCAGTGCTTTATTATCAGTGTCCACCAGTAAGTAGTTATAGAAGGAGTCCCTTTATAGTGTAGTTTTAGCAGAGGAATCTGCAGCTAGCAATCTTCTCCCATGTAAGGTGTGAGTATGCCCCATGGTTTTGAGAGGTGGGATTTATCTTCCATTCTATGAATAGTGTAGGACCCACTAAAAATGGGGTACATTGATGCAGTAGTGGGCTTAAGCATGGTATGGCCATATGGTGTGACTAAACCCCCATATATACTTACTAAGATCAGGTGTTTTTAGGTAGCCTTGCAAGATTTGAAAGCAACCTTTTTTTGTGTATGTGTGTGCTATTCTCTTTGATTCAATTTGTACATTGGTCTCTACAAAGCAGCACCAACCTTAGAAATGTATGTTTAGGGTATGCCCCCCAGCCCTTTGTTAGTGAATGAATAGGGTGCAACAGTTACCTGTGGTTGGATATGCAGGGGATATTCCCTGCCATGCAAGCGATAATTATTATGCGATGTTTGAGCTTAATTATTTTGCAGTGCTGAGGTTTAATGTCGCGCCAGGCTA
This sequence comes from Pelophylax lessonae, assembly GCF_965119305.1. Taxonomy (NCBI): domain Eukaryota; kingdom Metazoa; phylum Chordata; class Amphibia; order Anura; family Ranidae; genus Pelophylax; species Pelophylax lessonae. The sequence goes on along the minus strand of NC_138770.1, from coordinate 463,780,600 downwards.
GGGGTTTATTATTGTGCTGTGCTGAGGTTAATTATTGTGACATGTCTCGGGGATTGTCATTGTTAGCCTATAAACTTGCTGGAAGTTATTGCCTGCTCTGGCACTTGCTGGGAGTTATCATTGCTGGTCCCAATTGGGCTTATTTTACTCCTTATTTGTTTATACAAATGGTGAAAGGTTGCAGGCTACAAGCCATTTGCCATAAAGAAGCACTTACTTTTTGACCATGCCTACTGTTGGCCAAACCCACTTTTGACCACAACTACAAAAGCATGGTAGGCGTCATGTGCCCTGCTTATACTACTAGCACCAGCACAGCACCTCCCAAAAAAAATGTTTGGAGCTGCCCCTGTTTGGAGTCCCAGTTTATTCTGTGTTTGCACTTACCCTATGGGATAATCAATACAGGATCCAGGTTAAATGTATGTGAATACACTGGTTACAGATGGTTAAACATAAGTCACTCAATGAATACCAAAGGATTCCTTCCTTTAGATACGCCTATCGATCATTTTCATTTAACCCATACAGGCTAAATGAGATATGTGACTCCAAAAGTGCCTGTTAATCTGCTGGAGCTCATTGATGTGGAATCTCTGAGGCTAACTCTGGGTTACATAGTTGTTAAAGGTAAATAAAGAAATGGCTCCATTCAGTTTAACCTACATGTGTAAGTTGCTAAGAATTCTCATACCTCTGTATATTGTGTATATTTAAACTTATCTAAGCTTTCAGCTGATCCCGCATTTTCACTGCACTAGTAAAGAAACCATTATGCTGTTTAGGAATAAACCTCTTTTTGTTCATGGCTGCAAGATTTGCTGAAGCATTTAAAAATGCGAAAGTCACAACAAAATTGCTTTAGGGTAAACCACTTCAATACTAACTCAAAATATGCTCATTAGTGATGTACTAATGCTCCTTCTTTAAAGGGGTTCTAAAGGTAAAAATCTTCTCACCCTAATACATTCTATGTATCAAGGTAAAAAAAAATAAAAATCTATTTACCGCTCCCCCATAGCCCACACCCCCCTTATACTTACCTGAGCCCAATCTTGATACAGAGCTGTGCATGAGAGCAGCAGCTCTCTTGGCTCTCTCTCTCTCTCTTTATTGACCTGGGGTATGTCCATTGACAGAGATTGGTTCAGGAGCGAGCTTGCTCAGATGCCCTCGTAGGAAGTGGTTTGCTTGTAAGGGCACTCAGCAGGGGAGGAGGAGCTAGGAGCACCAGCAGGGGAACCCAGAAGTTGAGGATCAGGGCTGCTCTATGAAAAACCATTGCACAGAACAGGAAGTGTATAATGTTTTTTATATCTATATATCCTTTAAAATCACTTGAAGTTACTGCAGCATCCTGTCAAATGGTGATCGTGGCTCACTGCAGCCATGGTATCTTTTAGGTGTTACCTTGTGATCTTCTTGAGGCAACTATTGTCCCTCTCATAAAACAGGCCAATATTTTCAACTGGTTAATACCGGGGTGACGTTAGCATTGTGTGTTACTCTTACATTTCATTGTTTCCAATGTGCTTTTTCAATACTGCTTCTATACAACTCCCCTTTGCCCAGCATTGAGAGAGCTCTTTTCGTCTGTTTTATTGTGTACTAGGTGTTAACACTGGTGCTCTTCTGTACCTTTAACTTTTCTCTTCTATGTATTCCCCTTAAATAGTATTTCATTGGTAAGCACTGTGTGCCACTAGATGCCACAAGCACAGACAGTTTGGTGTTATTTTGCTAGCTGGCCTCAGAGCAGGGAGAGGTAAAGAGCTCTGCAACTAACCTTCTTTAATTTACTCTGAAGTGTATATAGATTTTCAAAAGAAAAACAACGGATCACTTATCTGTTAGCACACATTTAGATATAAATATTAATATGTAACTGAGCTTCTATAATGGAAAGTATACCCTGAGAACAGGAAAGAGTGAGAAATCTATAGTACTTAACAGTGTTGCATATGATTGTTGCGTAGAAAACCAATAGGCCCTGATTCAGTTTAAAGATCAAAATTGATTGATGTATATAAAGTGCAAAGGTCCACCTAAACAATCCATTTAATTTACATCTATGTGGTAATCCCTCTATCAACTGGTGAATTTCACTGATCTAACTAATCAAATCTAACTTGTGTATAGCTATGAAAAAATGAAAAATTGCAGCGCTAAACCAAAATAATAAACATCATGTGATCATAAGTGAATACATGAATACACAAATCAAATAAATGATATACTGTATACAGTAATCAAATGAAATATGAAGTGATCAAGTGTAGCCACTGAAAAAAGTTCATAAAGAAAGTCCCAGGTAGTGATGATAGGTGTGCATCCGAATACAAAGGTGATATTCAACCGTGCCAGGGGACCCCACACAAAAAATCAATAAATTGCGCTCACCGGAGAGTATGGACCCAAGATACTATATAGTATATGGGCCATACGGGCTGGTATTGCTGTATACTTACAAGACAAGGCTGGAACATCGGATATCAGGAAGGTAGCCACAGTATCACAACGGAAGCTGTAAATCTCTCACAGTTGTACATGGAGGAATCCAGATAAGACCGACATAGTGTAAAACCGCTAGACTTTCTTATAATATAAAAGCCAAAAAAACATTTACAAGCATCCAATGAACTTAGGCATGTAATACAGAAGTAGATGGCATGAATGACGTTTTTGACGCGTTTCCTCTAAGCAGACATAATCATAGGAGGTTGCCATGTTAGGAGAGCCCTCTCCAGCGTCTTAAATAGTGTGTCTTATCCCCATAATGATCAGATAATCCATGACAGCTGAGAGAGCTGCCACTTCCTCCAAAATGGTGTCGGCTTGCATGTCAAGCCTCGCTCTCATACAGGAAGCTCCTCATAGGGGGCGGCATCACTTCCGGGAGTCAGTTCACTGTGTAACCAGCAAGACCATATCTCCCGCATATCGGAAAAATATTTTGGCTGGAGTTTCACTTTATTCTAGACACAGGAACTGAGCAAATTATATAGCACAAAAGAGTAAATTATAAGACTTTAAATACCCCTCCAGTGATCACGCAGATACATTCATATATAGAAAAATATAAAATTTTATTTCTCAACAAAACTATTTCTAAAAACGAATATCAAATGTCATATTATTACCAACAAACTTTAACCACTGCAAATACGCAAGGCTATTGGTCAAAATAGAAAGCTTAGGTTGACGCAATTTGCTGGAAACACTGCTTCCTCAGGACCTCTGTCTCTCACAGAAGTGCACATGACCAAAAAAAAAAAAATATTCTAAAGACAAAGGAAGCATATGTGTAAGTTACAAATCATAAAGAAACATAATTGAGTTTGTTTATAATTAGAGTTGAGCCGACACCTGGATGTCCGTGTTCGGCGGGTTCGGCCGAACTTGAAAAAAAAGTCCAGCTCCGTGTCCCGGACTTTTTCCTAACTTTACCCGGACACCGAACCCCATTGAAGTCAATGGGGACCCGAACTTTCAGGCACTAAAATGGCTCTAAAACACCAATGGAAAGGGCTAGAGTGCTGCAAATGGCAGCAAAATGTAGTTAAGAGCATGCCAAGTGCTCTGCAAACAAATGTGGATAGGGAAATAACTTAAAACAAAAAATAAAATGGAAAATAAAACAATTTTCTTCATCTGTGAAGGACAAGGCCCATATGGAGTAGAAGGGAGGTTGAGGTGGCGGTGGATGTGGCGGTTTAGGTGGAAGCGGCAGTGGAGGGGGACGAGGTAGCCAACACTGCTTTTTTTCAGTCATTTTAAATTAGGGTACACCCCAAAAGAGTGAGAAAGATCAAAAATATAACAATGGCTGGGCAAGGTCAGTATCCATCTCTATTCTGCACAAGGTACGGAAAAGTCCTGTGGGATCCATGCCTGGTTCATAGTTACATAGTTACATAGTTAGTGAGGCTGAAAAAAGACACAAGTCCATCCAGTTCAACCTATGATGTGTGTGTGTGTGTTTGCTTTTAACCGTACATTGTATACCCCTGTATGTTGTGGTCTTTAAGGTGTCCATCCAATAGTTTTTTGAAACTATCAATGCTCCCCGCTGATACGACTGCTTGCGGAAGAGAATTCCACATCCTTACCGCTCTTACAGTGAAGAACCCCTTACGGACTTTAAGGTTAAACCACCTTTCCTCAAGTTTTAGTGAGTGGCCACGTGTCTTATTGTATCTCCTTTCTCTGAATAGTTTGTTCCTTATGCTAGGGTCGCCAGTACAGTATTTGTACATTGATATCATATACCCCCTCAATCGTCTCTTCTCCAGAGAGAATAAGTTCAGTGCTTGTAGTCTTTCCTCATAGCTGATGTCCTCCATTCCCCTAATTATTTTTGTTGCCCTTCTCTGGACTTTCTCCAGTTCCAGCACATCCTTCCTGAGGACCGGTGCCCAGAACTGGACAGCATACTCCAGATGTGGCCGGACCAGAGTCTTGTAGAGTGGAAGAATAATCTCTTTATTTCTGGAGTGAATCCCCTTTTTTATACAACCCAGTATTCTGTTGGCTTTGCTTGCAGCGGCTTGGCATTGCATGCCACTTCCAAGCCTGTTGTCTACCAGTACCCCCAGGTCCCTTTCCATCCTAGACTCACCCAGAGGTTCCCCCCCTAGTGAGTAGCTTGCTTTCTGGTTTCTGGCCCCCAAGTGCATTACTTTACATTTTTCTACATTAAATCTCATCTGCCATGTAGTTGCCCACCCCGTTATTTTGTTCAGGTCTGCTTGCAAGATTTCCACATCCTGCATAGAAGATATTGGTATGCCTAATTTAGTATCATCTGCAAATACTGAGATTGTACTAGATATCCCCTCCTCTAGATCATTTATGAATAAATTAAACAGGATTGGTCCCAGGACAGAACCCTGGGGGACCCCACTTTCCACACCCGCCCAATCAGAGTACTCCCCATTAATCACCACCCTCTGGACTCTCCCCTGGAGCCAGTTCTCTATCCAGGTACTCACCTTATGGTCCATACCTACCTTCCTTAGTTTGTACAGTAAGCGTTTGTGGGGAACGGTGTCAAAGGCCTTTGCAAAGTCCAGATACACCACATCCACAGGCTTACCTTTATCTAAGTGGCAGCTCACTTCCTCGTAGAAGGTTAATAGATTGGTTTGGCATGAACGATTTTTCATGAATCCATGCTGATTACTACTTATAATACCGTTTTCATTACTAAAGTCTTGTATGTGGTCCCTTATCATCCCCTCCAAAATTTTGCAGACTACTGATGTTAGGCTGACCGGCCTATAGTTACCCGGGATATATCTCGGCCCCTTTTTAAATATTGGTACCACGTTGGCTTTTTTCCAATCAGCTGGCACCATACCCGTCTGTAAACTATCCTTAAAGATCAAGAATAATGGTCTGGCAATCACCTGGCTAAGCTCATTAAGAACCCTTGGGTGCAAGCCATCCGGTCCCGGGGATTTATTTATGTTAAGTTTCTCTAGTTTAGCTCTAAGTCTATCCTCTGTTAGCCATGGCGGGACTTCCTGAGGTGTATTATTTAGTTTGGCCTTACAAGCAGGGTTCGTGTAGCCCCCCGATTCATAGTTACATAGTTACATAGTAGGTGAGGTTGAATAAAGACAATAGTCCATCCAGTTCAACCTGTGTAGGTGTGTGTGACTGTAATCATCTAACATAGCCCTCAATCTCCTGATCCTTGAGATGTAAGTCTAAGAGTCTTTTGAAAGTCACCATACTACCCGCAGAAACCACCTCTTGTGGTAGACAATTCCACAATCTTGTAGCCCTAACAGTAAAGAACCCCCCACGTTGCCTGAGGTTAAAACGCTTCTCCTCTAATCGCATTGTATGTCCTCGAGTCCTCATGCAATTCCTTCGAATGAACAGCTTTTCTTCTAAGCTGAGATCCCCATTAAGATATTTATAAATTGCTATCATGTCCCCTCTCAGACGTCTTTTCCCCAGGGAAAATAAATCGAGCGATTGCAGCCGCTCTTCATAGGTAAGGTCCTCCAACCCCCTAATCAGTTTAGTTGCCCTTCTCTGGACTTTCTCCAGCTCCAACACATCCCTCCTGAGGACTGGCGACCAGAACTGGACAGAATACTCCAGATGCGGTCGGACCAGAGTTTTATAAAGTGGAAGGATTATAGTCTTATCTCTGGAATACATCCCTTTCTTTATGCATGCTAATATTCTGTTGGCTTTGGAAGCTGCCGCTTGGCATTGCATGCTGTTGCCTAATCTATCATCAACTAAGACTCCCAGATCTTTCTCCATTTTTGATTCCCCCAAGGGTTCCCCTCCTAACGTGTATTGTGTTTTTATGTTTTTGGTCCCCAAGTGCAAAACCTTACACTTCTCCACATTAAACCTCATTTGCCATGTCGTTGCCCACTCCGTAATTTTGTCCAGGTCATTCTGTAGGATATCTGCTTCATGCTGTGCAGTTATTGCCCTGGCCAATTTTGTGTCATCTGCAAAAACTGATAACGAACTACTGATCCCTTCCTCAATGCTGTTTATGAATAAATTGAACAAGGTTGGTCCCAGGACTGAGCCCTGGGGCACCCCGCTTACTACCTCAGACCAGTCTGAGTATGCGCTGTTTATTACTACCCTTTGGACACGGCCTTTTAGCCAATTCCGTATCCAAGAGCAAACCCTGCTGTCGATACCTGCAGACCTTATTTTATAAATTAAGCGCTTGTGGGGAACTGTATCAAACGCCTTAGCGAAATCCAAGTACACCACATCCACTGGTCTCCCCCTATCTAGCTCACAGCTCACTTCCTCGTAGAATGCTAAGAGATTGGTTTGACAAGATCGCCCATTTGTAAACCCGTGCTGGTTACTACTGATGATGTTGTTGCCTTTAGCATACGATATAGTCCCTTATCATCCCCTCCAAAAGTTTACATATTATTGATGTCAGACTGACAGGCCTATAATTTCCCGGGATATGTCTCTGGCCCTTTTTGAATATCGGAATCACGTTAGCCTTCCTCCAATCCCCTGGTACATCTCCTGTCCTAATACTGTCAGCAAAGATCAGGAACAGTGGTCTAGATATAACCAAACTCATGAGTTTCTTGAGCACTCTCGGATGTACGCCATCCGGGCCTGGTGATTTGTTTGTGCTAAGTTTATCCAGTCTTTCCCTGATTTCCCCCTCTGTTAGCCATAGTGGCAAGTCCTGTGTATTACTACTAACCATACAGTCATGGTCAGTGTACCCTTCCTTTTCCTGCGTAAAGACTGACGAGAAAAAAGAATTCAGCACGGTTGCTTTTTCAGTGTCCTCTGTAACCATCCTCCCATCATCGCTAATTATGTGTGCAATATGCTCTGCCCTAGTTTTTTTGCTGTTGATATATTTAAAGAATTTCTTTGGGTTTTTTTTACTATCCTCCGCTATTTGTCTCTCAAAGTTGATTTTAGCCATCTTGATTTCGTGTTTACACTTCTTATTTTCCTCCTTGTATTGCTGGAAGGCCGATACGGTGCCCTCTGATTTATATTTCTTGAAGGCCAATTTTTTTCCCCTAATAAGTTTTTTAACGCTACGGTTTAGCCAGCCAGGTTTGGCTTTGTCTCTTCTAAATTTATTCCCCATAGGAATGCACTGCAAGATGCCTTTGCTTAATATTGTCTTCCTTTGTGAAGACTGAAGAAAAGAAATTATTTAACACTTCCGCCTTTTCTCTGTCCTCAGTGGCCATTTATCCTTTATCATCTTTTATGGGGCCAATGTGTTCTGGCCTCGCTTTCTTACTGTTTATATACTTAAAGAACTTCTTGGGGTTCTTTTTACTCTCCTCCGCTATATGTCTCTCGTGTTCTATTTTAGCCGCCCCGATTTCATCTTTACATTTCTTATTACACTCTTTGTAGTGCTTAACCACTTTCATGTAAAATGACGTCTGCAAAGTGGTTGTCTAGATCCGGGCCGCCGTCATATGACGTCGGCCCGTTCTAGCTGCTACTGCGCGCCCCTGGCGGCGCGCAGCGGCGCGATCAGGGATGTGGCTCGTCCCTCGGACATAGCCCATCCCTGATCAAGGTAAACAGCCAATAGAAATTGGCTGTTTACCACGTGATCGGCTGTGTCAATCACAGCCGATCACATGAGCGGCTCCAGCACGAGCCGCTCGTTCTCTCTGCAATGCGCGCCCCCGGGGGCGCGCAGAGCAGCGATCGGGGACGAGGCTCGTCCCTCGGACAGAGTCGATCCCCGATCTAGGTAAAGAGCCAATGAAATTGGCTCTTTACCACGTGACCGGCTGTGTCCAATCACAGCCGGTCACAAATGTCAACAGAGAACACGGTAACTAGCTGTCACCGTGTTCTCCTCCTCACACACTGATCCTGTGTGAGGAGGAGATTGTGGTAACAGCTAGTTACCAACTACAGTGCACCCTAAACACACTGATTGCCCCCCCCAATAAAGAGCACCTGTCACTAGCCCATCAAAGTACCCGAGTACCTGTCATCAGCCCATCAGGTACTCAGATGACAGGTACTTGGGTACTCTGATGGGCTGGTGACAGGTATTCGGGTACTCTGATGACAGGTACTCAGGTACTCTGATGACGGATACTCTGATGACAGGTACTCGGGTACTCTGATGACAGGTACTCGGGTACTCGGGTACTCTGATGACAGGTACTCGGGTACTCTGATGACGGGTACTCGGGTACTCTGATGACGGGTACTCGGGTACTCTGATGACAGGTACTCGGGTACTCTGATGACAGGTACTCGGGTACTCTGATGACAGGTACTCGGGTACTCTGATGACGGGTACTCGGGTACTCTGATGACAGGTACTCGGATACTCTGATGACAGGTACTCGAGTACTCTGATGATGGGTACTCGGGTACTCTGATGACGGGTACTCGGGTACTCTGACAGGTACTCGGGTACTCTGATGACAGGTACTCGGGTACTCTGATGACGGGTACTCAGGTACTCTGATGACAGGTACTCGGGTACTCTGATGACAGGTACTCGGGTACTTTGAGTACCTGTCAACGGAGTACCCATCATCAGAGTACCTGAGTACCTGTCACCTACCCATCAGAGTACCCGAGTACCTTCCACCTGCTCATCAGAGTACCTGACGCCTGAAGTATCCAAGTACTTGCCGCCTGCTCATCAGTACCCATCACTACTCATCAGTACTCATCAGTACCTATCACGTATCAGTACTGATCATCAGTACCCATCAGTACAGTATCACCTATCACCTATCAGTCAGTGAGTACTACTCATCAGTACCTATCACCTGCCTGTCACCTGCCCATCAGAGTACCCGAGTACCTGTCACCTGCCTATCGGAGTACCCGAGTACCTGCCACCTGCTCATCAGTACCAGAGTACCTGTCACCTGCCCAACAAAGTACCCAAGTACCTGTCACCCTTCATACAGCCACCATATCCAAGTCCAAAAAGGTTTATATACGTCCTCCGTTTAAACCTAAATACCGGTGTTATGGCAGCAGATAGCTGCCATAACCCTGGTATTTTTTTAAACGGTGGACGGTTGGCTTTCCGATAAGGGTGGTCCCAGCGGCGGATTCGCCGTGGGATCACCCTTCCGGGATGGCGGAAGAGGCGCCCCCCCCCCTCCCGACGCGTTCCGGTCCTTTTCCCCGCTTACCGGACCCGCCGGCAGCGGGGAAAACGATCCGGTCCCGAATCCTCACAGACAGGATGTCGAGTGAGGGCAAGCTTGCCCTCACTTGACTCTATGGTCTTGGAGGACCGGAGCTACGGAAAATGTTGTTGCCTAGCAACCGGTTTAAAGGTCCTTTTTTTTTTTTTTTTTTCATTTTATATTATAATTATTATTTTTTTTTTTTTCTATCTTTTAGTGTACTTGTGAGATCTGAGGACTTTTTGACCCCAGATCTCACAAAAAAGGTCCTGTCGTGCCTATTTCTATTACGAGGAATATTTACATTTCTTTTAAAAGAAATAAAAATGATCAATTTTTTTTTTTAAACGGTGTAAAAATAAAAAATAATAAATAAAATAAATAGTAAAAAAAAAAAAAAAAAATTAAAGCGCCCTGTCCCCGTTAGCCCGCGCGCAGAAGCGAATGCATACAGAAACCCCGCCCACATATGTAAACGGTGTTCAAACCACACATGTGAGGTATCACCGCGATCGTTAGAGCAAGGGGAATAATTTGAGCCCTAGACCTCCTCTGTAACTCAAAGATGGCAACCTGTAGAAATTTTTAAATTGTCGCCTATGGGGATTTTTAAGTACCAAAGTTTGTCACCATTCCGTGAGCGTGCGCAATTTTGAAACATGACATGTTGGGTATCTATTTACTCGGCGTAACATTATCTTTCACATTATGGAAAGAAATTGGGCTGACTTTACTGGTTTCTTATTTTTTAATTAAAAAAAGTGAATTTTTTCCAAAAAAATTGCGTTTGGAAGACCGCTACGCAAATACGGTGTGATAAAAAATATTGCAATAATCTCCATTTTATTCTCTAGGGTCTCTGCTAAAAAAAATATATAATGTTTGGGGGTTCTAAGCAGTTTTCTAGCAAAACAACTGATTTTAGCTTGTAAACACCAAATGTCAAAAATAGGCCTAGGCAAGTGGCTAGGATGCATGATGATGCTCCTTGGATGTTAGGCCCCTCTATATGGCTAGGCTGTGAAAAAGTCTCACACATGTGGTATTGCCATACTCAGGAGGAGTGGCAGAATGTATTTTGGGGTGTCATTTTTGCTGTGTACATGCTATGTGTTAGGAATATCCTATAAATTGACAACTTTGTGTAAAAAAAAAAAGTTTTCATTTTTTTCCCACATTTTCCAAAAACCTGTGGAAAAAAATGATATGTTCAAACGACCCATAATGCCTCATAGAATATACGTTGGAGTGTTTGCTTTCCAAAATGGGGTCATTTTGTGGACTTTTCCATTGTATTGGTGCTCTAGGGCCTTGAAAAGTGTGATAGGTAGTAAGAAAGTTTTATGTGTATTTATGCTCCTAGAACGCCTGAATGTGCTTCTTGGACGTGGAGTCTCTTTTTGTGGCCCGGCTGTGTAAAAGTCTCACACATGTGGTATCGCCATACTCGGAAGGAGTAGCAGAATGTATTTTTGGGTGTAATTTTTGCTGTATACATGCTATGTGTTAGAAATAGCTTATAAATTGACAACTTTGTGGGAAAAAAAAGAAAAAAAAATTTTTTTCTTCATTTTCCCAAGAATTGTGGGAAAAAATTACAACTTCAAAAAACTCACCATGCCTCTTACTAAATATCTTGGACTGTCTACTTTACAAAAAGGGGTCATTTGGTCGGTATTTGTACTGTCCTGACATTTCAGGGCCTCAAGAAAGGAGATAGGCAGTCAGTACATCTGGTGTGATTAATTTTCAGTAATTGGTACCATAGCTTCTAGACTCAATAACTTTCACACAGACTAAATAATATACACTAATTTGGGTTAATTTTACCAGAGACATGTAGCAGTATACATTTTGGCCCAAATGTATGAAGAAAAATTTATTTTTTGCAAAATTTCATAATTGAAACTAAAAAAAAGTGTTTTTTTTTCAAAATTTTTGCTCTTTTTTTTGCATATATCACGAAAAAAAAAACCCAGTTGTGATCAAATACCACCAAAAGAAAGCTCTATTTGTGTGAAAAAAATGATAAAAATTTTGTTTGGTTACAGTGTAGCATGACTGAGCAATTGTCATTCAAAGTGTGAGAGTGCTGAAAGCTGAAAATTGGTCTGGGCAGGAAGGGTGTCTAACTGCTCTGTATGGAAGCGGTTAAATGCTGCCAATGACCCCTCAGTCTTGTATTTTTTGAAGGCCTTTTCTTTAGCTCTAATATACATTTTTATGTTGGAGTTTAGCCACCCAGGGTTTAGTTTTGCTCTTTTAAATTTATTTCCCTGTGGAATGCACTGGCCCACCCCCTTGTTAAGTATGCTCTTGAAGCACTCCCATTTTTCCTCCGTGTTCTTTGTTCCCAGGGTTCTATCCCATTTGATATTTTCTAGCAGCGAGCGCAGTTTAGGGAAATTGGCTCTTTTGAAATTTAGTGTCCTTATATTACCCTTGTGTTTCCTATTACTGTAATTAATACTGAAACCAACTGACATATGGTCACTGTTCCCTAAGTTGTCCCGTATTTCTATATCTGTGAGCAGGTCTGTATTGTTGGTAATCAGTAGGTCAAGTACCGCATTGTTTCTTGTCGGTGCATTCACCATCTGACCCATGAAATTGTCCTGCAAAACATTTAGGAACTGCCGAGCCTTGGCTGAATGCGCGGTTCCTTCTGCCCAATCTATATCAGGATAATTAAAGTCCCCCATTATAATGACATTTCCCATCCTTGCTGCCAATCCTATCTGTAACATGAGGTCCACCTCACCCTCCTCCCTCTGGTTTGGGGGCCTATAGCATACGCCCAATATTACCTTCCCCACCGTGCCTTCCCTTTGAAGCTCTACCCACAGGGATTCTGCTTCGTCCATAGCTCCATTATTAATATCATCCCTCATATTTACCTGTATACTGTTCTTAATATACAAACATACCCCTCCCCCTTTTTTACCCTCTCTATCTCTGCGATAAAGGGAATACCCCTGAATGGTCGCCATCCAGTCATGAGAGCTGTCAAACCAAGTCTCAGTTATCCCCACAAAATCTAAGTCCTCCTCAAACATCAGCAGCTCCAGCTCTCCCATCTTGTTGGCCAGGCTTCTGGCATTGGTATATAAGCCTCGTAATTTTGATGTTTTTAGGCTGCTCTCTTGATTTTTCCCCGTACCCAACCTGGGTATAGGAGCTCCGAACACCCTACCGCTAATGCCCCCATTTCTGCCCTCTGAAACTTGCTTTCCACTGGCTAATTCTACATCTGTACCCTCCCCCCCATTCCCTAGTTTAAAAGCCCCTCTAACTTTTTGGCCATCCTCGCACCCAGTACGCCTGCACCCACCCCATTTAGGTGCAATCCGTCCCTACCAAAGAGCCGGTGACCGACTGAGAAGTCGGCCCAGTTCTCCAGGAACCCGAAACCCTCCTTACTACACCAGCTCCTCAGCCACTCGTTAACTTCCCTAATCTCCCGCTGCCTCTCTGGTGTGGCTCGAGGTACAGGTAGTATTTCGGAAAATACTACCTTGGAGGTCCTAGTCCTCAACTTAGCGCCTAAGTCCCTGAAATCGTTTAGGACTCTCCGTCTTCCTCTGCCTATGTCATTGGTACCCACGTGTACCATGACAGCTGGGTCTTCCCCAGCCCCACCCAATAATCTGTTCACCCGATCCGCGATGTGCCGAACCCGAGCGCCCGGCAAACAACAGACTGTTCGGCGCACACGGTCTTTGTCACAGATTACACTGTCTGTCCTTCTAATAATTGAGTCCCCTACCACCAGCACCTGTCTTTCCTTTCCCTTTCTCCCGGCCTCACTGGAGGAGTTCTTCCCCTGGCAGCTAGGGGTGTCGCTCTGCTCCCTGGTCCCTGACTGGTTTCCCCAACATCACACAACGGGGCGTATCTATTGGGGTGCTCCAGCCCAGGATCAGCCTCCTTGACTTGTCCCCTTCTACCCCTCCTAACTGTCACCCCTCTGCTCTGCTCTGATGCCTGCACCTCCGATACTCCGCCCACCTCTGTGCAGGCCCCTGTCTGCACCTGATTGGTACAATCCTGGCTCTCCTCCGGTATGGACATTCGTCTCAGTGTTGCCAGCTGCTTCCCTAGATTCAGGACCTGAGCTTCCAGGGAAGCAACATGCTCACATTTTGCGTATTTGTATTCGCCCTCGATCGCATGACCGAGGAACGCATACATATCACAAGATGTACACCGAGTCGCATCTCCACACCCGCCGGGCATTGTACCTACTATCTAATCTAATGGGGATTCAGCGATTTAAGTCTATCCTATGTGGCTATTTCCTGGCTTCCTAACGCTACCTTCTCACCCTCTGGTATTCCGCTCCACTCACTTGACACCGGTCAGTCACCCAACACTCACAATCTCACAGCCCGGTCAGACGCACAACGCTGAGTCGCACAGCCCGGTCAGACGCACAACACTAAGTCGCACAGCCCGGTCAGACGCACAACACTAAGTCGCACAGCGCGGTCAGACGCACAACATTCAGTCGCACAGCCCGGTCAGACGCACAACACTAAGTCGCACAGCGCGGTCAGACGCACAACATTCAGTCGCACAGCCCGGTCAGACGCACAACACTGAGTCGCACAGCCCGGTCAGACGCACAACACCGAGTCGCACAGCCCGGTCAGACGCACAACACAGAGTCGCACAGCCCGGTCAGGCGCACAACACAGAGTCGCACAGCCCGGTCAGACGCACAACACAGAGTCGCACAGCCCGGTCAGGCGCACAACACAGAGTCGCACAGAGCCCGGTCAGACGCACAACACCGAGTCGCACAGCCCGGTCAGACGCACAACACTCAGTCGCACAGCCCGGTCAGACGCACAACACTCAGTCGCACAGCCCGGTCAGACGCACAACACCGAGTCGCACAGCCCGGTCAGACGCACAACACTGAGTCGCACAGCCCGGTCAGACACACAACACTCAGGTAATGATAGGTACTCCCAGACACTCAGGTAGCAACAGGTACTCCCAGATACTCAGGTACTCCCAGATACTCAGGTGCTCCCAGATACTCAGGTACTCACAGATACTCAGGTACTCACAGATACTCAGGTACTCACAGGTACTCACAGATACTCAGGTACTCACAGGTACTCCAAGATACTCAGGTGCTCCCAGATACTCAGGTACTCACAGATACTCAGGTATTCCCAGATACTCAGGTACTCACAGGTACTCAGGTACTCACAGGTACTCAGAGGTACTCACAGATACTCAGGTACTCCCAGATACTCAGGTACTCCCAGATACTCAGGTACTCACAGATACTCACAGGTACTCACAGGTACTCACAGATACTCAGGTACTCACAGATACTCAGGTACTCACAGATACTCACAGATACTCAGGTACTCACAGATACTCAGGTACTCACAGATACTCACAGATACTCAGGTACTACACCCTCAGTCAGTGTACAATCTCTGTCACCAGTCTTACTTACCTAGTGCATGTCCCTTTAAGTCTGTCTCTAGCAGTTCCTGGCTGTTTTTCTTTTTTTTTCTTTCCCTCAGACGGTCAGTCTCCGCTCTGCACCCGCCTCCCTCTGTCACTTCCCGGTCAGCATTTGCTCGCTAGTCTCCTCTGCTCCCTCTCTGTCTGGGGGGGGGGTCCGCACCACTCGCCGCAAAGGGGGGGGGTTTACTGTTCCGCTCGCCACCCGCAACAAGAGAGGGGGGGGTTACCGACCCGCTCGCCGCTCGCTTCTGGGGGGGGGTCGGGGTTCGAGCGCCGCTCCCCGCCGCTGCTCTCCTGGGGGGGGGGGTTACTCACACGCGGTCGGTCACGCACACACTCCACACACACTCCTCTCTCCTGCACGCCCTGACAGCCTCTGATCCCGCGCTCTGCTCCACAGCACCACCTGCTGGCAAGTGGCAACCTTCATTTTAATGAACGTGAGCTTGTCCACATTGTCTCTGGACAGGCGGCTGCGCTTGTCTGTGATAACGCCCCCAGCCGTGCTAAATACACGTTCAGATAATACACTGGCTGCAGGGCACGCCAGCACCTCCAAGGCGTAAAGGGCAAGCTCAGGCCATGTGCCCAATTTGGAGACCCAGAAGTTGAAGGGGGCAGACCCTTCATTCACTACATGTAGGTGTGTGCACACATACTGCTCCACCATGTTGGTGAAATGCTGCCTCCTGCTAAGACGTTCCATATGAGCTGCTGGTGCTGCTGTTTGTTGTGGCGTACTGACAAAGCTTTTCCACATTTCAGCCATGCTAACCCTGCCTTCTGAGGTGCTGGCGGTGCCCTGGTTGCATTGGCGACCTCTTCCTCCTCCTCCTCTGCCTTGGCCTTGTGCTTCCACTGTGGCCCCGCTGTCAGGTGGGAATGCCAGCAGCATTGCGTCTACCAGCGTGCGCTTGTACTCGCGCATCTTGCGATCGCGCTCCAGTGAGTGAATTAAGGACGGTACGTTGTCCTTGTAACGGGGATCCAGCAGCGTGGCCACCCAGTAATCAGCACAAGTTAGAATGTGGGCAACTCGGCGGTCGCTGTGGAGACACTGCAGCATGTAATCGCTCATGTGTGCCAGGCTGCCCAGAGGCAACGAAAGGCTGTCCTCTGTGGGAGGTGTATCGTCTGTGTCCTCTGTATCCCCCCAGCCACGCACCAGTGATGGCCATGAGCTGGCCTGGGTGCCACCCTGCTGTGAACATGGTTCCATCTCCTCCTCCATCTCCTCCTCCTCATCCTCCAGAACTGTGCCCCTGCTGGACAATTGTGTCTCTGGCATTTGTGTGTGCAGGAACCCACCCTCGGAGCCACTTGCGAATGACTGCCCTGAAAGCCTTGGAAATGTTACCTCTTCATCCTCCTCCTCGTCCTGTGCCACATCCTCTTCCATCATCGCCCGAATCGTTTTTTGAAGGAGGCATAGAATTGGGATAGTTAAGCTGACAACGGCGTCATCGGCACTGGCCATGTTGGTGGAGTACACAAAACAGCGCAACAAGGCACACAGGTCTCGCATGGAGGCCCAGTTATTGGTGGTGAAGTGGTGCTGTTCCGCAGAGCGACTCACACTTGTGTGCTGCAGCTGAAACTCCACTATGGCCTGCTGCTGCTCGCACAGTCTTTCCAGCATGTGCAAGGTGGAGTTCCACCTTGTGGGCATGTCACATATGAGGCGGTGAGCGGGAAGGCCGAAGTTACGCTGCAGCGCTGACAGGCGAGCAGCAGCAGGGTGAGAACGCTGAAAGTGCGCACAGACGGCCCGCACTTTCTGCAGCAGCTCTGTAATATCGGGGTAATTTTTAAGGAACCTCTGCACCACCAAATTCAGCACATGCGTCAAGCAAGGGATGTGCGTCAAACCGGCCAGGCCCAGAGCTGCTATGAGATTTCGCCCGTTATCGCACACCACCAGGCCGTGTTCGAGGCTCGCTGGCAGCAACCACTCACTTGTCTGCTGTTCCATGCTCCTCCACAACTCCCCCAAACAGGCAAGTTTTAAAACTGCCTGCTGTCGTTTACCCCTGGCTTTGCTGAAGTTGGTGGTGAAGGTGTTACGCTGACCGGATGAGAAGGCGGTAGAGGATGAGGAAGCGGAGTAGGAAGAGTTAGGAACAGGAGGCAAACTGAAGCGCCCTGCAATCCTCGGTGGTGGAAGGACATGCGCCAAATTTCTATCCGCCTCAGGCCCATCCGCCACTGCATTTACCCAGTGTGCCGTTAGGGAGATATAATGCCCCTGACCGTGCTTACTGGTCCACGTATCGGTAGTTAGGTGGACCTTGGCACAGATGGCGTTGCGCAGTGCACACCTGATTTTTTCCCCCACTTGGTTGTGCAGGGAAGGGATGGCTTGCCTGGAAAAGTAGTGGCGGCTGGGCACGACGTACTGTGGGACAGCCACCGACATAAGGCTTTTAAAACTGTGCGTCTCCACCAGATGGAATGACAGCATTTCAAGGCCAAGAATTTTGAAATGCTGGCATTCAGGGCCAGGGATCGCGGGTGGGTAGGGGGGTACTTCCTCTTCCTCTCAAGTGTTTGGGAGATGGAAAGCTGAACGCTTCCATGGGACATTGTGGAGATAGTTGGTGACCCAGGTGGTGGTGTTGCTGACAGATCGTCTGTTTGCGGGGTGGCAGGTGCCGGTATCACTACAGAGGTGGATGAAGAGGCCGAGACTGCAGCAGAAGAGGAAGCAGGAGGAGCCAGAGACCTTTCTTGGTTTTGAAGGTGTCTACTCCAGTGCAGCTCGTGCTTTGCACTTAGATGCCTGATCATGCAGGTTGTGCTCAGGTTGAGAAGGTTTATGCCTCGCTTCAGGCTCTGATTGCACAGGGTGCAAACCACTCGTGTCCTGTCATCAGCACATTTTCTGAAGAACTTCCACGCTAGAGAACTCCTTTGAGCTGGCTTTGGTGCGCTTGGTTCCTTGCTGCGTTGGGTAGTAGCAGCCGTAGTGTCTAGGGCACGGCCGCTCCACTTCTGCACCCTGCTCCCTCTTCTGCTGTGCTGGTGGCTCTGTGCGACCACCGCCTCTTCCTCCAAACTACTCAGGTCACCTGCATGACCTTCATTCCATGTGGGGTCGAGGACCTCATCGTCCTCCACATCATCTTCCACCCAGTCTTCACCCCTGCCCTCCTTGTCGGTCTCCACAATTCTGAGTGCCGCAGCAGTTGGCACCTGCGTTTCGTCATCATCAGAGACATGCTGCGATGGTCCTTCCATGTACTCATCTTGAGAAATAAGTGGTTGGGCATCGCTGCACTCAATCTCTTCCACTTCTGGGGCAGGGCTAGGTGGATGGCCCTGGGAAACCCTGCTGACAGAGTCATCAAAAAGAAGAAGAGACTGCTGCATGACTTGGGGCTCAGACTGCTTGCCTGATTTGCAAGGGGGTGAGGTGAAAGACGGTTGGACATCGGCTGCAGGTGCCAACTCTGACCTTTCTGCAGTAGACTGGGTGGGAGACAATGTGAAGGAACTGGAGGCACTGTCAGCAGCAAACCAATCTACTATTGCCTCTACTTGTTCTGGCCTCAACACTTGTAGAGGCGCATGATGCCCTACCAAATACTGCTGCAGGTTCTGTCGCCTACTCACACTTGAGGAAGGTGTTTCACTTGTGCGTGTAGCTTGCACAGATCGACCACGTCCTCTCCTTGCAACAGGAGCTCTACCAGCAGCACCACGACCCAGGCCACGGCCCCTATTTGACGGTCTCCTCATATTTCTGTAATTTATGATCTTGCCCTAGAAAGGTGTTTATTGAATAGCGGAACAAAACAACAACAGTATCGCACGGGTGTATCTCACAGTCAAATATGCAAACTATGCTGCAATTTAATTTTTTTTACCCCAAAAGGGTGTTTATTAAATAGCGGAATAGAAAAACAGTATACAAATACAACGGGTGTATCTCACAGTCAAATATGCAAAGTATGCCGCAATTTAATTTTTTTCACCCCAAAAGGGTGTATATTAAATAGCGGAATAGAAAAAAGGATATAAAACGGTGTATCTCACACGTAAAAACACAGACTAGGCCCCGATTACAATTTTTTGTACCCTAAAGGGAGGATGAGGAAGAGGAGTAGGAGGAGTTCGGAACAGGAGGCAAACTGAAGCGCCCTGCAATCCTTGGCGGTGGAAGGAGATGCGCCAAACAAATTTAAAAGGTGTAACTCACACGTACCGATACAGACTATGCCGTAATTTAGTTTTTTTCACCTCAAAAGGGTGTATATTGAATAGCGGAATAGAAAAAAAATTATAAAACGGTGTATCTCACACGTACAAACACAGACTAGGCCCCGATTACAATTTTTTGTACCCTAAAGGCAGGATGAGGATGAGGAGTAGCAGGAGTTCGGAACAGGAGACAAACTGAAGCACCCTGCAATCCTCGGCGGTGGAAGATGCGCCCCAAAAATTTGGAAGGTGTATCTCACACGTACCGATACTGACTATGCCGCAATTTAATTATTTTTTACCCCAAAGGGTGTAGATTGAAAAGCGGAATAGAAAAATTTTTATAAAACGGTGTATCTCACACGTACAAACACAGACTAGGCCCAGAATACAATTTTTTGTACCCTACAGGCAGGATGAGGAGTAGGAGGAGTTCGGAAAAGGAGGCAAACTGAAGCACCCTGCAATCCTCGGAGGTGGAAGATGCGCCCCAAAAATTTGGAAGGTGTATCTCACATGTACCGATACAGACTATGCCGCAATTTAATTATTTTTTACCCCAAAGGGTGTAGATTGAATAGCGGAATAGAAAATATGATATCAAAAGGTGTATCTCACACGTACAAACCCAGACTAGGCCCCGATTACAATTTTTTGTACTCTAAAGGCAGGATGAGGAGTAGGAGGAGTTCGGAACAGGAGGCAAACTGAAGCACCCTGCAATCCTCGGCGGTGGAAGATGCGCCCCAAAAATTTGTAAGGTGTATCTCACACGTACCGATACAGACTATGCCGCAATTTAATTCTTTTTACCCCAAAGGGTGTAGATTGAATAGCGGAATAGAAAATATGATATAAAAAGGTGTATCTCACACGTACAAACCCAGACTAGGCCCCGATTACAATTTTTTGTACCCTAAAGGCAGGATGAGGAGTAGGAGGAGTTCGGAACAGGCAGGAGGCAAACTGAAGCACCCTGCAATCCTCGGCGGTGTAAGATGCGCCCAAAAAATTGGAAAGGTGTATCTCACACGTACCGATACAGACTATGCCGCAATTTAATTCTTTTTACCCCAAAGGGTGTAGATTGAATAGCGGAATAGAAAATATATCAAAAGGTGTATCTCACACGTACAGACCCAGACTAGGCCCCCGATTACAATTTTTTGTACCCTAAAGGCAGGATGAGGAGTAGGAGGAGTTCGGAACAGGAGGCCAACTGAAGCACCCTGTAATCCTCGGCAGTGGAAGATGCGCCCCAAAAATTTGGAAGGTGTATCGCACACGTACCGATACAGACTATGCCGCAATTTAATTCTTTTTACCCCAAAGGGTGTAGATTGAATAGCGGAATAGAAAATATGATATAAAATTGGTGATTTTTCAATAGCACATGTGAACACAGCAGTGTCTTATGTTTTATGTCACGGTCAGCTCTGCAGCAGGCTATGAATGGAAAAAAAAAATTCCCCTTTAACTTTGTAATTTTTAAATAGCAGATTAGTACAGACTATGCCACAATTTAATTTTTTTAACCCAAAAGGGTGTATATTGAATAGTGGAATAGAAAAAAGTATATAAAATTGAAAATCACTCAATAGCACATGTGAACACAGCAGTGTCTTATGTCACGGTCAGCTCAGCAGCAAGCAGGCTATGAAGAGGGGAAAAAAAAAATTCCCCTTTAACTTAATTTTTAAATAGCAGATTAGAACAGCAATCTGTAGTAAAATATAGCTGAACGCTGCACACAACAGACTGATAAAAATAGATTTTTTTCTCCCTCCTCCTCCTCCTCCTCCTCAGTGGGCTCAAGTGAGGGCAAAAAGATTTTTCACTGCACCACCCCCCACACAGCAAAATCGATGTAGACTGTCCCTGCCTAATCTCTCCAGCCTGTCCCTAAAATGCTCAAAAAGATTGTTCACTGCACCACCCCCCACACAGCAAAATCGATGTAGACTGTCCCTGCCTAATCTCTCCAGCCTGTCCCTAAAAATGCTCAAAAAGAGCGTTCTCTGCACCACCCCCCACACAGCAAAATCGATGTAGACTGTCCCTGCCTAATCTCTCCAGCCTGTCCCTAAAATGCTCAAAAAGATCGTTCACTGCACCACTCCCCACACAGCAAAATCAATGTAGACTGTCCCTGCCTAATCTCTCCAGCCTGTCCCTAAAATGCTCAAATAACTTTCCCTGCCTACACTCCAACCTGTCCCTGCATTCTTTTCGGGCACAATTTTTCATTGTCTGTCCCTAATCAGCAGCCAGCACGTATGATGTGTGCTCTCTCCCTAAACTACAGCAGAATGACGCACCGCGCTGGGTCTCTCAAACTTATAAAGACATGGGTCACATGCTTCAGATGGCCAATCACAGCTACTAATACATTAGTAGGCATGGCTGGGATGGCTTAAGGCACACCAGTTAAATGCTTGTTGATTGGCTGTTGAAAGCCCGCCATTAAAAGCGCGCCATTACAAACAAAACAGGAAATAAAAAATACCGAACACGGATTTTAAACCCGAACATACAGTAAAGTTTTCAGGTCCGTGTCCGGGTAGCAAAAATCAAATTATTCGGTACGAACCCGAATAATACAGTCCGTGTTCGCTCAACACTATTTATAATAATCATTAAGTTAGAAAGGTACATGATATCTATCCCTGAAGAGAAGCTTGGGGTGGAGAGTAAAGAAGAACAGTATATATAAATATTCTACCTTTTTCCAGAATGATTTCATACATGTATTATATATATTTTTCAGCTGCCAAATTGTATACAGAAATATGATAGTGGAAAACCATGTGGTGTTGGTAAAGGTCTAGCCGTCCCGTGAGAG
The DNA here is from genome assembly GCF_965119305.1 of Pelophylax lessonae. Classification (NCBI taxonomy): domain Eukaryota; kingdom Metazoa; phylum Chordata; class Amphibia; order Anura; family Ranidae; genus Pelophylax; species Pelophylax lessonae. The sequence goes on along the minus strand of NC_138770.1, from coordinate 463,758,406 downwards.
AGTGATCATCCCCAGAGTAGAGCTCTACAGAGGATGAAAAAATTATATAATAAATAAATGAGCATATGATCATAGCTGGCTGATAGGTTGAAAGTGTGAAATTGTGTTAAAGGGTGTGAGAGGTTTTTGATTGTGAATGAGGGTGTATAATGAGTGACTAGGGATAATCAAACTTTTCAAAAGTTTGGTTCGACCAGAACACCCGAACTTCCCAAAAGTTCGGCCCGATTTCAGAACCCCATTGAAATCAATGGGACCCGAACTTCGGTAATCAAAAAACATCATTTTGAAGCCCTAAAACCCAATAAATGCCCCTAAAAAGTGCCTAGGGTTCTAGGTCATGCCCCAGGGACTATTAATCACACACAAAAAAGTTCTTAAAAATTGTCATTTTTGATAGAGAGCCAATTATTGAAAAAATTATTGAAAAAAAATGAGATTTTTTTATTTTGACTTTGGATTTAGTGTCTGGGGGGTCTAAAAAGTGTACCTGTGAAGTTTCAGCTCTGTAGCATGTCCAGAACCAGAAATAAAAAAGATTGTTTGTATTAGGTCACTTATAGAACAGGGATATGGCTCCGCTATTTTCACACATTGCGGGTTTTGTAGCAAGCGGTTTTTTGGGCATCTTTTGGGAGTTATTGGAGGCAGGCATAAGATCAGAACTTCTGTGTAGGGGTATATATACACACACACTTATATGTATATATACACCTACACATATATAGGTGTGAAAGTAGCAGAACACTATACTTGCGCTAATTAAATAATTAACACCAATATGTCTCCGCTCCTATCACACCTATATATGTGTATGTGTAAAATACATATAAGTGTGTGTGTATATATATATACCCCTATACAGAAGTTCAGATGTTTTGCCTGCCTCCAAAGACCCACAAAAAATACCCCCAAAAAAAACACCCAGGTGTGTTATTGCAGGCGTTTTTTTTGGGGGTATTTTTTGTGGGTCTTTGGAGGCAGGCAAAACATCTGAACTTCTGTATAGGGGTATATATACACACACACTTATATGTATTTTACAAATACACATATATAGGTGTGATAGGAGCGGAGACATATTGGTGTTAATTATTTCATTAGCGCAAGTATAGTGTTCTGCTATTTTCACACCTATATGTGTGTAGGTGTATATATACATACATGTGTGTGTGTAAATATACCCCTATACAGAAGTTCAGATGTCATGCCTGCCTCCAAAGACCCCCAAAAAATGCCCAAAAAAACGCCTGCGCCAAAAAAAACGCCCAGGTGTGTTATTGCAGGCTTTTTTTTTTTTGGACATTTTTTTGGGATCTTTGGAGCCAGGCAAAACATCTGAACTTCTGTGTAGGGGTATATACAGGGCCGTCTTTAATATTCATTGGACCCTGGGCAAACATTTTCTTGGGCCCCCCAACCGCTCTTAGACATATAACAAATAGCAGGAAGACTCAAAATCAGTTTACTGCAGCAGATCAAGCAGCAATTGCAATTGGTTGCCAGAGGTACAGTATATTATTATCACTTACTGACTGGTTTGCTAAATGATACTGCACATCATTACTGCTCACTGATAGATGTACTAAAGAAGATGGTCAGAGACTACAGACATACTACAGGGGATACCTAGAGACTGCTAATCTAGTACAGGGGATGCCAGAGACTGCGGATCTAGTACAGGAGGTAACCAGAGACTGCGGATCTAGTACAGGAGATAACCAGAGACTGTGGATCTAGTACAGGAGATAACCAGAGACTGTGGATCTAGTACAGGGGATAACCAGAGACTGCGGATCTAGTACAGGGAATAACCAGAGACTGCGGATCTAGTACAGGGGATAACCAGAGACTGCGGATCTAGTACAGGAGATAACCAGAGACTGCGGATCTAGTACAGGAGATAACCAGAGACTGCGGATCTAGTACAGGAGATAACCAGAGACTGTGGATCTAGTACAGGAGATAACCAGAGACTGCAGATCTAGTACATGAGATAACCAGAGACTGCGGATCTAGTACAGGGAATAACCAGAGACTGCGGATCTAGTACAGGGGATAACCAGAGACTGCGGATCTAGTACAGGGGATAACCAGAGACTGCGGATCTAGTACAGGAGATAACCAGAGACTGCGGATCTAGTACAGGAGATAACCAGAGACTGCGGATCTAGTACAGGAGATAACCAGAGACTGCGGATCTAGTACAGGAGATAACCAGAGACTACAGATCTAGTACAGGAGATAACCAGAGACTGCGGATCTAGTACAGGGAATAACCAGAGACTGCGGATCTAGTACAGGAGATAACCAGAGACTGCGGATCTAGTACAGGGAATAACCAGAGACTGCGGATCTAGTACAGTGAATAACCAGAGACTTCGGATCTAGTACAAGGGGTGATCAACTAAGAAACCATTTTAAAATGTTACCCATCAGCTATACTGTAACAAATTTATAACCGCGCTAGTATAAAGGCAAGCTGCAGCTTATGGTGAGATAAAACCAAAAATAGTAGCAGATAAAAAAAGCTGCGCTGAGTGTGAAAAAATGCAAATAAATAAATCAATAAAATTGTGAAAACTGTAAACTATTTGTACAGTGACTAAAACTAGCTAAATAACTGATATCAAGTATGAATGTGAAACAGCAAAATAAAAGTCCCAAATAATTTGTGACAAAACTGGTGAAATGTGATGATATTGAATGAATAACGGTGCCCCAAGTTTTTTTTTTTAGTGATTAATCTTCTCATTGAATGTGAGTGCATTTTCTTTTATATAACAAAGTGGGTTTAAGGCATACTGTATTGCACTATGGAGCTGCTTTTATGTTTTATATGGTAATACATCGGACTGGTGCCTGGAGTGTTTCTGGAGTGTGTTGGCAGTTTTTGGCGCTGCACCTTCTATCCGGAGTCTCCTTGCTGTTCGGATCCCTTGTGGGAATCGTCCTGCTGATCCATATGTCAATTTGGCACTTTACTAAGGGTCCTTTCACACGGAGTGGACTGTGTGATCCGCTCCGGCACTTTTTTTTTTTTTTTTACGGACACGGATGACACTTGTGTCATCCGGTCCGTATTTCCATTTATCATCCCATCCGTTTGCAGATGATAAACTGAGATAATGTATGTCAATGGGATTGCGGATGTCAGCGGATGACACCGCTGACATCCGTTTTTGCATCCATTCCGTTTTTTTAAACGGAAGAAAAAATAGGGTTCTGTTCCGTTCCAAAAAACAGAACTGATAGGAAAGGACGCAAATCGGATGTCAGTGGATGGTCATCCGCTGACATCCGCAATCCCATTGACATGCATTATGTCCGTTTTTCATCCGCAAAAAAATGGGATGGAATACGGACATACGGAGTGCCCATGTGAAAGGACCCTTACTGGCATCTGGTGGGCATAACTGCATGCTTAGGTGACTTATGCACTGGGGTGGAAGAAAGAGACGTGGGCACCGTTATTCATTCAATATCATCACATTTCACCAGTTTTGTCATTAATTATTTGGGATTTTTATTTTGCTGTTTCACATTCATACTTGATATCAGTTATTTAGCTAGTTTTAGTTACTGTACAAATAGTTTACAGTTTTCACAATTTTATTCATTTATTTATTTGCATTTTTCCACGCTCAGCGCACATTTTTTATCACCTATACTAATGTTGGTCAGGGTTAGGATAACACTCCACGGGGAAAAGGACCTACCAAGCCAGCCAGGCTCACCACCCGCTCTCATAGGTCCAGGCGCGGTGCTTTCAGAGTTCCAGGTGCGGGGCCCTCAGCAGTCCAGGTGCGGGGCCCTCAGCGGGATCTGGGTGCGGGGCCCTCAGCAGTCCAGGTGCGGGGGCCCTCCGGGATCCGGGATTGGAGCTGTCAGAGGTCTGGAGGCTGGGCTTTCAAAGGTCTGGGGGCAGAACTCGCAGAGGTCTGGAGGCGGTGCTACCAGCGTTCTTCTCTCTCAGCTCCGTCCGAGCAATGCATTGCGGCTACATGGGGCAGATAGGGTCAGAGCAGCAGTGGAGCTCCTGGCCCCGCCCCCACCCCGACGGCTAGGGAATACGCCGATGTACAGTGCACTGTGACTCTGTAGTGTTATCATGGCAGGACTCCCAATTTGCGGGCAGCAAGGGCTAAAGTGGCAAATGCTTTTGGGCCCCCCAACAATGACAGGGCCCAGGGCAGCTGCCACTTTTGCCCTGCGGTAAAGACGGCCCTGGGTATATACACACACACACTTATATGTATATATACACATACACATATATAGGTGTGATAGGAGCGGAGACATATGCCTGTTAATTATTTCATTAGCGCAAGCATAGTGTTCTGCTATTTTCACACCTATGTATGTGTAGGTGTATATATAGATACATGTGTGTGTATATATATATACCCCTATTCAGAAGTTCAGATGTCATGCCTGACTCTAAACTTGTCCTCAAAAAAGCCCTATGAACGCCTGCAGCAAAAAGCAGGCTGACCGGCAAGAAGCCATATCCCTGCTCTGTATGTGACAAAAGAGAAACGATCTTTTCTCTATAGCGGTCACCCTGAAATGGAAGGGTTTTGTCACCCTGACACTTTGTATCAGAAGTCACAAAACTGCTTCCACTCTCTTCCATGTCCCTGTATTACAATGCTAGGAATTTGGCGGGGGCTATCTTATATACTGGGGGGCGTATTCACTAATGATTGGCCTCTGGACCCCCTAGTCACTCCAATCACATTCCTAGCATTCTCCTGCCCCCTCAATTGGTTTTTACTGATGGTTCTGGTCCAATCAAGGGCTTTTAAAGCCCATTTCCTGTCCCATTGCATTTTGGTCGGTTCTGGTTGCTGAATTCCGAACTTTTTCAGCAAAAAGTTCGGAATTCGGCCGAACCTCGAACAGCCAATGTTCGGGTCGAACCGATGGTCGACCCGAACCGTTCAATCATCCCTAATAATGACGCAATGCAGCATAATGATGGTTTAACAGGTGTGGATAGGTAGGCTTGAGATATAAGTAAGACCTGTGAATAATGTAAAATGTGAAATGTTACCTGATGGATTAAATACTGATAGGTTTGTGAGTGCCTCTTTAAAGTTATATGTGAGTGAAAAACAAAAACAAAACTGTGAAATAAACTCAATAACATAGATAAATCAATAGGTGAAAGGTGAGCAAGCGTCAAAGAAGAAAGGAATAGAATGGTGGTAGAACCACCTAAATTTAATATAATCTAATAGTGACTGCTATCGATAAATGAAAGCATGGTAAATGCTGCAGTGTGAAAGAGCACTGGAGCAACCACTCCAGTGTAATAGTAAGAGGAGCAAGCCTAGTTTGATTGTCCAAACCTACCTGTATATATACCCCACCAGTGGAGGTAATCACCTCCGGAGGCCACCAATAGCAATTGGGCGGTGACCAATACAATGGTCCCAGGCTCAATTGCAGTGTGAGGGCTCCTTCCCCACCCCAATTCATTACCCCTGATGGAAATGGGGTAAGGCATGCCCTAGCATGCCATGGAAAAAGGGCTGATGGGGACATGTGTGTGCTGGGTGGAGGTAAGTGCTGGGAATGATTTCAGCATGTGCCGGAAGTTACAACTTGAGGAACATCACTTCTGGTGTGGTAATAGAGTCTAATAGTGAATAGTTAAATACTTCCCCTTGGGTAGGAGGACAGCAGCAAACACTGGACAAAGGTTTTAACCCTGTCAGCCACCATCAAAAGCTGGAAAAATGTTTTGGCTGGAGTTTCGATTAAAGTAAACACAGAAACTGAGCAAATGGTATTTGTTGTGTTTTAAAACAAAAGTATTCTCTTCCTACCTGCTAAACAGTGGCAGGGCCTGAGTGATGACATCCCCTTTAGGCTTACTATGGTACAGACTTTGTTGCCTGTCCTTCCTCTACACTGAAGCTGGAGCTGGAACCTGATCATGTGACCAGATCAGAGCGATTTCACACAAGGTAAGTATAGACTTCTTTCCTTTTATGGGGTAGATAGAATAGGCTTTAAATGAGGGTTGGGAATAGATTTTTGCTTAGTTAGGTTTTAACTGGAATTAGATATAAAAAAAATGTTTTGGATTTAGATATACTTTAAACAAGGAAAGCTTCAGTGAGGGAAGTTAAATAACAAAAAAAACTATTTGGCATTTTACTTATTGAACTGATAACACTGACCATTGAACTTTGCTAAACAAATATTCATGCAACATGTAGTTACAAAACATTTATTGTTCTAGAAATATTGTGCAACCTACTGACGTGAAAAACCTATTAACTTTTAACTTTTTTCTCTACAAAACGTTGGTTTTATTAGTACACATTAAAAGATAAGCATGACCATGCTTCTCTGGCAGGTTTCAGGAGTGCACTTACTTTTGCTCTCCTGAGACCCAGAATCAGTTGACAGTGGGCTATAGCTCACTATCAGTGGACATAGTGTAACCACTCTAGGCTCTGGAAAGATCCTGACAATTTTGATGATATCCACCCATGTACCTGATTGACAGTTGGCTCCACCTCTCAGTGCACAGCTGAGTATCAGAACCAGCTGAACCTGTCCCTTCCCTGCCTGGTGCTACAGGGAGCACCAGTGGCTGGACAAGGTATTTTAGTGCCCAGGGCGAGGATGCCAAAAATGCACCACCCTCTCACAGAGAAGGGGGCGGGGCTAGTAGAAACATTTGCAGCACACAAAAACATATGTGATGGTTGCGGAGTGCACTAGTATTACTATTAACAATGATCACAAAGAACACATCCAATTAGATTGCATTGATGACAGCTTGGTTTGCAGCCAATAGTGAGTAACCTGGCTGTGCAAGGGTGATTTGTGAAGATTGTAAATGGTGCTCTAGAACTAGCTGAAACTGATCTTGGTCCTGCTTGAAAACCTCCTTCTATCTTCGGGCTGCAGCGCTGATCTTTGTAGATATAGTAAAATCTAGCTTCTCACATGTAAGTTATAACTCCCACTGCCAGGCTCAATCTCTACACGTTACGCCACCAACTCTTCATCTGGAGGGAAAACTGGGTTTCTCCTCCAGATGAAGCCACGTGCGTTGGTGGCATAAAACGTAGAGGTTGAGCCTGGTGGTGGGAGTTTTCACTGGATCACGTGAGAAGCTGGATTTTTCTATATGTTAGTTTTGTACCTAATACATGCATTTTATAAAGTGGGTTCTGTGTGGTGTTTTGAGCTTTATATGTTAGTTTTTTACCTAATAAATAAGTGCATTTTATGAAGTGGGTTCTGTGCAGTGTGTTGAACTTAAAACCCCAGGTACTGCACTATTGGAGGCTGTTTTTTCTGTTTGTTGCCTGTGACCTATGTGTGAGCTTTGTAGAGCCATCTTGGAGAGGTAAATTCCATTCTTCTTAAAGGTCCATCAGATTGATTTGCGTTTATGCTTTCTTGATCCTTAGGGGTCTATAATGGAGGTGAGCTTGCATTTCACCTGGTGAAAATGAGCACGAGTGAAAAATTGTTGTTACAGTGTGGGTGTCATCCCTATGAAGCGCCATATCAAAAAGAGACTTTTTTGATTGCACAAGCTATAAGAAGCTAATATTTATTGCATTGGCTTTTTTTTTGCATTATATGTTTGTTCATGAATTTGATTGGCACTGGCACTTTATATACAGTATCTCACAAAAGTGAGTACAACCCTCACATTTTTGTAAATATTTTATTATTTATTTTCATGTGACAACACTGAAAAAATGACACTTTGCTACAATGTAAAGTAGTTAAAGTGCACTGCTTGCATAACAGTGTAAATTTGCTGTCCCCTAAAAATAACTCAACACACAGCCATTAATGTCTAAACTGCTGGCAACAAAAGTGAGTACACCCCTAAGTGAAAATGTCCAAATTGGGCCCAAAGTGTCAATATTTTGTGTGGCCACCATTATTTTCCAGCACTGCCTTAACCCGCTTGGGCATGGAATTCACCAGAGCTTCACAGATTGCCACTGGAGTCCTCTTGCACTCCTCCATGATGACATCATGGAGCTGGTGGATGTTAGAGACCTTGAGCTCCTCCACCTTCCATTTGAGGATGCCCCACAGATGCTCAATAGGGTTTAGGTCTGGAGACATGCTTGGCCAGTCCATCACCTTTACCCTCAGTTTCTTTATCGAGGCAGTGGTTGTCTTGGAGATGTGTTTGGGGTCGTTATCATGTTGGAATACTGCCCTGCGGCCCGGTCTCTGAAGGGAGGGGATCGTGCTCTGCTTCAGTATGTCACAGTACAAGTTGGCATTCATGATTCTCTCAATGAGCTGTAGCTCCACAGTGCCGGCAGCACTCATGCAGCCCCAGACCATGACGCTCCTACCACCATGCTTGACTGTAGGCGAGTCTTTGTACTCCTCACCTGGTTGCCGCCACACACGCTTGACACCATCTGAATCAAACACGTTTATTTTGGTCTCATCAGACCACAGGACATGGTCCCATTAATCCATATCATTAGTCTGCTTGTCTTCAGCAAACTGTTTGCGAGCTTTCTTGTGCATCATCTTTAGAAGAAGCTTCCTTCTGAGACAACAGCCATGTAGACCAATTTGATGCAGTGTGCGACATATGGTCTGAGCACTGACAGGCTGACCCACCAGCCCTTCAACCTCTGCAGCAATCCTGGCAACACTCATACGTCTATTTCCCAAAGACAAGCTCTAGATATGAGGCTGAGCATGTGCAATACAGCAACAATTCTTTTTTTCAGACCCTCAGAGAGTTCTTTGCCATGACGTGCAGTGTTGAACTACCAATGACCAGTATGAGAGAGTCAGAGCGATAACACCAAATTTAACACACCTGCTCCCCATTCACACCTGAGACCTTGTAACACTAATGAGTCACATGACACCGGGGAGGGAAAATGGCTAATTGGGCCCACTTTGGACATTTTCACTTATGGGGTGTACTCACTTTTGTTGCCAGTGGTTTAGACATTAATGGCTGTGTGTTGAGTACTTTTGAGGGGACAGCAAATTGACACTGTTATACAAGCTGTACACTCACTACTTTACATTGTAGCAAAGTGTCATTTCTTCAGTGTTGTCACATGAAAATATATAATAAAATATTTACAAAATTTGAGGGGTGCACTAACTTTGGTGAGATACTGCATATTAAAACTGTTACCTATTTATTCATTTTTTTCACTTTCTAGTTATTATTTTTAACTTAATTTCAGGGCAGCCCAATCATACATTTTTTTTTTCTTTTTTTAGTTTTAAAAGTCCGATCACACATTTTAACCACTTGCCGACATATACTGCGGCGGTCAGCCCCGTGCAGGCAAAGAGACGTATTGCTACGTCGCTCGTTCCCGCCGCTGTGGGGTGCGCTCCCGCGCGCCCCCGGCCCCGCTGATGACCTGATTGGGTTCAGAACGGAACCGATCAGTCATCAGGTCCAGGCCAATGATTTTTGGCCTGGACCTGTTGATCGGTCTGGCCCAATCAGATTCTGTTCTGTGCCTGTGAAATGTAAACACAGGCACAGAAAAGACCTGCTCTCCCCTCCCATGATCCTTTTTGGATTCATCGAGAGGAGAGAGCAGATCTAAACTGTGAGTACTGCACCAAGCACACCCACACAAACTTAGATAAGCCCACTTAACCCCCGATCTCCCCCCAGTTAACCCCTACACCCCCTGTCACAACACATACTGTATACAGTATATAGCATTTTTCTATATACCCGTATAAGTGTGACTTGTGACCAGTTTTAGCGCTTGCAGCCATTCCTTTTATACTTAGGATACCCGCCCCCCCAATAAAGATTTAACCCCCTGATCCCCTCTGATCACCCCCCAGTTAACCCCTTCCCCCCTGTCACATTGCACACTAATACACACGTAATATAGTGTTTTACTGTATTTTTCATTAGTGTGATTGTGACTTGAGTTAGCGCTAGCGAGTTAGTTTCTGTCCCAAGGAGGTTTAGGGTCCCCGCAACCCCCCCCCAATAAAGATTTAACCCCCTGATCACCCCCAGTTAACCCCTACACCCCTGTCACAACACACACTGCATACAGTATATAGCAGTTTCCTATATACCTGTATCAGTGTGACTTGTGACCAGGTTTAGCGCTTGCGGCCGTTCCTTTTAAGTTTAGGGTCCCCGCCACCCCCCCCCCAATAAAGATTTAACCCCCTGATCCCCCCGATCACCCCCAGTTAACCCCTTCCCCCCTGTCACATTGCACACTATACACACGTAATAAAGTGGTTTACTGTATTTTAGTATTAGTGTGATTGTGACTTGAGATAGCGCTCGCAAATTATTTTCTGTCCCAAGTAGGTTTAGCGCAGATCCCCGGCACATAGTTAGAAATAACCCCTTGATTACCACATACACACATACACACACACACACTTACATTACTAGTAAAGTGTTTGAACAGATCAATATCTGATCTGATCAGAACTATACTAGCGTCCCCATAGTTTAGGGTTCCCAAAACGCAGTGTTTGCACAATCAACACTGATTCCTGCCAGCACCTGTGTTTAACCCCTCTGTCCAGCCCACCCCACCCCACCCAAGCAAGTGTAGTAATCAATAGATTACTGTCACTTACAAGCCTTACTGGCAGAATCAGGGTCAGTATACGAACCTGAAATGAGCAGCGGCTCCCTGACCCGGCTCCAACGACGGATGGGTCCCTGTTAGAATCAGGCGTACCAGACCCCATTCTAGAGTTGCTGAGATGCAGGAATCACAGCATGCTCATATGGAGCAGAATGTCGGTACTAGTGCCTCTCATCCTTCTGGTGACCAGCGGCCTAGTACACCCTGGACCTAGTACAACCAGCACTGCAGTAACACTTGGTGACGTGGCGAGTCCCATATGTGCAGTTGAAGCTGGTGCGGTGGCTAGCACGAGCAATGGCCCACAGCCACCGCATATTCGAAGACAGGCCCATAGAGCCCATAGTGCCCTCCCTGATGCGCTGGCATATCCCAATTGGCAACCCACTGATACTACAGCGCCAGTACTTCCCCCATTCCCTACCCAACCTGGAATCCACGTGGAAACAGACAATTTTACGCCTCTGGATCTATTGTGGATCAATCAAATTTATATGCACGTCAATTCATCGCCAACCCAAATTCGCCACTTGCCAGACCATCCGGCTGGAAAACTTTAACAATACCCGATTTTAAAATCTTTCTGGGCCTTTTCCTGAACATGGGCATAACCAAAAAGAGTGAATTGCGGCTATATTGGTCCACTAGCCCAATTCACCATATGCGCGTGTACTCTGCCTCCATGTCCAGGGCGAGATACAAGCAAATTCTGCGATTTATGCATTTCAACGACAATGAAATCTGTCATCCTCGGGGAGACCCTGAATATGATCGGCTCCACAAAATTCGGCCCCTCATAGACCACTTCAATCAGCGGTTTGCAGCCTTGTTTACCCCCGAACAAGTTGTCTGCATTGACGGGTCCCTGATTAGGTTTACTGGCCACCTTGCTATGAAACAGTACCTCCCCAGCAAGCGTGCCAGATATGGGGTCAAGCTATATAAGCTGTGTGACAGGGCCACAGGCTATACAGTTAGTTTCCGGGTCTATGAGGGAAAAGATAGCTCTGTGGAGCCCCCCAACTGCCCAGACTACATAGGGAGCAGCGGCAAGATAGTTTGGGACTTGGTGTCACCCTTATCCGGAAAGGGGTACCATTTGTACGTGGACAATTTTTACACAAGCGTGCCACTATTTAGTCACCTGCTTGAATTACAAATTGGCGCATGTGGCACTGTGCGACCTAATCGCTGGGGCTTCCCCAACTGCTTGTAAATTCCCGTCTTAGTCGGGGGGAGAGAGCCTGCTTAAAAAAGCACAAATTGATGGCAGTGAAGTGGAGGGCTACACGGAATGTTTTCGTTCTGTCCTCCCTTCATGCAGACACGACGGTCCAAATAACTACGGCAACTGGCATTATGGAGAAACCCCTCTGTGTCCATGACTACAACCTTAATATGGGAGGGGTGGACCTTAATGACCAGCTTTTGGTGCCGTATTGAGTTGATCATAAAGCCAGACGCTGGTACAAAAAAGTGTCTGTTTATTTATTCCAATTGGCTATGCTGAACGCCGGCGTCAGGGCGAACCGGATCTTTCCTAGAATTCCAGGAAGCGATCATCAATGCCTACCTGTACCCAGGAGGTGTTTCTGTCCAACTTCCCCTTCCAGGTGCAGTGAGCCGGCTGCATGAGAGGCATTTTTCACATGTCCTCCCGAGTACCCCTACCCAAAGATGCCCACAAAGAAGATGTCGTGTCTGTAGCAGGCATGTATTTAGGCGTGACACCCGCTATTATTGTCCCAAATGTCCTGACCAACCTGGTCTCTGCATCGGGGAATGTTTAGAGCGCTACCACACACTAGTAGAGTATTAGTACAGCACAACATAGTGTAGGGCACACAAACACAGGGTCTCAAAAGATGTTCGATGGCTATCGACATTTTAAGAGACCCAAGCTTAAAAATGCAGTTCACAAAAAAGAGTGTTAAATAAAAAAAAAATACATAAAAATATAAAATAAAAAATCTAAAAACAGTTGTCGTGTCAGTTATTTTTATGTTCTTCTACTCTTCCTACTGTACTTTGTTTTTCATTCTTTTCTTAAACCGTTTCTCTTGCAGGTACCCGTCGGCTGCCACACTGATTTTATGTATTCTGACACAAACAGCGTTTGCGCTCAGCATATATGGATACCTCTGATGGCAGCAGCTGTGGTAGGTTGATTTCACCACTGCAGTTAAAATACCTTTAGGTATACGTGGAATATTGTCATGTATACCCACCATTAAATCAGTGGGTTTGGTTGTTGGGCGATTAATGGTGTGTAATACTACACAATATTCCTGTGGTGATTTCTGTTAGGTTCTCTTTTTTTCGTTCAGCCCACAGGCTGCATGAAAAAAAAACCTACACTATATGCCAAACAAGGACCAGCAATGTACTGGTACGTTGCTGGACTTTGAGTGGTTACACCAGAATGATGCCCGCAGATTTAGGCATCACCTTGGTATAGTTTTTTACAGCCAGCGGTCGGCTTACATGTAAAAGCAATCCTAGCAGATAATTGGCCGCTAGACTGCTTTTACATGAAGTGGGAGGGGACTCCCCCCCTCCCGCCGCCTTCTGTGGTTGTTCTCGGGCTCTCCTGTCCCACCGGTTAACCCAAGAGTGCAGCCGGTGGTTCAATTATCTAACCATAGAGCTGATTGGAGATGAGAATGGCTCCAATCATCTCTATGGCCTAAGATACCGGAAGCTATGAGCATTTCATGACTTCTGTTTCGCCAGAAATAAACAGCGCCATTGGGAAATTGGGAAAGCATCTTATCACACCAATTTTGGTGTGGTCAGATGCGTTAAGGTCAGAAGAGAGTTTTAGAGTCTAAAAGACCCCAATTTTTTTTAAAAAAGAGTACCTGTCACTACAGATTGCTATCATAGGGGATATTTAAATTCACTGTGATAACAATAAAAATGATTAAAAAAAAAAAATGAAAGGAAAGGTGTCAAAATAACATAAAAAAGCAAAAAAAAAAAAAAAAAAAAATACAATGAAGGTGCAGCGCTAAATTTGCATACAATACATCTCATGTGTTGCTTAATGCATACAAAAATTGTCCATAATGCATATGATAGTCCTTTTAAACTTCACAAAGGTAGGCACAAAGATGAGGATTTAGGAGACCCGTGCTGTAAAAGGATGAATAAATGCACCACTTCAATCGTGATTCCATCACCAAAGTAAGTACAAGCCTCTCACCTCCATCACTTGACCATTGAAGGTCATTGCACTTTAAATCAGGGTAAAACCAGATGGACTTCTGCCAAACCCGATATCCTATGCTCTGCAGCACACTCCAGAACGATCAACAGTTGTGCATCACATAAAAGACATAAGAACATCTAGTGCTCTCCGTTTTTATAATACCATTTATTGCAAAGCTTTAAAAAGGTTCTACTCACAAAGGTGGCACTTTCCTAGTGCATAAAGAAGGTCAGATAAACATGATACACAAATGTGCTCCGATGTCTCGATCCTCTTCGGAGCGTCACAGCTCCTCCCCCGTACACGTTGCGTCAGTGGGCGTGACTTCTTCAGCGGGGTACAGAAAGGGCGGCACCCGCACGCTATTTAACAATGCTGCCTAGCAACCGGACGCTCTCCCAAGGTGGAAGTGAGAACACTTACGTCTCCATCTGTGAGCTAGGAACCCGCCCAGCTTCCGGGAGGCACCGGAATAAGCAAAGCTAGTCATTATTGAATCGGGACACAGGGGCTTAAAGCACGGAACAAAGCACCCCGGATCAACCGATAATCAAAAGGGAATACATTTATATTATTGCACATGACCCATGTCCATGCACAAAAACCTACAAAATGCAGGCAAAACGTGAAAAATATAAAATGTATAAAAATATACAAATATATACTTGAGAGCAGTTGCTCTTATATGGGAAATGGTTACGAAATTTCTCATTTAAAATCACATTAATGAATGTGTATAATGACGTATACCCGCGAGACTCCGTGTAGATCTCAACATCTTCCAGCACCAATGTATAAAATAAATATATATAGCTCTAAAATACACAAAAACATTTTAAAAACATTTAAAACAAAAGCAAATCTATCTATTAGAAATAAAACAATTTAAATCAAAATCCACATTAAAACCAAAACTTTAGTCAGATATAAATCCAAAAAGCCAAAATCCCTATAGGAACAGGGATATTCAATCTAAGTGGCGTCTCTCTCATGGATGATGAGATTAGAGTTTTAGATAGGGGACTAAAATTTGCGCCTATGAAGAATATGAACAAATTTGACACATACATTAATCTTCAAAAATTCACCAGAACGTTAAGTATTAAAAAACACTTTTTGTCAAATCCACAACAGGAAAAAGGGGAGGTAGGTATTTCACACCACTCCAAGTTACGAAATAAGTCGGTGTTTAACCCCCCGAATGTGGATACTAACAACATTGAAGTGTTCAAAAATATGGTCTGTAGGGACCTTGATTCCCTTAAGATAAGGAAAGCCATTGATCCACAGCAGATCAGAAAGGGCATTAGGTCACTTGAGGGCAGGAAAGATCCCGTAATCCGCCCCGCGGATAAGGGGGGTGGATTGGTGGTACTGAGTGGTACTTACTACCGCCAAGAGATGCAGAGGCTACTAAGTGATAGAGATACCTATTCCCCTCTTCCAGGTAACCCAATGCTGAGGTTCAAAAGGAACTGGGAGCATTGATCGGTAAGGGAGAGTTGAGTTCTAAGGAAGCTCAGTATCTTAACCCTTTGTTTTGTAGGACCCCTATCATTTATTTTCTTCCAAAAGTTCACAAACATCAGACATGTCCACCAGGCCGTCCGATTGTAAACGGTATACTCCGTCACGGCAAGGCTAGGTCAATATATTGATCATTATCTGCAGCCCTTGGTGTGTGGTACATCAGGGTACCTTAAAGACACTAAGCATGTCATACAATTGCTTGCCGACTTACCAGAGACTTCAAATAGCATATTGGTGACCGCTGATGTAGGGTCTCTTTACACCATCATAAATCATGAAGATGCTCTGAACTCTGTTAAATGGGCTTTAAGAAAATCAGATTTACCATCTAGACACCGGAAATTTCTGGTAGAATGTCTGGATTTATGCTTGCTTAAAAACTATTTTTGGTATGACCGAGAATACTTTTTACAAGTAAAGGGAGTAGCTATGGGAGGACGGTTTGCCCCCAGTGTGGCAAGTTTGTTTATGTCACACTGGGAGGAGGAGGTCATCTTTTCAAACCGTCCTCCCCAATTGAGCTGCTACCGTTGATTCATCGACGATCTCCTTCTCATTTGGAGAGGTGATATGACTAGCCTGCAGCAATTCATGAGCCATCTCAATTCTAACAATAGGAATATTGAGTTGACATGGAATGTGAACACCAACAGTATTGTATTTTTGGATTTAGAGATCTTTAAAGATGAAGGTTCTCTGAAAACCCGTACTTACTTCAAACCTACGGACCGAAACTCGTACATACCCACTGGCAGTTGCCATCATAGTCTGTGGCTATGTAATATTCTAAGGGGACAATTTTTGAGGATGAACCAAAATTGCTCCTTGGAAGAAGATTTTCGGTCCCAGTCTAAAGTGTTAGCCTCTAGGTTCCTGGAAAAGGGGTATGACCCTGCCCATATTGACAAGGAATTGTCTAAAGTCAGTGTCATCGAACGAGAAACTACTCTCACTTCATCTAGGAAAACCGCCCCCAGTAACGAATTCAGTTTCGTGCTGGACTATAATGTCCAGTACAGGAAGTTTGAAAATATTGTTGCTAAATACTGGCCTATTTTACAACATGATAGGATATTAGTTCCAGCTCTTCCTACAAAACCGAGATTTATCTACCGAAGAGCACCAACACTCAGAGATCGGTTAGCCCCAGGGGTTATCGATCCCCCAATCAAATCTGATAATAGACTATTTTCGTCTTTAAAAGGATTCTATGCCTGTGGAAGGTGCGCAGCCTGTAAAACCTCCAAGGGCAACATCAAAAAAAGAAAAGAGTTCTTGGCCACAGCCACGCAAGAAGTTCATGTCCTTAAAGATTTCATTACATGTGAAGCAAAGGGTGTAGTCTATATGCTTGAATGTAAATGCGGATACCAATATGTGGGTAGAACCACAAGAGCATTACATGTACGTGTTGGGGAGCATATGAATAAGATCAGACAGGGTAAGGATAAGCATAATGTCCCCAAACATTTTAAGAGGTACCATCATTGTGATCCTACCGGATTGAAGTTTTGGGGTATAGAGAAAACTACTCGTCACTGGAGGGGAGGAAACTTTGTAAGACAATTAAGTCGCAGAGAATCTTTTTGGATATATCTGACTAAAGTTTTGGTTCCAGGGGGTCTTAATGTGGATTTTGATTTAAATTGTTTTATTTCTAATAGATAGATTTGCTTTTGTTTTAAATGTTTTTAAAATGTTTTTGTGTATTTTAGAGCTATATATATTTATTTTATACATTGGTGCTGGAAGATGTTGAGATCTACACGGAGTCTCGCGGGTATACATCCTTATACACATTAATTAATGTGATTTTAAATGAGAAATTTCGTAACCATTTCCCATATAAGAGCAACTGCTCTCAAGTATATATTTGTATATTTTTATACATTTTATATTTTTCACGTTTTGCCTGCATTTTGTAGGTTTTTGTGCATGGACATAGGTCATGTGCAATAATATAAATGTATTCCCTTTTGATTATCGGTTGATCCGGGGTGCTTTGTTCTGTGCTTTAAGCCCCTGTGTCCCGATTCAATAATGACTAGCTTTGCTTATTCTGGTGCCTCCCGGAATCTGGGCGGGTTCCTAGCTCACAGATGGAGACGTAAGTGTTCTCACTTCCACCTTGGGAGAGCGTCCGGTTGCTAGGCAGCATTGTTAAATAGCGTGCGGGTGCCGCCCTTTCCGTACCCCGCTGAAAAAGTCACGCCCACTGACGCAACACGTACGGGGGAGGAGCTGTGACGTCACCAGCGACGCTCCGAAGAGGATCGAGACATCGGAGCACGTTTGTGTATCATGTTTATCTGACCTTCTTTATGCACTAGGAATGTGCCACCTTTGTGAGTAGAATCTTTTAAAAGCTTTGAAATAAATGGTATTATAAAAACGGAGAGCACTAGATGTTCTTATGTCTTTTATGTGATGCACAACTGTTGATCTTTCTGGAGTGTGCTGCAGAGCATAGGAGATCGGGTTTGGCAGAAGTCCATCTGGTTTTACCCTGATTTAAAGTGCAATGACCTTCAATGGTCGAGTGATGGAGGTGAGAGGCTTGTACTTACTTTGGTGATGGAATCATGATTGAAGTGGTGCATTTATTCATCCTTTTACAGCACGGGTCTCCTAAATCCTCATCTTTGTGCCTACCTTTGTGAAGTTTAAAAGGACTATCATATGCATTATGGACAATTTTTGTATGCATTAAGCAACACATGAGATGTATTGTATGCAAATTTAGCGCTGCACCTTCATTGTATTTTTATGTCTTATTGGGTATTGTTAATTTTGACCTTTACCGGTGTTCAGCTGCTTATTCACCATTCTCTATGAGATCTGAGCGCTGAATAGTCTCCTTCTACATTTTCTAAGGGCGTAAATTGTTGATTTCACTCCTTACTACCTATCACACTTTTGAAGGCCATGAAATGCCAAGATGGCACAACCCCCCCCCCCCCCCCCCAAATGACCCCCTTTTGCAAAGTAGACACTCCAAGCTATTTGCTGAGAGGCATGGTGAGTATTTTGCAGCTCTCATTTTTTTTTGGAAAATGAAGAAAAAACAGGAAAATGCAAAGAATACAAAGAAAAATTTTTCCCTCTTTTTTCAATTTCAAAAACTTTGTGACAAAAAGTGACATCTGCAAAACACTCAACATGCCTATCTGGAAATAGCTTAGGGTGTCTACTTTCTGAAAAGGGGTCATTTGGGGGGGGGGGGGCTGTGCTGTCTTGGTATTTCATGGCCTCCGAAACTGTGATAGGTAGTCAGGAGTGAAATCAACAATTTACGCCCTTGGAAAGCCTGAAAGTGGTGATTGATTTTCAGGGTCCTGTACTCGGCTAGACTGCAAAAAAGTCTCACACATGGGGTATCCCCATACTCAGGAGAAGCAGCAGAATGTATTTTGGGGTGTCATTTCACATATACCAATGGAATTTGTGAGCAATATATCATTTAGTGACTACTTTGTGTAAAAAAATAAATAAATAATATATTTCCCAGAACTTGTGGCAAAATATAAATAAATTCCATTGACTTACCATGCCTCTCAGCAAATAGCTTAGGGTGTCTACTTTGCAAAATGGGGTCATTTGGGGGGGGGGGGAGGTTTGTGCTATCTTGAAATTTTAGGGCCTCCAAAACTGTGACAGGTAGTGCGGAGATGAAATGCACAATTTACATCATTAGAAAACCTGAAAGTGGTGATTGGTTTTCGGGGTCCTGTACACAGCAAGGCTCCCAAAAAGTCTCACACATGTGGTATCCCTGTACTCAGGAGAAGCAGCAGAATGTATTTTGGGGGTGTCATTCCACATATACCCATGGCATGTGTGAGCAATTTATCTTTTAGTGACAACTTTGTGTTTAAAAAAATAAAAAGAAAATGTAATATTCTAAAAACTTGTGGCAAAATATAAAATATTCCATGGACTCACTATGCCTCTCAGCAAATAGCTTGGGGTGTCTACTTTCCAAAATGGAGTCATTTGGGGGGTTTTGTGCTATCTTGAAATTTCAGGGCTTCCGAAACTGTGATGGGTAGTGAGGAGTAAAATCAAAAATATACGCCATTAGAAAACCTGAAGATGGTGATTGGTTTTCGGGGTCCCGTACACAGCTAGGCTCCCAAAAAGTCTCACACATGTGGTATCCCCAAAATCAAGAGAAGCAGCAGAATGTATTTTGCGGTGTCATTCCACATATACCCATGTCATGTGTGAGAAATGTATCTTTTAGTGACAACTTTGTGTTAAAAAAAATTAAAAACAAATGTAATTTTCTAAAAACTTGTGGCAAAATATAAAATATTCCATGGACTCACTATGCTTCTCAGCAAACAGCTTAGGGTGTCTACTTTCTAAAATGGGGTCATTTGGGGGGGGGGGTTGTGTTATCTTGACATTTCAGGGCCTCCTAAACCGTTATAGGTAGTGAGAAAATGCAATGAAAAATGTTCGCCCTTTGAAATTCTGATGGTGGGGATTGGTTTTCGGTGTCCCGTACACAGCTAGGCTCTCCAAAAAGTCTCACATATGTGGTATCCCTGTACTCCGGAGAAGCAGCAGAATATATTTTGGGGTATAATTACACATATACCCATGGTATGTGTGAGCAATATATAATTTCAATGACAACTTTGTATTAAAAAAAAAAATTAGTCATTTTTCAAACACCTGTGACAAAAAAATGAAATATTCAATGAGCTCAACATGCCTCTCAGGACACTCCTTAGGATGTCTACTTTCCAAAAAGTGGTAATTTGGGGGGGTTTGTACTGCCCTGCTATTTTAGCACTTCATTAAATGAGATAGGCAGTCAGAAATTAAGGCTGCGTAAATTCCAGTATTTACACCATAGTTTGTAGACGCTATAACTTTTGCGCAAACCAATAAAAATACGCTCATTGAGATTTTTTTGTCAAAGACATGTAGCTAAATACATTTTGGCCAAAATATATGACATAAATTGAGTATATTGGATATTTTTTAAAAGACAAAGTTGAAAATGTAATTTTTTCATAAAATTTTCGCTCTTTTTTTATTAATATCGCAAAAAATAAAAAGTGCAGAGGTGATCAAATACCACCAAAAGAAAGCTATGTTTGTGGGGAAAAAAGGACATAAGTTTTGTTTGGGTACAGCATTGAATGACCGTGCAATTGTCAGTTAAATTCACGCAGTGCCAGGTTGAAGGGCCCTGGTCTTTGAGCAGCCAAATCCTCCGGGGCTTAAGTGGTTAATATTGACCTAAAATCTATAGTTTGAGGTGCGATTTGAGCTCATAAAAAAAGGAATGGGCTCAAATCGCACTGCAAAGAATCACATGTGATTTGAACAGGAATGTGGTGCTATTCCTGTCTGAATCACATGCGGTTTCCCATACTGCTCCTGTGTGAACCCAGCCTTGTCATAGTAACTTCAGCCTAGGTTTATATAGGAGTGGTGGGCAAAACAGCATGTTCTTTGGACAGGAATCACATCACATTCCTGTTCAAATCACATGAGATTCTTTGCAGGGCAATTTACGCTCATTGATTTTGGATGGGCTCAAATCGCACCACAAAGGTATAAGTGACTGGTATCAGGGAGTACTTGAGCACAAGTATTGGTACTCCTAATTTGCTGGTACAAAACAGGTATTGGTGCAACCCTAGTGTTTACCCAGTTTTAGACAATGTGTCAGGGTGTTTAATGGACTCAAAAATAAAGCTTCTGGGCAAACAAATCTGCATGGATGAGAAAAAACATAACAGGGAAAACATTTGTTAGTGTTCATGCACAAGAACACTATAGGTGAGCATACACTATACAATCTGATTGTAAAATCTCTGCACAATCTCCTTTGTAATATATGGACAAACCTAAACAATTAATTTAGGTAGTATTTAATCAATTAGGCCGTTGTACTACATATTTGGTGGTAGATCCAAAAGATATTGTAAAATCAGATTGTATAATGTATGGTAAGCTGGAGGCTGGCTATAGATGGATCCGTTTTTTGTTTGTTTTTTATCAGTCAGTGTTTGATCGGGAATTTAGACACATATGATAATATTTAAAACATAATTTTATTACAAAAACACATAAAGTTTAAAACAATAATTTTCATACATTGTATATCCATAACATATATACATATGCAACATCCACCAAATACAGCTTGAGTTGTGTCGTATGAGCTACAGACTGGTAAGTATCATAATAAGAAGAACTGCCAGACCGGACTCACTTGCAGCTATATAGAAACATGGTCCGTGCCCATCCATTTTTTACTTGACATGTTTCGCGGATTTATTCAGCTTCTTCAGAAGTTTACATTTTTACACTGTGGTGGATAAAATATAAAATGTCAGATATCCAAATATACAAATCTAACAAGACTGCGCCAGTGATTACAAAAAATTCCCAGTTGGGGTTTCCCTATGCAGTGCTACCACCACCAGATGGAGTGTGAGGAGGAAACAAACCAGACCGCACCAAATCCCCCCAGGCGGATGTGGTGGCGCCTAAGAAAACAGCCGCCCAAATCACAAATCGCATAAGTACAGAGAGGATTATCTATGGCAGGCACAAAGTGAGAAAACACAACAATATATCCTAACCTGTAATATTAGTGTCAAAAAACGAACTAAAGGTGAAGTGGAGCTCTAGAACAGGTTGCTTGGTATAGCCATGTTGTGATTTTCATATTTAAATAAGGGCAGCAGGAATTTGCCTCCAAAGTTTACAAAACTACAGCCCCTATAATCAGAGGTAAAAGGTTATCATTAGGTATGTCACAACTGTTATGTATCCCCCTCCTGATAAAGATAAATATTTCCTACCCTTGCAAGGTTCCAAAAATGCATTAAGAAAGATCCTGGCGGTCATATGTGGTATATGTCCAAATTGTCCAATATTAGGTGTATATACCTGTATAGAAAAGCAAAGCAATGTCAAATGGGTATACTATTTAGCAGAGAAGCCCCCAGAATGTATTCAACTCTATGTTTCCATAGACAAGGGGCAGCAATCCACAAGTCTCCTTATACCCTATAAATCCAACAGAAGAGGGGTTAAAGATAGTACCAGTTACAAGAAGCAAAGCCTCCTATCAAGAGGTGCAGGTATCTCTCACAGTAGTTACTTACTTTCCCCAAGTGGACACCGCCATAATGGCCGCCAGCGACTTACCATTGTGTGTGCAGCATCCTAAAAGGCTCCACAATCCAGACAACAGCCGATCCCGACTTGCTGTGAAACTGAGCATGCGCGAACATCGCGCATGCGCAGTGCCGATTCTCCAGTATGCGGCGGAACAAGTTCCTCACACCGGAACTAACAAGCCAGGGGAGGCGGTGGAAAGAGGGCAGGACACACTGCTCCCACCATCCGATGCCACCCCTCCAGACAGCGCACACCCACCAATGGGGACATGGCAGTCCGAGCTCTCTCCAGTGGGCAAAAAGCACTGCAAAGCCAAAACACCACAACTGGGAATATGTTTACAACAAGGGTTTCAGTATAATATATGACATTCGATATAACATGTGTATAAAATCAACAGTAATTGACACAGTTATAAATCAACAAGTATAACATATGATAATGAAAGATTTTTTGAAAATACATTGGTTACTTTCATGAATGAATAAAATGTCCATATTTTCCATCTACAATTGCCATCCCATGCCCACCACACCAACGCCATGGATTCCTGGGACACCCACAAGTATCAAGGCGACTCAAAAGTTTGAATGAATCAAATCACTATTGCCATCATTGCCCACGGGGATACCTAATTATATAAACCCTATACATCTGAGGAAAGCACACAAAGAAAAGTGGGATCATTTTGCTTAATTTTATAAAAAAAAATGTTTATATGTAAGCATTTCATTAATGCCGGGGGGGGGGGGGGGACAGCATTAAGACATTCCATCCAAAAAACTTCTCTCAGTAAAATAAACCTATCCCAATCACCACCACGTGGGTCCTGAGGAATTACTTCAAGTACAAAAAAGGAGACTACAGTATTGTCATATCTATGGTGTAAGCCAATATGCCTGGTTACACTAGTAGGAATCCCCCCCCCCCCCCCCGCACAATATAGATGGAATCCAATTCTCTGACCAAATTGTCTAAATGTTTTACCTATATAAAAGGCTCCGCAGAGACAGGTCATTAGGTAGATAACTCCCTGAGTGGCACAATTCGCAAATTGTTTTGAACTATGCCATTCCCCATTGGGTAAACAAATACGTTTGGCTTGTCTAACCCATGGGCAACGTGCACATTCACCACATTTATAGGTGCCACTTGGTTGGTTGTTAGCAGTGTATTCAGAAGTATAATGGCTTGCTGTTAATTGGTCATGGAGGGATGTAGCCCTCTTAAACAAATTCTGGTGTTTCCCTTACATATTTCCTAAGGGTTTAGTAACTTGTGAGAAGATGCCAGTGTTTAGTCAGAAGATTCTGTAGATCTCCCTCATTGCCCGAAAATCTTGTAATAACCTTGACTGTATTCATTTCCTTGGGACTAGTATTTTTATAGAGCAGGGAAGCCCTAGATTGATTTATGGCCCTGTTAAAGACCTTTCTTAATGTAGAGAGTGCATAACCTCGCTCTAATAACTGAGTTTGTAGATGATGCGCTTGAATTTTGAAGTCAGATTCCGAGGAAAAATTTCTATGCAGCCTAAGGTATTGGGCATATGGTATACGTCTTACCAAGGGGGCGGGGTGGGCATTTGCTGCGCACAATTTGGTGTTGCCTGCACGGACCAAGTTTCTATATAGCTGCAAATGAGTCTGGTCTGGCAGTTCTTCTAATTATGATACTTACCAGTCCTTAGCCCATACGACACAACTCAAGCTGTATTTGGTGGATGTTGCATATGTATATATGCTATGGATATATAATGTATAAAATCATTGTTTTAATCTTTATGTGTTTTTGTAATAAAATTATGTTTTAAATATTATTATATGTGTCTAAATTCTCCTTTTTGACTTATCCAATTTTATGGCACCATTAAAGTCCTAATTGCCCCATGTTCTGAGTCTCAGCAGTGCACCTGTGTGAACCCAACATGCCGAGGAGATTTGTATGCGCCATTCTCCATTACGGTACATGTTGGTGGTTCCTCAGAGTTGCCCTGTAGAGTACTCTTTTGCTTTTCTACATTGTATTGGATCTAGGTGCCTGGTTCTATCAACTTCATATTAGCCTCATGCAAAAATCTTCAGTTGTTGGACTAATTGAATTTCCATCCATCTTTTGCCAGCTTTGTTAGCTCCTGTGGAAAATCCCTGTTGTTTTCTTATACCTGGGGAGCATACTAGGCCTCTATGTACATGAGTTCCTTAGGGCCCATTCACATGCAGCGCAGATGTTTGTCTTGTGCAGGACTCTCTTTTATCAGCACAGGGATGCATGGGCACTGTGTGCATCCCTGTGCCAGCGTCCTATTCACTTTTTTTTTACTAAATTTTATTTATTTATCAATTTTTCCATTATACATTTACATACATTCATGATATCAAACACTATTTACAATTATAGCAGAGGTTACAATTTTTTACTTCGATATCTTTCCCATATTGGGGATAAATTACACCACCAATGTATTACATTCATAGCCCAAATATTCCTTAATTATCAGGTTTATTTATACCGTTTTCCTAATCTAACCTCTGCCATACCACATCCCATAACAAAAAAAAAAACAACCCACTGTGAAGAAAAGAAAAAAAAAAAAAAAGGGGGTATGAGGAAGGAAATAACACAAAGGGTCTGGCTGGCTTGGGGGGTTCTCTTCTGGACTGGAAATTTCCTCTATCTCCTATTCCCTCATACAGAATTCTGCCTTCTCGAGGTCACAAATTCATTCCATCTATTCCATGTTAATTTATATTTATCTAATTTGTGATTGCCATTTAGTACTAGGTTCTCTAATTTATTAACCTCTTCTACCTTATTGATCCACATATTTAAATCTGGTGGTTCCTCCTTTTTCCACTTTAAGGGGATGCACATTTTAGCTGCATTCAATAAATGAGGTATTATTGAATTTTTATATTGTTTTCTTGGGATATTAGTTTTATGGAGAATTAAGAGGGCCGGGTCCATTATCAAATGGTGTTCTGTCAAGTTTTGTGTAATTTCATAGATCTGTTTCCAAAATGTTTCCATCTTGGGACACGACCAAAAATATGGAGTAATGTCCCCTCAACTCCTCCACACCTCCAACATCTATCCGTATTCACTGATGATATTTTATGCATTTTTACCGGGGTTTGGTACCATCTCGACAGTATTTTAAAATTAATTTCATGTATTTTTGTATTGATGGATATGAAATGGGCCATCTGATTTATCTGTCTCTTCTCTTCTTCCGAAAAAGTCTTATCTAATTCTTTCTCCCATTCATTTATGTATGCTAATTGGTTATTGTCCCCATTATCACATAACAATGAATACAGTTTAGATATGGGGTGTAATAACGGCCCCTTTTGTACACAAATCTCTTCAAATTTTGTATATTGTAAATCCCCCTCCCTAAGTTTTGGCAGAGTCCTCAGGAAATGTCCAAGCTGGGTCGCTCTCCAGCGGTCCAGCTGGAAATCCCCAAGGGGGTCCATCATCTCCTTCTCTGTTATCCACCCCTCCGATTTCATATAATGGTCCACCTGGTATAGTCCTTTTTCCTTTAAATCCCTAAATTTTTTATCCTGGAAACCCGGAGTAAATCTAGGGTTACCCAGAACCGGAAATATGGCGGAATATTTTCTTGTCAATTTATACAATTTATATAATATTAATTTGTTGAAAAATTTTTGCACATGTCCTAATTGTGAGGCCTATAAGCGGATGTATTCTCATGGGGATTGGCAGGGATCTGCTACAAAACGGTGCTCTTTCCAATGGGATTTCAAATTGTGCCTGTTCCATATTTGGCCATAGTTTTGTATTTCTATGGCGGCACCAATCCACAAATCTACTTAGATGTATGGTCTGGTAATACCTCTTCATGTCTGGAACAGACAAGCCTCCTTCCTCTTTTCGTAATGACATTACTCTCTTACTCAATCTGGGATGTTTAGCTGTCCATATAAATTCCTTCAATATACTGTCTATTTGTTTAAAATAATTCTGTGGTATACCTATTGGTAGAGTTTGGAAAAAATATAAAAATTTTGTTAGGATAGACATTTTTACAATATTACATCTAGCCCACCATGAGAGCAATCCCTTACCCCATTTTTGCAAAAGGGTTCTAATAGATTTCAGCAGGGCAGGAAAATTTTCATCATACAACTGGGAGAATTTCAGTGTTATTTGTATGCCCAGATATTTCAAAGCTCTGCCTGTACACTTTAACCTAAAATTTGAACTTAGCTGTTGTTGCAATTCTTGTCCTAGGTCCACCCCCGTAGCCTCTGATTTCTCTAGGTTTATTTTGAGATTGGACAGTTCTCCATACTCTGCAAATTCCCTTAAGAGATTCGGGAGTGAAATAATCGGGTTGGTGAGAGTAAACAGCATGTTGTCCGCGAAGGCTGATATCTTATGTTGGGTTTGACCAATTTTAATACCTGAAATATCTGGGTTTAATCTAATTTTACATAGGAAAGGTTCCAACGTCAGAATATAGAGCAGGGGTGAAAGAGGACACCCCTGCCTAGTCCCATTCTGAATCATAAAGTCTTCTGATAACATGCTGTTCACTCTCACCTTTGCCGATGGAACCAAATAAATCTGTGTTATCCAGTTCAATACCATCTCATCCATGCCCACATATCTCAATACCGCCATCATGAACTTCCAACTTACTCTATCGAAAGCTTTTTCAGCATCTGTACTTATAAATATACTTTTTATCTGTTTTAATTGGGCTACATATAACAGGTTTAATACTTTTGTTGTATTGTCGCAAGCTTCTCTTGTTGGCGTAAATCCTACTTGGTCTAAATTTACCAACTTTATTATATGGTTTTGGATTCTGGTAGCTATAATTTTTGTAAATATTTTCAGATCTGTGTTTAATAATGAAATTGGTCTGTAGCTAGAGCATGATGCTGGATCTTTACCTTCCTTCAGTAAAACTGTTATATGTGCTTGTAAAGTTTCTCTCAATATTTTCTTGCCCTTGCCCCATGCATTAAACAAGTCTACCATGTATTTCTTTAACTGGGGGGTATATATTTTATAGTATTGGATAGTGTATCCATCAGGGCCTGGTGCCTTCCCGTTTTTAGAGTTAGAAATTGCTGTAATCAATTCATCTTCTGTGATCTCAGAGCTCAGTTCCTCTCTATCATTCTCTGATAAGCGTGGCATCTGTGATGTTTCTAAATAATCCTCTATTTGAGAAGGCCTCAGGTTCTGAGGCTTCAAATTGTATAGTGACATGTAGTATGTTCTGAATTCCTGCGCAATATACCTTGGAAGCACTGCTTTCTGACCTTTCTTATTTATTATTTGTGGGACATAAGTATTTAGGGTCTGTTCCTGGATTGCTCTTGCTAGGGATTTCCCACATTTATCTCCCATTTCGTAAGCATTTTTCCGGCTAATCTGTAATGCTGATTTTGCTTTGTAAAAAAGTATATCATTGATTTCCTTCCTCACCTCCATCAGATTATTTTTCGTCGACATAGAGTTAGTATGCTTATGAGATGCTTCTAGTTTTTGCAATTTATCCAAAAGGGTCTCTAATTGTGCTGTTCGTTTTTTTTTAATTCTAGAGCCATGTTTGATCAGAGTGCCCCTTATTACAGCTTTGTGTGCTTCCCAGATGGTATTCGGGTCTGTATCTGTTATCTTATTAAATAGGAAAAATTCTTCTAGTTCCCTCTTAATGTCTTTTCTAACTGTTTCGTCTTGCAGTAGGCTTTCATTAAGCCTCCAAGTTCGATGTCCTCCTCCTTGTGCATTACCCAGTTCATATTCCAATATGATTGGGGCATGGTCTGACCATGTAATCGCTCCTATCTATATATTCTTGATGGCGTGTAGTTGGTTATGTGGGATAAAAAAATAATCTATCCGCGAGTATTGTTGGTATACCTGGGAAAAAAAAGTGTAGTCGCGTTCCCCTGGATGCATAAGTCGCCACACGTCTATTAACTGGGCACTGTGTAAACTATTTGAAATGTGTTTCCTAGTCTTTACTGGTATTGAAGAGTTTCCTACTGAAGTATATTCTGAGGGAATTAAAGGGATGTTAAAGTCGCCCCCTACTATTAGATGACCTTCTTTATAGTCAGATAATTCCCTGATCTTATTCCCTATAAATACATTTTGTTGGATGTTGGGTGCACATAATGTGGCCAGAGTGACCTTAACATTACCTATGGTTCCCTTTAAAAAAAAGTGATCTCCCATTGGGGTCTTTGGATATCTGTTCATATTTCCATGGCACATTACGAGATATAATTATCGCTACTCCCTTGGATTTGGTCTCAATATTTGTTACATGGTATGATATTGGGTAAGATCTATTTTTTAGAATTGGAATTTTGTCATCTCGAAAATGTGTCTCCTGTATGAAGGCTATGTCCACCTTAGATCTTTTTAGGTCATTTAATAGAACTCTTCTTTTTTCTGGGGTATTAAGACCCTTTGCGTTTATTGTTAGTAACCGTAGTACTTCCATTTTAACCTTCCTAGCGGTATTCCCGAGTGTGGCTCTGGGTTACATTTCAGTGCCAAAGCGATAATCCCGAGCCACACTCGGGGTACCGCCAGAAGCATCGCTGGATCCTGGTAGAGGGGTTACTTACCTTGTCACCGGTGATCCAGCTATGTATGCGGGCGGTGTGCGGCGGCGGATCTTCTTCCCGATGCTCTCTGTGCCCCGGCTTCCGTCTCCTGCGACGTGATGCTCGCAGGGGGGTGGAACCGGCAGCAAATTCAAAAGTAAAACACACCAAACACACTGATACATTGCAAAATAAAATAAATTCACATTAGATTGTATATATACAGTATATATATATGTATACTGTATGTATATATATATATATATATATACATACATACATAGTTTAACTTATTTATAGTCATTTATTATATTATAATTTATGATTTTGTATTTCAAACTTTATCATACCCGAGATGTTATAAAGAAGAACGCACAGTAAAAAAAAAAAAAAAATCATATGTAAATAGTTGGTTTGGGCTGCTCATTCTTAAGAATTACATGCAAAATAATTGTACCGCTTTCAGCACCTAAAATCGGAAAGCATCATACCGCCAGGGAGGTTAAGTACTAATGTGCTGACGATTGCCATGTTGTTGTGGTCTATAGGGATGTGTTTATAATCACTGTACGGCGGCCATGATCTTGTGGCCTTTGTTGCTAAGTATGGCTTGTTGGCGCCGGGTAAAAGACCTGAATATATATGTGTCTTATCGGCCGAGCAGAATCAAAATAAAAAGAAGAAGGGACCTATATGTTAAAAACAACATACAAAAAACTAGATGTAGTCTGTCTAGTATAGACAATATGACATAATAAAAATATATATAGGGCACTAAGCCTATATGTTATGTAGGGGAGCACTATAAATAGATGAAAAATGATGCGTTAATAAGACATAGAATATATGCAATTCTTCTTGTAAGAAGTAAAATGCATGAAATATGATAAAAATCTAGACACCTCTGACATATTAAAAATATTAAAATGTTGTGGCAATCCCGGAAATTAAGCCAATGGGAGACCATAACAAAGATAATAGTACAATATATCTATGTATAATATCGGAGGAGAAGGAAGGAACATACAAGTAAGAAAATGGTGTACATAAAGAAGGGAGATGAGCATATAGATATGTGAATAGGAAAAATGGCTAAAAATAGGGAACCCCACAACCTATAAATGTAAAAGTCACTAATGAAACAAGTTAAAGCAAATTCAATGTTTAGCACTTGGGGGCAAGGGTATTCCTAGAGAATATCCACTTTTATTCCAAATGGCTCAAAGTTCTGCTTTGTGACTCCCCTGGCAGTGTCTCTGGTAGGGTGTGATGCCCCAAAATTTAAGATGTTTGGGATCTTTGTTGTGAACGTTCGCTAAATCTTTCAAAACGCTATGTTTTTCATATACTTTGATGATATTCTGCACATGTTCTTTTACCCTTATTCTTAATAATCTTTTTATTCAACCAACATATTGTAACCCACAATCATATTCTAATGCATAAACTGCACCTTCGGTATTACAGCAGATGAAAATTTTAATATCAAACTGAACTCCCGTGCTTGTTGCAATGAATTGTGATCTTTTTACATTGGGACGTTGGGTATGTGTGCATGCAAAGCATCTCTTACAGGGAAAAAAAAACTTTCCAAGTGAAGAAGGTAAAGGCTTTCCTTGGGGGATCTATAACATTTCTCACTATTCTGTCTTGGATAGTTGGGGCCCTTTTTTAAATACATTTCGGATAAATAGGTCATACACTTTGTAAAAATACAAACAAGAAAAATTGGCCCGCGGGACTTTGTGTGAGGTGTGCTTGGAGGCTGGAGAGGAATTAAGTACACAATTAGTAAAAGCAATATTTGTTTTATTGCAAAGTATGCACAGGTTGTAAAAATACAAATACATAACATGTGCTCCGTGGCACATGACGTAGCTCAAAGGCTATAGTTACAATATTGTACAACACAGGCAAAATTGAATCATATATTGGAAAACATCTTGATGTAACCACTCAATTACAGATAAGACATAAATAATGTGCTGAGTTGACATAACAGTAAAAATAGTATATATCATCATGATCTGACGCGTTTCGGGAGTAACATCTCCCTTCCTCAGAAATCAATAATTCGAAGTATATCTATAAAAGAACACTGTTGATAAAATATGCCATAGCATTGTAGTTTTAATTGCAAAATTCAATCAAGTAGTGAGAACTTGACGGAGTATGGAATACTCACAACTCAATGGGACTTGAGTGGAGAAAATGGACTCCTGTGTTGCAGCGGTGTGCGTGTCTGGCCCGGGAGCTGAAGGGTCCCAATGTAGTGACAGCCAATGTAAGGGGTCCATGGTGGGTGAGTAATGAATGTGCAAATAACAAAAGCACCTTTCCATCTGTCATGTGTAAAAGTATAAATAGTAGTGAGACGGTAGCAAATTGCAACCGATAAATTGCTAAACATAATGTGTATGAGATGGAGAGGGCCGGTGTAAAAAGGAATAGTGCTGCCAAGATAATCAAGAGTGAACAAGAAAAGAGAAGACATAATGGAAAAGAAAGAAAAGGTGGGTGACAGTGTGTCAGGTAAGTGCCGAGGTGGGGTGAGGGAGAGATGAGATCGTGAGTGGACGACACTAGGACGACATACTTCTTTAGTACATGCAGGCAGGTTTCCCACAATCAGATTTTTGATTTTGGATAGAATTCATCCCAGTCCCCGTGGAGGGGACTGGAATAAAATTCTTCTACAAATGGAATTACGGTGGATCTATACCTTGAAGGCTACAGATCCTCCTGGGTTGAATGAAATGATTTCCTTCAAGCCATTCCTAGAGGGATTTACATCAGGGGGTATGGAACAATAACCTTATAATTATCCCTCCATTCAACTCTGTCTCTTTCTATGAGTCCCCGCATCTACTGCCATATAGGGCAAACAATATTTTCCACTATTTTTCAATTGCTATTATTTTTGGGGTCAAAAAACTAGAAGAACTTTAGAAATTACTTTTGCTGTTGGAGTATGTAACTGTTTTAGGGCCATTCAACATTGTTATCTTTTTTGAGGGGATTTTCTGTTAGATCTGCACATTATGTAACTGCGTTGCTCTCCTCCTGCAATTTGGTTAATATTCCTTCATAGAGCAATTCTTATGCCTATTTATTTACTCTGATATAATGAATTTCAAATGACCAGCATTGTTATTATTTTTCTTCAGCATTATATTGCTCTGATAAAAAACTTTTTGACCAGTATTTAAGCAATCATTCACCTCCTAGATTTATATTGTGCCTTGGGTGACATGCCCGGCACGGTAGGCGGGCACCCTTCGGGATGTCCGCCTCTTTGGGCGAGTGCAAGCGGCTCTCTTCGAGACCCTCTGGCCTCGCTCATTCACTTCCTGCTTGCGTTCCACGCGGCGGATGTGACCGTGCCGGTGGAGCGCATCGGCCGCACGGACTTCCGCCTCGCTTGTGCCCGCGCGTGCGCGGTCGGGAGCCTGTTCGGCGGCTGCGCACCAGGGAACCCAAAGGGGGAATGCCTATTAGGCAAATTGAGGATCACTTCACCCAGCTAATTTCAATTAACCAATTGACCACCTAATATATACAGCTCCCCTTCGAGCAGTGATCAGTATTGCTCACTTGCCCGAAGGTGGACGCTTTGACACACGTTCCCAAACCAGCCTACGTTATTGTGAAGGTAATTTAAGCCCAATTTTCACTTTTATTTTGTGACTGCATATGATGGTTTCTGCCTGCTACTGGTGCTGCATTTGTTCAATCACTCCCCAGCCGACAAACACCGCTGATAGTTTTGGTCAGTGCGGTGACTGTGTATTGAAATTTAAATGTGAAAACCAATACACCTTTTTTTTTTTTTTTTCTCAATCTTGCTATTTCAAACTGAATAAGTTGGGTGAGTCGCTTTGAAAGTAACCTTTTGCATTTCTTTTTATATGTCTACTTTTTGGGCAATGCCCAAGTTATGTATATAGATCCTGATTGACCCATGTGGCACTTGTTTCAGACATCAACGGCATCAAGCAGCACATTGCTGAATATATATATACATTTTTTTTATGGCTTTAAAATCAGCCAAACAAAAACCTTTTTTACTAACTATTCCCTTTTTTTGCCTGGCAGATCTCCCAGTCCTTTTTGGGTTTCAGCTGTCCCCACTCAGCCAATGGCTGTTGGGCACATATGAATAGGAACGTGTTTATATGATTGCTACCTTTCTACCACTCGCCCTTTTCAACAAGGCATTCCAATGCAGTGACGAGAGCAATCCAGCTTTGTGTTTTTAATGTTATTGGCAGGCATACACTCAAAAGTGTCATTCGGCAGATTCTGTAAGTGTTTTAACACATTATGCTATGAATATACTTTTTGATTGAATTGTACATGCAATTTAATGATTATAATGAATATTCTATATATCGTGTTTATTTTCTATATATGCATATTTTTCTCATACTTATTAATGATTAATTACTATGTGATTGATCATTTGCAGACCGCTATTTAAAGGTTGCCCCTGAAGAAAGAATTCTTACCTGTGTCTCTGAAACGCGTCGGGCACTAGCCTCATCACAGCGGTATTTGATTGGCCTCATGACCCCATGATTGTATACAGCTTGCCACATGCTTTTAATGTATTTTTGTAAATTGTATTTTTTTCAATAAATTTCAATATTGTACTTTACCGATTTGTAGCCATATATGAATAATTGTGCCTAAAAAGTCCCACCCCCAGGGGAACTTCCTTCTTGAATCTTGTTTATGGGATGTGGCACAGTGCAGAGTGATTTCACATGAGTATATATTATGTAATATTAGAGGGAATAACACCCCCCTAAGAGGACAAAACCAACAGGGGAATAGAGGAGGAGGAGGGGCCCCACGCCCAAATAAATTCGGGAACAACTACAGACCCATTCAGAATAACCAACACAATTATCAGAGACCACCACCCCATAATTGGGGGAATCAAGGTCCAAGACACCCTTCTAATAACTGGTATTCACCGAGACCCCCCCAAGGAAGGAATGGGAATTTTTCCAATCCAAATTTCACCCCACGTAATGAAAATTATCATAATATGACACCAAGAAGGGGTGGACCCATTTCCACCTATAACCGGTACGCGCCGTTGGAGGATCAAGAATTTGATACTCCTAGTGTTAATAGAGTTATTACCCAACATCTGGCACATACACCCAATCAGGGTTGGTACCGTAATAGGGAACCACGCCCAGAAGCGTTTTATTCTCAGAGGAGACCTTTACAACCCTCAGGACTCCGCTTTCAAACATATAATTCCAATCAAAATAGAGAACAACACCCTATGGATTTTCACAGGGAAAATTATTCCTACCAAAGAGATCCAGAACAAAGAGAGGGACCAGAGGGGGGAGGCGCACCAGGTCGAAAAAGAAGACGGGTATAACGGATATAGGCATCTTTAATCTATCTAAAAAGGTATTCTCGGAGGAAGAGAAACTGGTTCTCAACAAAGGCCTGAAATTCGCACCTCCGAAGACTCTAAACAAGTTTAATACCTTTATAGATGTTCAAAAATATGTAAGAAAAATGAACATCAAAAGATACCTTATTACAAATCCCACCCGTTTGACCTTAAACAACAATAATAATAGATATATCCATACTTCACTAGCTAACGCTTCACTTTTTAACCCCCCCGGAGGATCCTCCTCTTCGGTCCAGGTCTTCAGAGACCTAGTGATCAAAGATGTTGAGAAAATACGTATTAAGAAACCCCCAACCAATGATGCATTACAAGTAGGGTTACAACAGCTCTGTAACAACAAAAACATTGTTATCCGTCCCGCTGACAAAGGCGGGGGGGTGGTTGTTATGGACAAAGAAGACTATATTTCAGAAATGAAAAGGATCTTAGATGACAGGGACACGTACAAAATTTTAAAAAACAATCCCACATTCAAATACAAGAGTGAACTCCAAGGCATAATTGATAGAGCCTATAACACAGGCATTCTCAACAAGAAAGAAAAAACTTTCCTCATACCCTTAGCTCCAAGATTAGCGGTTATATACTTTTTACCAAAAGTACACAAAAACCCTTTAAGACCTCCAGGACGCCCCATCATAAGTGGCATAGATTCTTTATGTTCCCGTATCGGGAAATATATTAACGAATTTCTTCAGCCACTAGTCACTAAGATGCCATCATATTTAAAGGACACCACCCATGTCCTAAACCTGGTGCAAGATCTGACATGGAGGGATGGATATATAATGGCAACAGCGGATGTGAATTCGCTTTATACGATCATATCCCACCACCATGGTTTAGAGGCAGCCAAATACTTTCTAGAGATGGATGGTACAGTACTGATAGAGCAAAGAAATTTTGTGCTCCAATTACTCAAGTTTGCCATGACACACAACTTTTTTTGGTTCAACCACACTTATTATTTGCAGGATCGCGGAGTCGCCATGGGCGCGAAATTTGCGCCCAGCCTTGCAAATCTGTTTATGGCGAAATGGGAGGAGGATGTCGTTTTTGGTAACCGTCCCCCTCAACTTGTTTTGTGGAGGAGGTACATCGATGACGTCCTCCTCCTATGGGATGGCGACTCCGCCTCCTTAGACAGTTTTATGTTGGGCCTTAATCTTAACAATAGAGGCATCAAGCTTGAACATATTAGCAGTCCTACAAGTATCACCTTTCTAGACCTTAATATAGAAGTATTTAACAATTCCTTGGTTACAAGGACTCACTTCAAAAAAACGGACAGAAATAGCTTTATTCCAAAAGATAGCTGTCACCACCAGGCTTGGCTTACGGGTGTACCTAAAAGTCAATTTTTACGCCTAAAACGCAACTGTACACACCACAGGGATTTCATAAGACAGGCCTTGGATTTAAGAAATAAATTCATTGACAGAGGTTATGATGAACAATCCCTTGATAACACCCTCAGTGAGGTAATTAATATGGATAGAAACACCCTATTGGTTCCCAAGAGGCGTGATGTCTTGGAACAGAATAAATTCAAAGACATATTTCTAACCACCTTTTCAACCCAACATTACCTCATCAAAAAAATCCTTAAAAGACATTGGCCTGTGTTAAAAAAACGATCGCATTCTGGGCCCAACCTTACCAGATCAACCTGTGGTAGTTTACAGAGGTGTTCCATCCTTGAGACATCAAATAGCCCAGAATGTAATAGAAATCCCAAGAAAACCCACCTTCTTTGCTGAATTAAAAGGATACTATCCGTGCCGCAGATGCAACATCTGCGCTATAAATAGCTTTAAAGGAAGAAAGATTGAAAAATTTCTTTCCACACAGACGGGAAGGGAATATTCAATCAATTCTTTCATCACCTGCAGCACAAAAAATGTTGTATACATGCTACAATGTAAATGCGGGAAACAGTATGTTGGCCGTACTACCAGGGCCCTGCAGGTTCGCCTTGGCGAACATGTTGGGAATATAAGAAAAGGTTTCCCTGGACACAACGTGTCCAAACATTATAGCTTATGTCATCATGAAAACCCTAAACATACCTTTTTCACAGCAATTGACAAATATACCCCCCATTGGAGAGGCTCCAATGCCAAGAGAGAAATCTCAAGGGCCGAAACACGATGGATATATTGTCTCAAGTCTTACGTGCCATTCGGCTTGAATGTCGAATGGGACGTAAACAGCTTTATTAATAATAGCTAATATGACTTTTCTGTGTTTTCTTTGTGCTTATCTGTATATTTTATGTATTTTATGTAATTTTTAAAATGATTTTATGTGATAATAGTGTATGGTTATACGACGAAATACATTGCTGATAACATAGTTACATAGTAGGTGAGGTTGAATAAAGACAATAGTCCATCCAGTTCAACCTGTGTAGGCATGTGTGGCTGTAATCATCTCCCATACCCCTGAATGTTCTGATCCTTGAGATGTAAGTCTAAGAGTCTTTTGAAAGCCACCATACTACCCGCAGAAACCACCTCTTGTGGTAGAGAATTCCACAATCTTGTTGCCCTAACAGTAAAGAACCCCCCGCGTTGCCTGAGGTTAAAACGCTTCTCCTCTAATCGCATTGTATGCCCTCGAGTCCTCATGCAATCCCTTCGAATGAACAGCTTTTTTTCTAAGCTGGGATCCCCATTAAGATATTTATAAATTGCTATCATGTCCCCCCTCAGACGTCTCTTCTCCAGGGAGAATAAATCGAGCGATTGTAGACGCTCTTCATAGTCAAGGTCCTCCAATCCCCTAATTAGTTTAGTTGCCCTTCTCTGGACTCTCTCCAGCTCCAACACATCCCTCCTGAGGACTGGCGACCAGAACTGGACGGAATACTCCAGATGCGGTCGGACCAGAGTTTTATAAAGTGGAAGGATTATAGTCTTATCTCTGGAATGCATCCCTTTCTTTATGCATGCTAATATTCTGTTGGCTTTGGAAGCTGCCGCTTGACATTGCATGCTGTTTCCTAATCTATCATCAACCAATACTCCCAGATCCTTCTCCATTTTTGATTCCCCCAAGGGCTCCCCTCCTAACGTGTATTGTGATTTTATGTTTTTAGTCCCCAAGTGCAAAACCTTACACTTCTCCACGTTAAACCTCATTTGCCATGTCATTGCCCACTCTGTTATTTTGTCCAGGTCATTCTGCAGGATATCTGCTTCATGTTGTGAAGTTATTGCCCTGCCCAATTTTGTGTCATCTGCAAAAACTGATATCGAACTACTGATCCCGACCTCAATGTTGTTTATGAATAAATTGAACATGATTGATGTATGTATGATTGATGTATGGAACGAACATCTCCAGGCTATATTTCCAAATTATACCTTTGATACCATTTGTATCTGTATGGGATCGGGACTAAGCACCTCGTTTGTTTTCTGTTTTTTCTCATACTTTTTCCTAAAATATTCACTGGTTTGTATAATTAATTTTATCCACTAGATGGCGTTGTGCACAATTCATTTATTTTACATATATTTTTTCACTATTTTGTATTTACTATTAATTTAGTCACATTATTTAATGTAATTTATTATATATGCTACCCCATAAACATATAAATATCAATTGGTAACTCGTTTGATATCCCTTCAATGTATTAAATAGACTACAGTGGATTAAATAGTCCTGGAGACGCTGAAAGTTCTTTTCCATTACCTTTGACACCATTTCCGCCCTCACTCATGTAATGTTGAGTGTTTATTTCCGCCCTCTTTCATGTGATGTATTTCCGCCCTCACAAGATGCCATTCAGGGTGCTCACTTCCGCCCTCCCTTTTAGATATTCTTGAGGCATGCGCGGCCCCGCCCGCCTCATGAATACGGGGTATATAGGCGTGGAGTCACGTCTGATGGTCACACCCCTGATGACGTCAACCTGTGACGAAACCGGTCGGGTGACCCAGACGTGACGAGACCACGCCCCCAACAAGCCGCCTACCTAGAAACTAACAGCGAGGGAGATGTTTGTTCGTTTCCAGCGTGACTACCTGTAACCTTTAGATGCTTTGAATTTACATCGCAAATGTGAGTGTTTTATCCGCTTTTTATTGCTAATAAATGCCTTTTATACGGAGTTACACTATGTCCCTGTCATAATTTGTTTCCCACTATGTGGACATGGCCATTGAGAGTATTAAGGAGACATCCTGTGGCCATCCTTGGCATTACACTTAAGCCTTCTGTGGTCTACTCATTAGCTTGAGAGACCTCCCCGTTCTGGTAAGCAGCCATCTAATTTCCCTGGGTGATTTGCACATCGGTGTCTATCATATGTTCACAAGGAATTGTGTGGATGCACTCTTTGGGATTTTGTGGCACACCCTCTTGGATTTTCCTCTATATTTTTATGTATGGACTTTATTGGGATCTAATTGGGATTTATAATTCCTTTTTTTGCACTTTATTATAATTTACACTGGATGATTTATGATATATGTGATTATTGATTTTTATTTATGGCATTAACACTTTTAAGGAATACTGATTCATTTCTGGTTACCTTCTCCTCACACATATACAGTGTGGAATATTTTTTTGCATCCTTTTGGTGATTTTATTATTCACTATATTCTAGCGCAGCACATTTTCGTTCAACATTTACTTTGTAAAAATGTGTCTGAATTGAGAATGTGCCAATGGCATCTGATGATATTTCCAACTTTTTTGTGCTGAATAGTATATTCCAACTGGATTGAGGTTCCATCTAATTTCTTTCTGTCTTTATTAATTAATTATTTTCTATTTGTTTGGGACACTTCTTTATTTTTTTTCTTCTATAAACTCGGGGTTGTATCCTTTCTCTATGAAACGTTGCCCAAGTGTTTCTGCTTGTGTGAAGTAATCATTTAGGTAGGTAGAGTTTCTTCTGATCCTTATCATTTGACCTTTTGGAATATTGTATAATCAGCTTTTATGGTGACAGCTTTCGAGGGAGATAACTATTCCTGTCTATATTCTTAAAATGGGTTCTAGTGGAAAATTTCACATTTTCTTGAACAATTATGAGGTCTAAGAATGATATTGTATCTTGATTTATTTTCCACGTAAGTTTAATGTTCCTATCTTTGTTGTTGAGCTGAGTTAGAAAGCACTGTAGGCTTTCTGTATTGCCTTTCCATATAATAAAAATGTTATCAATGCATCTCCTGTAAAAAATGAGGTCATCATCCCATAATGCCATAAATAAACCTGCGACGCTCGTGGCAAATTTGACTCCCATTGCTACCCCATTTATTTGTTGGTAATATTCGTGGTGGTACCAAAAATGGTTATTTTTTAGACAGAAACCTAAACATTTCACTAGAAATGTCCTTTGTGTACAGGATAATTTGGTGTTTCAGGTTGTGGGGTTCCCTATTTTTAGCCATTTTTCCTATTCACATATCTATATGCTCATCTTCCTTTATGTACACCATTTTTTTACTTGTATGTTCCTCCCTTCTCCTCTGATATTGTACATAGATATATTGTACTATTATCTTTGTTATGGTCTCCCATTGGCTTCATTTCTGGGATTGCCACAACATTTTAATATTTTTAATGTTTTAGATTTGTCTAGATTTTTATCATATTTAATGCATTTTACTTCTTACAAGAAGAATCGCATATATTCTATGTTTTATTAACGCATCATTTTTCCTCTATTTATAGTGCTCCCCCAATAATATATGTGCTTAGTGCCCTATATATATTTTTATTATGTCATATTGTCTATACTAGACAGACTACAACAGTATGGCCGCTAGGCTATAGTTTCCAAGTGTAGTCTTATCATCTACATCCATCTATTTTTTGGTATGTAGTTTTTAACATACTCGTGGCAAATTTGACTCCCATTGCTACCCCATTTATTTGTTGGTAATATTCGTGGTGGTACCAAAAATGGTTATTTTTTAGACAGAAACCTAAACATTTCACTAGAAATGTCCTTTGTGTACAGGATAATTTGGTGTTTCAGGTTGTGGGGTTCCCTATTTTTAGCCATTTTTCCTATTCACATATCTATATGCTCATCTTCCTTTATGTACACCATTTTTTTACTTGTATGTTCCTCCCTTCTCCTCTGATATTGTACATAGATATATTGTACTATTATCTTTGTTATGGTCTCCCATTGGCTTCATTTCTGGGATTGCCACAACATTTTAATATTTTTAATGTTTTAGATTTGTCTAGATTTTTATCATATTTAATGCATTTTACTTCTTACAAGAAGAATCGCATATATTCTATGTTTTATTAACGCATCATTTTTCCTCTATTTATAGTGCTCCCCCAATAATATATGTGCTTAGTGCCCTATATATATTTTTATTATGTCATATTGTCTATACTAGACAGACTACAACAGTATGGCCGCTAGGCTATAGTTTCCAAGTGTAGTCTTATCATCTACATCCATCTATTTTTTGGTATGTAGTTTTTAACATATAGGTCCCTTCTTTTTATTTTGATTCATCACGGCCGATAAGACACATATATATTCAGATCTTTTACCCGGTGCCAACAAGCCATACTTAGCAACAAAGGCCACAAGATCATGGCCGCCATACAGTGATTGTAAACATATCCCTATAGATCACAACAACATGGCGATCATCAGCACACTAGTACTTAAGCAGAGCCTATCATAACTCCTGAGGAAGTCACGTGACGGTGACGATACGCGTTGGGACGTCAGGTGAGGGCAACATGTTTTATCCACACCTATGTCATAATTATACATTATATACAGTATTGTTTGCATTTCTATATTTAATTTCACAGGAGGTGATTGTAACAGTTATATCTATATGATTCTATATATATGTACAGATTTCACATTTAATCACACAGGATTAGTTCTTAATAGTTTTATCCACTGCATAGTTTGAAGATTCTATTGCTCTAAAAAGCGAAGCTCCACACCATATCTATTTAATTCACTCTATTCAGCTTTGGTAAGGCTGAACAGGCAGCTGCAGCTATCCTTTATTTTGTTCACCGCTTCACCTGATAGCGCAGGTGTCTTGTCCAGATCTGTCTAATGCCATTTCAGTGCCATCAGTACATCTACAGTGCCATAACAGTGCCATCAGTACTCTTACAGTGCCATTAGAGTGCCACTACAGTGCCCATCAGTGCCACTACAGTGACATCGGTGCTCCTACAATGCCATCACAGTGCCATCAGTGCTTCTACAGTGTCACTAGAGTGCAATCAGTGCTCCTACAGTGCCATCAGTGTTCTTTAGTGCCACTACAGTGCCCCTACAGTGCCATCAGTGTCTTTACAGTGCCATCAGTGTCACTACAGTGCCCATCAGTGCTCCTACAGTGCCACTACAATGCTCTTCCGTGTCCTACAGTGCCATCAGTGCCACTACAGTGTTCATCAGTGCCACTACAGTGCTATTTAGTGCCACTACAGTGTAAAAAAATAGAATTCAAACTGCGCTAACATACAAAATGAAAAAGCTGCCAGCGCATCAACCTACATAAAGTTGTCCAAACAATGCATACAAATAAAGTGCAGTGCTAAAAAACATATATGAAGTCCAATAAAGAACTAAAAATATATTGTGAAGATAATAATATATATATTAGTGAGTCCCAATGGAAAAGATTAGGCCATGAAGGTGAACCATCCAAAGTTATATAGGTGATCAAAGATGCAGATAGGTCCCCACACCATCGGAATAAAAGTTGAATGCGCTCACCAGAGGTTGTGGACCCAAAATACTATACAGCATATTAACCATGGGTCTCCCCAACGATGGCTGTATCACCGAATGTTCAGATAAATGACCTTGTAGTCTTGAACGAAGATGGCTAGATCTACCAATCAGGTATTTGTATGTGAAGGTAGGCCAAACAACACAGACATAGTGTAAAACCGCTTACAAAAAATGTATTAAAAAAAAGGGCTCATATACACTTGCAAACATCCATGAAAACAGCACAGAAAGTGGGAATGATGTTAGATGACAAATAACGGGGTCCTGGTGTGTTTAGTCAAAACTGACTTCCTCATAGGATGTTGCCAGTGAGAATAATCATTCCAGATATATTTATAATGAACTATAAGCAATTAGATTGCTCTCATCTGTATCAATAGTACTGAACCCCGCTGCGTCATCCAAGATGGCGCCGACGTGCGGGTCAAGCCTCGCTTTCAGGTTGATCGAGCCTCGATGTGGCCGTCACTTCCAGGAATGAAACCATAAGTCATATGTTACACGGGCAAGTCCACTATGTGCGGCTCAAGCCTCATTGTGAGATGGGCCAAGCCTCGATTTGAATATAGCTTCCTTGTATAAACAAGGAAGTTATTTCTATTGTATCAAATGTAAACCGAGCCTCATTATGGAATCAACTTAGCCTCGCTCTGAAGCCAGTAAACACTTACAATGTAGCTCATAATAACAGTGGTTGTAAGTCATCCATTATATAAATCGATACACCGGGCCCTGCTCCGACCAAA
Source organism: Pelophylax lessonae (assembly GCF_965119305.1). Lineage (NCBI taxonomy): Eukaryota > Metazoa > Chordata > Amphibia > Anura > Ranidae > Pelophylax > Pelophylax lessonae. The sequence goes on along the minus strand of NC_138770.1, from coordinate 463,715,341 downwards.
GGTTGGCCATAATTAGTGAGTAATCATCATAATTAGATGAATAATACTAAGAATAATACCAAAATATACATGTATAAAATTGAAACATCAATGTGTAAAACTATAAAAGATCATGAAAAATCATGACTAAATAATGGAGGAGAACAGTGAAGAAATGTCACATAATAAAGGGAATGGTATAAATCAAGATGGCCTAAACTGCCATAAACAGACCAAATAGAGCAAAGACAAAGGGTGATCAGATAACCAGTGCTTGATTATATATATTTATTTTATTACAAGTGTTCAAAGTCTCACCATAAAAAAGAAAAGTATCAGTAACCTAAACCCGTACCATCATATACAGAAATATCTAAGAGGCATTAATGAACGCATTAATGTCCCACTCGATATTGAGTCTGTGCAGTGTGTATGATTGTAGGGTGTAAATTCAATAAGTCTCTAAGCACGAGACACCATGCTTAGTGGAACCACCCCTCCATGGGGCTACAAAATGGTCAATGATTTGAAATAAAGTACCTTTGGGGTCTTTATTATGGTGAAAAAAAAATGTTTGGGAACACTATGGTTTGTTTTCCCTTTGATGACGTTAGTAATATGTTCATTAACTCTAGTTGAAAAAGATCTGATGGTACGCTCCACATGTTGTTTTTTGCATGGGCATGTTAATAAATATACCACATGTTTTGTGGCACAAGTTGAAAAAAATGTAATGTGAAATATAGAATTCGTGACCATGGATTGGAAGGATAAAAATGTCCTCCTATTGTCACAATTCTATTTACAAACATTGCATCTCTTGCAAGGAAAATAACCAACCATATCATGAAAGAATTTAGGTTTCACTGGTGGATCTATATCGTTAGGAGCCAATCTGCCCTTCAGAGATGGAGCACCTCTAAAGGTAACTAACGCTCCATCAGCAAGTATTTCATTATTGAGTATGTGCCAATATTTGTTGAAAATGTTTTTAATTTGCCTGTGTTGGGTGGAGAATTCAGTGAAGAATGACCATTTTGCAAAATCTGAGTCACCGGGTTTGTTTGAAGAATTGGACAACAAAAGAGTTCCATCTAGATGGGACACTCTATTAATTTTCATCTCAAGATCTGTAGACCTATATCCTTTCTCTATAAACCTCTTTTTAAGACTTGTAATTGTCTATAAAAGTCAGTATCAAGAGTACAATTATGTCTGAGTCTGATAAACTGACTCCTGGGTACTGAGCTAAGCAAGGTTTTATGGTGGCAACTACCGATGGGCAAATATGAGTTCCGATGTGTCGTTTTAAAGTAAGTACTGGTAATAAGTGGATTATTGACCAGTGAAATTTCTAAATCTAAAAAGTGTATGTCCTTCTTACTGTACTCAAACATAAGAAAACTGAATGCCATTATCATTCTCATTCAGAAAGGACATAAATGAGTCCAAGGAGATATGGTCACCCTTCCATAGGAGGAGGATGTCGTCTATGTAACGTACCCAGAGGATCAACTCAGGCCTATCTAGGGGGTAGACGACATCCTCCTCCCATTTAGCCATAAAAAGTAGAGTTGAGCGAACACCTGGATATTTCGGTCCGGCGGGTTCGGGCGATCTTGAAAAAAAAGTCTGGTTTCGTGTCCCGGACTTAACCCGAACTTTGTCCCAATCTTTTGAGCACTAAAATGCCTCTAAAACACACATGGAAAGGGCTAGAGGGCTGCAAATGGCAGCAAAATCATCTTAAGAGCATGGCTAGTGCTCTGCAAACAAATGTAGATAGGGAAATAACTTAAAAGAACAGAAAAAACAAAAAAATAAAAAATAATCCTCTTGAATGATGTAGAAGAAGGACGAGGTCCATATGGAGTAGGAGGTTGAGGTGGCAGAGGATATGGCGGTGGATATGGCGGCGTAGGTGGAAGCGGCGGTGGCAGTGGAGGAGGAGGACGAGGTAGCCAACGCTGATTTTGGTTTTTAACAAAAAAAATTTAAATTCGGGTACACCCCAAAAGAATAAGAAAGATCTAATCCAGCAATGGCTGGGTAAGGCCGGAATACATGACTATTCTGCACAAGGTACGGACAAGTCCTGTGGGATCCATGCCTGGTTAATTTTAATGAACGTGAGCTTGTCCACATTGTCTCTGGACAGGCGGCTGCGCTTGTCTGTGATAACGCCCCCAGCCGTGCTAAATACTCGTTCACATAATACACTGGCTGCAGGGCAGGCCAACACCTCCAAGGCATAAAAGGGAAAGCTCAGGCCATGTGCCTAACTTGGAGACCCAGAAGTTGAAGGGAGCAGACCCGTCATTCAGTACGTCTAGGCGTGTGCACACATATTGCTCCACCATGTTAGTGAAATGCTGCCTCCTGCTAAGACGTTCCATATCAGCTGCTGGTGCTGCTGCTTGTTGTGGCATGCTGACAAAGCTGCTCCACATGTCGGCCATGCTAACCCTGCCTTCTGAGGTGCTGGCGGTGCCCTGGCAGCATTGACGACCTCTTCCTCCTCCTCCCCTGCCTTGGCCTTGTGCTTTCACTGTGCCCCTGCTGTCAGGTGGGAATGCCACCAGCAGCACGTCTACCAGCGTGCGCTGGTACTTGCGCATCTTCTGATCACGCTCCAGTGAGGGAATTAAGGACAGTACGTTGCCCTTGTAACGGGGATCCAGCAGGGTGGCGACCCAGCAATCAGCACAAGTTACTATGTGGAAAACTCGGCGGTCGTTGCGGAGACACTGCAGCATGTAATCGCTCATGTGTGCCAGGCTGCCCAGAGGCAACAAAAAGCTGTCCTCTGTGGGAGGTGTATCCTCTGTGTCCCCCCAGCCACACACCAGTGATGGCCATGAGCTGGCCTGGGTGCCACCCTGCTATGAACATGGTTCCATATCCTCCTCCATCTCCTCCTCCTCATCCTCGTCATCCTCCAGAACTGTGCCCCTGCTGGACAATTCTGTCCCTGGCGTTTGTGTGTGCAGGAACCCACCCTCAGAGCCACTTGCAAATGACTGCCCTGAAAGCCTTAGAAATGCTACCTCTTCATCCTCCTCCTCCTCCTCCTCATCCTGTGCCACATCCTCTTCCATCATCACCCGAAGTGTTTTTTCAAGAAGGCATAGAAGTGGGATAGTTAAGCTGAGAAAGGCCATGTTGGTGGAGTACTCGAAACAGCGCAACAAGGCACACAGGTCTCGCATGGTGGCCCAGCAATTGGTGGTGAAGTGGTGCTGTTCTGCAGAGGGACTCACGCATGTGTGCTGCAGCTGAAACTCCACTATGGCCTGCTGCTGCTCGCACAGTCTGGCCAGCATGTGCAAGGTGAAGTTCCACCTTGTGGGCACGTCAAATATGAGGCGGTGAGCGGGAAGGCCTAAGTTACACTGCAGCGCTGACAGGCGAGCAGCAGCAGGGTGAGAACGCCGAAAGTGCAGCAGCTCTGACATATTGGGGTAATTTCTAAGGAACCTCTGCACCACCAAATTCAGCACATGCGCCAAGCAAGGGATGTGTGTCAAACCGACTAGGCCCAGAGCTGCTATGAGATTTTGCCCGTTATCGCACACCACCAGGCCAGGCTTGAGGCTCACTGGCAGCAACCACTCATCGGTCTGCAGTTCAATGCTCCTCCACAACTCCTGCGCGGTGTGGTTTTCACCCAAACAGGCACGTTTTAAAACTGCCTGCTGTTGTTTACCGCTGGCTGTGCTGAAGTTGGTGGTGAAGGTGTTACGCTGACCGGAAGAGGATTAGGAGGAGTTAGGAACAGGAGGCAAACTGAAGCGCCCTGCAATCCTCGGTGGTGGAAGGACATGCACCAAACTGCTATCCGCCTCAGGCCCAGTCGCCACTGCATTTACCCAGTGTGCTGTTAGGGAGATATAATGTCCCTGACCGTGCTTACTGGTCCACGTATCTGTAGTTAGGTGGACCTTGCCACAGATGGCGTTGCGCAGTGCACACCTGATTTTGGCACCCACTTGGTTGTGCAGGGAAGGGATGGCTTGCCTGGAAAAGTAGTGGCGGCTGGGCACGACGTGCTGTGGGACAGCCACTGCCATAAGGCTCTTAAAACTCTGCGTCTCCACCAGCCGGAATGACAGCATTTCAAAGGCCAGGAATTTTTAAATGCTGGCATTCAGAGCAAGGGATCATGGGTGGGTAGGGGGGTACTTCCTCTTCCGCTCCAGTGTTTGGGAGATGGAAAGCTGAACGCTTCCACGGGACATTGTGGAGATGGTTGTTGGTGACCCAGGTGGTGGTGTTGCTGGTGGATCCTCTGTTTGTGGGGTGGCAGGTGCCACTGTCACTACAGAGTTGGATGAAGAGGCCAAGACTGCAGCAGCAGAAGAGGAAGCAGGAGGAGCCAGAGACCTTTCTTTGTTTTTGAGGTGTGCACTCCACTGCAACTCATGCTTTGCACTTAGATGCCTGGTCATGCAGGTTGTGCTCTGGTTGAGAAGGTTTATGCCTCGCTTCAGGCTCTGATTGCACAGCGTGCAAACCACTCGTGTCCTGTCATTATCACATTGTCTGAAGAACTGCCACACTAGGGAACTCCTGTGAGCTGGCTTTGGTGTGCTCGGTCCCTTGCTGCGTTGGGCAGTAGCAGGCGTAGTGTCTAGGGCACGGCCGCTCTGCTTTCGCACCCTGCTCCCTCTTCTGCTGTGCTGGTGGCTCTGTGTGAACAGTATGTAGTGGGTGTATGTCACTGTAACATATGCGGACAGGGCAGCAATAAACTCTTTTGTCCCCTAAATAGTTTTTTTATTGCACAGCGCAATAGAACAGTACGCAATGGGTGTATGTCACTGTAACATATGCAGACAGGGCAGCAATAAACTCTTTTTGTCCCCTAAATATTTTTTTTTATTGCAAGGCGCAATTCAACAGTACGCAATGGGTGTATCTCAGTGTGTCATATGCAGACAGGGCCGCAATCAACTTTTTTTGTCCCCTAAATTGTTTTTTTTATTTCAATGTGCAATTCAACAGTACGCAATGGGTGTATGTCACTCTAACATATGCGGACAGGGCCGCAATAAACTTTTTTGCCTCATAAATGTTTTTTTTATTGCACGGCACAATAGAACAGTATGCAATGGGTGTATGTCACTGTAACATATGCGGACAGGGCAGCAATAAAATCTTTTGTCCCCTAAATAGTTTTTTTTATTGAAGGGCGCATTAGAACAGTATGCAATGGGTGTATGTCACTGTAACATATGCGGACAGGGCAGCAATAAACTCTTTTGTCCCCTAAATAGTTTTTTTTTATTGCACGGCGCAATAGAACAGTACGCAATGGGTGTATGTCACTGTAACATATGTGGACAGGGCAGCAATAAACTCTTTTGGTCCCCTAAATAGTTTTTTTTTATTGCAAGGCGCAATAGAACAGTATGCAATGGGTGTATGTCACTGTAACATATGCGGACAGGGCAGCAATAAAATCTTTTGTCCCCTAAATAGTTTTTTTTTTATTGCACGGTGCAATACAACAGTATGCAATGGGTGTATCTCACTGTAATGTATGAATGAAAAACTGAAAAATAATGTTTTTACCCTAAATACTGTAAAATAATTATTTTCCCCCTCACATTGGTGCTTTTTGAAGAAGAGGTTAGAAAAGCAATGTCTGTCTGACATACAGTCTTTAAAGTTAAATATTAAGGAAAAACATTTTTTTCTTTTTTAAATGCAGATTAAGCACACATATGCACTGAGGTTGCATGAAATGTGCAGCACCACACGCCTAACAGCCAGGTTGAATACTGTTGTTCTATTCCGCTATTGAATAAAAAAAAAAAAACATTTGAATGAAAAACTGAAAAATATTTTTTTTTACCCTAAATACTGTAAAATAATTATTTTCCCCTCACATTGGTGCTTTTTGAAGAGGAGGTTAGAAAAGCAATGTCTGTCTGACATGCAGTCTTTAACCACTTTACCACCGGAGGATTTTGCTGTCTTCCGTCCAGGCCACGTTTTGCGATTCGGCACTGTGCGACTTTAACTGACAATTACGCGGTCGTGCGACGCCGTACCCAAACGAAATTTACGTCCTTTTTTCCCCACAAACAGAGCTTTCTTTTGGTGGTATTTGATCACCTATGCAATTTTTACTTTTTGCGCTATAAACAAAAAAAGAGCGTTTATTTTGAAAAAATAACAATATTTTTCACATTTTTTTATATGAAATTCCCCCCCCCCCCAAAAAAATGTAAAAATCAATTTTTTTTTAAATTTTTGGCCAATTTGTTTTCTGCTACCTATGTTTGGTAGAAAAAATCACGATAAGCGTATTTTGATTGGTTTGCGCAAAAGTTATTGCGTTTACTAACTACGGGAAAGATTTCTGTCATTTTTGGTGTTTTTTTTTAACGTGTAATGGCGGCGATCTGCGATTTTTTTTTGCGGGACTGCGACATTGCGGCGGACAGATCGGACCCTTGACTGACATTTTTGACACTTTTGGGGGTACCAGTGACATTACTTCAGTAATCAGCGCTATATACAGTATATGCACTGTTACTGTAAAAATGACACTGGCAGTGAAGGGGTTAATTTTATTGGAGAGGGAGGGGTTAATGTATGCCTGGTGCTTACTGACGTGTGGGGGGGGAGGTGACTTTGTGAGACAGGGACAGATCGGATGTCCAGCTATGCTGAACACTCCGATCTGTCACTCCCTGTCACTATGGAGATCCGCCCGCTGTGTTTACACACAGCGGGCGGATCTCCAGACTCGATCCCCGACGATCGGGTAAGAGCAGCGGCGATCGCCGCTGCTCCTCCCCTGGCCCGACTCCCGCTGTGAATGAAAACAGCGGGAGCGCGCCTCCGGCCTACAGGGGGAGGAGTCCAGCGACGCAGGTCTACGTCGCTGGACGGGATCATGGCAAAGTGCCGCAGTAGCCTCCATGTGAGCGGAGGTAAAGTGATTAAAGTTAAATATGAAGGAAAAATGTTTTTTTCTTTTTTAAATGCAGATTAAGCACACACATGCACTGAGGTTGCATGAAATGTGCAGCACCACACGCCTAACAGCCAGGTTGAATACTGTTGTTCTATTCTGCTATTGATTTAAAAAAAAAAAAACATTTGAATGAAAAACTGAAAAATATTTTTTTTTACCCTAAATACTGTAAAATAATTATTTTCCCCTCACATTGGTGCTTTTTGAAGAGCTGGTTAAAAAAGCAATGTCTGTCTGACATACAGTCTTTAAAGTTAAATATGAAGGAAAAAATGTTTTCTCTGTCGCTCATTGACAGACGTAGTCCTCGTTGATTACTAACAACTCGGGTTATACTGTCCTCTACAGGAGTAGGACTAGACAGGAAAGAAAACATTCTGGCCACACCTTAGGGGCAGTCCCAGAGGGTATATCCTCTCTCTCTCTGCTACAGCAAATCAGTTTTTTTCTGTCTAGTTAGGAGTAAGGACCTAGATGCCTTGCTAGGATCTTCGGTCCTGGCAGGAATTTTTCTTAGAAAGATTTTTTTTAGACAGCTTTTTTCTCCAGTGTTCCTGTGAGATCTTCAAGCAAGCAAGCTGTAACTGGGCGACGGGCTGGATGTTGAGATCCAGTGGTCACCCCAGTTCAGCCTATGAGCGCGTGCAGGCCATAGCTCCGCGCTGGGTCGGCCGCGACATAGTCCCACTGGACGGGGATTGACCCTGCGAGTTAAACGTCTCACCTGAACGCCAATGACCAACAGAGTCACGGCGTCCGTATTGGTCGACAGCCCCCCCACCCCGGTGGAGAGGGGTTCTGTCAGGAGTGGGCGCCCGCCTGGTTCCGGTATGGTGAGTAGTATGTTCCCCCTCCCCCCCTGTCGGGTTTGTGGTGGACGCGGGCCCCTCTCTGGAATGGTAGGATGGGTCTCCCCTCTATCCTATAACAGGTCACAGATCCCCCAATTTGAGTGTGATTTTTTGTGAACAAAAACCAGGAGGCTTGGTTTGGGAGCTGACTATCTAAGGTCATTGCAAAACTGTAAGGGTGACTGAAGTCAGTGGCAGTACTATAAGGGGCATTACTATTGAAGCAAAAGGTATCCTACCTGTCAGAGGTGTACACAGGCCGATGCCTATGCCTGAGTCACTGCAGTCCAGATCGCCATTCCTCCAGCAAAGGGTCACTTCGGAAGGACAGAGGGCTGCCTCCCGACGGCCCACGGACCGCATGCGGCTCGCCAGGGTCCTGTACCGCGGGCCAGGCTTATCACCATTCAGGGTGAAGGTTGTGGGGCCGAGATACTCCCGCAGGCCGCCAGGCTGAACATAGACATCCCGCAGGCCGCTGCTAGCCGCCGCTATCCTATACAGGCCGCCGCCATTGTCTTGCAGATCGCACGAGGCCGCCATATTGGCGTAGCCTCGTGTCTCCAGCATGGGGGTGGCCATGTTTGAGGTGACCAAACACCTCGAGGAGCTATGGGGAGGCGCCGGAAGGCGTGTAAAGGGGCGGAGCCGCCTCCTTTTACCCGGCGTAGCCTCGTGTCTCCAGCATGGGGGTGGCCGTGTTTGAGGTGACCAAACACCTCGAGGAGCTAAGGGGAGGTGCCGGAAGGTGTGCAAAGGGGCGGAGCCGCCTCCTTTTACCCAGGAAAGCCAGCCAAAGACTTCCTGTCTGTAATAGACAGTGCTGGAACAGGTTGTATTGAAACTTCTGAGCATCAAGTGGTGAGCCTTGGGGTCTCTCTCTCTCTCTCGTTCTGTAGGGGTCCCTTAGCAGGTAACACTGAGGGGCGCTGTGGCGCTGGGGGTCTAAAGAAAAAAAAAAGTTTTATTTTTTTTGGCAAATTAATTTTTTCCGGCAAGTGTCTGGAATAATCATGGACCCTGCCACACAGGTACCCCCACCTGTTTCCCTCGAGGTGGCTGCAGGACCCTCCAGTTCACAGAGTATGGATGCATTCACAGCAGTTTTGGAGTCTTTGGTGTCTCGGGTGGAGACGGCCTGTCAGGGACGGGGGTCAAGAAAGCAACCCCCGCCTACCCCTATGTCATCTGATGATTCAGATTCTGAGATGGTCATTGCAGCTGCAGGTCCCTCTGCAGGGGCTGTTGTCTCAGGTAAAGTTCCCTCAGACAGTGAGGAGGACGTTCCTGCCTCCATCATAGCACAAGAAGAAGCATTGGTGGACGCACTAGTTGTGGCCGTCCGGGAAACCTTAAGACTTGAGGTTTTACCGGCAGAGGCAACTGAGATGGAAATTCCCTTTGGTACTAGTAAACCTACCAAGACGGCGAAGGTTTTTCCCTTACCCAAATGTTTTGGTAATAAAATGAAAGAGGAATGGGATCATTCAAAACGTACCTTTACTGTTTCCAAGCGCATTGCTAGACGCTATCCGTTTGAGGAATCCCTCATTAAGAAATGGACGGTACCACCAGTGGTGGATCCACCTATTTCCAGACTGAATAAAGCCACTGTTATCCCGTTGGAGGACGCTCCATTCTTTAAGGATCCGGTGGATCGGAAGATGGAAGCGGAGTCCCGCACTATTTTTTCCCTGATAGGGTCAGCCTTTAGACCAGTGATTGTCATTGGTTTAGTTTCACAGACATTAACGGAATGGGCAAGATTGGTACGCCATGACCTAAAGGGGAAAGGTATCCCCCAGGCAGCATCTGATTTGATGGAACAAATTATACAAGGACTACAGTTCGTCTGTGACGCAGCCCTGGATGCCACCCCCTTGTTAGGGCATGCATCTATGTCAGCGGTAATCCTCAGACGTGTGCTGTGGTTAAAATGCTGGTCAGCGGATCTAGGTTCCAAAAAAGGGGAATCGCCTATTTGGGGCCACCCTAGATGAGATCATTAAGGATGTCACTGGGGGCAAGAGCACTTTTTTGCCGCAGGCTGCTAAAGCTAAAGGACCTCGTAACAAGCGTGGACCTTTCTTTGCCGCTCATAAAGGGTTTGTTCGCTCCGCTGGGGCGAGCGGGAAAGGCATAGCCCCTCTAGGAGGGTTCAAGAGGCGCTGGTCGGGCAAACAAAAGGCCGACTCAGCCAAACCTGAAGTTAAGGCTAATACAGCCTGAAGGTGCGCCCCCACCTGGCTTGAGGGTGGGGGGACGTCTTCACCGGCATTCAGAGCTAGAGCCTTCCTGAATCTCGGACTAAGGGGTTCAGAAGATCATACAATCAGGACACAAGATCGAGTATTGATCACTGCTACCGGTGCGATTCTTCCCTTCCAACATTTAGGTGCTACAGGGTGCGGTAGTTACCGTTCCCTGAACAGATCATTTTCTTTACCTTTTCCAAAGATTAGTCTCCGTTCTCTACAGGAATCGGATCCGGTTGAGCAAACAGACCAAGGAGCCTCTCTAGTCTGGTGACTTCGGTCTCTAATGCTCAACCAGGAGAAATCATCACTCCTGATAAGAATCAAGTTTCTGATAAATGTGTGGGAACAGAGAGCGATCAGACTTTGTCGGATTGCCTGGACCAAGCAGCTCTAGGGCAGCCTGGTTCGGATCCAGTCAGACAATATCAGGGTGATGACTTAGGTCGATCACCAAGGATTTCACCATCTGTGTCTTCATCAGAGCATCCCGGAGGTGGATCTGTTGGCATATCGGCTCAACAGGAAGGCGCGGAGGTTGGTAACGCGCGCCCGCGATCCTCTAGCGGACGCAGCAGACGCGCTGAACGGCCTATCCGCAGGATAGAGATGGAGGGAACTCCAGTTACCCTGGAAATTCGAGGCTAGCCTTGTCAGGCCGGTCAGGCCGACTTGGACATGCTAGTCGCGAACGCTCCTTGGAGACCTCCTCTCAGGGAGGATCTGCGGTCTCAAGGACCGATCTTCCATCGTGCTTTACAGTCGCTGGTTTTAATGGCCTGGCCATTGAGACCCAGGTACTGAAGGGCAGAGGGTTGTCAGCTTCAGTTATTCCTACTCTAATTAAATCAAGGAAAGCGACTTCCAGCAAAGTCTATTATCGCACATGGAAGACTTATATTGCGTGGTGTGAATCTTTGGGATTTCCCCCACGTACCTATTCGGTGACCTGAATCTTGGCTTTTCTGCAAAAGGGGGTTGAGCAGAAACTATCCTTGAGCACCATCAAGGGTCAGGTTTCAGCATTAGCAATCTTCTTTCAGAAGCCTTTGGCTACTCATTCCCTGGTGCGGAATTTCATCCAGGGGGTGCGGCACTTGGCTCCGCCAGTCCGCGCGCCCTTACCACCTTGGGATCTTAATTTGGTTTTGTCGGTTCTGCAGAAACCTCCCTTTGAAAATATCAGGGAGATTCCCTTGCTTACATTATCTCAGAAGGTGGCCTTCTTGGTGGCTATCACTTCTGCACGCAGGGTGTCAGAACTGGCTGCATTATCATGCCATTCCCCATATCTAGTGGTTCATAGGGATAAGGTAGTTCTTCATCTGAAGCCATCCTTTCTTCCTAAGGTGGTTTCAGACTTTCATCTGAATGAAGATATTGTGCTACCTTCCTTGTGTCCTCAGCCCAATCATCCTCGGGAATATGCGTTGCATTCCTTGGATGTGGTTCAGGCAATCAGGGTATACCTGAAGGCTACGGAAACGTTCCGTAAGACGGATTCACTTTTTGTGATCACGGAGGGCCCCAGAAAGGGGTTGCCTGCATCTACCGCGACTATCTCCAAATGGATTAGACAGACGGTGGTACAGGCTTATTCTATTAAGGGTCGGAATCCTCCGTTCCCTGTTAAGGCGCACTCCACTCGAGCGCTCAGTACTTCCTGGGCCTACCGCCATCAGGCGTCAGTGGTCCAGGTGTGCAAGGCGGCCACCTGGTCGTCGGTACATACCTTTACGAAATTTTATAAAGTTGATGTGATGGCATCGGCGGATGCCTCATTTGGCCGCAAGGTTTTGCAGGCCGCAATTTGAGGAGACCGGTGGTCTACCTCGAGGGTTTTTTTCCATTGGAATTTCAGTTGAGTCTCATCGTGTGATTGATGAGCCTTTAAAACTTCTAGTTGGCACCGGTTGGGCCTTCTAGATTGGATTTTGATTTCCATTTTCCCACCCCTCATTTGTGGTACTGCTTTGGGACGTCCCGAGTTGTTAGTAATCAACGAGGACTACGTCTGTCAATGAGCGACAGAGAAAAATGGATTTTTGTAAAATCTTACCGTAAAATCCTTTTCTCTTAAGTTCATTGACAGACGTAGTACCCGCCCCTCTGTTTTTGAGTTGGGTTGGGTTAAATTCTCTAAACACTGCTTTGTGACATAACTGATTTGCTGTAGCAGAGAGAGAGAGGATATACCCTCTGGGACTGCCCCTAAGGTGTGGCCAGAATGTTTTCTTTCTTGTCTAGTCCTACTCCTGTAGAGGGCAGTATAACCCGAGTTGTTAGTAATCAACGAGGACTACGTCTGTCAATGAGCTTAAGAGAAAAGGATTTTCCGGTAAGATTTTACAAAAATACATTTTTTCTCTTATGTCCTCCGACAGTCGCCGCCGCCTCTAAGTCATCACTGTTGGGTATTGACTTCCGCTCCGCAGGAGTAGCTAGGCATAAAGAACAAAGGCATTTGCATATACACACCCATGGGGGCTGTCCCATCTGGTCAATACCCCCTGCAGTGACCACTCCCAACTCAGTTTCTTTCTGCCTAGCGTCAGGAGTAGTTAAGCTTCCCTGTGCTGGGGCTAGAGTCTCAGCCTATCTAATCTTTTTTATTTGATTTTCTTTTGAAAATGTCAGTTTTCTCTTACTTTACTAGCTGTTTCTTTTTTCAGCTTTAGTTTTAGTGGATTCTTCAGAAGAAGATGGATTCCTGCGGTGCTGGGATTCGGACTGACCGCCCTGGTCCTCCAGGGCAGAGGGTCAGATGGACCCCCAGCCCGCCATCGAGCGTTCAGCCGTGGTTCGTCCTGGCACTATGAATGACCCATCCCTGCTCGCAGCAGGGATGCAGCCGTGAGGTGGCTACCTCACTGGACACATCTGCGATGCTGCAGTGTCATGTCCCTGGCTAACGGCACTCCCTGTCAGATGAGGACAGCGGCTTTCCATTTCTGAGAGGCTCCCTACGCCATCTGGTACAGGCAAGTACTTTTGTGGGGGGCCTCTGTCTGGGGTGGCAGTCCTGTGTTGCTGTGTGTCCCCCATGTCTGTGCTTGTGTGACTCCCTGATGCGGTCCCTGCGGGGATCGCTTGTGCATGCGCTGCGGTGCTGTATGTTTGGGGGTCTCCTTCCCTGTGTCACTTTGGTGCTGGTTGGGGGTGCAGACTGTGTGTGTGGCGGCCGCAGAGGAGTGAAACCATGCGGTCCGCCATTTTAGGTATGGGCAGGCATGTTTTGCTTCACTGTGGGCAATACTACATGCCGTTTTGGTGCCATCCGCCGCCATTTTGCGGTAGCAGAACGATCGTTCCGACCGCATGTTCGGTGGCCATTTTGCCGGAGCCTTCCATTCAGTCCTATGGGGCAGCCATTTTCCCTGAGTCATGCAGCTTATAGTTCAGCCTACTCTGACAGCACTTCCTTTTCCTCTGAAGCAGGACATCGGTGGTAACACTCTGCGGGGCTCTGCAGGTTAATTCTCTCTATATATCTTTCTGTATTGTCATTTCTGGCTCAGTTTTTTCTTCTCCTGTTTGGGGGTCTTTGCACTGTAGCTGTAGCGGTGGGCTGCACACTCCGCTGCGGTCTTAAAGGGGCAGTACAAAATTTATTGCACTGTTGTTTTTTCACCTTGAGCTATGGATTCTCAGGACAGCAAATTCCCCCCAGCCCTGGTGGGGTCCCCAGTTCTCCTGTGGCCCCTCTGTGACCTGATTTGGCCGCTGTAGTGGCGACCTTGGTGTCCAAAATGGAAATGCTGATGGCTGAACGTGCTGCTAAAGAGAGGCCCAGATTGTCTCTCTCTCTTCTGATTCAGATGGTGATATGGCTGCTGCAGCGAGCGTGCCCTTTTCAGGGTCTCGCTCAACCTTAGACCCGCTGGGGTCTGAGGGGGAGGCAGAGGCTGAGGGGGTTGATACCTCCTCCCCGGGGTCGCCTGAAGAGCGCCCGACCATGGATGAATTGATAGTTTCTGTTAAGGAAACACTGCATTTGGAGGATGAGCCCAGTCCTCCGGGCATTGTGTCCTCATTTGGGACACACAGGACCCGCAAGTCGGTGCAGGTTTTTACCTGCTCCGCTGAGTTTCATTACACTGTTAATGAAATTTGGCGCACGTTAAAACGTCCATTTCTGGTACCTAGTCGGTTCAAATTGCTTTATCCCTTTGCACCGGCTACGGAATCACGATGGTGTGTGCCTCCACAGGTAGATCACACTGTGGCTGTATTGAACAAGGCTACCTTGGTTCCTTCTGAGGATACCCCGGTTTTTCGGGATCCCACGGACCGGCGGTTGGAGTCTCTAGCCCGCCATTCCTATACGGTGGCGGGCTCGTTGCTCAGGCCCATTTTCGCGTCCGTTTTGGTGGCTCAGGCGGTGGCTGATTGGACTAAGGTGCTTAGGAGCAACCTCGTGTCTGATGCTGTTCCGCCTGCCCGGCTGGATATGGTGGATCAAATCCACCAAGGAATCATGTATCTGTGTGATGCGGCCTTGAATGAGGCCCCTTTAGTAGCACGCCTATCTAGTGTCTCGGTACTTAACCGGTGGCTGATATGGCTGAAGAGCTGGTTGGCTGACCAGTCCTCGCGGAAAACGGTTGCTGATTTTCCCTATGCTGGTTCTCGCCTTTTTGGCGAGGCGTTGGATACCCTGGTAAAAGGCGTCACAGGGGGCAAGAGCACTTTACTGCCCCAGAACCCGAAGAACAAGTCCTTTCGTGGCAAGTGGGGTTCTGCGTCTCGATCCACTCAGGGGTCCTTTCGTGCCTTTCGGAACCAATCCAAGGGCAAGCCCTTCAAGGCCCAGGGCAGCCAGAAGAAGCCCTGGGCGGGCAAGCAGAAGTCAGGAAATGCCGGCTCGGCGGGTCAGCCTGCCTCTGCCTGAAGGGGCGCCCTCACCCGTTTCAGGGGTGGGGGGACATTTGCGCGGTTTCCTCCAACCTTGGCTGCTCCGAATCTTGGACAGGTGGGTTCAGGAAATCATTCGATCGGGGTACAAGATCGAATTCCTTTCCCGGCCGGAGGACAAATTCTTTCCCTCAAATCTTAATTTGCCTCCTGGGCGTCTGCAGGACCTGCATCAGGCAGTGCAGGACCTTCTTGCTCAGGGGGTGATTGTCCCGGTGCCTCATCGGGACAGGTTTCGGGGATTTTATTCCAATCTGTTCACTGTGCCCAGAAAGGAGGGCAAAGTGCGTTCTATTCTGGACCTGGAAGCGCTGAACCACTTCGTGCGTTTTCGGAAGTTCCGTATGGAGTCTCTCCATTCGGTGGTGGCCTCCCTGAGTCCAGGGGAATTTCTGGCCTCGATAGATCTGAAAGATGCGTACCTGCGCATCCCCATTTTCGAGGGTCATCAGCGGTACCTTCGGTTTGCTATCGCAGAGGACCACTATCAGTTTGTGGCGTTACCTTTCGGTCTCGCTTCGGCTCCAAGGTTGTTTACCAAAGTGCTGGCGCCGGTTCTGGGCCTGTTGAGGGCACAGGGCATTGCGGTCTTGGGGTACCTGGACGATCTCCTTCTAAGATCGAGTGTCAGCCAGGACCTACTGAGCGATCTGTCCACCACGGTGCAGACGCTGCAGGAGTTCGGATGGACCATCAACGTTCAGAAATCGACGTTGTCTCCATTGGTTCGTCTTCCCTATCTGGGGATGATTCTGGACTCTGCTCAGGCAAAGGGGTTTTTGCCGGAGGACATGCTCCGGACTTTGCGGGACGAGATCAGGTCCCTCAGGGACAATACGTCCTCATCACTCAGGACCTGCATGCGGTCCCTGGGGTTGATGGTTTCGGCCTTCGAGTCGATACCCTTTGCTCAGTTTTACACATGGGCTCTCCAGACGGAGATCCTGGCCAAGTGGGACAGACTGCCTCAGTCCCTGGATCTGAGTGTCTCATTGAGTCGTCAGACCAGATTGGCTCTTCTGTGGAGGCTCCAGTCCCCGACGGAGTTGGAAAGGCAAGTCCTTCCGTCCGTTGGTGTGGACAGTGATTACCACGGATGCCAGCCTGTCGGGCTGGGGTGGAGTGCTGGGCAACCTGTCTGCCCAGGGCACTTGGTCGGAGGAGGAGTTCTCCCTCCCGATAAATGTACTGGAATTGCGAGCGATAAAACTCTGTCACTTCCAGTGGTCGGATCGTCTTCGGGGCTGTCCTGTTCGGGTACAGACGGACAATGCTACCGTGGTGGCTTACATCAACCACCAAGGGGGCACCAGGAGTGCTCGGGCAGCCCGGGAGGTGACCGACATTCTGTCTTGGGCCGAGACTCATGTCCCGGCAATCTCAGCAGCTCACATTCCGGGTGTGGAAAATTGGCAGGCCGACTATCTGAGCAGCCAGACCCTGGACCAGGGGGAATGGTCCCTGCACCCGGAGGTCTTCCAAATGCTGTATGCGAAGTGGGGATCCCCGGACGTGGATCTGTTCGCATCTCGGCTAAACCAAAAGGTGGAAAGGTTCATGGCAAGAACGTGCTATGCGCTGGCGGACGCCTCGGATGTGTTAGTGGCCCCTTGGCATCAGTATCGTCTGATGTATGCCTTTCTTCCGATTCAGTTGCTATCCAGGTTCCTCCACAGGTTAGCCTCGGAACCGCACCTGGTGATTCTGGTGGCTCCGGACTGGCCACGCCGGTCCTGGTACGCCGACGTTGTTCACCTGGCAGTGGCGCCTCCGTGGCGGCTGCCTCTGCGGGAAGATCTCCTGTCTCAGGGTCCGATCTTCCATCCTGCTTTACAATCGCTGGCTTTAACGGCCTGGCTGTTGAGACCCAGGTCCTGAGGGACAGGGATCTCTCCCCTGAGGTCATCCCTACCCTTGTCAAGGCTAGGAAAACCTCCTCTGGTAAAATCTATTACCGTACCTGGAAGGCTTATTTCTCCTGGTGTGAGTCCAGGGGGTTCTCTCCTTGCTCGTACTCGGTGTCGAGAGTGTTGGCCTTCCTCCAGTCTGGGGTGGACCAGCGCCTGGCGCTGGCCACGATCAAGGGCCAGGTGTTCGCACTGGCTATTCTTTTCCAACGCCCTGTGGAGTCTCATTCTCTGGTTCGCACCTTCATTCAAGGTGTGCGACATTTGACTCCTCCCAGGAAGGAGCCCTTACCTCCATGGGACTTGAACTTGGTTCTGTCCGTGTTACAGCGTGCTCCCTTTGAAAACATTTGGGATATATCATTGCCTCTGCTGTCTAAGAAGGTTGCCTTTTTGGTGGCGATCACTTCGGCTCGCAGGGTGTCGGAACTGGTGGCGTTATCTTGCTGTTCTCCGTACTTGGTGATTCACCGGGATAAGGTGGTCTTGCGCCCGCATCCCTCCTTTCTTCCTAAGGTGGTCTCTGAGTTCCACATTAATGAGGACATTGTCTTGCCTTCGCTTTGTACGAAGCCTAAGCATCCTAAGGAGGTTGCTCTGCATTCCTTGGATGTTGTCAGGGCGATCAGGGTTTACCTGTCGTCTACGGAATCCTTTCGGAAGACGGATTCACTCTTTGTCCTTCCTGAGGGACCTCGGAAGGGCATGGCTGTGTCTGCAGCGACTATTGCCAAATGGATCAGACAGACCATTGAACAGGCTTACGCCTTGAAGGAACGGGTTCCACCCTTCCCTGTTAAGGCACACTCTACCAGATCTGTGAGTGCGTCCTGGGCCTATTGGCATCGGGCCTCGGTGGCCCAGGTGTGCAAGGCTGCGACCTGGTCGTCGGTGCACACTTTTTCCAAATTCTACAAGGTAGATGTTCTGGCATCAGCTGATGCCTCCTTTGGCCGCAAGGTTCTCAGTGCGGCAGTGCCATGATGGACCCTTGTTTTTTTATGGGTCCCTGGCTGTTGGTATTTGCTTTCCTGGGCTGTTGCTCCTGTTGAGCGTTGTTTTCTGTTGCCCAGAAGGTTCTCTGACGGTGCATGTAAGGTTCCTTTCTCTGATGTGGGTACTGCGTTGCCTTTTCTACGGTTGCGTCTCCCACCCCTCATGTCTATACTGCTTTGGGACATCTCAACAGTGATGACTTAGAGGCGGCGGCGACTGTCGGAGGACGTAAGAGAAAACTGAATTTTTGTAAAATTCCTTTCTCTGAGTCCTCCGACAGTCGCCGCCCCCTCCCCTCTTTTGGGGTTGTGTTCTTATTACCTACTGCTATGCTACCAAACTGAGTTGGGAGTGGTCACTGCAGGGGGGTATTGACCAGATGGGACAGCCCCCATGAGTGTGTATATGCAAATGCCTTTGTTCTTTTGACTAAGTCTTTATGCCTAGCTACTCCTGCGGAGCGGAAGTCAATACCCAACAGTGATGACTTAGAGGCGGCGGCGACTGTCGGAGGACTCAGAGAAAGGAATTTTACAGGTAAGATTTTACAAAAATTCAGTTTTTCTTTTTTAAATGCAGATTAAGCACACACATATGCACTGAGGTTGCATGAAATGTGCAGCTCTGCACGCCTGACAGACTGATAACATTTTATTGTTTCTCCATTCTCCTCCTCACTTGGCTCAGGTCAGGGCATAAAGATCGTTCTACTGCACCCACACACAATACAATCAATGTAGATTGCTGTCTGATTAAAGCAGTTTGTTCCCATCTATGCTTTCCCTAAAAGCAATCTCTCCAGCCTGGCCTTACAGTAAACTGCTATCTCTCCCTCCTGGCAAAAACATCGTTTACTGCACCCCACAAAATCAAATCAATGTAGATCGCTGTATGATAAAGCAGATTGTTCTTTCTATGCTTTCCCTACAAGCAATCTCTCCAGCTTCGCCCTATAGTAAAGTCCTATCTGTCCCTCAGCAGCATCAGTCAGGAACCTCTCCCTACAGTAGTATTAGCAGAGTAAAGCGCGGCGCTGTGTGACTCCAGCTTATATAGAGTCTGGGTCACATGCTGCACTGGCCTATCACAGCCATGCCATTACTAGATATGGCTGTGATGGCTTCTAGGTCACACTAGTTAAACGCTTGCTGATTGGCTGTTGAAAGTGCGCCATTAAAACCGCGCCAAAACATTAAAATAACGTTACTGAACGACGGACAGTACCCGAACATACAGTGAAATGTCTGGGTTCGGGTCCAGGTACCGAATACCCAAAAGTCCGGTACGAACAATACAGTCCGGGTTCGCTCAACCCTAATAAAGAGGTTAGCCAAACTGGGAGCACATTTGGCTCCTATGGCTACCCCTCTCTGTTAGAGATAAAATTTGCCATTAAACCAGAAGTAATTATGACCTGTGGCAAACAGCAATAACTCCAAGATGAAATCCCATTGGGGTGAGAGAGAAGTAACATCCAACGACAGAAAGTGTTCCACAGCTTTAAAACCATAAGCATGGGGAATGTAAGTATATAGGGAGGCCACATCTGCGGTCACCAGCAGATGCTCTCCTTCTAGATGTATATTATTAAGAGTATTGATAGTATCCTTGGTATCTCTTAAATATGAAGGTGTCTTACAGGTGTTGTCACCTCTGAAGAAGGACAATACATATACAAGTCCAAAACATGTCAGGCAGGTGTCACTCTTTTTGTTAGACAACTTATCCCATTGGATACACTTAGTCCATTGGTTTCCGGCAATTCTACTTGTACATGTTGGTGTACAGTATGTATACAAATACACATGTCCACAAATATTATATGACATACATTGTACTACTATTTTTATATGTATATTTCTACTTAATATAAGTTAAACTTTTTCACATTGGTATTTGTCAATCAATCTCCAGGTCCTAGGTGGTTTGACTGTAGGGACAGCTATTGTCATCCAATACGGACTATGATCTGACAGAAGTCTAGAGAAAAGGCTGCATCTAAAAGATGAGGCACTAGTATCTGCGATAGAAAAATAAAGCCATTGTGTTGTGGGTGGAGGAGAAGCAGGAGTATGCTCTGGCACTTGCATGTTTAGTCCTCCACGAGTCAACCAGGTGGATGTACAGGGCCTAGAATTTGGGGCAGGTTGTTGTGCTCTGTCTAAGTCAGGGTTTAGGATGGCAGTGAAGTTCCACAGCCAGATGGCTAAGATCATCGGGTGTTGTGCCATATAGTCGAGTCCATACGTCAAAACTGTCATACAAAATGGAGGTGGTACATAATTTGCCGTCAACAAAAACTGTTCACCATATATCTTAGCATGCAAAAAAAACATAGCGACCCTGCGGGTCTGAGCACAGGTCACAGAATTCAAAATGCAGGGACTTGGTTACGAGTAATGACACCCCTCTTGTGTGTGTGGTTAAACTGAGTGATAAGCCCAGCCAATCCGGGGGAGTCTAAGGGCCAGCTGAAAACGGCCGTCTTAATGTGTCTCAACAAGAACTATGATGTCTGCCTTTTGCTTTTTAATGTAGGATAGGACAGCTGTGCGTTTTACTTTGTCTCCTAACCCTCTAACGTTCCAAGTTAGGAATTGCAGAGACGTCATGGTGAAGTGTGATGTAGGTAACGAAGGATTGTGATCATGTAGTACCCTAAAGTCACACAAGAGGGGGTCATCACCCCACACATGTGGGGAAGCCCTCCGGGTACCAAAGCAAGTAGAAATACACTGAACATAGCATTCTGCAAGTAATAACATTTGTACTTGATGCATTGTACTTTTGATATAACAATACCCCCTCCCTCCCACCCAGCCTAACACTGACCCCAACTGGTGTAGGCATACTCCCATAACAAAACAGTAACTTGCATGTGAAGTGGATCAAACACTTCACTCAAGTACAACAGTAACAAAGAGAAAACCTGGATCTGGGCCCTAAGTGATAAAGGTGGATGCGGTGATACAGTCCTGTCATCATACCACACAGGATGTGTTATAGTAGGGCTTTTGCAGCATGGTAGGGTGAATTCCAAGACGAAGAAAATGGCCTCTGCCCCCACCTATAACTGGCCTTCATAGCAAAGAACACATGGAAGGGCAACGCACATGAGACAAACAAAAATAAAATTTCCCAGTTCAATGTGTGCTAACTTAACCCCTGTTTTGACGCAAACTGTTAGACAGGTTAATTTGGTTGGTAAGCAAACTGGTTAGCAAATTGAACTGGGAATTTTTATTTTTGTTTGTCTCATGAATTCCAAGACGATCCTACACCCACAATCCAGGTCTCTCCTGTAGTGCAAGGGGGGCGTAATTTCACTGAATAAGTCTCGCATATTGTAAGACTTTTGTGACTCCTAGTAATATTTCTCCGTTTGTGAAGGGGAATGTTTATTCTTTTCGCGACCTTGTTGACCTCCATTCGAGGCAACGTTGGTTGAGAATGTCTTCAACAGTGAGGTGGGCACAACACCGAGTGTTGCAGTCCACCAGGTTACAAATGTAGAGGAAAGGGCCCTTCCATCATAACAAGGGGTAATGGGGAAAAAGAAAACCAGGGGTAGGTAATGCAAAAAGCAGACTAAAAACATTGAAAGGGAGGCCCGATAGGAAATGTACAGTACCTGAGAAAAGGTGTAGATAAGGAGGCTTGTGGTCCCTGGTAGCAGTACACAGCCCTGTACTGTGTAATGTAGGTTAATCGTTTGCTCTCCTATTGGTTTCTCAAAGCTCCAGCCAGGCAATGGTGTCATCAGGAGTTTAAAAAAAAATGGCGCAATCACCGTCTTCTACACAAAGGCGTGCAGGGGACAGCATCAAATATTTAAGGTTCTTGACACGTAGGCTTCTTTTGGCTTCTGTGAAACTTTGTCTGTGCTTTTGTACGTCAGTGGAAAAGTCAGGGAAAATAGCCACCCTAACATTGCCAATGGGTATATTTCCTTTCACTCGTAGTGCCGTGTCTCGGTCTTTGTAATTCAGCAGTTTGGCAATAAACGTGCGCAGAGGGGCACCCTGTGGTGGTGGCCTGGTGGGCATGCGATTTGCTCTTTCGACAGCAAACATGGTCAAAAAGGCCTTTCTGCTATACGTTGTGATCAGCAGTTGTCCTAGGAATGTAGTTGGGTCCTTCCCCTCGGATCCTTCTGGTAGGCCAATAAGGCGGAGGTTGCACCTGCAGAGTCTGTTCTTCATGTTGTCTTGTTTTGCCAGGAGTTGATTGATCTGGTGCTGCATGCATTCGGAGGAATTCTATAATGGCGGGATCGCATCCTCCGCCTCCCCTATTCTGGTCTCCGATGTCTTAACCCACTCCTTATGCTTGTGGAGGTCCTACCGGACTAGGGAGATATCCACCTTCACCTCCACAATTTTAGTGGCAAGGGTGGCTTGCAATGCAGAGATGGCCTCCAGTACCTTGTCTATATCCGCTCCCGCCGACTCCCTCCCCTCCGATGCGGGCCCACCATCTCTCTCCAGGCCATCCCTCTCATTCCTACAATACTTATCCAGCTTGGCAGCTGCCTCAAACTTGGGTTTTGTTGGAGCCATGGCAGGAACAAGGAAGTGGCAGGTGTAATAGGCTGAGCGGTGTTGGCGTCAGGATAGAGGTTAAGCTAGGCACCAGGCAAGCAGGCAGGCTGGGATGGAGGAGGGTGTAGAAAA
Organism: Pelophylax lessonae; assembly: GCF_965119305.1. Taxonomy (NCBI): domain Eukaryota; kingdom Metazoa; phylum Chordata; class Amphibia; order Anura; family Ranidae; genus Pelophylax; species Pelophylax lessonae. The sequence goes on along the minus strand of NC_138770.1, from coordinate 463,692,778 downwards.
ATGGTGGCCATGGGTAGCACCAGGAACAAGGCTGCAATCATCCCCCCCCAATGGAGTAGGAAGTCCACTGCAGATTGAGCCAGGGGTATCAGACTATCAGGTTGGGGTTTCCCAGTAACCATGCAGGGTCTGAACCTTGCTTGAAGTGGTTAGGGTGGCCGTAGGTGTCCTTTGGGGTGCCGAAAGATGGCTGCCACTCCCAGGATGGAGCTGGGGGGATTGCCCACTGGCTGATGCTCAATGGTGACTCTGAGAGGGCCATAGGGAATGGTGGGGAGGCTGAGCGTCCACTAGTACCTGTTGAAGGCGGATTCAGAAGTCAGCAGGGCCGAGATGTAGCACAGGCCAGACAGCCGGGAGTAGCAAAAAGATCACGGACCTTCAGGACTAGGCCGAAGCTGCGGTCTTGCCTAGAAGTGGCAGCTCTGCAGGGGAATGCCGCTCCGCTCAGGCCACTCTCCAGTGGGGATCTTTGGAAGCCTTGGCTGGCTGTGTGCGGGGTCCACAAGGGGACATGTCAGGCTGTTACAGGAGGCAATCGGAGCACAGAATTAATAGATAAAAGGAGAAATGGACGGAGCTCAAGCCACACACATCCTACTCCATGCTGCGTCAGGCCAAGCCCCCCCTTCATATTCACTTTTAAATCACTCTTGACATATATTCCTCTCCCCTTCTACCTACCTATTTGACTTTAGTAAATCAACCCCAGTGCATATCAACCCCTTTAGTAAATCAAACTCAGTTATCTCAGAAGAAAATGATAAATAATGAATACAATTACATAAAAAAGCAAGGTTCACTTATCAGAAAGTGCCCAGCTATCCACAGGTTCATGGCCCACAATAAGCCAGTAACTAAATGAGCTGAAATGCAGTCTATTATGGTGAAGCACTGCCAGGAACAAGGAACCTTCCCAGGTGTTTCCCTTGGAATCCGACTTACATTTTACATGCATCACTGCATACATTGGTTAAATGATGCCACCTTATGTTTCTGGGATTTTTCTCCTGTCATATTTTTATCTTCCTATTGGACAGAAATATTTGCCTGTTGCAGATTTTTTTTCATTTCTGGTCTAGAGTGACATTATTGTCTCCAGGAAAGGAAGGGAGGGGAAATATCTACAGTGAGACCTTAAAGTGCAAAAAAAAAAATATGACAGACGGCTACAGCGTGGGCTTAAAATGCTGGGAGGGTATCCATGGAGTGCCAATCGTGGCCTTTTACCACGTGATCAGCTGTCAGCCAATGACAGCTAATGACACGATGTAGACAGAAGCGGATTATTGGGGCTGACAGTGTGAGGAGAAAGGAGTAAAGCTGATAACCGACTGCTGTAAAAGGGACATCGTCCCAGCATTTGCCCACCAGTGCTGCTAATCAGTGCCCACTAGTGCTGCTAACCAGTGCCCACCAGTGCCACCTACAAGTGCCCATCTGTCATGGGTCTGCCACCTAAGGGTTAACTTAGTGCAGACTAATTGCAATGATTGGTAACAGGCTGCCATATTTAAACACCTCAGAAGCACTGTGTCATTGCTGTCTGATCTGCAGCTTTACTTTGAGTCTGTTCCTGTGCTTGTATTGATTCCTGTATTGACCTGGCTTGTCTGACTTCGTTGCTATCTCCAGTCCTGACCCCGGCTTGCTTTGACTCTGCTATACCTGCTTCCTGCCTGATATCCTGCTGCCAACCCCTGCCTGTACACCGACTACTCTCTGCCTGCTGCTTGAACTGTATCTGATTACCTGTGTCTGAAACCGGCTTGTCTGACCCTGCTCCAGTCTTTGCCCATCCAGCTCCTTCCAGTGCCTGGAGACGCTGTCCTGCATCCGCTGTGCATCCGCTGTGCATCCGCACCTCTTTACCTGCTTCTTCCTGCTGCTCAGCAATCCAGCCGCGTTCAGTGACTTATCAGCTACTCTTCTCAACTGCCAACAGAAGACCAGCGCAGGCACTCTTACCTCACTGCGCTCTTGCATCCACTGTTGCAACTCCAGTGGTGCCTGAGCCAGGGCTGTACGAGAGGTCTCCCTCTGCACGTCAGGCTCTGCTACAAGGTACGTGACAGTATCAGACAGCCATGTCTGAGCCTGCAAGAGGGACCTCTGCAATGGATGAGATCTGTCAACATCTCACAGCCCTCAACCAAGCCGTCAAGTCCCTGCAGGAAGGCTACGTCCAGCTGGATGAACGTGTGCAGTCTTTAGCCACCTCTGGAGGACCTATCACAGCTCCCTCTCCTGCTGCTGCACCATCGCTGACTACTACAGCACCCACTGTGATGATGCTACCACCTGAACCCAGGGTTCCTACACCTGAAAGGTTCTCGGGGGATCGAAGCAAATTCAGGGCATTTCGCAACGCATGCCAGTTATTCTTTGCCCTGCAACCCCGGACTTTCTCTCTGGAATCTACTAAAGTAGGATTCATTATCTCCTTACTTCAAGGGGAACCCCAAACCTGGGCCCTGCTCGAGGAAAATAGTGCTCAGATTCATGCTATGTCCTCTTTCTTTGACGCAATGGCCCAGCTGTACGATGACCCCCAACAAACTGTCACGGCGGAGGCTGCTCTCCATGCGCTCCAGCAAGGCCGCAGAGCGGCTGAGGACTATGTCACGGACTTCAGACGATGGAGCGTGGATACACAATGGAATGACGCAGCTCTGCGACACCAGTTCCGCCTTGGATTGTCGGAAGGTCTTAAAGATGAGTTAGCCCGGGTTGGAGTACCTAATACCTTGGAGGGCCTTATCACCCTGGCTATCCAGATTGACCGTCGGCTCCGTGAGCGTCGGTCAGAAAGATCTTCCCCGCAGTTTCGTCCTACATGGATGATGCCTAGAGCTCCAGTTCCTGCTCATCCTATGTTTACAACTTCAGCTCCAGCCAGTTCAAGTTCTATTAACCCTGCATCAGATGTCCCTGAACCCATGCAACTCGGGTTAATGCGTCCTGCATTGTCTCCTGAAGAGCGACAACGCCGCCGACTAGGCAACCTATGTCTTTACTGAGGAGAAGCCGGCCACTATGTAAGGACCTGTCCTATTAAGATGCGTAAGTGTCCATCTGTCTTCCCTGCTAACCTGTCAACTTTATCTGCTAATGCAACTCACCTAGCTCTCCCACTCTCGTTCCAGCTTCCAAAAGGAACTATCTCAGTTAACGCCATTATTGACTCTGGAGCATGCAGTTGTTTCATTGACTTAAATTTTGCCACTCAGCAGCAAATTCTGCGACCTAAGACTCAAGGACTTTCTGTCTACCTGGCAGATGGCTCATGTATTAGATCAGGACAAGTTACTCAGGAAACACCTCCGTTACCCGTGATTACTCCTACTAAACATAAGGAGTTATTGAGCCTGGATGCCATCTCTTCTCCATTATTTCCCATCATCTTGGGCCTACCTTGGCTTCAAGCCCATAACCCTCAGATTGATTGGAGTTCCGGAGAGGTCAGTTTCCAATCACGCTACTGTCAAAAACACTGCTTTTCTAAATTCCCTGACGCCTCATTGACTCTGTTATGCACGGACCCTGATTCCGAAATACACCAGTTGGTGCCTGAGGCCTATCATGGGTTTGTTGATGTTTTCAGCAAAAAGGGGGCTGACACTCTCCCTCCACATCGACCATATGACTGCCCGATTGAACTATTTCCCGGGGCAGAGATCCACTTTGGGGAATATTTCCACTCTCTGAACGTGAGCAAGAGGCCTTAAAGGAATATGTTGATGAAAATCTAAAGAAGGGATTCATCCGCCCATCTACTTCTCCTGCAGGGGCGGGAATTTTCTTTGTTACTAAGAAAGATCAGTCTCTGCGACCATGTGTGGATTACCGGGAATTAAATAAAATCACGGTTAAAAACCGCTATCCCCTTCCCCTCATGCCTGAATTATTCCAGAGATTAAGGTCCGCGACCATTTTTACCAAGTTGGACTTGCGAGGGGCCTATAACTTGGTCCGTATCCACGAAGGAGATGAGTGGAAGACAGCCTTTCGTACCAGATTCGGCCACTTTGAATATCTGGTCATGCCCTTCGGCTTGTGCAATGCCCCTGCCACCTTCCAGCATCTTATAAATGATGTGTTCAGAGACTTTCTGGATATCTTTGTAGTCGTGTACTTAGATGACATCTTGATTTTTTCTACGTCCCTTGACCTGCACCGAAGACATGTCAACCACGTTTTGGGCCGGCTCCGCCAACATGGACTGTATGCTAAACCCGAGAAATGTGAATTTGAGCAGCAGAGCATCCAGTTCTTGGGGTTGGTGATTTCCGCAGCAGGAATTAAGATGGACCCCCAAAAGGTTTCTGCTATATTGGACTGGCCTGCACCTACAGATAAGAAGGGGATACAACGTTTTGTGGGGTTTGCAAACTTTTACCGGAGATTCATTAAAGGCTTCTCTGCTATCATTACCCCAATCACGCAACTGACCAAACAGAACCTGCGGTTCTGCTGGAGCCCAGAGGCTCAAGACGCCTTCGAAACTTTAAAGAAATTATTCACTTCAGCCCCTATTCTCAACCACCCTGATCCATTGCTTCCCTACATACTTGAAGTGGATGCCTCTGAAACAGCAGTAAGGGCAGTTGTTTCACAACGTCAGGGTCTTAAAGATTTAATGCATCCTGTAGCCTTCTTTTCACGCAAACTCTCCCCAGCAGAAAAGAACTATGATGTAGGGGATCGAGAACTACTAGCCATCAAAACAGCTTTGGAGGAATGGAGGTACCTGTTGGAAGGCGCAGCACATCCCATATTAATATACATGGATCACAAAAATTTGGAGTACTTGAGGTCTGCCAAGCGTCTAAAGCCTCGTCAAGCTCGATGGGCATTGTTCTTTTCTAGGTTTTCTTTCCATATAACCTACCGACCAGGATCAAAAAATATTAAGCCAGATGCTTTATCCCGCATGTATGATGACCCCAAGGAATCAGTAACCCCAGATACCATCTTACCCAAAGGTAACTTCCTGATGATACAGTCTGACCTACTCTCACAGATAAAACTGGCCTCCGTGGGTATCTCTGGCTCTGCCAGAAACACTTTGTCGTCTAAGGAAGGGTTGTTGTGGCAGGAAGACCGGATTTTTGTGCCAGAAAATTTACGGGTGAATGTTTTAAAGCTACTTCACGATCACCCATTGGCAGGCCATTTCGGCATCCATAAGACTCTCGATTTGGTACGACGTACCTTCTGGTGGCCAGATCTGGAAGGGTTCTGCAAGAGATACGTGAGCTCATGTGCTGTCTGTATCCGAAACAAGACTGCAAGAAGCAGGGCTTGGGGTTTACTCAAGCCTTTGCCTGTCCCTGACAGGCCTTGGAAAATGATCTCTATGGATTTTGTAGTAGAACTTCCACCTTCTGAAGGTTGCACAGCAATCTTTGTAGTGGTCGATCGGTTATCTAAGATGGCCCACTTTCTGCCCTTAAAAAATACACCATCTGCCTTGGAAACAGCCCAAGTATTTATTAAAGAGATTGTTAGGTTGCATGGAATCCCTGCAAACATCGTGTCTGATCGAGGTGTGCAGTTCACATCACGTTTCTAGAGGGCCTTATGTGGTGTACTGAAGATTGAATTATCCCTTTCCTCAGCTTATCACCCTCAAACTAATGGGCAAACAGAAAGGACTAACCAGACACTCGAACAGTACATTCGATGTTTCACTTCCTTCGTTCAAGACGACTGGGTGTCTTTATTACCATTAGCAGAATTTGCTTATAATAATGCCAGTCACTCAGCTACAGGACAATCCCCATTCTATGCCAATTATGGCTTTCACTTGTCTTTTTTGCCCGATTTTATTCCAGAATCTACAGTTCCAGCTGTCCAGAGCACAGTGGACTTCCTCAAACGCAATAACCAAGTACTACAAGAAGCAGTAACAAAAGCCCAGGCAGACAACAAGAGAGCATTTGACAAGAAAAGAAGAGGGGAACTAAGTCTTCAGTTGGGCGATCAAGCATGGCTATCTACAGCAAACCTCAGACTGGCGTGTCCTTTGAAGAAACTTGCACCCAAGTTTATTGGTCCATTCCCGGTGAAGAGGAAATTGAACGAGGTATCGTATGAACTATCCTTACCTGACTCGTTTAAAATTCACCCTGTATTTCATGTGTCACTTCTGAAACCTGCAACACCAGATCCTTTTCCTAATAGGGGGGCGGGCCCACCTGAACCAGTGTTGGTTGATGGAGAAGAGGAATATGAGGTGGAAGCAGTGTTAGACTGCAGAAGGAGGAGGAACCAATTGCAGTATCTAATTAAATGGAGAGGTTATGGTCCTGAGGAGAACTCTTGGGAACCGAAATGTAATGTCCATGCCAGAGAGCTAGTTTGTGCCTTTTTCCGTGCCCATCCAGAAAAAGAAAACCAGCTAGGCATCCGGAGGCTGCCCGTCGGGAGGGGGCAATGTCATGGGTCTGCCACCTAAGGGTTAACTTAGTGCAGACTAATTGCAATGATTGGTAACAGGCTGCCCTATTTAAACACCTCAGAAGCACTGTGTCATTGCTGTCTGATCTGCAGCTTTACTTTGAGTCTGTTCCTGTGCTTGTATTGATTCCTGTATTGACCTGGCTTGTCTGACTTCGTTGCTATCTCCAGTCCTGACCCCGGCTTGCTTTGACTCTGCTATACCTGCTTCCTGCCTGATATCCTGCTGCCAACCCCTGCCTGTACATCGACTACTCTCTGCCTGCTGCTTGAACTGTATCTGATTACCTGTGTCTGAAACCGGCTTGTCTGACCCTGCTCCAGTCTTTGCCCATCCAGCTCCTTCCAGTGCTTGGAGACGCTGTCCTGCATCCGCTGTGCATCCGCTGTGCATCCGCACCTCTTTACCTGCTTCTTCCTGCTGCTCAGCAATCCAGCCGCGTTCAGTGACTTATCAGCTACTCTTCTCAACTGCCAACAGAAGACCAGCGCAGGCACTCTTACCTCACTGCGCTCTTGCATCCACTGTTGCAACTCCAGTGGTGCCTGAGCCAGGGCTGTACGAGAGGTCTCCCTCTGCACGTCAGGCTCTGCTACAAGGTACGTGACACCATCAGTACTGCTAATCAATATAAATAAAGGTGTAAATGTTGTTAACAAGGTATGAACTCCTATCACACTAGCAGCGCTTGAGTAACCAAATAACATCCAAATGACTGGAAAGGTGAGGAGGTATAATGCACATATGTAGTGATAACCTTAAATGTAATAAATAGTCACAAAGTTCATTGAAAGTTCATAATATTTCCGATGAACCAAATTCTTCACCACGGTGCAATTATAACATTAGCTGGACCACCTTCACCACACCAGTGTGAGTCCCCCGTAGTAATGAACACTCACCAGAACTTAGAACAAATGGAGCCTTTAGCAATATAAATAAGTGTCCCACATCAAAGGGAATACACTCTGCTGGTCAGTAGGGAAATTCTCCAATATCCTCCAAACCAGATACTCCAAACGCCCATGAGCTCCATTCAATGTGTCAATGCATAGAAGGCAGAGAAAGAGGACCTATAGCGTAATACAGTTTAAGCCAGATTTATTCACATAAAAGATTCCCCTTCCCTGCTACAAATGCATTCACATTAAGAATAGAAAATACAGCATGTAAGATAAAAACTTGCGTCTTAAGCAGAAACACCAGACTGGTGCTGGCTCGCTGCTCTGCACCTCGAGTGAGCGAGTTCCGGGTGTGACGTCGGACGCCGGGTATCCAAGGTGACCGCGTGCTCACGCCCTTATGCGTTTCGTCATCACGGACTTCTAAGGTGAATCTTTTATGTGAATAAATCTGGCTTAAACTGTATTACGCTATGGGTCCTCTTTCTCTGCCTTCTATGCATTGACACATTGAATGGAGCTGATGGGCGTTTGGAGTATCTGCTTTGGAGGATATTGGAGAATTTCCCTACTGACCAGCAGAGTGTATTCCCTTTGATGTGGGACACTTATTTATATTGCTAAAGGCTCCATTTGTTCTAAGTTCTGGTGAGTGTTCATTACTACGGGGACTCACTCTGGTGTGGTGAAGGTGGTCCAGCTAATCTCATAATTGCACCATGGTGAAGAATTTGGTTCATCGGAAATATTATGAACTTTCAATGAACTTTGTGACTATTTATTACATTTGAGGTTATCACTACATATGTGCATTATACCTCCTTGCCTTTCCAGTCTTTTGGATGTTATTTGGTTACTCAAGCGCTGCTAGTGTGATAGGAGTTCATACCTTGTGAACAACATTTACACCTTTATTTATGTTCATTGTTTATTTATAGCAGCAGCTGCAATTCATTTATTCATTTAATCATTTGTGTTAGCGCTGGGTGAGTGGGTTTTATATCTATATTCACCTACTCCCTTTTTAAAGTACTGCTAATCAGTGCCCATCAGTTCCACCTACCAGTGCTTATCAGTGCCCATCAGTGCTGCCTATCAGTGTCCATTAGTGCCACCTATCAGTCTTGCCTATCAGTGCCACCTCTCAGTGCCCTTCAGTGTCACCTATCAATGCCCTTCAGTGCCACATATCAGTGCCCATCAGTGCCACATTCCAGTGCCACCTATCAGTGCAGCCTTATCAGTGCCTCCTGATCAGTGCCCACTAGTGCCGCCTCATTAGTGCCACCTATCAGTGCCCATCAGTGCAGCATATCAGTGCCCCAGTGCAGTCTCATCAGCGCACACCAATGAAGGAAAAAAATTACTTGTTTAAAAAACAAAACATTTTTTATAATTTGTTATAAAAAATTTTAATGGTTTCAGTCTTTTTTTTTGTTTAGCAAAAAAAATAAATAAATAAATAAATAAACCCAGTGGTGAGTAAATACCACCAAAGGAAAGCTCTTTTTGTGTGAAAATAAATTATAAACATTTTATATGGGTAACAGTGTTTTCATTCAAAGTGTGAAAGCGCTGAAAGCTAAAAATTGGCCTGGGCAGAAAGGGGGTAAAAATGGCCAGTAGGCAAATGGTTAAAAAAAAAAGCATACATATGCAAAAATTTTGAATAAAGACTAGCAGAACTGAATATTGCCCATTGACATTTATATACACATCTATCACAATCTTCATTCTGTTTAAAACATTTTCTGATCCTACTTTGCCTCCTGTTCCTAACCACAGCAGTACTATAATAATAATATTTAAAAGCTAGCGAAACCAAATATCCAAGGTGGAAAAGCAGGAATTTATTTTGTATAAAAAAATAGGATGTTTAAAACGTATAGAAACGAGTTCAGCAATGAAGAATACATCATAAATAGTGTTTACATTTGGCTGTCTTGATATACATATACATGTTTCAAACCGTATTGAAAAAAAATGAATGTGGAGGTATTCTAGTGCCATCTTGTGCATAACTTTGGAAATGTTAGCAACTTGGGACATTTTACAATTAGCAATATGTCACTCATTTGAAAAAGGTACTGTTATTTTAAAACTTCACTAACTGAGCTATATCAATATCATTTGAGTATCTAAACTTTAGGAATTAATAAAAGACCATTTAAAAATGCATACCTGTTTACCAATCTGAAGTGTTACAGCCTTGGAAATAATGTGCAATAAAACTTTTTCTCTATCGCTCATTGACAGACGTAGTCCTCGGTGATTCAACACCCTCGGGTTATGCTGCCCTCTACAGGAGTAGGACTAGACAGGAAAGAAAACGTTCTGGCCACACCCTAGGGGCAGTCCCAGAGGGTATATCCTCTCACTTCCTGCTCTAGCAAATCAGTTTTTTTCTGTCTAGTTAGGAGTAAGGACCTAGATACCTTGCTGGGATCTTCGGTCCTGGCAGGATTTTTTTCTTAGAAAAGATTTTTTAGACAGCTTTTTTTCTCCAGTGTTCCTGTGAGATCTTCAAGCAAGAAAGCTGAACTGGGCGACGGGCTGGATGTTGAGATCCAGTGGTCACCCCAGTTCAGCCTACGAGCGCGTGCAGGCCATAGCTCCGCACTGGGTCAGCCGCGACATAGTCCCACTGGACGGGGACTGACCCTGCGAGTTAAACGTCTCGCTGAAACGCCAAAGACCATGAGTCACGGCGTCCGTATTGGTCGACAGCCCTCCTACCTCGGTGGAGAGGGGTACTGTCAGGAGTTGGCGCCCGCCTGGTTCCGGTATGGTGAGTAGTATGTTCCCCCTTTCCCCCTGACGGGTCTTGTGGTGAACGCGGGCCCCTCTCTGTAATTGTAAGGATGGGTTCCCCTCTATCCTATAACATGTCACAGATCCCCTAATTGAGTGTGATTTTTGTGTACAAGAAGCCAGAAGGCTTGGTTTGGGAGCTGACAATCTAATTGTAAAAATGTGAAAATGATTGTAGTCAGTGGCAGTACTAGAACTTTACTGTGATAGTATAAGGTATCCTACCTGTCAGAAGCCACAGGGCGATATCTATACATGTATACTGCATTCCAGATCATTCCTCCAGCTAAGCAGATGCCTCCCGACGGCCACGGACCGCATACGGCCCGCCAGGGTCCGGTACCGCCGACCACGCTGGCCACCATGAGGGTGAAGGGTTGTGAGGCCGAGATCCTTCTGCAGACATGCCGCTATTCTGTGCAGGCCGCCGCCATTGTCTGGTAGATCGCACGAGGCCGCCATTTTGGTGTAGCCTCGTGTCTCCAGCATGGGGGCGGCCATGTTTGAGGTGACTCAAACACCTCGTGGAGCCAGGGGGAGGCGTCGGCAGGCGTGTTAAGGGGCGGAGCCGCTTCCTTTACCCAGGAAATAGGGCCAAAGACTTCCTGTTTGTAACAGGACAGCACTGAGCAAGCTGATGAAAACTTCTGTGCATCAGGGATGAGCCTTGGGGTCTCTCTCTCTCTCTGTGGGGTCCAAAAAGGCAGGTAACACTGAGGGGCGCTGTTGCGACTGGGGGACACAAAAAAAAAAAAAAAGTTTTTTACTTTATCATTTTTTGTCGCTGGCAAGTGTCTTGTATTATCATTGACCCTGCCGCATAGGTATCCCCCACCTGATTCCCTCAAGGTGGCCGCAGGACCCTCCAGTACCCCACTTGTTTTTAATGCATTATCGTCAGTTTTGGAGTCTTTGGTATCCCGGGTGGAGGTGGCCTGTCAGGGACGGGGGTCAAGAAGCGACCTCCGCCTACCCCTATTGTTTATCAGATACTTCAGATACGGATTCAGAGCTGGTCAATACAGTTGCAGGTCCCTCCTAGGGGGCTGTTGTCTCAGGTAAGATCACCTCAGCAGTAAGGAGCACGTTTCTGCCTCCGCCATAGCACAAGAGTGGTGGATGCACTAGTTGTGTCCGTCCGGGAAACCTTTAGTCTTGAGGTTACACCGGCAGAGGTAGCTGAGACTGAGATTCCTTTTTGGTACTTGTTAGCCTACCAAAAGGGCGAAGGATTTTCCTTTACCCAAATGGGGTCGTTTTGAAACGAACCCCTGTTATTTCCAAACACATGACTAGGTGGTATCCGTTTGAGGAATTCCTTTTTAGAGGATAGACGGTACCACCTGCTGTCTTGCCACAGACTGTTAGGATAAAAGGACCTCGTAACTAACGAGGACCTTCCTTTTCTGCTCATAAAGAGTTGTTCGTTCCGCGAGAGCGGGCGATAAGGCGAAACCCTCCAAAGCCCCTTTAGAGGGGTTTCAAAGGGCGCTGGTCGGCTAAACAAAAAGTCCGGCTCAGCCAAGCCTGAAGAATACAGCCTGATGCGCCCCTACCCATCTCTGGGGTGGGGGGGATGTCTTCACCGGTTTCTGGAGGACACAGGATCGAGTTTCGATCACTTCCACCGGTGCGATTCTTCCCTTCTAACATTGAACGGTTTCAGGGGTTCTATTCGAACCTATTCACAATGCCCAGGAAAGAGGGCAAGGTGCGTCCAAATCTGGACTTGGGAAGAAATAGAGTCCATCCGTACAGTGGTGGCCTCCCTGCATCAAGGGGATTTCCTGGCGTCCATAGACATTTAGGAGGCCTATCTTTATATCCCCATCATCGCAGGACATCAGCGTTTTTTCGCTTTCCCAAAGTCATCCCTGGTTCCCACCAGGAGACTGAACTATCTGGGCCTAAGGTTGGATACATCCTGGGCAAGAGAGTTTCTCCTTGCGGAGAAACTCCAGAAGGTTCAGTCAACGATTCGGATGTTGCTGTCCGTCAATTGGCTGGGACTGATGGTGGCCTTCTTAGAGGCAGTATCGTATACCCAGTCTCATACCCGAATTCTCCTGAAGGAGATTCTTTTTTATTAGGAATCAGAATTCCGATTCCCTGGACAATCGGATCCGGCTGAGCGAGCGGACCAGGAAGTCTCCGATGCTCAACCAGGGGAAGTCATTTCTTCCGATAGTATCCAGATTACCAATAAGGGTATCGGAACTGAGAGCGATCTGATTTTGTCTGATTTACTGGATCGAGCAGCTCTAGAGCAGCCCGATTCGGATCCAATCGCATATGGCCTCTTCATCCAGAGGTTTTTCACTAGCTGTCCCTTCATTGGGACATCCCGGATGTGGATCTGTTGGCACCTTGGCTCAACAGGAAGGTGCGGAGGTTTGTAGCTCGCACCGCGATCCTCTAGCGGACGCAACAAAAACGCTGATTGCCCCGTGGGGGCAGTATCAGCTACGGCATGCCTTCCATCCTCTCAAGTTGCTGCGGGAACTTCTTCGCAGGATAGAGGTGGAGGGAATTCCGGTTATTCTGGAAATTCCGGACTGACCTCGTCGAGCCTGGTACGCCGACTTGGTGAGGCTAGTCGCGGACGCTCCTTGGAGACTTCCTCTCAGGGGGGATTGCAGTCTCAGGGACCGATCTTCCATCTTGCTTTACAGTCGCTGGCTTAATGGCCTGGCCATTGAGACCCAGATACTGAAGGACAAGGGAGTGTCAGCTTCAGTTATTCCTACCTCCAGTTAAAGCAAGGAAAGCGACTTCCAGCACATGGAAGTCTTATATTGCGTGGTGTGAATCTATTGGATTTCCCCCACATATCTATTCGGTGACCCGAATTTTGGTCTGTCTGCAACAAGGGGTTGAGCAGAAACTATCCTTGAGCACGATCAAGGGTCAGGTTTTCGGCGTTAGCAATCTTCTTTCAAGAAACCTTTGGCTAATCATTCCTTGGTGCGGAATTTCATCCAGGGGGTGCGACATCTGGCTCCGCCAGTGCGCGCACCCTTACCGCCTGGGATCTTAATTTAGTGTGGTCGGTTCTTCAGAAACTTCTCTTTGAAGATATTAGGGAGATTCCCTTGCTTACATTATCCCAGAAGGTGGCCTTCTTGGTGGCCATTACTTCTGTACGCAGGGTGTCAGAACTGGCCGCATTATCCTGTCGTTCCCCAGATCTGGTGGTTCATAGGGATAAGGTGGTTCTTCTTCCGAATCCATCCTTCCTTCCTAAAGTGGTTTTCGTAAGACGGACTCACTTTTTGTGATCACGGATAGCCCTTGAAGGGGATTGCCTGTGTCTGCCGCGACCATATCTAGATGGATCAGTCAGATGGTGGTACAGGCTTATTCTATTAAGGGTCGGAATCCTCCGTCCCCTGTTAGGGCGCACTTCACTCGAGCGCTCAGTACTTCCTGGGCCTATCGCCATCAGGCGTCAGTGGTCCAGGTATGTAAGGCGGCCACCTGGTTGTCGGTACATACCTTTACAAAATTTTATAAGATTGATGTGATGGCATCGGCGGATGCCTCATTTGGCCGCAAGGTTTTGCAGGCCGCAATTTGAGGAGACCGGTGGTCTACCTCGGGGGGTTTTTTCTGTTGAAAAGTTTCTGTTGAGTCTCATCACTGAGGATGAGCATTGTAAACTTCTATATGGCAAAATGTAGCGCTAATCTTAAACTGTCTACACAGAATGTCTTTAAAACTTCAGAGGGGAAACAGCAGTCCTTAGTTTTTCCACGTAGAATAATGTGAAAAAAAATCTTTGGATAGTGAAGATCCTCAGTAATATACCACCACCAGACACCGCACACACTGGTCCTTACCAAATGTAGGTGACCCTCATCACAAAGGTCATAACCGCATGTTAGTGCCTGAGCCCTGGAAAACCGGGATCCTTCACTGCTCCTTCCTTGAATAGGTCAATATAGCAGGCAATCTCCACTCCACATGGGGTCCCCAAAAGAAGAAACAGAACATAGTGTATACTGCTAATGCTTTATTGGCCCCAAAGGACTAAAAATAACTTACTAGATGGCCGCTATTAGAGAGCGTTGCAAGTTTCTCCTCCTTAGTTTTGGATGCTGCTGCATCCCACCATCAAAATGGCCGCCGTGTCCCTTCCACGTGTGGCGTGCGTCGCCGTAAGCTCCACCCGACGCGCGTTTCGTCAGAGACTGACGTCGTCAAGGGGTGTGGTCTCACGGCGGCGACGCCGAATATATAGCAGTCGAGACGGCGGAAGTATTACACATCACCCGTATCCGGAAACGGTCCACTTGCGTTCCACCGACCGGATATGGCTGATAGGGAGAGAGATGTTGAAGTATAACAACCTCCTTATATCGTCTACCACTTAACATGGGACGAACTAGATAAAAGGAAAAAAACTTCTTTATTCACAAATAGGAGATTAATATCCATATCTAAAATGAAAGCTACCTACAGCAATTTCAGTGATCACGGCTCCATCTAGTGGTGGCACATCAAACCGCAGGTAGGAGAAACATGCCACACTCTCTTCACAAAGCGGTAAACCAAATATGAATCACATTAAATACATAAAGTCCATAAATGGAGACTAAAATTAATCATATTAAAAAGGAAATTGGACAGAATGGTAAAAAAGATCTCACTGGCAATCTGTGTAAGAATATTAAAATATTAAAACTGACTAAAATATTCAACAATGTCAATCTGATCACAGGAAAACACCCCTAGGGGTATAAGAAACACACTATAAAATCATCTCAAGAGTTATTAATAAAGGCGTTGATATCCCATTCTATATTTAAACCCAAGGGGGTATAGGATTTTAGCCTGTATATCCAACTGGTCTCCAACTTGGAGACCCCCCGGGTCATATTACTACCCCTCCAGTTTTTTGAGAACCGGTCAATGCCAAGGAAAATAGTCCCCTTGGGGTCCCTTTGATGGCATTGATCATAGTGCCTTGAAACACTATGTTTCGGGAACCCCTTGACTATGTTGGCCACGTGCTCCTTGAGTCTCACATGGAGCTCACGGATAGTGCGGCCAACATAGTCGAGACCACAGGGGCACCTAAGCAAATACACCACATACCTTGTAGTACAAGATATGAAAGGCTTGATAGTGAAATCTTGACCTGTGGAGCCAGAGGTAAAAGAACAGATTCGCCTTTTTTTATTGTGGTTCAACTGGCATATGGAGCATTTCCTGCAAGGAAAATAACCTCCCAACGTTTGAAAAAAGGAGACTATTTTAGGGGGGTCCCTCACATTGGGAGCTACTTGAAGTTTCAGAGGTGGGGCCCCTCTAAAAACCACCTGAGGTTGCTCCGGAAGCAAAGGGCCCAGTACCCCATCGCTTTTCAAAACATGCCAGTGACGGCGAAGAATTTTCTTAACAGAAAAATGCTGTGTAGAATAGGATGACAAAAACGCAAAGCCAAAGGACTCATTTTTCTCCCTGATTTTTGGTTGTAGCAAATCATCCCTATTTCGCACATCAGCCTTTAGAATGGCATCATCTAAAAGTTGCTCACTATATCCCTTTTCAAGGAACCTCTCCTTCAAGATGGAGGTCTCTCTGAGGAAATCACTCCTCCGCGAGCAATTTCGCTTGAGGCGTAAGAACTGACTGACAGGAACGGACTCTAACCACGCAGCATGGTGACAGCTGGTGGTATCTATGAATCCGTTCCTGTCAGTAGCCTTAAAGAAAGTAGATGTCAAAATTTGACCCTCTTGAACCATTATCCTCAAATCCAAGAAATGAATCTTGGAACTGCTGAATTCATATTGCAGATGGATACCTCTATCATTTTGATTAAGAGTGGCCATAAACTCCTCAAGGGAATCAGGAGAGCCATCCCACAAGAGGAGGATGTCATCGATGTACCTACGCCAGAGTACAAGCTCCGGCCTAGGTACACCTGTGACGACATCCTCCTCCCACTTGGCCATAAAAAGGTTGGCCAAACTGGGTGCAAATTTTGCGCCCATGGCCACACCCCTATTCTGCAGATAGAAGTCACCTTTGAACCAAAAGTAGTTATGGGCTGTAGCGAAACTTAACAAAGAAATCAGATAGTCCTTTTGGAAGCTCAGAGGGATATCTTGTCCTAAATAGTAGGACACCGCTTCCAAACCGTGGTCATGGGAGATAATAGTGTACAGGGACGATACGTCCGCTGTCACTAAAATATACCCCTCTTTCCACTGTATCCTGTTAAGTTCGTTCATAACGTGCATCGAATCTCTCAGATAGGAGGGCATCTTGGAGACCAAGGGCTGCAGAAAAAAATCTATATATTTACCCACCCGGGAGGTAACGGAATCGATACCGCTTATAATGGGCCTCCCGGGTGGGCAAACAGGATCCTTGTGCACCTTGGGTAAAAAATATATGACTGGAATCCTAGGTGTTTTAGGTACTAGGAAATCCTTTTCTTTTCTGGTGAGCAATTTTCTGTCGAACCCCTCATTCACCAGGATCTCTAAGGCTGTTCTATATTCTTTAGTAGGATCACCCCGCAAGGGGATATAGGTCTCCCGGTCAGAAAGAAGTCTCATCATCTCCTGATCGTAGGCTACTGAGTCAAGGATCACGATCCCCCCCCCCTTGTCCGCGGGCCGGACAACAATGTCTTTACGCCCCTTGAGTGTCTTGAGACCTCTATTAAAAGCGAGATCCGTTCCACACTTTTTGATCTGCAACTGATCTAAATCTCTCGCTACCAGGTCTCTAAATACAGTCAAGGATGGTGCCAAGGGCCCCGGGGGGTTAAACGTGGAGGCATTAGAGAATTGAGTATTCCTCACTCCCATAACGTACTCCTGTTTGGGTGGGATAGGATTACTGGTAAAATGTCTTTTGATGCTCAACTTTCTCACATATTTTTGAAGATCGATAAAAGTATTGAATCTACTGAGTGGTTTGGGGGGGGCAAACTTCAACCTTCGATTGAGCACATGTCTCTCATCCGAGGAAATGGGAGCTGAGCTCAAATTAAAGAGCCCATCGTCCTTTAGAGCCGCCTTCTTTTTGAATTGAAGTCTCCTCCCCCCTCTTGTCCCCCTTTTACATTTTTTTGTTTTTTGTTCTTCGGGGTGGCCCCCTGAAAAAAACGTTGTTGAGGTCCCTGATTATATTGGTCTGAAGGGTAACCATTCCCATAACCATTATTTCCCTGATAAGGGAAAGGTGCTTGATAGCCATTTGGATAAGGATTGGTCCCCTGACCATTTGGACGGAACGGACCCCTTTCCCTCTCCTGGGGGTGATTGATAATATAACGTTCCGGTTCGGGGGGTTATTAGCCAATGGGGTAAACCTATTGGACATAGGCGGTACATCTCTTTGGCCTTGCGCCTGGGATGGACGCCCTCTACCTCTCCCTCTTCCCCGACCCCTTCCCTGGCCTCGGCTGGTCCTTAGGACAGGCTGGGGATAAAGGGAAAATGCTTGTACACCATTAGATGTTCCAGGTAATGGAGTATCTGGGGCCTCAACCGGGGTGACCTCCATAGGCGCCAAAGTGTCCTCCTTGGCTGGTTCACTCCGCTTAATTGCCTGCCATTTGAAGACACTTTGCGATTTATAATCACCAAGATCCCTAGAAAATTTTTTCCTTTTTTTATTTCTCTGCTCCATTTCTTCTTTTTATTTTAGTGACAGCGGACGTATCGTCCCTGTACACTATTATCTCCCATGACCACGGTTTGGAAGCGGTGTCCTACTATTTAGGACAAGATATCCCTCTGAGCTTCCAGAAGGACTATCTGATTTCTTTGTTAAGTTTCGCTACAGCCCATAACTACTTTTGGTTCAAAGGTGACTTCTATCTGCAGAATAGGGGTGTGGCCATGGGCGCAAAATTTGCGCCCAGTTTGGCCAACCTTTTTATGGCCAAGTGGGAGGAGGATGTCGTCACAGGTGTACCTAGGCCGGAGCTTGTACTCTGGCGTAGGTACATCGATGACATCCTCCTCTTGTGGGATGGCTCTCCTGATTCCCTTGAGGAGTTTATGGCCACTCTTAATCAAAATGATAGAGGTATCCATCTGCAATATGAATTCAGCAGTTCCGAGATTCATTTCTTGGATTTGAGGATAATGGTTCAAGAGGGTCAAATTTTGACATCTACTTTCTTTAAGGCTACTGACAGGAACGGATTCATAGATACCACCAGCTGTCACCATGCTGCGTGGTTAGAGTCCGTTCCTGTCAGTCAGTTCTTACGCCTCAAGCGAAATTGCTTGCGGAGGAGTGATTTCCTCAGAGAGACCTCCATCTTGAAGGAGAGGTTCCTTGAAAAGGGATATAGTGAGCAACTTTTAGATGATGCCATTCTAAAGGCTGATGTGCGAAATAGGGATGATTTGCTGTCATCCTATTCTACACAGCATTTTTCTGTTAAGAAAATTCTTCGCCGTCACTGGCATGTTTTGAAAAGCGATGGGGTACTGGGCCCTTTGCTTCCGGAGCAACCTCAGGTGGTTTTTAGAGGGGCCCCACCTCTGAAACTTCAAGTAGCTCCCAATGTGAGGGACCCCCCTAAAATAGTCTCCTTTTTTCAAACGTTGGGAGGTTATTTTCCTTGCAGGAAATGCTCCATATGCCAGTTGAACCACAATAAAAAAAGGCGAATCTGTTCTTTTACCTCTGGCTCCACAGGTCAAGATTTCACTATCAAGCCTTTCATATCTTGTACTACAAGGTATGTGGTGTATTTGCTTAGGTGCCCCTGTGGTCTCGACTATGTTGGCCGCACTATCCGTGAGCTCCATGTGAGACTCAAGGAGCACGTGGCCAACATAGTCAAGGGGTTCCCGAAACATAGTGTTTCAAGGCACTATGATCAATGCCATCAAAGGGACCCCAAGGGGACTATTTTCCTTGGCATTGACCGGTTCTCAAAAAACTGGAGGGGTAGTAATATGACCCGGGGGGTCTCCAAGTTGGAGACCAGTTGGATATACAGGCTAAAATCCTATACCCCCTTGGGTTTAAATATAGAATGGGATATCAACGCCTTTATTAATAACTCTTGAGATGATTTTATAGTGTGTTTCTTATACCCCTAGGGGTGTTTTCCTGTGATCAGATTGACATTGTTGAATATTTTAGTCAGTTTTAATATTTTAATATTCTTACACAGATTGCCAGTGAGATCTTTTTTACCATTCTGTCCAATTTCCTTTTTAATATGATTAATTTTAGTCTCCATTTATGGACTTTATGTATTTAATGTGATTCATATTTGGTTTACCGCTTTGTGAAGAGAGTGTGGCATGTTTCTCCTACCTGCGGTTTGATGTGCCACCACTAGATGGAGCCGTGATCACTGAAATTGCTGTAGGTAGCTTTCATTTTAGATATGGATATTAATCTCCTATTTGTGAATAATGAAGTTTTTTTCCTTTTATCTAGTTCGTCCCATGTTAAGTGGTAGACGATATAAGGAGGTTGTTATACTTCCACATCTCTCTCCCTATCAGCCATATCCGGTCGGTGGAACGCAAGTGGACCGTTTCCGGATACGGGTGATGTGTAATACTTCCGCCGTCTCGACTGCTATATATTCGGCGTCGCCGGCGTGAGACCACACCCCTTGACGACGTCAGTCTCTGACAAAACGCGCGTCGGGTGGAGCTTACGGCGACGCACGCCACACGTGGAAGGGACACGGCGGCCATTTTGATGGTGGGATGCAGCAGCATCCAAAACTAAGGAGGAGAAACTTGCAACGCTCTCTAATAGCGGCCATCTAGTAAGTTATTTTTAATCCTTTGGGGCCAATAAAGCATTAGCAGTATACACTATGAGGCGGTGTTCTGTTTCTTCTTTCAGGGACCCCATGTGGAGTGGAGATTGCCTGCTATATTGACCTATTCAAGGAAGGAGCAGTGAAGGATCCCGGTTTTCCAGGGCTCAGGCACTAACATGCGGTTATGACCTTTGTGATGAGGGTCACCTACATTTGGTAAGGACCAGTGTGTGCGGTGTCTGGTGGTGGTATATTACTGAGGATCTTCACTATCCAAAGATTTTTTTTCACATTATTCTACGTGGAAAAACTAAGGACTGCTGTTTCCCCTCTGAAGTTTTAAAGACATTCTGTGTAGACAGTTTAAGATTAGCGCTACATTTTGCCATATATTGTTTTGATCTTGCATTTCTAAGATTTGTGTTGGCTGCTTTTCGTCTTATATGTTATTTTATATATTTTAGCGCAGCAATATCCTGTTATATTGTAAACTTCTAGTTGGCACCGGTTGGGCCTTCTAGATTGGATTTGATTTCCATTTTCCCACCCCTCATTTGTGGTACTGCTTTGGGACGTCCCGAGGGTGTTGAATCACCGAGGACTACGTCTGTCAATGAGCGATAGAGAAAAATGGATTTTTGTAAAATCTTACCGTAAAATCCTTTTCTCTTAGCTCATTGACAGACGTAGTACCTGCCCCTCTGTTTTTGAGTTGGGTTGGGTTAAATTCTCTAAACACTGCTTTGTGACATAACTGATTTGCTAGAGCAGGAAGTGAGAGGATATACCCTCTGGGACTGCCCCTAGGGTGTGGCCAGAACGTTTTCTTTCCTGTCTAGTCCTACTCCTGTAGAGGGCAGCATAACCCGAGGGTGTTGAATCACCGAGGACTACGTCTGTCAATGAGCGATAGAGAAAAATGGATTTTTGTAAAATCTTACCGTAAAATCCTTTTCTCTTAGCTCATTGACAGACGTAGTACCTGCCCCTCTGTTTTTGAGTTGGGTTGGGTTAAATTCTCTAAACACTGCTTTGTGACATAACTGATTTGCTAGAGCAGGAAGTGAGAGGATATACCCTCTGGGACTGCCCCTAGGGTGTGGCCAGAACGTTTTCTTTCCTGTCTAGTCCTACTCCTGTAGAGGGCAGCATAACCCGAGGGTGTTGAATCACCGAGGACTACGTCTGTCAATGAGCTAAGAGAAAAGGATTTTACGATAAGATTTTACAAAAATCCATTTTTTTCCATCAGACAGATTTTAGTTTAAGTGGAATTACTTTCAAAATAAGGAGAGCAGAGTTTTTGCAATTGTGTGACCAAAGATTTCATCCCTTTTATGGAGCTTATGTTTGCAATCATATTGGAAAACAGTGGGGTGTGTTTGTGAAGATTCCAATATGTTTGGTTGACATATCTCTTGATCTTGATTAATAATTTTAAATGTTTTCATAAAATAGTCCCCAAAATAATTCTAATGATTTAAAATGTTCTGCAAGTATTTGCACATAACATATTCTGACTGCTACTGTAGGAATTTAAGTTGATTTGTACCTAAATAAGGGTCAAACCATTGAATCAATTTAACCACTTCAAGACCAAGCCTATTTCTGACACTTGTTGTTTATAAGTTAAAAAAAGCATTTGTTGCTAGAAAATTACTAAGAACGCCCAAATGTTGGATCAAATATTTTAGCAAAGACCCTAGATAATAAAATCGCAGTCATTGCAATATTTTACGTCACACGGTATTTGCGCAGTGGTCTTTCAAACGCAATTTTGTTTTTTAAAATACACTTCACTGAATTAAAAAAAAAAAAAACAAGCAGTAAAGTTAGTGAAAAAAGGAAAAATAGTAGCGCTCAACAAATCAACATAAATCAAATAACATCATACAATAAAAATCGTGCAAATAAAGTCTCTGGTGTTCAAAGCAATTGGATCAATCAGAATGGCCAATGTTGGAAACACAGACTTGATAGAAAAGATCCCTTAACAAAGCCTTCACCTCCACATGATCACCCAGTGAGATGTGTATAAATACCGCTTACCAGATCCACTGGACCCCTTAATTACAGGGGGTCAAACACGCTGGGTAATCACATCAACAACTTGTACATCCCATTTCCATAGGTATGAATACAGCGCCCAGGACGATGCCGCAATCAGGAAGCCAAGCCATGAATAGGGACATAAAAAACGCTCTCATGGTGCAGTAATTCTTAATAAATCCATTTATTTAAAACATATTGCACTTACTACAAGATTGTAGGTAGAACGCCTTCAAAGTAAAAATCGTTGGCTGGGAATAGGAGACGCCGCTCCACGCTGCGCTCCTCAGACCCGGAAGTGTATGGTCTCACGTTCCCGGCGTACGTTTCGTCAGTCACGGCTGACGTCATCCGTTACTCCGTCATCCGCTGACGTCAATAGTGCTACTATTTTTCCTTTTTTCACTATTACCACGTTTATTCACGTTTATGTAGCAGCTGACATTGTGGAAGAAATTCCACTCCATATCACGATTTTTTACATATATATATTTTAATTTTTATCCGTTTGCGCAGTTTTAGTATTTATACTTTTTCTTCAAGCAGTAAAGTTAGCCCATTTTTTGGTGTATTTTAAAAGATGATGTTACACCGAGTAAATAGATACCTAACATGTTCCAGTTTTTAAAAAGGATATCGGGGAAACTGGAAAAAGTGCAGAGGAGGGCAACCAAACTGATAAGAGGCATGGAGGACCTCAGCTATGAGAAAAGATTAGAGGAACTGAATTTATTCTCTCTTGAGAAGTAGTGATGTCGCGAACCTAAAATTCGCCGTCCGCGAACGGCGAACGCGAACATCGGCAAATGTTCGCGAACCGGCGAACCGGGCGAACCGCCATAGACTTCAATAGGCAGGCGAATTTTAAAACACACAGGGACTCTTTCTGGCCACAATAGTGATGGAAAAGTTGTTTCAAGGGGACTAACACCTGGACTGTGGCATGCCGGAGAGGGATCACGCAAAAAAAAGTTCTTAAAAATTATAATTTTTTGATAGAGAGCCAATTATTGGAAAAATTAAAAAAAATAAAAATAAAAAATTTCTTTGGATTTAGCATCTGGGGGGTCTAAAAGTGTACCTGTGAAGTTTCAGCTCTGTAGCATGTCCAGAACCCCTAAAAAACAGCATTTGTCTTATATTTTCAGGAATATGGCTTCTCTGCGGCTGGCTTTTTCTCTTGCAGGCATTTATCGGGCATTTTTTTAGGCAGGCATGTCATTTTTTGTATTTAGTGTCTGGGGGGTCTAAAAAGTGTACCTGTCAATTTTCAGCTCCGTAGCATGTCCAGAACCCCTAAAAAACAGCATTTTTATTATATTTTCAGGAATATGGCTTCTCTGCGGCTGGCTTTTTCTCTTGCAGGCATTTAGCGGGCATTTTTTTAGGCAGGCATGTCATTTTTTGTATTTAGTGTCTGGGGGGTCTAAAAAGTGTACCTGTCAAGTTTCAGCTCTGTAGCATGTCCAGAACCCCTAAAAAACAGCATTTTTCTTATATTTTCAGGAATATGGCTTCTCTGCGGCTGGCTTTTTCTCTTGCAGGCATTTAGCGGGCATTTTTTTAGGCAGGCATGTCATTTTTTGTATTTAGTGTCTGGGGGGTCTAAAAAGTGTACCTGTCAAGTTTCAGCTCTGTAGCATGTCCAGAACCCCTAAAAAACAGCATTTTTCTTATATTTTCAGGAATATGGCTTCTCTGCGGCTGGCTTTTTCTCTTGCAGGCATTTAGCGGGCATTTTTTTAGGCAGGCATGTCATTTTTTGTATTTAGTGTCTGGGGGGTCTAAAAAGTGTACCTGTCAAGTTTCAGCTCTGTAGCATGTCCAGAACCCCTAAAAAACAGCATTTTTCTTATATTTTCAGGAATATGGCTTCTCTGCGGCTGGCTTTTTCTCTTGCAGGCATTTAGCGGGCATTTTTTTAGGCAGGCATGTCATTTTTTGTATTTAGTGTCTGGGGGGTCTAAAAAGTGTACCTGTCAAGTTTCAGCTCTGTAGCATGTCCAGAACCCCTAAAAAACAGCATTTTTATTATATTTTCAGTAATACGGCTTCTCTGCGGCTGGCTTTTTCTCTTGCAGGCATTTATCGGGCATTTTTTTAGGCAGGCATGTCATTTTTTGTATTTAGTGTCTGGGGGGTCTAAAAAGTGTACCTGTCAAGTTTCAGCTCTGTAGCATGTCCAGAACCCCTAAAAAACAGCATTTTTCTTATATTTTCAGTAATACGGCTTCTCTGCGGCTGGCTTTTTCTCTTGCAGACATTTATCGGGCATTTTTTTAGGCAGGCATGTCATTTTTTGTATTTAGTGTCTGGGGGGTCTAAAAAGTGTCCCTGTCAAGTTTCAGCTCTGTAGCATGTCCAGAACCCCTAAAAAACAGCATTTTTCTTATATTTTCAGGAATACGGCTTCTCTGCGGCTGGCTTTTTCTCTTGCAGGCATTTAGCGGGCATTTTTTTAGGCAGGCATGTCATTTTTTGTATTGAGTGTCTGGGGGGTCTAAAAAGTGTACCTGTCAAGTTTCAGCTCTGTAGCATGTCCAGAACCCCTAAAAAACAGCATTTTTCTTATATTTTCAGTAATACGGCTTCTCTGCGGCTGGCTTTTTCTCTTGCAGGCATTTAGCGGGCATTTTTTTAGGCAGGCATGTCATTTTTTGTATTTAGTGTCTGGGGGGTCTAAAAAGTGTACCTGTCAAGTTTCAGCTCTGTAGCATGTCCAGAACCCCTAAAAAACAGCATTTGTCTTATATTTTCAGGAATATGGCTTCTCTGCGGCTGGCTTTTTCTCTTGCAGGCATTTATCGGGCATTTTTTTAGGCAGGCATGTCATTTTTTGTATTTAGTGTCTGGGGGGTCTAAAAAGTGTACCTGTCAATTTTCAGCTCTGTAGCATGTCCAGAACCCCTAAAAAACAGCATTTTTATTATATTTTCAGGAATATGGCTTCTCTGCGGCTGGCTTTTTCTCTTGCAGGCATTTAGCGGGCATTTTTTTAGGCAGGCATGTCATTTTTTGTATTTAGTGTCTGGGGGGTCTAAAAAGTGTACCTGTCAAGTTTCAGCTCTGTAGCATGTCCAGAACCCCTAAAAAACAGCATTTTTCTTATATTTTCAGGAATATGGCTTCTCTGCGGCTGGCTTTTTCTCTTGCAGGCATTTAGCGGGCATTTTTTTAGGCAGGCATGTCATTTTTTGTATTTAGTGTCTGGGGGGTCTAAAAAGTGTACCTGTCAAGTTTCAGCTCTGTAGCATGTCCAGAACCCCTAAAAAACAGCATTTTTCTTATATTTTCAGGAATATGGCTTCTCTGCGGCTGGCTTTTTCTCTTGCAGGCATTTAGCGGGCATTTTTTTAGGCAGGCATGTCATTTTTTGTATTTAGTGTCTGGGGGGTCTAAAAAGTGTACCTGTCAAGTTTCAGCTCTGTAGCATGTCCAGAACCCCTAAAAAACAGCATTTTTCTTATATTTTCAGGAATATGGCTTCTCTGCGGCTGGCTTTTTCTCTTGCAGGCATTTAGCGGGCATTTTTTTAGGCAGGCATGTCATTTTTTGTATTTAGTGTCTGGGGGGTCTAAAAAGTGTACCTGTCAAGTTTCAGCTCTGTAGCATGTCCAGAACCCCTAAAAAACAGCATTTTTATTATATTTTCAGTAATACGGCTTCTCTGCGGCTGGCTTTTTCTCTTGCAGGCATTTATCGGGCATTTTTTTAGGCAGGCATGTCATTTTTTGTATTTAGTGTCTGGGGGGTCTAAAAAGTGTACCTGTCAAGTTTCAGCTCTGTAGCATGTCCAGAACCCCTAAAAAACAGCATTTTTCTTATATTTTCAGTAATACGGCTTCTCTGCGGCTGGCTTTTTCTCTTGCAGGCATTTATCGGGCATTTTTTTAGGCAGGCATGTCATTTTTTGTATTTAGTGTCTGGGGGGTCTAAAAAGTGTCCCTGTCAAGTTTCAGCTCTGTAGCATGTCCAGAACCCCTAAAAAACAGCATTTTTCTTATATTTTCAGGAATACGGCTTCTCTGCGGCTGGCTTTTTCTCTTGCAGGCATTTAGCGGGCATTTTTTTAGGCAGGCATGTCATTTTTTGTATTTAGTGTCTGGGGGGGTCTAAAAAGTGTACCTGTCAAGTTTCAGCTCTGTAGCATGTCCAGAACCCCTAAAAAACAGCATTTTTCTTATATTTTCAGGAATATGGCTTCTCTGCGGCTGGCTTTTTCTCTTGCAGGCATTTAGCGGGCATTTTTTTAGGCAGGCATGTCATTTTTTGTATTTAGTGTCTGGGGGGTCTAAAAAGTGTACCTGTCAAGTTTCAGCTCTGTAGCATGTCCAGAACCCCTAAAAAACAGCATTTTTATTATATTTTCAGTAATACGGCTTCTCTGCGGCTGGCTTTTTCTCTTGCAGGCATTTATCGGGCATTTTTTTAGGCAGGCATGTCATTTTTTGTATTTAGTGTCTGGGGGGTCTAAAAAGTGTACCTGTCAAGTTTCAGCTCTGTAGCATGTCCAGAACCCCTAAAAAACAGCATTTTTCTTATATTTTCAGGAATATGGCTTCTCTGCGGCTGGCTTTTTCTCTTGCAGGCATTTAGCGGGCATTTTTTTAGGCAGGCATGTCATTTTTTGTATTTAGTGTCTGGGGGGTCTAAAAAGTGTACCTGTCAAGTTTCAGCTCTGTAGCATGTCCAGAACCCCTAAAAAACAGCATTTTTATTATATTTTCAGTAATACGGCTTCTCTGCGGCTGGCTTTTTCTCTTGCAGGCATTTATCGGGCATTTTTTTAGGCAGGCATGTCATTTTTTGTATTTAGTGTCTGGGGGGTCTAAAAAGTGTACCTGTCAAGTTTCAGCTCTGTAGCATGTCCAGAACCCCTAAAAAACAGCATTTTTCTTATATTTTCAGTAATACGGCTTCTCTGCGGCTGGCTTTTTCTCTTGCAGGCATTTATCGGGCATTTTTTTAGGCAGGCATGCAGGCATGTCATTTTTTGCATTGAGTGTCTGGGGGGTCTAAAAAGTGTACCTGTCAAGTTTCAGCTCTGTAGCATGTCCAGAACCCCTAAAAAACAGCATTTTTCTTATATTTTCAGTAATACGGCTT
Source organism: Pelophylax lessonae (assembly GCF_965119305.1). Classification (NCBI taxonomy): domain Eukaryota; kingdom Metazoa; phylum Chordata; class Amphibia; order Anura; family Ranidae; genus Pelophylax; species Pelophylax lessonae. The sequence continues at coordinate 463,665,681 of NC_138770.1, read as the reverse complement.
CTCTGCGGCTGGCTTTTTCTCTTGCAGGCATTTAGCGGGCATTTTTTTAGGCAGGCATGTCATTTTTTGTATTTAGTGTCTGGGGGGTCTAAAAAGTGTACCTGTCAAGTTTCAGCTCTGTAGCATGTCCAGAACCCCTAAAAAACAGCATTTTTCTTATATTTTCAGTAATACGGCTTCTCTGCGGCTGGCTTTTTCTCTTGCAGGCATTTATCGGGCATTTTTTTAGGCAGGCATGTCATTTTTTGTATTTAGTGTCTGGGGGGTCTAAAAAGTGTACCTGTCAAGTTTCAGCTCTGTAGCATGTCCAGAACCCCTAAAAAACAGCATTTTTCTTATATTTTCAGGAATACGGCTTCTCTGCGGCTGGCTTTTTCTCTTGCAGGCATTTAGCGGGCATTTTTTTAGGCAGGCATGTCATTTTTTGTATTTAGTGTCTGGGGGGTCTAAAAAGTGTACCTGTCAAGTTTCAGCTCTGTAGTATGTCCACAACCCAAAAAAAACAGCATTTTTCTTATGATTTTTAGTAGAAAACTAATGCAGTGTCTTTCCAGCTGTCTTTTTTTCTTTCTGGCAAGCTGAAATATGATATGCCAAGGCAAACATGCCTATCAGTTGAGCTATGACACAGACAACACTGCACACATGGGGAAATATGTAAAACAAAAAACAGGAAAAGGAAATTAGGTGACGGTCACAAAACATGATATTGTGATTGGCCAAATAAAAAGTCGCCTCGCGATGAGGTCGCGCCAAAGTCGCGCTAAGTCGCGCCAAAGTCGCACCAAAGTCGCACTGGAAGCGACGCTACTTTAGTGGTAGCGGCAGTGTAAACCAGCACTAAAACATCCAGTGTGTGAATACGATCAGGTATGATGTTTTATCGGTCAAGTAGTGTAAGGGTTACGCCCGTCGCCCGCTTCACAGTGACAGACCAAACTCTGACAGACCAAACTCCCCGTTTAACAGTCAGTCAGTCCATTTGCACAACCGCAAACTCCCAATTTGCACAAGGTTGGATACCAAGCTAGCCATGTCCCGTTCCTTGTCCTCACTGACATCATTGAAGGTCTCTTCCTCCACCCAGCCACATACAACACCAAGGGTCCCCGAAAGGTGAGAACAAGCCCCCTGGGACGCCTGCTGTGGCTGGTATTCCACCTCCTCAAAGCCACCTTCCTTCTCTGACTTCTCTTCTTCAGACTCCTCTCTCTGCGTTGCCACAGGTCCAGCAATTGACAACGACAAGGCTGCTTCTGGTGGTGATGAGGACCACAACTCTTCCTCTTCATGCTCATCTACAGCCTGATCCAGTACTCTTCGCAGGGCACGCTCCAGAAAAAACGCATATGGGATGAGGTCGATGATGTTGCCTTGGGTTCGACTGACCACCAGGGTTGTCATCTCCGCAAAAGGACGCATGAGCCTACAGCCATTGTTCATGAGCATTCAGTAACGCGGCCAAAAAATACCCAGCTCCGCAGAAAGAATGAAAGAAAATGAATGTTTTTTTTTTATGAAAAATTATCCTGCGGATCGCTTTTGGTCTGTACACAATGAAGCAACGACCTTATTATCTGGGGTGTGCCAACACAATCCTAGAGGTGATCGCTTCATTGTGATACGCAAGCCCCTTCACCACGACAAGGTAACGATCACGAAGGGGAATTGACACATGTATGTGCCTTTTTTTTTGTTTTTTGTTTTTTTGCAGCCACAGTGTAGCACCAGAGGCCAGAAAAATTAGGCATGTACACATGCATGAAAAAGTAGGTATTGTTGCAGCCGCTGCTGTAGCAGCGGCCTGAAAAATTGAGGTTTTAAGGCAGAAAGTGCACTAAAACATTGCGGCTTGAACCGTAGTTGGTGGCGGAGACGTCACGTAAGTCATCCGGCATGCAGAGAATGATTATATACAGCAGCGTGTGGACCATTTTTAGGCCAAGGCATCTCAGTCATCACCAGGCCTTTTTTAGTCAAATGCATCCCCCACTGTCAGTCCCTTCGGGATCCATGCCTCATTCATCTTAATAAACGTGAGGTAATCAAGACTTTTTTGACCTAGGCGACTTCTCTTCTCAGTGACAATACCTCCTGCTGCGCTGAAGGTCCTTTCTGACAGCACACTTGAAGCGGGGCAGGCCAGAAGTTCAATGGCAAACTGGGATAGCTCAGGCCACAGGTCAAGCCTGCACACCCAGTAGTCAAGGGGTTCATCGCTCCTCAGAGTGTCGATATCTGCAGTTAAGGCAAGGTAGTCTGCTACCTGTCGGTCGAGTCGTTCTCTGAGGGTGGACCCCGAAGGGCTGTGGCGATGCATAGGACTAAAAAAGCTCCGCATGTCCTCCATCAACAAGACGTCTGTAAAGCGTCCTGTCCTTGCCGGCGTGGTTGTGGTGGTAGGAGGAGGATTACTTTCACCTCTTCCCCTGTTGGATTCCCGTTGTGCTGTGACATCACCCTTATACGCTGTGTAAAGCATAGTTTTTAACTTATTTTGTAGCTGCTGCATCCTTTGCGACTGCCGGTAATTGGGTAACATATCACAGACTTTCTGCTTATACCGGGGGTCTAGTAGCGTGGCCACCCAGTACAGGTCGTTCTCCTTCAGCCTTTTTATACGAGGGTCTCTCAACAGGCATGACAGCATGAAAGACCCCATTTGCACAAGGTTGGATGCCGAGCTACTCATGTCCAATTCCTCGTCCTCACTGATGTCATTGAAGGTGTGTTCTTCCCCCCAGCCACGTACAACACCACGGGTACCAGATAGGTGACAACGAGCACCCTGGGATGCCTGCTGTGGTTGGTGTTCGTCCTCCTCAAAGCCACATTCCTCCTCTGACTCCTCTTCCTCACACTCCTCTTCCAGTGTTGCCGCAGGTCCAGCAATCAATGGTAAGGCTGTTTCTGGTGGTGGTGATGGTGACCACAACTCTTCCTCTTCCTCTTCACGCTCATCTACGGCCTGATCCAGCACTCTTCGCAGGGCACGCTCCAGGAAAAAAACATATGGGATGATGTCGCTGATGGTGCCTTCAGTGCGACTCACTAGGTTTGTCACCTCCTCAAAAGGACGCATGAGCCTACAGGCATTTCGCATGAGCGTCCAGTAGCGTGGCAAAAAAATACCCAGCTCCGCAGAGGCTGTCCTAGCACCCCGGTCATACAAATACTCGTTGACTGCTTTTTCTTGTTGGAGCAGGCGGTCGAACATTAGCAGTGTTGAATTCCAACGTGTCGGGCTGTCGCAAATCAAGCGCCTCACTGGCATGTTGTTTCGCCGCTGAATATCTGCAAAGTGCGCCATGGCCGTGTAGGAACGCCTGAAATGGCCACACACCTTCCTGGCCTGCTTGAGGACGTCCTGTAAGCCTGGGTACTTCTGCACAAAACGTTGCACAATCAGATTCAACACATGTGCCATGCACGGCACATGTGTCAACTTGCCCAAATTCAATGCCGCCAACAAATTGCTCCCGTTGTCACACACCACTTTGCCGATCTCCAGTTGGTGCGGGGTCAGCCACTGATCCACCTGTGCATTCAGGACGGACAGTAGTGCTGGTCCGGTGTGACTCTCTGCTTTCAGGCAAGTCAACCCCAAGACAGCGTGACACTGTTGTATCCGGCATGTGGAATAGCCCCTGGGGAGCTGGGGGGGTGCAGTTGGTGTGGAGCAAGACGCAACAGCAGAAGAGGACTCAGCCGAGGAGGTTAGCAAAGAGGATGGAGTAGGAGGAGTAGAGGAGGTGGCAGCAGGCCTGCCTGCAAGTCGTGGCGGTGTCACCAACTCCTCTGCAGCAGAGCCACGCATTCCATGCTTGGCAGCCGCCAGCAGGTTTAACCAATGCGCAGTGTACGTTATATACCTGCCCTGACCGTGCTTTGCAGACCAGCTATCAGTGGTCAAATGGACCCTTGCCCCAACACTGTGTGCCAGACGTGACATGATTTCCTTTTCCACAATAGAGTACAGGTTGGGGATTGCCTTTTGTGAAAAATAATTTCGGCCGGGTACCTTCCACTGCGGTGTCCCAATAGCGACAAATTTTTTGAAGGCCTCAGACTCCACCAGCTTGTATGGTAAAAGCTGGCGGGCTAAGAGTTCCGACAAGCCAGCTGTCAGACGCCGGGCAAGGGGGTGACTCTGCGAGATTGGCTTTTTACGCTCAAACATTTCCTTCACAGACACCTGACTGTGGGCAGGTGACGAGCAGGAACTGCTGAAGGTGAGAGGCAGAGGGGCGGGTTGTTGATAGGGGGCATGGAGGACAGCAGTGGTTGACGTGGCTGAAGATGCTGGACCAGGAGGAGGATGGTGGCTTTCAGTTTGTGTGCTGCTTTTACTCATGTGTTGATCCCATAGGCGTTTGTGATGTGAGATCATGTGCCTTCGCAAAGCAGTTGTACCTAGGTGGGTGTTGGACTTCCCACGACTCAGTTTCTTTTGGCACAGGTTACAAATGGCATCGCTGATATCAGAGGCAGACACACAAAAAAAATGCCACACTGCTGAGCTTTGCAAGGACGGCATTCTGGTGGTGGCAACAGCTTGCGTTGATTGGCGTGCTGTCTGGCTGACCCCGGGTGCCGAATCTACATGCTGTCTAACTGCGCCACTAGCTCCTTGCGATGACCTCCTCCCCCTGCTTCCAACTCGTCTCCTCCTCCTCTCTGTCTCCCCATCTGAACTTTCCCCCTCTTCTTCTGCTCTTCGAGCAGGCACCCAGGTGACATCCACAGACACATCGTCATCATCAGCCGCTTCACTTGACAACTCAGCAAAGGCAGCAGCAGCAGGTACAACATCATCATCATCACAATGTACGTCCATGTGTATAATGCTGCCTGACTGAGACATATCCCCGTTATCTACATCCTCTGGCACTAATAGTTGCGCATCACTTATTTCTTCCAACTGATGTGAAAATAACTCCTCTGACGGATCAAGTGAAGCGGCTGTGGTGCTAGTGTTGGTGGTGGTGCCGGCGGGCTGGCGAGTGGTAAATTGAGAGGTGCCCGAAGCTGAGCTGGAGGAGGATGGTGCATTAGGGTTCCGAGCGGAAGCTGTAGACGATTGGGTGTCTTGTGTAAGCCAGTCAACTATGGCCTCAGAATTTTTTGAGTTCAGGGTCTGTGGTGGCCTCTGAACACTGGGCATTATTCTAGGGCCTAAGGAAATCACAGCACCACGACCACGACGGCCCTTGCGGGGTGGCCTGCCTCTGCCTGTCATTTTCTTTTTTAATGTGTTGTGTACTATGAGTGCAAGGTGCTGTGCCACCCTATAGGAGTGTTGGGCAGTGGGTACAGTACACTCTGTGGACCTGACAGTCACTGGCACTCAGGCAACTGCAATTAAAAAATATATATATTTTTTTTACTTGGCAAGCTGCTGTGCCACCTTATATATCAGTGGTGGGTGGGCAGTGGCACAGTACACTCTCTGTGGACCTGACAGCAGTCACTGGCACCCAGGCAACTGCAATTTTAAAAAATATATATTTTATTTTACTTTGCAAGCTGCTGTGCCACCTTATATATCAGTGGTGGGTGGGCAGTGGCACAGTACACTCTCTGTGGACCTGACAGCAGTCACTGGCACCCAGGCAACTGCAATTAAAAAAAATATATATTTTTTTTTACTTTGCAAGCTGCTGTGCCACCTTATATATCAGTGGTGGGTGGGCACACAGTGGCACTGCAGTGGGCACAGTACACTCTGTGGACCTGACAGTAACTGGCAGCCCAGGCAACTGCAATAATAAAAAATATTTTTTTTTTTCAATTTATTGCAACAAGATGCTGTGCCACCGTATATATATATCAGTGGTGGGCAGTGCACTGCAGTGGGTACAGTGCACTCTGTGGACCTGACACAGCACTCACTGCAATTATGACAGAGGAAAAAAAAAATATTTTTTAAAATGCCAGGTACTGTGCCTGTGCCACCCGAAATGAGTGTGGTGTGCACACAGTACAGTCTGTGGTAGGTCTGTGGCCTCTCACACACAGCGGGCAGGCAACTGCAGTGTACAATAGATATATATAGATATATATATAAAGAAAAAAATCTATTACCTTACCAGCCCTTAAAAGGGCTTTTGGGGACACTATATATATATATATATATATATATATATATGTATATATATATAAATAAAAAAAATCCTCAATTACCAGCCCTTAAAAGGGCTTTTGGGGACACTAGATAGATATAGATATAGATATATATGAAGAAACAACTCAATTACCAGCCCTTAAAAGGGCTTTTGGGGACGCTAGGTATATATATATATATATATATATATAAAAAAAAAAAAACACAAATACCAGCCCTTAGAAGGGCTTTTTGGGGTGCTGATATTACAGCAGTAGTGGACCAAGAACACTGCAAGACCAGGAACACTGACTAACTGTCCCTAGCTTAACAGCAGCAGCAGCAGCAGCTCTCTCCCTACTCTCACTACACACACTGCTTCAGAATGATCTAAGATGGATGCTGCCCTTGCTTATTTATAGGAGGTGGGAGGGTGTGGGAGGGAGTTACGCTGATTGGCTGGAAATGTGTCTGCTGACTGTAAAGTTCAGGGTCAAAGTTTGCCTCAATGATGTCTTATGGGGGGCGGACCAAACATCGCATATGTTCGCCGGCAGCGGCGAACGCGAACATGCTAAGTTTGCCGGGAACTGTTCGCCGGCGAACAGTTCTATACATCTCTATTGAGAAGAAGAGATTAAGGGGAGATATGATCAACATGTATAAATACATAAGGGGTCCATATAGTGAACTTGGTGTTGAGTTGTTCACTTTAAGGTCAACACAGAGGACAAAGGGGCACTCTTACTACAGGAAAACAGATCCAAATATGGAAAGGTTTCTTCACCGTAAGAGCTGTGAAAATGTGGAATAGACTCCCTCCAGAGGTGGTTCTGGCTAGCTCACTAGATTGCTTTAAAAAAGACCTGGATTCTTTTCTAGGTGTACATAACATAAATAAGTAATACATTTTTTTTAGGTAAAGTTGATCCAGGGAATATCCGATTGCCTCTCGAGGGATCAGGAAGGAATTTTTTTCCCCTGCTGTAGCAAATTGGATCATGCTTTCCTGGGGTTTATTTTTGCCTTCCTCTGGATCAACAACGGGTATAGGATTGTGTATATGGGATTGAATGGGTTGGGTTTTCAATCCTGGGTTTTTTTTTTTTTTTTTGGTTGAACCTAATGGACTTGTGTCTTTTTTCAACCTGGCTAACTATGTAACTATGTAACCATGTTATGCTTTAAAATTGCACACACTTGTGGAATAGCGACAAACTACGGAACTTAAAAATCTCCATAGGGGATGTTTTAACATTTTTTTAACGGTTCACATTTTAGAGTTACAGAGGAGGTCTTTTGTTAGAATTATTGTTCCCACTCTAATGATCGTGGCGATACCTCACATGTGTGATTTGAACACTTTTTCCATTTGCGGTTGCGACTTACATTTTGTTATCTTTGGTGCGTGAGCAGGTGGGACAGGGACGCTTTAAAAAAAAATATTATTTTCTTATTTATTTCATTTTTCTTTTACACTGTTCCTTTAAAAAAACCATTTCTGATCACTTTTTTTTTGCTGTCACAAGAAATGTAAAAATCACATAGGCAATTACAGGTAATCTTTATGGAATGATCTGGGGTCTAAAAAAAAACCAAACTCCTCCTTTGCACTTCAAAGTATTCAAAACTCCAAAACCACCATTTTTGAATACCTTGAATTTTTTTAAATCAGCGCCATTGGCTGCCAAGTAAACCAGAAGTGACATCAAAACTCCTGGTTACTACAGTGGAGGCCCGATCGCAGTCGATTCCAGCTTATTTTGGGACTCCGGCCAGCCTTCACGTGATTTTGCAAGAAGTGGTTAATCACATTTGAGAGTCATTTAAATACAAATTGTAAGAGGTTGTTAAATTTTGTTTCTGCAAATATGTTTAATGCTGTTAAATCATGTTGTTGATTATATGACTGAGATCATACATTGTTCAACTCATTAAAGGTTAACTCCACTTCCGTGGGGGAAAAAAATAGCAAATAAAGAAAAAACAATATAGCGTATACAATTGCAACACATGTCATATTATAATTGAATGTTTTTAAAAAACTTCCTTTCCTTTTCAATCTGCAGCTCTGTAATTATCTGAAAATGCAATGAAATATTGCTACCTGGAGTTGTTTTGTACATAGAATGTGTACGGAACACACTCCATTAACATAATTTCCTGCTTGTGTGATTGGCTCACCAATTTTCCCAGAAGTCTACACTAAGATGTAAGTCAGATTTCAGGCACCTCCTGGAAAAAAAAATTGCATTTTTGGGGGGATACTCCCAATAGGAAAATGTCTAAAGGGATGCAGGCCAAGCATAAAACAAGCTGTGAGTGGTCAGCAGGAATATTTACATCCTGTGGGTGGTCTCTGGTCTACAGGACTATAAATAGAGTCTCTAGCATGGGGGGAAGAGAGGATCGTTTTTTTGGGCTGTGGAAGGAAAGCATGCAGCAAAAAAACCTCCTCACTGTCCTGTACCAGATATCGAATGCAAGCTGTTGCCAGAGTTAAGTATTATTTGACCTTTCTTTGGAATATTGGGAATAGGAGTGTATGTTTTAGTCTTGTTAATGTTTGTGGTAATTTTTATGTGTAAGAAGCTTTATGTATTTTAATGTCCAGTAAAGTTTTGTTTTATGCTTTTTATCAAAACTGCTCTTGTTGTTTCTATCTTTGATACAGGTAGGAATCTGCAACAAAGGCTGTTATAATTCACTATTACCACGTTTATTCACGTTTATGTAGCAGCTGACATTGTGGAAGAAATTCCACTCCTATCACGATTTTTTACATATATATATTTTAATTTTTATCCGTTTGCGCAGTTTTAGTATTTATACTTTTTCTTCAAGCAGTAAAGTTAGCCCAATTTTTGCTGTATTTTAAAAGATGATGTTACACCGAGTAAATAGATACCTAACATGTTCCAGTTTTTAAAAAGAATATCGGGGGAACTGGAAAAAGTGCAGAGGAGGGCAACCAAACTGATAAGAGGCATGGAGGACCTCAGCTATGAGAAAAGATTAGAGGAACTGAATTTATTCTCTCTTGAGAAGAAGAGATTAAGGGGAGATATGATCAACATGTATAAATACATAAGGGGTCCATATAGTGAACTTGGTGTTGAGTTGTTCACTTTAAGGTCAACACAGAGGACAAAGGGGCACTCTTACTACAGGAAAACAGATCCAAATACAGAAAGGTTTCTTCACCGTAAGAGCTGTGAAAATGTGGAATAGACTCCCTCCAGAGGTGGTTCTGGCTAGCTCACTAGATTGCTTTAAAAAAGACCTGGATTCTTTTCTAGGTGTACATAACATAAATGGGTAATACATTTTTTTTTAGGTAAAGTTGATCCAGGGAATATCCGATTGCCTCTCGAGGGATCAGGAAGGAATTTTTTTCCCCTGCTGTAGCAAATTGGATCATGCTTTCCTGGGGTTTATTTTTGCCTTCCTCTGGATCAACAACGGGTATAGGATTATGTATATGGGATTGAATGGGTTGAGTTTTCAATCCTGGGTTTTTTTTTTTTTTTTTGGTTGAACCTAATGGACTTGTGTCTTTTTTCAACCTGGCTAACTATGTAACTATGTAACCATGCTATGCTTTAAAATTGCACACACTTGTGGAATAGCGACAAACTACGGTACTTAAAAATCTCCATAGGGGATGTTTTAACATTTTTTTAACGGTTCACATTTTAGAGTTACAGAGGAGGTCTTTTGTTAGAATTATTGTTCCCACTCTAATGATCGTGGCGATACCTCACATGTGTGATTTGAACACTTTTTCCATTTGCGGTTGCGACTTACATTTGCGTTATCTTTGGTGCGTGAGCAGGTGGGACAGGGACGCTTTAAAAAAAAATATTATTTTCTTATTTATTTCATTTTTCTTTTACACTGTTCCTTTAAAAAAACCATTTCTGATCACTTTTTTTTGCTGTCACAAGAAATGTAAAAATCACATGTGACAGTAATAGGCAATTACAGGTAATCTTTATGGAAGGATCTGGGGTCTAAAAAAAAAACAAACTCCTCCTTTGCACTTCAAAGTATTCAAAACTCCAAAACCACCATTTTTGAATACCTTGAATTTTTTTAAATCAGCGCCATTGGCTGCCAAGTAAACCAGAAGTGACATCAAAACTCCTGGTTACTACAGTGGAGGCCCGAACGCAGTCGATTCCAGCTTATTTTGGGACTCCGGCCAGCCTTCACGTGATTTTGCAAGAAGTGGTTAATCACATTTGAGAGTCATTTAAATACAAATTGTAAGAGGTTGTTAAATTTTGTTTCTGCAAATATGTTTAATGCTGTTAAATCATGTTGTTGATTATATGACTGAGATCATACATTGTTCAACTCATTAAAGGTTAACTCCACTTCCGTGGGGGAAAAAAATAGCAAATAAAGAAAAAACAATATAGCGTATACAATTGCAACACATGTCATATTATAATTAGTGTTGAGCGAACACGGACTGTATTATTCGTGTTCGTACCGAATAATTGGATTTTTTTTACCCGAACACGGACACGGACACTTTACTGTATGTTCGGGTAAAAATCCGTGTTCGGTCGTTTTATTTCCGGGTTTTGCATGCTTTGGCGCTCTTTTCATGGCGGGCTTTCAACAGCCAATCAACAATCGTTTAACTGGTGTGCCTTAAGCCATCCCAGCCATGCCTGCAAATGTCTTAGTAGCTGTGATTGGCCGTCTGAAGCATGTGACCAAGTCTTTATAAGTTCGAGGCAGCCGCCGCAGCAGCGTCATTCTGCTGCTTAGCTAAGGGACAGAGCACACATCAATGTGCTGGCTGCTGATTAGGGAAAGATAGGCAGGAAAAAAACATTTGTGTCCGGATAGAATTGAGGGACAGGTCGGAGTGTTTAGGCAGGGCGAGTTGTAGGCATTTTAGGGATAGAGTCTGCTGAATTATAGGGTCAGTGTCTTCTACAAACTACAATCGATATTGCTGTGTGGGGGGTGGGGTGAATCTGCACTCAATCCTGATCTACGATCTCTTCTCAATCCTGTTAGGGACAGAGTCTGCTGAATTTTAGGGAAACTGTGTTCTACAAACTACAATCAATATTGCTGTGTGGTGTGGGATTGGAGATAGGCAGGTGTCAGTGATCCACATCCATTTTTCTGTGTGTGAGCTGCAGTGAACACAATCTTTTTGGGCTGCAGTGAACACAATCTTTTTGGGCTGCAGTGAACACAATCTTTTTGGGCTGCAGTGAACACAATCTTTTTGGGGTGCAGTGAACAAAATCTTTTTGGGGTGCAGTGAACACAATCCTTTTTGGTGTGCAGTGAACACAATCTTTGTGGGGTGCAGTGAACAAAATCCTTTGTGGGGTGCAGTGAACACAATCTTTTTGGGGTGCAGTGAACAAAATCCTTTTTGGGGTGCAGTGAACAACATCCTTTTTGGGGTGCAGTGAACACAATCTTTTTGGGGTGCAGTGAACAAAATCCTTTGTGGGGTGCAGTGAACACAATCTTTTTGGGGTGCAGTGAACACAATCTTTTTGGGGTGGAGTGAACAACATCCTTTTTGGGGTGCAGTGAACAAAATCCTTTTTGGGGTGCAGTGAACAAAATCATTTTTGGGGTGCAGTGAACACAATCTTTTTGGGGTGCAGTGAACACAATCTTTGTGGGGTGCAGTGAACACAATCTTTTTGGGGTGGAGTGAACAACATCCTTTTTGGGGTGCAGTGAACAACATCCTTTTTGGGGTGCAGTGAACACAATCTTTTTGGGGTGCATTGAACACAATCTTTGTGGGGTACAGTGAACAGAATCTTTGTGGGGTGCAGTGAACACAATCTTTGGGGGGTACAGTGAACACAATCTTTTTGGGGTGCAGTGAACACAATCTTTGTGGGGTGCAGTGAACACAATCTTTTTGGGGTGGAGTGAACAAAATCATTTTTGGGGTGCAGTGAACAACATCCTTTTTGGGGTGCAGTGAACAACATCCTTTTTGGGGTGCAGTGAACACAATCTTTTTGGGGTGCAGTGAACAAAATCCTTTGTGGGGTGCAGTGAACAGAATCTTTGTGGGGTGCAGTGAACACAATCTTTGGGGGGGTACAGTGAACACAATCTTTTTGGGGTGCAGTGAACACAATATTTGTGGGGTACAGTGAACAGAATCTTTGTGGGGTGCAGTGAACACAATCTTTGGGGGGTACAGTGAACACAATCTTTTTGGGGTGCAGTGAACACAATCTTTGGGGGGTACAGTGAACACAATCTTTTTGGGGTGCAGTGAACACAATCTTTGTGGGGTGCAGTGAACACAATCTTTGGGGGGGTACAGTGAACACAATCTTTTTGGGGTGCAGTGAACAACATCCTTTTAGGGTGCAGTGAACACAATCTTTGTGGGGTGCAGTGAACAACATCCTTTTAGGGTGCAGTGAACACAATCTTTGTGGGGTACAGTGAACAGAATCTTTGTGGGGTGCAGTGAACACAATCTTTGGGGGGTACAGTGAACACAATCTTTGTGAGGTGCAGTGAACACAATCTTTGTGGGGTGCAGTGAACACAATCATTGTGGGGTGCAGTGAACTCAATCTTTGTGGGGTACAGTGAACACAATCTCATACTTCTGAAGATTTGAGGGTGCTGCCTGTTCCATACTCCCCCTACTCCTCATCTAGCCTTTTAGGGGTACAAACAATAGTAATTGGGGCCTAGTGTGGTTGTGTACGTGTGATATACATACACTTTTTTTGGATCATATATTTTCTATTCCGCTATTTAATCAAAAACCTTTGGGGATCAGTTAAATTGGGGGATAGTCTGTGTTGGTACGTGTGAGAGAGATCCACCTTTCCAAGTTGTTGGGGTTCATCTCATACTTCTGAAGGTTTGAGGGTGCTGCCTGTTCCATACCCCCCCTACTCCTCATCTAGCCTTTTAGGGGTACAAACAATAGTAATTGGGGCCTAGTGTGGTTGTGTACGTGTGATATACATACACTTTTTTTGGATCATATTTTCTATTCCGCTATTTAATCAAAAACCTTTGGGGATCAGTTAAATTGGGGGATAGTCTGTGTTGGTACGTGTGAGAGAGATCCACCTTTCCAAGTTGTTGGGGTTCATCTCATACTTCTGAAGGTTTGAGGGTGCTGCCTGTTCCATACCCCCCCTACTCCTCATCTAGCCTTTTAGGGGTACAAACAATAGTAATTGGGGCCTAGTGTGGTTGTGTACGTGTGACATACATACACTTTTTTTGGATCATATTTTCTATTCCGCTATTTAATCAAAAACCTTTGGGGATCAGTTAAATTGGGGGATAGTCTGTGTTGGTACGTGTGAGAGAGATCCACCTTTCCAAGTTGTTGGGGTTCATCTCATACTTCTGAAGGTTTGAGGGTGCTGCCTGTTCCATACCCCCCCTACTCCTCATCTAGCCTTTTAGGGGTACAAACAATAGTAATTGGGGCCTAGTGTGGTTGTGTACGTGTGATATACATACACTTTTTTTGGATCATATTTTCTATTCCGCTATTTAATCAAAAACCTTTGGGGATCAGTTAAATTGGGGGATAGTCTGTGTTGGTACGTGTGAGAGAGATCCACCTTTCCAAGTTGTTGGGGTTCATCTCATACTTCTGAAGGTTTGAGGGTGCTGCCTGTTCCATACCCCCCCTACTCCTCATCTAGCCTTTTAGGGGTACAAACAATAGTAATTGGGGCCTAGTGTGGTTGTGTACGTGTGATATACATACACTTTTTTTGGATCATATTTTCTATTCCGCTATTTAATCAAAAACCTTTGGGGATCAGTTAAATTGGGGGATAGTCTGTGTTGGTACGTGTGAGAGAGATCCACCTTTCCAAGTTGTTGGGGTTCATCTCATACTTCTGAAGGTTTGAGGGTGCTGCCTGTTCCATACCCCCCCTACTCCTCATCTAGCCTTTTAGGGGTACAAACAATAGTAATTGGGGCCTAGTGTGGTTGTGTACGTGTGATATACATACACTTTTTTTGGATCATATTTTCTATTCCGCTATTTAATCAAAAACCTTTGGGGATCAGTTAAATTGGGGGATAGTCTGTGTTGGTACGTGTGAGAGAGATCCACCTTTCCAAGTTGTTGGGGTTCATCTCATACTTCTGAAGGTTTGAGGGTGCTGCCTGTTCCATACCCCACCTACTCCTCATCTAGCCTTTTAGGGGTACAAACAATAGTAATTGGGGCCTAGTGTGGTTGTGTACGTGTGATATACATACACTTTTTTTGGATCATATTTTCTATTCCGCTATTTAATCAAAAACCTTTGGGGATCAGTTAAATTGGGGGATAGTCTGTGTTGGTACGTGTGAGAGAGATCCACCTTTCCAAGTTGTTGGGGTTCATCTCATACTTCTGAAGGTTTGAGGGTGCTGCCTGTTCCATACCCCCCCTACTCCTCATCTAGCCTTTTAGGGGTACAAACAATAGTAATTGGGGCCTAGTGTGGTTGTGTACGTGTGATATACATACACTTTTTTTGGATCATATTTTCTATTCCGCTATTTAATCAAAAACCTTTGGGGATCAGTTAAATTGGGGGATAGTCTGTGTTGGTACGTGTGAGAGAGATCCACCTTTCCAAGTTGTTGGGGTTCATCTCATACTTCTGAAGGTTTGAGGGTGCTGCCTGTTCCATACTCCCCCTACTCCTCATCTAGCCTTTTAGGGGTACAAACAATAGTAATTGGGGCCCAGTGTGGTTGTGTACGTGTGATATACATACACTTTTTTTGGATCATATTTTCTATTCCGCTATTTAATCAAAAACCTTTGGGGATCAGTTAAATTGGGGGATAGTCTGTGTTGGTACGTGTGAGAGAGATCCACCTTTCCAAGTTGTTGGGGTTCATCTCATACTTCTGAAGGTTTGAGGGTGCTGCCTGTTCCATACCCCCCCTACTCCTCATCTAGCCTTTTAGGGGTACAAACAATAGTAATTGGGGCCTAGTGTGGTTGTGTACGTGTGATATACATACACTTTTTTTGGATCATATTTTCTATTCTGCTATTTAATCAAAAACCTTTGGGGATCAGTTAAATTGGGGGATAGTCTGTGTTGGTACGTGTGAGAGAGATCCACCTTTCCAAGTTGTTGGGGTTCATCTCATACTTCTGAAGGTTTGAGGGTGCTGCCTGTTCCATACCCCCCCTACTCCTCATCTAGCCTTTTAGGGGTACAAACAATAGTAATTGGGGCCTAGTGTGGTTGTGTACGTGTGATATACATACACTTTTTTTGGATCATATTTTCTATTCCGCTATTTAATCAAAAACCTTTGGGGATCAGTTAAATTGGGGGATAGTCTGTGTTGGTACGTGTGAGAGAGATCCACCTTTCCAAGTTGTTGGGGTTCATCTCATACTTCTGAAGGTTTGAGGGTGCTGCCTGTTCCATACTCCCCCTACTCCTCATCTAGCCTTTTAGGGGTACAAACAATAGTAATTGGGGCCCAGTGTGGTTGTGTACGTGTGATATACATACACTTTTTTTGGATCATATTTTCTATTCCGCTATTTAATTTAACTGGGCCTCCATGCGAGACCTGTGTGCCTTGTTGCGCTGTTTTGAGTACTCCACCAACATGGCCAGTGGCAATGACGCCGTTCTCAGCTTAACTATCCCACTTCTATGCCTCCTTGAAAAAACAATTCGGGCGATGATGGAAGAGGATGTGGCACAGGATGAGGAGGAGGAGGAGGATGAAGAGGTAACATTTCCAAGGCTTTCAGGGCAGTCATTCGCAAGGGGCTCCGAGGGTGGGTTCCTGCACACGCAAACGCCAGGGACGCAATTGTCCAGCAGGGGCACAGTTCTGGAGGATGAGGAGGATGAGGAGGAGGAGGAGCTGGAGGAGGAGATGGAACCATGTTCACAGCAGGGTGGCACCCAGGCCAGCTCATGGCCATCACTGGTGCGTGGCTGGGGGGATACAGAGGACACGGACGATACACCTCCCACAGAGGACAGCCTTTCGTTGCCTCTGGGCAGCCTGGCACACATGAGCGATTACATGCTGCAGTGTCTCCACAACGACCGCCGAGTTGCCCACATTCTAACTTGTGCTGATTACTGGGTGGCCACGCTGCTGGATCCCCGTTACAAGGACAACGTACCGTCCTTAATTCACTCACTGGAGCGCGATCGCAAGATGCGCGAGTACAAGCGCACGCTGGTAGACGCCATGCTGCTGGCATTCCCATCTGACAGCGGGGCCACAGTGGAAGCACAAGGCAGAGGAGGAGGAGGAGGAGGTCGCCAACGCAACCAGGGCACCGCCAGCACCTCAGAAGGCAGGGTTAGCATGGCCGAAATGTGGAAAAGCTTTGTCAGCACGCCACAACAAACAGCAGCACCAGCAGCTCAGATGGAACGTCTTAGCAGGAGGCAGCATTTTACCAACATGGTGGAGCAGTATGTGTGCACACGCCTACATGTAGTGAATGACGGGTCTGCCCCCTTCAACTTCTGGGTCTCCAAATTGGGCACATGGCCTGAGCTTGCCCTTTACGCCTTGGAGGTGCTGGCGTGCCCTGCAGCCAGTGTATTATCTGAACGGGTATTTAGCACGGCTGGGGGCGTTATAACAGACAAGCGCAGCCGCCTGTCCAGAGACAATGTGGACAAGCTCACGTTCATTAAAATGAACCAGGCATGGATCCCACGGGACTTTTCCGTACCTTATGCAGAATAGCAATGGATACCGACCTTACCCACCCATTGTTCCATTTTTGCTCTTTCTCACTCTTTTGGGGTGTACCCTCATTTAAAATTTTTGAAAAGAAGCAGTGTTGGCTACCTCGTCCTCCTCCTCAGGGCCAGATTAATGTAGGGGCTATTGGAGCTGCAGCTCCAGGCCCCTACCTTTTATATAGGCCCCGGGTTGGCCATATTCACTGTTACCGCTCTTCTGTCACTTGTAAACACAGAAGTCTGGCTTCTATGCTCGCTTCCCCAGGCAGCACCCTCAGAACCTCCCCACACAGCGTGAAGGCCGGACAAGGAGGGACAGTTGGCGATGCATGGATGTGTTTATGGGCTTCAGAGACAGCATCCCATGTTGAATTAGGCATGCATGGCTGCACCCTTCCTCCTCTGGGTGCATGGCAAGGCACGGCCCTTAAGGCCCTTCAAAATCCTCAGCACCAAGCCCATGATGCTGTTAATCCGGCCCTGGTCCTCCTCCACCGCCGCTTCCACCTACACCGCCCATAGGTGTGCGCAGCCTATTGCATTAAGGTGTGCACCCCAAAGTTGAAATACACATGCATGTGTTTGCCAGCAGGGAGAGTAATGTATCGGGGCCATGTACCTGTAGGCAAGGAGAAATAGAGCAGAGCAGGTCCCAGGGAGATCTTTCCCATCTCCTCACTGGCAATGCTATGTGCCCTAGGTGATTAGGGTGTGCCCAGGCACACCCAGTACACCCTGTGCGCACGCCTATGTCACCGCCACATCCACCACCACCTCAACCTCCCTCCTACTCCATATGGGCCTCGTCCTTCAGAGATGAAGAAGAACATTGTTTTATTTTTCTGTTTTTTTTTGTTGTTTTAAGTTATTTCCCTATCCACATTTGTTTGCAGAGCACTTGCCATGCTCTTAATTACGTTTTGCTGCCATTTGCAGCACTCTAGCCCTTTCCTTTGGTGTTTTAGAGCCATTTTAGTGCCTTAAAGTTCGGGTCCCCATTGACTTCAATGGGGTTCGGTGTCCGGGAAAAGTTCGGTAAAAGTCCGGGACACGGACCCGGACTTTTTTTTAAAGTTCGGCCGAACCCGTCGAACACGGACATCTAGGTGTCCGCTCAACCCTAATTATAATTGAATGTTTTTAAAAAACTTCCTTTCCTTTTCAATCTGCAGCTCTGTAATTATCTGAAAATGCAATGAAATATTGCTACCTGGAGTTGTTTTGTACATAGAATGTGTACGGAACACACTCCATTAACATAATTTCCTGCTTGTGTGATTGGCTCACCAATTTTCCCAGAAGTCTACACTAAGATGTAAGTCAGATTTCAGGCACCTCCTGGAAAAAAAAATTGCATTTTTGGGGGGATACTCCCAATAGGAAAATGTCTAAAGGGATGCAGGCCAAGCATAAAACAAGCTGTGAGTGGTCAGCAGGAATATTTACATCCTGTGGGTGGTCTCTGGTCTACAGGACTATAAATAGAGTCTCTAGCATGGGGGGAAGAGAGGATCGTTTTTTTGGGCTGTGGAAGGAAAGCATGCAGCAAAAAAACCTCCTCACTGTCCTGTACCAGATATCGAATGCAAGCTGTTGCCAGAGTTAAGTATTATTTGACCTTTCTTTGGAATATTGGGAATAGGAGTGTATGTTTTAGTCTTGTTAATGTTTGTGGTAATTTTTATGTGTAAGAAGCTTTATGTATTTTAATGTCCAGTAAAGTTTTGTTTTATGCTTCTTATCAAAACTGCTCTTGGTGTCTGCTTTCATTTTAAATATTCACTAGATATTTCAGTGGCTGTCCAGTATACCTTCAATATAAATTTTGTTGTTTCTACCTTTGATACAGGTAGGAATCTGCAACAAAGGCTGTTATAATTCTTGTATTATATACAGTAGATCACACAGAGGGGAATGTTTTTTTCTCAACAAAAGTGGAGTTACTCTTTAAACTAAAAGGTGGCCATACAGTAGTTGATTTTAAGAATGAACCTTTGTGCAAACATCCCCACAAACATTCATATGAAAAGTCTCAGTAGATTTGAATGTAATTTGAAAGTACTTGATTATTTTGTTTGCTTGTAACATTTGATTTTAGAATGAATGTAAGTCCTAAACAAAAACTGTATGAATTTGAGAAAAGTTTTTCATTCTGCCAAAGTTCCCTAACAATTAGGGCCAGAATATATGGGAGCCAATTATCCTAGCAGCATGTCTTTGCAGTGTGGGAGGAAACCGAAGCAGGCACCGGAAGAGCTTGCAAACTCCATGCAGTCAGTTGACTCTAATGCTACTAGGTAGAGGTGCTAAGCCTGACACACTGTCTCTAGGCAGACGAGGCAATATGTTTTAGGACAGGTTTTCTAAAAACTCATGGCTTGATTCATACATTTTTCCTCAGCATCTTAAATGATGCACTGAACTAATGCAGCACCTAAGCTACGCTTGTGCCTGTGTCCAACTTTTGCATCAACCATAATAAATCACAGATGTATGTATATTAATAGTCAGCTTTCCAGGATTTTGGAAACATATATGATATTAATGCTATAAAACTTTTGCCAAATGATAGAAAGCTTGATTCACTTCAAATAGGCATTCAGTTCTACTGAGAACGTGTTTGATAAATGTCCCCCATAGTGTGTTTGCTGCTGCCAACATCATATCACCTGAAATTATCATGTATACCAGCAATAAAATTGCATTTAAAACATTTTATTTTTTAAGTTACACTTGCAACTAGGGGTTCATTTTAAAAGGGTTTGATGATAGTTGTATAAGTGAATGTTTATGGAGAATTCACTATTTTATTATTTGCCTTATATTCAACATTCATATTTACCCTATTTATAATAAAGTCAATGTGAAACAGGTAAATGTGGCAACCAATGAACAGTAAGTTGTAAATTTCGCCTTCAACCTGCTGAATTTTCTAACCTGAGCTTTTTATGTTGCTGAAACAGTACAAGCAGTAATAGGATTGTTCTTTTTTTTTTAATTGAAATGGCAAATGGGTAGCAAGCATGCAATGTCTTACCATATTGACACCAGCTCACATGCCCTCCAACATTGAGGTAGTATGCTTTAGGAGGAGTCACGGGTGTTTGCATACAGCCGTGGGCAGCAGCCTTTACAAATCAATGACAGGCTGGCAGATGCCACAGCTATACACATGTAGCCAAACATCTTAACAGTTACATGTGTAAAGGGATGTATGAGCAGCCCAGTTGGCATCCGGGGGGGGGGGGGGGGCAGTTATATTGTACTTTACCAACTTTTTGTTGCCCTGTCTCAGCTTTTTTGAAATGTGTTGCAGGAATCAATTTCAAAATTACCTTATCCTTATTTTTTTCTTACAATGGTACATTTTCTCAGTTTGAACATTTGATATGTTTTCTATGCTCTTGTGAATAAAATATGGGTCTATGAGATTTGAATTCATTGCATTTTGCTTTTATGTAGATTTTACATAGCGTCCCAATTTTTGGGGAATTGGTGTTCCGAAAAATATCACTCAAAATATGTGAACTTCAATCTGCATATGACGTTGGTTAAAGCAATCTGACAAGTATTAATGATTTCATCTCTTTTTAAAATTATTAACCCTTAGATTACCCTAATCAGCCCTAACTCTAATTAACTCCTTCTTCCCCTTCTCCCTTCAATTATTATTTTATAAATTATATTATAATTATATATATAATTATATATTATTGCTGACTTTTTTGGTATGTATGCCCCTGGCATTTTTGCCCCTAATCTTGAATCTAAACATTCAGCCTACTTCTTAGACAAGTTCAAGTCATTAACATGATCAATCGAATTCTTTGCATCAACAAACAGGGATCTTTTAACCACTTCTGGACAAAAAGGATTTGCCCCCTTAATGATCAGGCCATTTTTTGCGATTCAGCACTGCGTTAATTTAATGGACAATTGCACGGTCATGCAACGCTGTACCTCTATAAAATTGATGTCCTTTTTTCCCACAAATAGAGCTTTCTTTTGGTGGTATTTTATCACATGTACAATTTTTATTTTTTGTGCTAAACAAAAAAAAAAAAAAAACGACAATTCTGAAAATAAACAATATTTTTCACATTCTGCTATATAACATTCCCCAAAAAAATTTAAAAATCAATATTTTTTAACATTTTAGGCCAATTTGTTTTCTGCTACATATTTTTGGTAAATAGTGCAAACGTTATCGCATCTACTAACTGTGGGAAAGATTTCTGTCATTTTTATTGTTTTTTTTTTTTTTTTTTGCTAGTAATGGCGGCGATCATGCAATTTTTAGCGGGACTGCGACATTGCGGTGGACAGATCGGACCCCTAACTGACATTTTTTACACACTTTGGAGGGAACAGTGACATTACTACAGTAATCAGTGCTAAAAATATGCACTGTTACTGTACTAATGACACTGGCAGCGAAGGGGTTAACACAGTGGGTGATCAAGGAGTTAAATGTAAGTCTAGGGGCATGTTTCTAACTGTATGGGGGTTGGGTCTTTGAAATGATCACAGAGACCTGTGATCCTATATAGAAGGATCACAGGCACTCTGTGATCATTCCAGAGAGAAGAACGGTCAGTTGTGTTTACAACAGCTGACCATCCTTCTCTATCAGCGGGGAGTGATCGCGGGTACCCGGCAGCAATTGGAGCACACACTCTCCCCTAGCTGCAGACGCGCGACTGATGTACAGTTCTATTATAGTTCATATTCCTATCGCACACCTTCCTGGTTTGTAGGCACTTGTGTACTGGGTGCTGAAGCGATCACCAGCTGGCCACTGGATCGGTTACAAGTAGATACATATTCGCCAGCACACCAAGGATCTTGCAAAGCAGTCCAAAAACTTTATTCAAGAGAAGATCACATCAAAAAAATATAGTGCAACGTTTCGGAGCCGCGCAGGACCCCTTCGTCAGGCATGTGATACAGTGCAAATTGTGAGCAAAGAATATATAAGAACATACCACCAATCAAGAACAGTGCAATTAGGTGACACCCCCCTCAGATGACGTCATTTTCCCGCCTAATAAACAGATAATAAATGCTAATATCATTAAAAGCCAACACTTCTATGGTAAATGCTGGAGTTAAAGTACACTGGGGACTTATAGGGGCTGGTGTGTGTAGGCTGATCGGGCACATCGCTACAATGTGTCCCGATCACTACATTACCAAGTGGGGCAGAGCGTCTCTATTGCAGAGCAGCGCCCTTTTTTTGAATCTATTGCAGAGCAGCGCACAGCGGGAGCCAATCATAGCGTGCCACGTAGGCCACCTGTATGAGGAACGGAACGCCTCTGGATGCTTAGCGCCCGCTGCTGTCATGGGAACCGTGACGCAGGGATGCGCAGGCATGTTAGAAAGGCACAGCTCCGGAGGGGAAGGTGTGGAATGTCAAAGCTGCAGATGAAAGGAAGAAAGACACAGATAGAAGGGAGAAAGGAAAAGCGAGCGAGTAACAGAGTGAAGGCAGAGGCAAATGGGAAAACAAGAGGAAATACCTGTATGCAACTGCAGAGAAAAATGATATGTGTGGAGAGTTCAGAGCCATGAAAAGAATACTAGGCAGAAAATATTAAGATGCAGAGCAAGACAAAAGGGAGAGAAAACCAAAGAATGCCAAATAAATGAAGACTGAACATGATGTTGAAAAATAATCAAAATAAGGAATGAAAAAAATTAAAATGATATGAAGAAAAAACACAAAATAAAGAATAAAAATACAAAAATAAAAAATGGAAAAAGAAAACGGAGGAAAAAAGAAAAAGAAGAAAAAAGGAAAAAAAAGGGAGGAAAAATGGAAAAATAAAAATAAATAAAATATAAAAATAAATAAAAAAGTGAATACAAAAACAAATTAATAGAAAAATAAATAAATAAAAATAAAAATAATTAAATAAAATAGTAATAATATGAAAATAACCTGAAATATAGAAAAAATTAAATAAATAAAAATAAAAACAAAAAATAAAATAAAAATATATAAAAATAAATAAAGATAAATAAATATGAGGTCAAATGAGGAATGGAAAGAAATGAAAAATGAAAAGAAAATAAAGAAGAAGGAAGTAACAAAGGGAGAGACAAGAGAGGAAGAAAACACATTGAAAAAGTGGAGGAGACATCAGTAGGAGAAAGGAAACCCGAACGGTGGAATGGTGCAGGGAGTGTCATGTGATACAGGGGGGTGGGGGGAAGAAAACTAAAGAAGGGAAGAAAAAAAAGGGGGAGAGAGAAAGAAGGGAAAAAAAGGAGAACAAGAGGGGACCAATATATCAAAGAGGGTAAAAAAACCAATAGGTCAGGGCCTTGCCCATGAAGAATGGGAAGGAGGGCTACACCTTACAGGTCATTGGTACAGGGGTAAACGGTAGACATGGACCATGTGTCGCATTGTCTGAAAGTAATTAATTACGCGAGCAATATATTTATAAGTACGTATGCCACCTACAATAGCGGTTAATGAGAAAAATGAAAAAATTGACATAAAAGGTCGAAAAGGGAAAAAAAGGGGAACACCAAAAAAAGGGGGGGGGGAGGTAACAAAAGACGCCTTCTTCTGTTAATGCACATGATTGATCGAGTGTAACTCAAGAAACAAAAAGGTCAATATCGCGTACAGTTATGTCGGTGCGCGCAGGAGGGGCTGCCTGCCACAGTAAAACTGCACCTATAATTTAAGGTGTTGGTCCAAAATAATATTTTCCTTTTTCAGTTCTGCATACACACCAGCATTTTCACTACTACATTCACTGACATCACATGTCCCATTTTTTCTAGAATTTTATATAGGCAATTCCTCACTATGTGTGACTCCTCACTGAAGATGATTAATCGAATATTTTGGGATTAACATACCTGTTGTGTCTTTTTGGCAAAAATAAAAATCTTATAAAAAGACCTTTTTTTTTTTCTTCCAACCCATAGAACCAGACAACAACAAATAGCATGAACCCCTTACCATTCCATTAGAAGTTTAACACATTGTGCAACAAATGTGAAGACCTCAGCTCTTAAATTGGTCACCCACATTATAAACAAAATAACGGAAAATTTATATCAAATACTTACCGTAATTTTCCTTTCCTGATGGACTCCATGGCAGCATACGTATCGGGTTTGGCCCCGCCTCCAAACCTACCCATAGGACCTCACTCCCATAAATCTTTGCTCCTGTTCAGCACACGTGTTCTGTAACTATCCTCCACAGAAATCCGGGAGGGAACTCCTGCTGCCATGGAGTCCATCAGGAAAGGAAAATTACGGTAAGTATTTGATATAAATTTTCCGTTTTCCTGACAGACTCCATGGCAGCATACGTATCGGGAAATAACTCGCCGTACACACAGGGTGGGCAGGTGCTGAACAGAAAAGTTTAATGCATTTTGTCAAACAGACAGGACTTGCAAACCGAAATTCACAGAAGAAAGAGCCGCTGGCTCAACACAGTAATGGGATAAGAAAGTGTTAATAGAGGACCACGACGCTGCTCTGCAAATGACTTCAGGAGCCACATGTCTGGATACTGCCCAGGAGGTAGAGATGCTCCGCGTCGAATGAGCTGTAACTACTGCTGGAGGGGTCAAGCCCTTAGCCCTATAAGCCCACTGGATGGTCTGGATGATCCAAGAGGAAATGGATCTCGTCGAGGCTCTTGAACCTTTGTTTTTTCCATAGAAGGTAACAAAGAGATGTTCTGATTTTCTGAAAGAGGAAGTGGCATCTAAATATTTCTTAATACACTCTCCAACATCCAGCGGATGAACCGAAGATTCTTCCTCTTCCTGTCTAAAGGTTGGTAATACTGTTTCTATGTTTTCATGGAAGACAGAGGTCCTTTTTGGTCTCGCATCCAGCATGGGGATGAGCACCACTCTGTCAGGAAAAAAGGTTAAGAAAGGCTCTTGTGTCCCAAAGGACCCAATTTCCGACACTCTTTTTGCTGAGGTTATAGCTACCAGAAACACTGTTATCAGTGTAAGCTCTCTTATGGTCAAGGAATCAGACATGTCTTGAATCTGACTCGCCAGGAAATCCAGAACTAGTGGCAGATCCCACTTGGGAAACCTGGGTTTTCTCTGAGGTCTGATTCTCACTGCCCCTTGGAAGAACTGACGAATTAGGGCATGAGTGGCCCAGGAGATCCCTGTAAAAGCGGAAATAGCCGAGACCTGGACTCTGAGCGAACTCACTGATAGAGGCAAATCCAGTCCTGATTGGAGAAAGCTCAATACATCCTGGATCTTAATTGAAGATTGAGGATCAGGCCTTGTATTCAGTTGTGCAGAAAATTTTTCCCAGATTCTCTGATACACCCTGTTCGTTGAGCTTCTTCTAGCACTAAGTAATGTCGAGATTGCCGTTTCTGGACAGCCTAAAGCCTGTAACCTCCTCCTCTCAACATCCAGACCCTGAGATGTAAACGGTCTGGGCACGGATGGAGTACAGACCCCTGGGACAACAGATCCGGTCTGAAGGGTAGCGGGATTGGGTCTCGGACACTGAGTAGTGTCAGAAGGGGAAACCATGGCCTGTTCGGCCAGAAGGGAATCACCGCCACTACCTCCACTGGCTCCGACCTGAGTCTCCGAAGGAACTGCAACACAATCGGAATTGGTGGGAAGGCGTATGCCCTGTGGAATCTCCACTGATCCGAGAGTGCATCTATCCCTGATGCTTGTGGATCTCTGAATCTTGAGTAGTACTTCGGCAGTTTGTGATTGCAGGGGGAGGCGAAGAGGTCTACCTCTGGAGAAAGCCCCAATGTTAGGATCCAGTTGAACGTTTCCTTGTGAAGGGACCACTCGTTGTTGTCCAGATCCACTCTGGACAAGAAGTCTGCTTTGACATTCTGGACTCCTGGAACATAAACCGCTGAAAGATTCGAGAGATTTTTCTGTGCCCAGGACATAATCGGCTCCACTTCCCTCAATAGGGACCAGCTGCGTGTTCCCCCTTGTTTCCTGATGTATGCCACTGCTGAGGTGTTGTCCAGGCGCAGCATGACAGGTTGGTCTTTTGTCAGGTGAGCAAATGCTCGAAGAGCTTGGAATGCTGCTCGGAGTTCTAGTATGTTGGATACTATTCCTCAAGTGGAAAACTCCCACCTGCCCTGTGCCACCTCCGACAGACAGTGGGCACCCCAGCCTATGTTGCTGGCGTCCGAGGTAACCACTACCCACGGAGCTGGCCTCAGAGAGTGGCAGTTCAGCAGGTGGTCTCTGCATAACCACCAGGGGAGACTCGCTCTCATTGAAGGGGTTAAGAAGATGCGTTGATCCAGACGCCACGTATCCCATTGCTGAAGGAATCCCTTCTGAAAGGGTCTCATCCTCCACAGGGCCCACTTCACCATGGGGACTACTGCGACCATAGTCCCGATCACCTTCAGGCATTGACGTGCCTGAAGATGAGAGGATGAGAGGGCAAAGCGAATCCTGTCTCGAAGAGTCCCTATCTTTTCCTCTGGAAGAGAGATAGTCGCCTTCTCTGTGTCGAACAGAGCGCCCAAGTAGATCAGGGACTGAGTTGGAATCAGGTGACTCTTCTCCTTGTTGAGTAACCAACCAAACTTCTGGAGAGTGGACACGACCTGCTTCAGATGAACTAATAGTTGGTCTCTGTCTTGGGACAACAGGAGTAGATCGTCCAAATAGTGGTGAAGACGGATACCTTTCAATCTCAGTAGGGCTACCACGGCCAATAAGATTTTTGAAAAGGTCCGTGGAGATGTTGAGAGCCCGAATGGGAGACAGATAAACTGAAGATGTAATCCTCCCACTTCGAACCGGAGAAACCTTTGAAAATCTTCGTCCACAGGGACATGAAAGTAGGCGTCTTTCAAGTCGATGGACACCATCCAATCTGCCGGCTGGACTGACTGCTGTATGGACAACAGGGTCTCCATTTTGAACCTTTCTTTTTTTATGAATTTGTTCAAGAAGGTCAAATCTATTACTGGTCTCCATGATCCGTTCTTCTTTTGGACCAGAAAGAGCGGAGAATATATTCCTTGGCCTCGCTCGGACTCTGGAACGGAGATGACAGCCCCTTGAGCAATGAGAGCTTCGACGTAAGAAAACAAAATCTGACGCCTTTCTTCTAGGCATGGTATGGCAGTAGGCAGGAACCTTGAGCCTGGCCTCTCCTTGAAGACCCACTTGTGGCCTGAAGACACCGTCCTGACGGCCCAGGGGTCCTGAATCGAAGCCGCCCAGACATGTCGGAAGGAGCGTAGACGCGCACCCACCCGACATGTCTGAGCGGGCCCACCTTCAAAAGGACTTAGTGGGCTCACGGTCCCCCGAGGAGACGTTCTTTGTCGTCTTCCTGGAAGACTGTCTGGATCTCCAGTTCCGGTTGAACTCCCGACCAGGTCTATAAGAACGAGCTTCCCTGGCCCGGTCAGGCACAAATTTTCTGGTAGGCTGTCCTTTCTTGACGTTGAACTGGCGCCGATCCTGGGGAAGAAACCCAGACTTACCGCCTGTAGCCCGGGTTATGGCCTCGTCAAGTTTATTCCCGAAAAGGGAGGACCCCTCAAAGGGAATACGGCACCAAACTTGCTTTGATGCCGGATCCGCAACCCAAGGGCGGAGCCAAAGAGCTCTCTTAGCTGTGACCGAGGACAGCATAACTCTTGCCAATAGACGGATCAAGTCTATGGAAGCCTCCCCAAGGAACGACGCGCCCAGCCTAAGCTCCTGGATTGGAGCGCTTCTGGCCACCTCCTCCGAAACCGATCTGACCGATTCGTCTACCACATCAGCCCAAGACTCCATGGCTTTGGATAGAGCAGCCAAAGCCAGGACTGGTTTACAGGCCATACCTGCTGTAAGGTAGATTCTCTTCAAATCAGAGTCCATCCTTCGGTCCAACGGGTCTTTAAATGAGACCGTATCCTCTAAGGGAAGGGTCACGTGCTTGACCAGTCTCATGACTGCTGCGTCAACTAGGGGAGGAGACTCAAGATGTTTCACATCATCCTCTTTGAAGGGGTAAAGTTTAGCCATCTTGGATACTAAGGAATTCTTTCGTTCCACCTTTTTCCACTCCTCCAAGATGATTTCACCCAACTCTCCCA
Source organism: Pelophylax lessonae (assembly GCF_965119305.1). NCBI lineage: Eukaryota > Metazoa > Chordata > Amphibia > Anura > Ranidae > Pelophylax > Pelophylax lessonae. Next base: position 463,637,738 of record NC_138770.1, on the reverse strand, counting down.
GGAAGGGAAAATTAACACGCTCCTTATTGAGCTGTTTAAAGTACTTCTTCTGCTTGGGAGGGGGAACAGCTGACTCTTCCCAATTTAAGGTCTCTCTGACCGCTTTAACCAGGGAAGGCACCAAGGTATATTCAAAACCCAAGCAGGGATCTTCATCTTCAGAGTCGCTACCCGACAAGAGCATCGACTGATGGCTTGTGTGGGCCGACTCGAAATCTTCCTGTACCTGTAGTGCTACAGGGGAAGGGCTTGGGGAAGCCGTTGCAGTGTCTTGAGAACGACTGACACCCAACTCTGCCAAAGAGTCCTTTACCACTCTCTTGACCAAAGCCTCAATGCGTTGATCGGAAGTATCCCTTTCTCCCGCAGCCTGGGAGAAACATCTGTCACAGAAAAGCTTCCTCTCCGGGACACTAGCGCCACAGCCCCTGCAACCTGCTTTGTCAGGTCTCTGTGCGTGGCTGGCTGAAGTGGACGCTTTACGATGATGTGAGCCCGAACGGGACTTTCCAGTAGAGTGCCGGTGGCGAGAGCTTGAGCGCCTTTCACTTCTTTGAGAAGAGTGCCTAGTCTCTGAACGAGGAGGGCTGTGAACAAGAGAAAAAACAGAAAACACAGACAGGAAGCTAGGAACACTTGAGTTCCTACCCCCACCCCCTATAACCCACAACCCCACCAAGAAGCCCCAAATACCTGTTAGGGGCGGGCTGACCACCGGAGGGCAAAGTAGCTTCCATTCTGATGCTGACCTACAAGAATGAGCCGGACAGCATGTCAGAAAAACCAGCAAAGCGGGGGGGGGGGTTGCTCCCAAACTGGGGCCAGTACTCACCAGGAACCAAGGTTAGCAGGCAGAGCGGCAGCGCACATCAAAATGACCACAAAAACGAACGATTTTCGTATGTGTAACACCCAGTATCAGCAGTGTGTACAAACACAACACTGCTGACAGCTCTGGGGTTTAAATATGGCGCCTGGTGACGTCATCAGCGATCGCCACCGACGCCAGCTTACTGCGCATGCGCCGTGCTTACACTGCGCACGCGCGAGAACCAAGCCTCGTTCCCGAGGCGCCGCACATGCGCAGTAGCGCGCACCGGAGGCCGGTCAGGAAGTGAATCGCTGACCGGCCCCGGACCACTAGCCACCAGGGAAGGCAGGAGAAAAACCAGGTAAGACATAAAGGCACGAGCAAGCAATAATATAAACAAAATAGCTGCCATGGAGGACTTTGTACTCACGGACCGCAGATCACCAGGGATGGATGCACACACCGGACTTATCTCATTCTTAGGGTACCGGCCACCCGCAGCAGCTGGGCTTTTTGGCCAAGGCTGCATACATCTTCGCCCCTACTCCATACCCCGCAGCAGCTGGGGCTTATTGGAGAGCTCCATACCCGACTGGTAGAGCCATCCATCACCCGGAATCCATCTTCAGGTAGGATATCAGGTAATCCTTTGGAGGACAAAAAAAGAACACGTGTGCTGAACAGGAGCAAAGATTTATGGGAGTGAGGTCCTATGGGTAGGTTTGGAGGCGGGGCCAAACCCGATACGTATGCTGCCATGGAGTCTGTCAGGAAAAGAATTTTTTAATGTGGAGAGTTTTATTTCTGAGATTTCAATGTTTACTCACCACAGACAATAGAAATTGTGCACAGACTTTTGTCAGATTACTAATATATAAATAAGCATGAAAGAATTGCATTATTAATGTTAACCACTTAAGCCCCGGAAGAGTTTACCCCCTTCCTGACCAGGGGGTTTTTTGCGATTTTTTACTGCGTGACTTTAACGGACAATTGCGTGGTCGTGCAACGCTGTACCTAAACTAATTTCACATCCTTTTTTTCCCCGTGCTTTCTTTCGGTGGTATTTGATCACCTGTGCGTTTTTTTGATCATGCGCTATAAACAAAAAAAGAGCGTAAATTTTGCAAAAATAACAATATTTTTCACATTTTTTTATATGAAATTCCCAAAAAAAATGTAAAAATCAAAATTTTTTAACATTTTCGGCCAATTTGTTTTATGCTACATATGTTTGGTAAAAAAAATCGCAAAAAGCGTATTTTGATTTGTTTGCGCAAAAGTTATTGCGTTTACTAACAAAGGGAAAGATTTTTGTCATTTTTGGTGTTTTTTTTTTTTAACGAGTAATGGCGGCGATCTGCGATTTTTTTTGCGGGACTGCGACATTGCGGCGGACAGATCGGACCCTTGACTGACATTTTTGACACTTTTGGGGTTACCAGTGACATTACTGCAGTAATCAGTGCTATACATATGCACTGTTACTGTAAAAATGACACTGGCAGGGAAGGGGTTAACTGTATTGGAGAGGGAGGGGTTAAGTGTGTCCTAGGGGCGTGCTTCTAACTGTGATGGGACATGTCTACTATTGTAAAAACAGAGATCTCTGATCTCCATTTTTACACAGGGGAGAATGACAGGCGGCTTGTTTACATAAGCCGCCCGCCTTTCTCCCTCTCTACCGACGATCGTAGTGTGACCGGCGGACTCCTCAGTGAACGAGCCGGGGTGGGCGCGCGCCTCAGCGGGCGCGCTTGGCCCACTATTGGCTCACAAGCTGGTCACAGGCTAGTGACGTATATATACGTCACTCTGCCTGGCCGGGGCTGACCGCCGCAGTATATCTACTTGCGGCAGTCGGCAAGCAGTTAAATTAAATATACATAGTTACATAGTTTATAAGGTTAAAGAAAGAAATAGATCCATCCATTTTAACCTATATGTGTGAGTGATTTTTATTCCCTAATGATTCCCATAGCCTTGTATATTCTGCTTCCTGAGGAAGACAGCTAAAAGTTTTTTGAAGCTAGTAGCACTTCTTGGATGAAGAAGTTTCACATTTTGATTGCTGTGACATTAAATAACCCTTTAAACAGTTTAGGCTTAAACCTTCCTTCTTCTAACTTTAAGTTGTGGCTGTGTGTTCTCTTCAGGGACCTTACAACACCTTATTACAGTTACTGAAGTTTGAATAACCATAACCTATGTAATCAATCCTCATATCTGGGGTCCCCCCTTATTAATTTTGTTGACCTTCATTTTTTTGATTTATCTGTTGAATGTTTGACTTTTTTAATGCATGAGAGTATTTTGCTAGCTTTGTTAGCTGAGGCTTGGCATTGCATGCTGGGAGTCGGATCTGCAAGCGCCTAAAGATCCTTTTCAATCACTGATTCTCTCAGTGGAGCCTCTCCTAATGTGTAATTTGCATGTGTATTTTTGGCACCCAAGTGAATAAGTTTATGTTTCTCAACATTGAACCGTATCTGCCATATAGCTGCCCAACCACCTATTTTGTTAATGTCTTCCTGTAATGATAATCCTGCGCTGAAGCTATTTCCCTGCATAATTTGGTATAATCAACAAACACTAATATTGAGCTCTTAACTTCTACTTCTATATCATTAATAAACAAATTAAACAGCATTGTCCCAAAGGCGGAACTCTGGAGCACACCACTTACAACTTTGGACCATTTAGAATCAGTCATTGTGTGAGTTGCCCGAACAAAGCTTTTACTTTTGTTTTAGTGTTTATTATTCTTTTATTTCTCATTTTTAACCACTTTAAGACCAGAGGATTTTCCTGCTTAATGACCAGGCCACTTTTTTCAACTTGGCACTGCGTGATTTTAACTGACAATTGCGCGGTTATGCAATGCTATATCCAAACTAAATTTACGTCCTTTTTTCCCACAAACAGAGCTTTCTTTTGGTGGTATTTGGTCACCTCTGCGCTTTTTATTTTTTGCGGTATTAATAAAACAACAGTGAAAATTTTGCGAAAAATTGACATTTTCTATTTTGACATTTAAAACATGTCCAATATATTCAATTTTTGTCATATATTTAGGCCAAAATGTATTTCTTTTGGTGGTATTTGATCACCTGTGCGATTTTTAATTTTTTTAAAAAAGAGCGACAATTTTGAAAAAAAAAAATTTACAAATCAAAATTTTTTAACATTTTAGGCCAATTTGTTTTCTGCTACATATTTTAGGTAAAAAGAATTGCAATAAGCGTATTTTGATTGGTTTGCGCAAAAGTTACTAACTATGGGAAAGATTTGTCATTTTTATTGTTTTTTTTTTTACTAGTAATGGCGGTGATCTGTGATTTTTTGCGGGACTGCGACATTGCGGTGGACAGATCGGACCCGTAACTGACATTTTGACACTTTTGGGGGGACCAGTGACATTGCTACAGTAATCAGTGCTAAAAATATGCACTGTTACTGTAATAATGACACTGGCAGGGAAGGGGTTAACACTGTTGGTGATCAAGGGGTTAAATGTGTGCCTCTTGCTTACTGACGTGTGTGGGGGAGGGGGTTCTGTGACACAGACACTGATCACAGGTTCAGCTATTCTGAATCCTGTGATCTGTCCCTGTCTGTCACAGAGGAGATCCGCCCGCTTTGTTTACACAAGCGGGCGGATTTTCTCACTCTTTCCCCGACGATCGGGGAAGAGAGACGGCAATCGCCACCTCTCCTCCTCCGGCCCGACTTCTGCTGTGTCTAAACACAGCGGGAGCAAGCCTCTGGGGGTGCGCGCGTGCCGCCGAGACGGGGAGGAATTCAGTGACGTAAGTCTACGTCGCTGGACCCAGGGCTGCCACCTTGCTGCAGTAGCAGCAACGTGAGCAGTCTTAAAGTGGTTAAACTATAACTTGGTTCATCTACTCTTTGTTTTTGTTTGGTGATCCAATTTCCTTCCAGCTAGTTTGAAACTGGCTCCCCCCTCTATTTCAACCCCCTCTTGAACCTATTCCCTGTGGACCATTCCTCTCCATATGGCATTTTCTTTTCTGATCATTCTCTCTACATCTTAAGCTACCATACATGGTTTGAATCTCGGCTGGTTCCTGCTATATCCGCTAGCTATAATCACTGTTTTCTCCCAGCGGGAAGGACTTCCTCTGCCTGCCACCACTCCCAATTGCTAATTCCCCTGTCAGCAGTGTCTGTGTTGATGGGGAAATCATGTAAATAAAAAAAATAAAATTAATATTTGTATTAAATTAAAATTTAAATGCATTAATTCCAAATTCTTCCACATTTGATTAGGTAAATTCCTACTGTTTCTTATCATTGTCACTTACCAGTGTTACAGATTCTTTCCTTTGTACTATAAAATGATCCTAAACTTAAATATAGTATACTATTTTGCATGATAAAACATCTTTGGTACACATCCTTATTTTATGTTAAACTTCTTCTGATAAAAAATGGCATAGCAGTACTTACAGAAATTGTTTTGCTGTGGTTTCTTCATTTAATTTAAAAACTTGCAGTTAAAGAACAGCAGCAAAGAAATCTTTCATGGTGTTAAATGGTGTTTTATTTCATATCACGGAAAGCCTTGATAAAAAGCTACATGGCTCTGTAAATGATTTGTTTTACTACAATTGCTGTTATTTTTCTGTTATTGTCCTTATTGGGTAGAGGGCAAGGAGTTCTGGGGCTGGTGGAATGTTTTTAAGTTATTGCAATGGGACTTTTGATACAGAAGAGATGTTTAAAAAAACTTGGTAATGGCAAATTTTTTCAGCCAGTTAATTTTTGCTATTTGAGAATCATTTGATTAAACCATTATGAAAAGCTTTTCAAATCTACAGTGTAGCTGCATTCATACATATACTGTATGTATTGAAATACATGCATGCACAAACAATACATTTTGTAATGTTGCAGAACACATCTAAAAGTAAGTTTGCTGATTTAAGGTATTTTGCTTATTTACTGAAAATCAAAATATCTGCTTTGTGAAATCTCAAAAATTAATGTTCCAAGCTGTCCTACATATGAACACTACAGTGGCACTATGCCAGTGATTCCATTTGTTTAATTTATTTATAAGCCTTCTAATGATCCAAAGAGATTCAAACTGTGACAATGATGCTAATTAGCAATTTTATCACACACAAATGTTTACGACTCCACAGAGATTTATTGAGAATGCTGGTAAAAAAGTAACACATGTTATAACATTGTGAGTCTTATTTCCAGCAAATTAAATGGCAAAATTTTAATCTATGCAAATTAAATGGATGAATATAATTTATTATAAATAGGAGATCAGATGGCAATGGATGATGGGAAAATTCCTAATCATAAATTATTAGGGATAAGCAATTATGTCTTGGTTCAGCTCATAAGTTGTTGAACCCAGCATGAAGTCCAAATATTGCTACCTAAAGCTGAACACTATTGAAGTCAATAGGGGCAAATCTTGATGATCAATTTCTATAAGCTGTAAGTGATGTTGCATACCTGTATGATTTTCACAGACAGCATTAGTGACATCGAATTCTAGCATCACATATTTTGCATGTGTAATTTATTTTTTTTACTTTAACCACTTCCATATAGTGCAGTTACACCCCCTTCCTGCCCAGACCAATTTTCAGCTTTCAGCACTCTCACACTTTGAATGATAATTACTCAGTCATACAACACTGTACCCAATCAAATTTTTTTATAGTTTTTTTCACACAAATAGAGCTTTCTTTTGGTAGTATTTAATCACCACTGGATTTTAAATTTTTTGCGATATAAGTGAAAAAAGAGCGAACATTTTGAAAAAAAAAAACATTTTGTTTTAGTTTCTATTATAAAATTTTGCAAATAAGTAATTTTTTTTCATAAATTTGGGCCAAAATTTATACTTCTACATATCTTTGGTAAAAATAACCAAAATGAGTGGTTATTATTTAGTTTGTATGAAAGTTATAGAGTCTACAAGCTATGGTGCCAATCATTGAAAATGTATCACACCTGATGTACCGACGGCCTATCTGATTTCTTGAGGCCCTTAAATGTCAGGACAGTAGAAATACCCCCCCCCCCCCCAAATTACCCCTTTTTGGAAAGTAGACATTCCAGGGTATTTAGTAAGAGGCATGGTGAGTTTTTTGAAGTTGTAATTATTTCCCACAATTCTTGGGAAAATGAAGAAATATATATATATTTTTTTTAAAACAAAACTGTCAGAATAACAAGTTATTTCTCACACACAGTATATGTAAACTTGTAATTACACCCCAAAATACATTCTGCTACTCCTCCTGAGTATGGCAATACCACATGTGTGAGACTTTTACACAGCCTGGCCACATACAGAGGCCCAACATGCAAGGAGCACCGTCAGGTGTTCTAGAAGCATAAATTATACATATAATTTCCTAACGACCTATCACACTTTTGAAGGCCCGAGAGCACCAGGACAATGGAATTACCACCAAAATGACCCCATTTTGGAAATAAAACACCCCAACATATATTCTATGAGGCATAATGAGTCTTTTGAACATGTAATTTTTTTCCACAAGTTTTTGGAAAATGTGGAAAGAAAATGAAAACGCATTTTTTTTTTTACACAAAGTTGTCAATTTATAAGATATTTCTAAAGCATAGTATGTACATGGCAAAAATGACACCCCAAAATACATTCTGCTACTCCTCCTGAGTATGGCAATACCACATATGTGGGACTTTGTCATAGCATAGCTACATACAGAGGCCCAACATGCAAGGAGCACCGCCAGGTGTTCTAGGAGCATAAATTACACATACAATTTCATTACAACCTATCACACTTTTGAAGGCCCTGGAGCACCGAGACAATGGAAGCCCCCATAAAATGACCCAATTTTGGAAAGAAAACACCCCAACACATAATCTAGGAGGCATGGGCTGCAGATAGGTACTCTAATCAGGTTCAGAAAGGTACTCGGGTACTCTGATGAGCTTCAGAGAGGTACTTGGGTATTCTTATGGGCTAGAGACAGGTACTCGGGTAATCCGATGCAGTGCAGATAGGTACTCAGGCACTCTGGGCTGGAGACAGGTACTCGGGTACTCTGGGCTGGAGACAGGTACTCGGGTACTCTGTGCTGGAGATAGGTACTCGGGGCTGGAGACAGGTACTTGGGTACTCTGGGCTGGAGACAGGTACTCGGGTACTCTGATGGGCTACAGAGAGGTACTTGGGTACTATGATGGGCTGCAGAGAGGTATTCGGGTACTCTAATGGGCTGGAGACAGGTACTCGGATACTTTGATGGGCAGAAGACAGGTACTCAGGTACTCTATTGGGCTGCAGATAGGTACTCAGATACCCTGATGGGCTGGAGACAGGTACTTGGGTACTCCGATGGGATACAGAGAGGTATGCAGGTACTCTGATGACAGGTACTCGGGTACTCTGATGACAGGTACTCGGGTACTCTGATGACAGGTATTCAAAGTACCCGAGTACCTGTCATCAGAGTGCCCGAGTACCTGTCATCAGAGTACCTGCATACCTGCCACCAGCCCATCAGAGTACCCAAGTACCTGTCATCAGAGTACCCAAGTACCTGTCATCAGAGTACCCAAATACCTGTCACCAGCCCATCAGAGTACCCGAGTACCTTTCACCAGCCCATCAGAGTACCCGAGTACCAGTCATAAGAGTACCTGATGGGCTGGTGACAGGTACTCGGGTACTCTGATGGGCTGATGACAGGTTCTCGGGTACTCTGATGGGCTGGTGACAGGTACTTTGATGGGCTAGTGACAGGTACTTTGATGGGCTAGTGACAGGTCCTCTTTATTGGGGGGGCAATCAGTGTGTTTTGGGGTGCACTATGATCGGTAACTAGCTCTTACCGCAATCTCCTCCTCACACAGGAGCAGTGTGTGAGGAGGAGAACACGGTAACAGATAGTTACCGCGTTCTCCATTTTACATTCTGTGACCGGCTGTGATTGACAGCCGGTCACGTGGTAAAAAGCCAATTACATTGTCTCTTTACCTAGATCGGGGATGGGCTCTGTCCAAGGGACAAGCCTTGTCCCCGATCGCCGCGCGCATTGCGGAGTGAACAAGCGGCTCGTGCTGGAGCCGCTCATGTGATCGGCTATAATTGGACACAGCTGATCACGTGGTAAACAGCCAATTTTATTGGCTGTTTACCTTGATCGGGATGGGCTCAGTCTGAGGGGCGAGCTTTATCCCTGATCGCCGCACGGTAGCGGCGAGAGCGGGTGGAAGCCCGGACCGAGGAGCACTTTCTGCCGGCATCATTTTACAATGGTCCGGTATGGAAGTGGTTAACAATATTGCTAGGGATGAGCTGAACTGCCCTGGGTAGAGTTTAAGCAGGGTTTGCCATATTTCAAAGAAGTTGAAATCAATAGGAGCCAAATATAGTTACATAGTTACCTAGTTAGTGAGGTTGAAAAAAGACATCAGTCCATCCAGTTCAACCTAGGATGTGCGTGTGTGTTTGCTGTTAACCATACATTGTATACCCCTGTATGTTGTGGTCTTTAAGGTGCCCATCTAATAGTTTTTTGAAACTATCGATGCTCCCTGCTGATACGACTGTTTACGGAAGAGAATTCCACATCCTTACTGTTCTTACAGTGAAGAGCCCCCTATGTATTTTAAGGTTAAACCGCCTTTCCTCTAGTTTTAGTGAGTGGCCACGTGTCTTATTGTATTTCCTTTCTCTGAATAGGTTTTTCCATATGCTAGGGTTTCCAGTACAATATTTGTACATTGATATCATATCCCCCCTCAATCGTCTCTTCTCCAGAGAGAATAAGTTCAGTGCTTGTAGTCTTTCCTCATAGCTGATGTCCTCCATTCCCCTAATTATTTTTGTTGCCCTTCTCTGGACTCTCTCCAGTTCCAGCACATCCTTCCTGAGGACCGGTGCCCAGAACTGGACAGCATATGCCAGATGTGGCCGGACCAGAGTCTTGTAGAGAGGGAGAATAATCTCTTTATTTCTGGAGTGAATCCCCTTTTTTATACATCCCAGTATTCTGTTGGCTTTGCTTGCAGCGGCTTGGCATTGCATGTCAAATATGTCAAATTAAAAATGCCCATTTTCTAAGTTGAAGAGGGTGGCAAAGCAAGGGGATAGGAATCATCCCGGGGGAACATGAACCAATGGTATTGCCCAAATATGACCATTTGGTTATATTTAGGCAATGAGGTAACCCCTCTGATCCCCATCCATTTCCTTATGTGACTGGGTATTCCCAGGCATGTAAGTGAATGGACCGGGTGACATCAATGGTTGATAAAGACATACAGGTGCAATCACCCGCTGTTTCCTTAGTAACCATTGACAGCTGGAAGCTGTCACATTTGTCCATACTGAACCCATTTTAATGGACATCTTAACAGCCAATGTTCCAGCTGAACTTACATTCAGACTGAACACTGAGTTCATCCCTAATTATTGACTGGCTTAACCACTTTTTTGTTGTGACAATCTCTTAATTTTTCACATGTATGTTAAAATATGCAATTTTTGCTAGAAAATTTAAATAAAATCCCCTAAAAAAAATGTATTTATCTATGAAATCAGAAGACTATAAAGCCCTGAGAAAAATGGTTCCTCAGGGATGTGACGTAACGCGTAGGAGGAGCCGCCAAACACCGGAAGTGACGTTAGAGATCGGAGCGAAGTTCTCCCGACGCTGATTTTAACAGTTTTATGCGCTGTAGCTACCTGCTAATTGTAAGTGCAATTGATCATTTTATGAATAAACCGATTTTAAATACTGCACCATGATGGCCTTTTATGTTTACCGAGCCTGAGGTCGAGATAGGAGGTGAAGACCCCAAAAAGTATAAGCACCTTATAACAGACAGAACAGGATTACCCGGAAGCAGGAATAGGATATTGGAAAGAGTGAAAGCCCCTAATTATCACCCCGAAGGCTAACCTATATACACAGGCGTATTTTACACCTTATCAAGGTGAGAGTTTAGAGCACCTAGATGTGACACCTGGTGGAGGCAGCAAGTCACAGCACTTTTATCTGCACAGAAGCACGTTTTGGTTTTTAAAGTTGAAGAGATTGAGTTGAATTACACCATATTGTGGATGATATTTAATGGACACTAATGAACACTGCACCTTATTAATTTAATTTATATTGATTTAAGAGTGAAAGCACAAAGCACTTTATATTTTTTGTAGCAACTATTTGCACATTTTTCAATTGGAATACGTATTTATTGGTTGTCTTTAATATTTTTTGAAGATTGAAAGCACTCAGCACTTTTAAATATGTTTAACACGGTATAGAGGGAATACAGATTGTTTATACATTTATTTATTTACGTTATCACGTTTATATTTGAAGTGGAAATATACCCCAGCCAAAAGAATATGTCATTTTAAAAAAATAGCACTTTATTGAGTTTAATAATTTAAATATCTATCACATCATCTAATATTTTAACATTTCACTTCTGAAGCGCGCCACAAACCCACATTGCTTTAATCCTGTATCAACTGGTTCCTGGTACCTGTATCGTGGTGCAGCAATAAGAAGGAAACATACACTACCTCAGATAGCGCAGGAACCACCCATACACATAAGAGGGTAAGCAACAGTATCGCTCACCCTGTGGGCACTGCTTCCTTGTAACCTGGAATTGAAAGGTGGGAAGACACCCCCGACTGAGACCAGGCCTATACTTCTTATTACTGGGTATATCGGCCGCCATCTTTGAAACTGGCAAAGTGTCCCCTGCAACTCCCGGCTTACATATCAATCTGAAATCCCTGCATTCTTCATATTTCATATTACACACCAATGTTTAACCATCCTACTTACTTGCTGTGAGATCTAATCCCTTCAGAAGTTGATATTCTTTAGGAGGCGCAGGAGTGGCACGGGAAAATATGTACACCTAGGCGCACAGATCCAAGCTGCACGGCATCAATAGTGCTTCCAGGGGCCATAAATGCACTACTTGACACTCGATATTAACACCCCCTGAGACCGTCAGACAATTTGCGTGTCTTCCACCCGTAAAAAGCATTATAAATCACCGAAAAAATCTTTAACACACTACCTTCTAAGGACAAGAGAGCGTTACAACATGGCTCAAAACAGCAATGGCAGTCCCTCTGCAACAAAGGAAAATACCGCCAAAACACCACAGCAAAATTCCTCACAGCAGGGTACTTCTAGTAATAAGCAAAACACGCCACTCACCAAAAGTGATTTGGAGAACAGTTTGGAGGCCATGTATACTAAGCTGGCCTCTAAGTTTCAATCCGAATTAGACAAAACAGCAAACACGTTGTCAAAGGAGATCTCAGCCTTGGGGGGCAGAACAGACAGGCTTGAAACCAAACACGACGAATTATGCTTAGCATATAAAGAGCTCAGTAGGGATCATGAATCCCTTAATAATGCCTTCACACTACTCCAGTCTCATGTTGAAGACCTGGACAACAGGAACACAAGAAACAACCTGAGGCTGAGAGGGATAGCTGAGTCTTATTTGGAATTGATTCCGAAGCTTAATCGTCTGTTGAAATCTCTGTTATCTGACCATACCGAAGATCAATTTATTTGTGACCGCATTCACCGGGCTCTCAGGCCAAAACCACCAGCAGACAAAACACCTAGAGATATAATTCTCTGCCTTAAAGACTTTCTCATAAAAGAGGAAATTTTTAGAGCTGCTAGAAACTCACAAAATGTTCTGATTGATCGCCATAAGTTGCAAATTTATCCTGACATTTTGCAAGCTACGTTGGTAAGAAGGCGGGCTATGAAAGATATTACATCAGTTTTACAATCAGCCCGTCTGAGGTACCTTTGGGGGTTCCCTTTCAAGCTTATAATCCCACATAATGGAACTACTTATATAGCCACAAATATATCAGAAGGTCAGGAAATTTTGATTAAACTATGATTGCTGGACCCCTCGGCTGCTCCTCAACCTGCTCCCTCGCCAAGACTATCCCCTCTTTGGCAGACACCAGCCTCCAGAAGAAGCCGCCATAGAACCAGGAATGAGATCGGATAGAGTGGTGACAGTTAAAGATCAAAGTCGCTTTACACCAACTTTCTTGATTAACTAACGCTTTTTTTTTTCTCTTCTTCTCCACACGGATCTAATAATTGCAATTCCCAACTCCTCAAATGAGACAGAAGTTATAAGAAATATGGATGGGATTTTTCCTCTTTTTACAGATTCTAAAGAAACAGACTTCTGATAACATTAATTTCCACTAGGTGGCAGACTAATCCACTATCATCATTGCTGAACTTCGATACTACTGTTGAAAATAGAAAAACTTGAAGCAACAATGACATCTTGTGGTCAAAGTCGGTATTTCTATAACTTTTTTTTTCCTCTGGCTATACCTATTATACTTTAAGAAACATTACCCACAAATCATATGGTACAATATTATAATGTGACCACAAACAGTCTTAGAGTAATGCAAAGTTTTGATATAGGATATAACTGGAACAGTGCAAAGTATATCACTCTTATCCTATTCCCACCCCATTATTCCTTTTTTTTTATTTATTTTTTTATATGCAAATTTTGTAGTCACTATTATAAATCCTATAATCTGCAACAATTATAAATCTCTTTGAGGAGGACATTTCACTGTTTTGCATTTTTTCTGTATGATTTAGGTTTTTATAATCTTAGTTCTGTGCAAGGTCATTGTTCCCCCCACTCAGCCCACACGATGTTGACTAGTTCTTCTGAGCTAGCGACATCGAGTTCGCTGTTTAGGAGAAAAAATTTCTCTGGATACTTCTTTTTTTATTCAGTAACCCTTCCGGGTATACTGATCCAGATAAATATAATGTTCAATTGTTTCCTTTACAATATTGAAGAGATGGAAACAACAGTCTTTTGTTTTTTTTATTTTTATTATTACTGTTATCAACCTGGCAAGTAGTTTTTTTTCTTTTTAAATACAATATAGACAAATACTTTTTTGGGCAATTTTTAGAGCTTTGTTATGGACACTTGACAAAGATTAGATATAGACATGGTAATATTACCCCCAGCAGAAAATGTGATTGTATACAGGTTTATCCCTATCATACGAACTTTATAAATTTAGTGTAAAACGAATATTAGATGCATTTCGCACAATGTACAAGGATTTAACTCACCCAACAAGAGGCGTAAAGCCTTTCACCATTATAAATGGATAGGTGCTAAAATTGTAATAACCTCACAAAAGAAATAGAAGCCCTGCATAAAAACCCAAATGCGCTTCAGGACAATGAAATCAGATCAAACATAGACAAAAAAAAAGAAAGAACTGAACAATATATTGTCATATAATGCAGAGAAGTCCTTGAGATATTCTAAATCCAAATTCCCCCTTCATGGCAACACTGTTTCGACTATGTTCGCCAGGAAACCAAATCAGACAATTAAGCCACCCCATGTATATAAATTGAACACTCCCTCAGGCTTCGTTACAACACACCCTAAAGAAGTTGTGAAGATATTTGAAGATTTTTACTCTAATCTTCTCTCTCCTTCCATGGACCCTTCACCACACATAACCCAAACATGTTTACAATCCCTTCCTACCCCTAAGTTAACCTCTCCACAGATTGACTTATTAACCTCCCCCATTACAGAAGAAGAAATATTACAGACTATAAAGAACCTTAAAAACTCTTCAGCACTAGGCCCTGATGGCTACACTGCTATATACTATAAAAAATTTGCTTCTCAGCTCCCCCCGAAACTCACACAATTGTTCAATCATATCCTACAGGGAGGTACGTTCCCAGAAGAGATGCTATTGGCCAATATGACACTTATACCCAAACCAAATAAAGATTTATCCTAACCACAAAATTACAGACCAATATCAGTGATAAACAATGATCTTAAAATCTTTAGTAAAATACTATCAATTAGATTATCATCCATCATCACATACTTTCATTTCCCCTAATCAATCCAGCTTTATACCTAATCGACAAATCACAGATAATATTAGATTGGCCAGCAACATTATCCAAGATGCAAACAAATTCAGTAAAAAATTACTACTTTTAGGCTTAGATATACACAAGGCCTTTGACAGTGTTTCATGGCAATTCCTACAACTGGTGTTATCCAGATTTGGCTTTGAGGGAGAATTTCTCAATGGATTCAGGGCATTGTATCATAATCCTAGGACTAGAATTAGGATCCCTGGCTGCAACTCAGAATTTTTCCCCCTGGGTAGAGGAACAAGGCAAGGATGTCTGTCCCCTTTCCCCTCTTTTATTCGCTTTGGCTTTGTAACCACTTTCCATCGCGATCCTACAACACCCTAACATTATAGGATATAATAAAGGAGATGTGACATTTAAACTTAACCTATATGCAGATGATACATTATTATTCATTTCTGAACCTTCCACGTCAATTCCAAACCTACTACAACTTTTAGATCTATTTGACGACATCTCAGGACTTCATATTAATATTTCCAAGTCTATGGCCCTTCCGATCAACTTTACCCTTGCTGAGATACAATACCTGAAAAGTCAATTTCCCTTTACACGGTCAATGGATTCAATCACTTACCTAGGGATCCAACTGACCAAAAAATATGACTCGTTATTTCAGTATAGCTTCCCTCCCCTTGTTAATAAAATTTGCAATACCCCACAAATCTGGTCTTCTTACTCCCTCTCTTTTCTTGGAAAAATTACTGCAATCAAAATGACTATACTTCCAAAAATCCTATATTTTTTAGAACACTCCCGATTAATCTCTCGAAAGGTTATATTTCCAAAATTCAATCTATTATTAATACATTTGTATGGAGCGGTAAGAGACCCAGGTATAACAGAACAATCCTTTATCAATCACACAAATTGGGTGGATTGGGCCTTCCGCAACTATGGTTTTATTACACCTCATGTAGACTATTTCAGTTGGCCCAATGGAATATCTTGAGTACCTCTATTCTATGGCTGCACTTTGAAAACATTTCGGTGGCCCCCTTTCACCTTCCCAGCCTGTTGTGGTCCAGTGGTAATTGGGTTAGACAACTTGCAGCTTGCAACACCATAGTCTCAGATTCTATCAAAATATGGAATAAAGTAAAAAAGGGAGGGGTCCTGACTTCTAGCCCCCCTCTTTCCTTGGGGACCCTAAATTTACGGAGGCTTTCATTTCTCCATATGATTTCACACAATGGTCGGAGAGAAATATCATCTGAATTTCAGACTTCTATAACGGAGGTGTATTTCTCCCTTTTGAAAATATACTCAACACTTATAATATACCAGACACAGAGAGACCAAATTACCTACTCATAAAACAATTTTTTGAGTCGCATTACTCGAGACCCACTGGATCACCAGTAACGGTGTTTGAACATATTTGTTTCACAACACCCAAGGGAAGGGGACTTATTTCCACCCTGTATAATGAATTTAATACACAACCCCCAGATATGAAACTACCATATATGCTAAAATGGGAAGCAGATTTGGACACAGAAATCTCCATAAGAGTTTGGGGTCTGATGTGGTCCAATGTGCGTAAATGTACTAGGTCACTGTCAATTAGAGAGACAGCGGTAAAATTATTTACTAGATGGTACTACACACCAGTTCAATTGAACAAATTTTTTGCGGACACCCCCCCCCCCCCCAGAGTATTTTAGAGGATGTTCACTTCCTGGAACGCTTTTACACATATTCTTGAGTTGTGACAAAATCAAGCAGCTTTGGTCTGGATTATTTAAAATCATAGACCAAATGGCAGGTAAAAAGCTAATATTGTCACATTTCCAGTGCATATTATTTCAAAATATACAAGATACATCCCCACAATTTCTGCAGCTAATCCATACAATATGTGTCGCGGCACACTGGACAATAGCCTTACACTGGAAAGAGAACTTTGTACCATTCTCACAAGTTCTAAACAGAATAGAAGAAATAAAGCACATGGAATATCTACAACATACCATTAGCAACACTAAACATCTATATGACTTTAAATGGGATCCTTGGTTTCTATACAAAGCCTCCCAAGCTGCTTTAATATAAAATAATGCCCAATATTCTATTTTTGTATTTTTTATATTTTTTAATTATATTACTTTTGTTACTACTTTGTAATACAGTTATATCGAATTAATATATAGTTAAAATGGAAAATGTTAATGGTAATATACCAAATTTTGAAAGTTGTTCATTCACAATTTATAAATGTTTATGTACACATTGTATTTTTGTATTGAAAAACATTTTCAATAAAAGTTTATAGACAAAAAAGAAAAAAAAAGGAGATTAATTTGCTTGTAGTGTTTTAGGGTTAATGCTTTTTAATTTTTTTTTATCCTTTAACTCTTTTTTATTTGTGTTTGATTTTGTTAGGGTCTTTAATTATTTTTATAGTGTCAGCATCAGCAACAGCAGCATGAAGTTGTTGGTTACTGTCCCATTGTTGGTTACTGTAATGATAAGGTAAATAAAACTCACAATAACATCATGTCTGGGAGGCAGAAGTTTTTTCCATGCAGTTATGAGGGGTAAGCAGCCTCTGTATTCATAGGTCAAGTCAGAGTTCAGCGTTTAGAAGCAGGGCACTTTCTTGTCTGGCACTGGGTGCACTTTACAGCCAGAGCACAAGGTAGGTGGTGGAGTGCAAACCTGCAATATTCTCTTTTGTTTCCCAGAAGCAGAGTAAGTTAATGTCCTCAGCAGCTGCTAAATAGAGATGGCCTTGCAGTTCGCCCAGCAGTCGGTTCGCGGCGAACTTTGCTCGTTCACTGTTTGCCGAACATGCGAACATATGGCGATATTCGTGACCGCCATATTCTTTTACATTGTGAAGAAATTTGACCCAGGACACATTCATCAGGTGGTACAAGACAGCCAATTGAGACATTTCAGCACATGGACATAGCCCCTACCTTATAAATAGACCTGATCTGGCTACCATTTTACATTCTGTCTTTTGTCAGTGTAGGGAGAGGTTGCTGTGTGGAGCAGGGACAGACTGTTAGTGACACAAATCGCTAGCTAATAGGTCCACAAAAGTCCTTTTAACCCCTTGCCGACCGCCTCACGACTATATATTGCGGCGGTCAGCCCCTCCTGGGCAAAGTGACGTATTGGTACGTCACTCGCCCACGAGCCTCTAGGGGGCGAGTGCGCGCCGCTGGAGGTGCGCTCCCGCCCCGATCGTTCCCTGACCTCCCCGCGCGAGTGACCAGCGGCTCCGATCTCCCGCTGGAGAGGGAGAAAGGCTGACGGCTGATGTAAACACAGCTGTCTGTCATTCTCCCTGATGTAACTGCAGAGACTATACGATCCTGCTATGTAGGATCATATGTTTCTGTGGTTACATCACTAGCCACGCCCCCCCCCCCACAGTTAGAATAATGCCCCTAGGGATACATTTAACCCACTGATCACCAATAAAGTTAACCCCTTCCCTGCCAGTGTCATTTTTACAGTAACAGTGCATATGTATAGCACTGATTACTGTAGTAATGTCACTGGTACCCCCAAAAGTGTCAAAAATATCAGTCAAGGGTCCGATCTGTCCGCCACAATGTCGCAGTCCTGCAAAAAAAAATCGTAGATCGCCACCATTACTAGTTAAAAAAAACAATAAAAATGACATCAATCTTTCCCGTAGTTAGTAAATGCAATAACTGTTGTGCAAACCAATCAAACTACGCTTATTGCGATTTTTTTTAACAAAAATATGTAGCAGAAAACAAATTTGCCTAAAATGTTAAAAAATTTAGATTTTTACAATTTTTTTGGGGGAATTTCTTATAAAAAAATGTGAAAAATATTGTTATTTTTTTCAAAATTGTTGCTGTTTTTTTGTTTATAGTGCAAAAAGTAAAAATCGCACAGGTGATCAAATACCACCAAAAGAAAGCTCTATTTGTGGGAAAAAAGGACATCAATTTCATTTGGGTACAGCGTTGCATGACCGCAAAATTGTTAGTTAAAGTCACGCAGTGCAGAATCGCAAAATAGGCACTGGTCTTTGAGCAGCCAAATCCTCCGGGGCTTAATTGGTTAAGGACTGGTATAGGTGTACTATTGTTTGGTGTGCAGTATATAGGGGTGTAATACACTTATAATATACTTTATAATAAGCATATTATAGTGGATTTGTATTGTGCAATATTGTGACTGGTGAGCGGTTCTGCAGCGATACTACAACTGCAAAGAGTGACAAACGCAATTAGAAAAAAGTATTGTAACTGGTGTGATATACCAGTCGCCCCCCAAAAACAACAGATTGAAGCGGGGTGTTATATATACTTTCATACTAGTGTATTTGTGTACTGCAGATTTTTTTTTCTGTTTTGCTGCTACACACAGTGACAAACGTTACTGGAAAATGTTTTCTATAACTGGTGTGATAGACCAGTGGCCCCCCAAAATGACAGATTGAAGAGGGGTGTTATATACCTTCTTCCACATATACTGCGCTTCTCTAGTGGACTTTTGTCACAGGGTAATTTAAAAAATGACAGGCAGAGGAAGAGGCAGGCCCTTCCACAGGAGTAGTAGGGGTAGGGCAGGAGCACCAGGCCGGAGCCAAAGTGTAAAAGTTGCAGAAGGTGTGTTCGATTAGGTCAAAGGACGCACCAGACTTGGTTGAGTGGCTCACTCAGACTTCCTCTTCTGCACCCTCCTCATCCTCTCTTTCTGCACCCTCTTCACTCTCTGCTGTGTGCACCCCCAAAGACACCACCACCAACACCACCACAACCATATACCCTCCGCTTGAGTCACAGAAATGTTTTTCCAATCCATCACAAGACATTTGCGATGCGCAGCCATTCTTGGCATCGGATCAGGAAAAGGAGGTAGCAACCACTCAGCAGTCTGACGACAGTACCACGATCAGCCCAAGGAGGTTGGTCCCCGCTGTTGCTGCCTACTCCGAGATCTCTAATGTTAGTGGAGGGGAAGGTGACGTCGATGATGACATGTCTATGGAAGTCATGTGGGTGCCCACAAGAGAGGAAGAGGAGGGGAGTTCAGAGGGAGAGATGGACCAGCAGATAGGGAGGAGAAGCAGGCCAAACTTACATTGAACAGGAGGGACAAACCAGACAGCTAATGTACCAGGAGCGAGCCATCAACCATGTACGGTCACATCTGGCGCTCCCAGGATGCCGGCACATGGCTCTGCAGTGTGGGCTTTTTTTAACGTGTGCGCTGCTGACAATAGTGTTGCCATCTGCAGCCTTTGCAGTCAACGCATAAGTTGCAGTAAGCCCAACACTCACCTAGGGATGACCGCCTTAAGAAGGCCCCTGGACTCCCATCACCGAGCCCAGTGGGAACAATGCCGTCAGAACCCACAAAGCCACACTCCAGGCTCTCACCGTTCAGCCTCTTCTCCTTCTCCTCTCTCCTCACAATTGTCCTCCACTCCACCTTCCATCATGCCGTCCTCACGTTTTTCTGGAAAAAGCAGGCTTCTGTAGCCCAAATGTTCGAGTGCAAAAAAAATGATGACGCGAATAACCCTCTTGCTCAACGGTTGACAGCTGGCTTGTCGGAACTGATAGCCCGCAAACTACTGCCATATAAACTGGTGGACTCGGAGGCCAGTGGCAAGTGAATGTATCTCTGGCACACAGTGTCGGTGCCAAGATACATCTGACCACAGACATGTGGTCTAGCAAACACGGGCAGGGAAGGTATATAACTTTTACTGCCCACTGGGTGAACCTTCCCATGGCCGTCAAGCATGTAACCCATGGCACCTGTGTAGATTTGGTTTTACCGCCACAGATTGCATGCAGGCCTGCCTCTTCTTCTCCTCCTCCTACTCTATCATCCCTCTCCTCCTCGGCTGACTCCTCCTTTTCCGCTGCTACCGTCTCTTCCACTGCGCCGCCCAAGATCCCCAGAACCTATTCAACATGTCAGGTAAGACTTTGCCATGCTGTGCTGTGTCTGTTGTGCCTGGAAGCCAGATCAGTGGCTAACACCGCTCAATTTGACAGTTGGTAAAGTTGTGTGCGACAATGGTGTCAATCTGCTGAGCGCACTAAAAACAGGGCAAAATTAAACACGTGCCATGCATGGCACACATCCTGAACTTGGTCGTGCAGCAATTCGTTGTCAAATACCCTGGGGTCCAGAACGTCTTGCGGCAGGCCGGGAAAATATCAGGCCATTTCAGAAGATCTTACACAGCCACGGCTCGCCTTGCTGACATTCAGCGGCAACACAACCTGCCCGTCAGACATCTTTTTTGTGACTGCCCGACGCGATGGAACTCAACTTTGTATATGCTTGATAGTCTGCTCCAGCAGAAATTTGCAGTTAATGACTACCTGTACAAATTCTGCGGCAGGACAGGTTCTGGGGAGCTTGGTTTTTTTTCACCGTGCCAGTGGCTGATCATGTGCGATGCATGCAGACTTCTGCGGCCATTTGATGAGATCACCAAACTGGTCAGTCACAGCCAGGGTGCCATCAGTGACATTGTACCTTACGCCTTCTTTCTGGAGTGTGCACTGCGTCGTGTCATTGATCAAGCCGTCGAGGAGCAGGAGCAGGAAGATGAGGAAGTCACAATGCTGGATAAATTCCCAGGGGGGCTACTCCATCTGAGACAAGTCAACAACAGGAGTCGGAAGGGGAGTCAGAGGTGGATGGTGGCGGGGCGGATGAGGAGGAGCAAGAAGAGCCTTCTTTAAACCTTTCTGGGATCCCTGGTGTTGTCCGTGGATGGGGGGAGGAGAACGAGAACGATATTGTCCTGGATGATGAGCAGGAGCCAGGCCACTACACCGCTTCCAGTTTAGTGCAAATGGAGGCCTTCATGCTCCAGTGTTTTAATAGGGAACCCCGTATAAAAAGCATAAAGGGCAAGGACCAGTACTGGGTGGCAATATACTTAGATACCTGCTACAAACAAAAAATGGCAGAAATGTTACCACCATCACAGAGGGCTGTCAGAATGAAGCACTTCTAGGCCTTGCTTCGAGAAATGCTGCATTCTGCTTTCGCGTGCGCTGGCAGAGGAATTTCTACTCACAGAGAAACAGTTGCGGGTAACAATCCAACAGCGCCTGCAAGAAGAGGGCAGTTTGAAGATGTGTTGGTCACTTCTGATATGAGATCATTCTTTCAGCTGACCCATCAACAGCTGTCCTTCGGATCCAGCATCAGGGAATGCCTAGACTGACAGGTGTCCGACTACATTGGGTTAACGGCCAATGTGGACGCTCTGAGAAGTGATGAACCCCTGGACTACTGGGTGGGCAGGCTTGACCTCTGGCCAGAGCTTGCACAATTTGCAATGGAACTGTTGGCTTGCCCCTCGGCCAGTGTCCTGTCCGAAAGGACATTCAGCGCAGCAGGGGGGATTGTGACCGATATGCGCACTCGCCTAGCTCAGGACAGTGTTGACTACCTCACATTTATAAAAATTAATGAGGCATGGATCTCGGAGGAATTCAACACATTTGACCAGTAGACCATGTTTGATTCAAAATCCTCATGACAGGCCACAAATATCCGCCACCACCCATAACAATTCATGGTCCCTGTCTTAGGTAAATACAGCGGCATAAAAGGCCTTTTATGTCCATTGAATGCCCAATTTTTGGGGCCTGTAATGGCCGAAACTTATTTATCCTGTGATTCTGAATGCCTAATTTACCTCCAGCCACAGAATACAAAGTTCTTTGCTGTCAGGTGCACGCCTGTGGGCTAATTTTTGGGGCCTGTAATGGCCGACACTTATTTATCCTGTGAATGCCTAATGTACCTCCAGCCACAGGATACAAAGTTCTTTGCTGTCAGGTGAACGCCTGTGGGCTCATTTTTGGGACCTGTAATGGCCGACACTTATTTATCCTGCGAAGGCCTAATGTACCTCTAGCCACGGAATATAAAGTTCTTTGCTGTTAGGTGCACGCCTGTGGGCTCATTTTTGGGGCCTGTAATGGCTGACACTTATTTATCCTGTGAATGCCTAATGTACCTCCAGCCACAGAATACAAAGTTCTTTGTTGTCAGGTGAACGCCTGTGGGCTCATTTTTGGGGCCTGTAATGGCTGACACTTATTTATCCTGTAAATGCCTAATGTACCTCCAGCCACAGCATACAAAGTTCTTTGCTGTCAAGTGAACGCCTGTGGGCTAATTTTTGGGGCCTGTAATGGCCGACACTTATTTATCCTGTGAATGCCTAATGTACCACCAGCCACAGAAGTGAACGCCTGTGGGCTCATTTTTGGGGCCTGTAATGGCTGACACTTATTTATCCTGTAAATGCCTAATGTACCTCCAGCCACAGCATACAAATTTCTTTGCTGTGAGGTGAACGCCTGTTGGTTAATTTTTGGTGCCTGTACTGTCCGACACGTACTTCTTTATCCTGTAAATGCCTAATTTTTTAGACTGGAATTGAAAATCAATGGGTCTGTAAAGGTTCTGCTAAATTGTGGAACGGATGCGGACCCATTTTACAGACGTGTGAATGGACCCTGTATTTATTTGACATGTATTTACCGGCTGCTGTCAGTTCTGGCTGATTTAGGCCAAGCTATTACACTAAAACCGAGCAATATTACAAAAAACAAAATACATGTTATAACTGTATAAACGATTTATATAACTTATAAAAAAAAGTTTTATGGCAACTTTTCCAATAGTAGGATCATCTCCTGCACCCCCTTCATAGCCTGGCGTTGCCTCTCCTCCATGGCCTCCATGCGCTCCTGAATTGACGAAATTTCGCAGAAAAAAGAATGCTTGCTTCTGGTATGTCAGTGTCCATGTTGCGGGACTATGTGTGCACAGCTATTAAGTATTTTATGGCTGCAAATATGACCTGGAGGTTTTTCATGTTCTCCGCGAACCTGCGCTTTGCGAGCATTTAAGCGAGTTCGCGCGATCGGGTTTGCGTATCATCCCATCAGATGTTTGCCCATCACTACTGCTAAAGTGCCCTATTCTGCCTCCACATCCACAGCTACTTTTGTTGTTGCCCCACCAAGTGGTGCAGAGCAGTTGGCAGAATGCTTTGAGCACAGTATCAGCCATTTCCCGCTATTGCAATTAACTGCTTCTCAACTTGAAGAGGAGAGCAATGGAAGCACGGGGAGAGGGGAGAGGATGTTGCTGCAATGTAAAAAAAAAATGCAAAAATACCACAAAGCATGAATACAGTCCATCCCCCGTAGCCAGTTTTTATGCTTGCAAAGTAATTATATTGACATTTATGATTTCAAACAACAAGCCTTGGTTTTATAACAGAGGTTTATGGATAAAGGGTACGATTAGGTGGGGTTTGATTCTGAAATACAAAGAACCCTTGAAGTTGATAGAAGTTTACTTTTGGTTGACAAGCCTCGCCACAATAAAGTGGACACATTTAAATGGTCTTTCTTTACTTCTTTCTCAGTCCAACATAGACAGATTAAACTAATTTTTAATTAATTTTTTTAATAAACATTGGGACATTTTAAAGAATGACTGTGTGCTAGGTTCCGTATTGCCCGATAAGGCTAAAATTATACATAGGGGGCCCCATCTTTACAAATTAAAATTTCTCCTAATATTAAAAACCCTCCGGTCAGATCTTCGTTTTTTCAGGGAATGACAGGTTAGTACCCTTGTAAAAAGTGTAACACCAAAAGTGTGCGTACCAACATAATATTAGTGGTAGAGTTAAAAAACAACAATTTAAATCTGTGGTTACTAACCACATTTACTGTATTAAACACTTTTACATCTGTACCACTAAGA
The DNA here is from genome assembly GCF_965119305.1 of Pelophylax lessonae. NCBI lineage: Eukaryota > Metazoa > Chordata > Amphibia > Anura > Ranidae > Pelophylax > Pelophylax lessonae. Next base: position 463,613,147 of record NC_138770.1, on the reverse strand, counting down.
ATACAGTTTACCTGCTGACATGCCCATGTGGCAAACAGTATGTGGGAAGAACTATTTGCCCATTCACTGTAAGGATTAATGACCATATAGCTAACATCAAAAAAGGTTTGAGCAATCACAGTGTACCAAAACATTATTGCACAGACCACAAACGAAATCCGAGTGGTACGGAATTCATCATTATTGATAAATACGTTCCTCCTTGGAGGTGAGGGGCAAATATCAGGGGAGTCTCACGTTTCAAGACATTTTGGATTTATGAGTTACGTTCCTACTCCTTATTCGGTATGAACGTAGAGTGGGACATTAACCACTTTAGTCCCGGAAGATTTTGCGATTCCGCACTGCGTGACTTTAACGGACAATTACGCGGTCATGCGATGCTGTACCCAAACAAAATCGATGCCTTTTTTTCCCCCACAGAGCTGTCTTTTGGTGGTATTTGATCACCTGTGCGATTTTTTTTTTTGCGCTATAAACAAAAAAAGAGCGACAATTTTGAAAAAAATAACAATTTTTTCACATTTTTTTATTTGAAATTCTCAAAAAAATGTAAAAATCTAAATTTTTTAACATTTTAGGCCAATTTGTTTTCTGCTACATATTTTTGGTAAAAAGAATTGGTTTGTTAGTTTAACTTTAAAAAGTTATTGCATTTACTAACTGCGGGAAAGATTTTTTATTGTTTTTATTGTTTTTTTTTACTAGTAATGGCGGCAATCTGCGATTTTGTTTGCAGGACTGCGACATTGCGGCGGATAGATCGGACCCCCTGACTGACATTTTTGACACTTTTGGGAGTACCTTTACTTTTGGGAGTGACATTACTACAGTAATCAGTGCTATAAATATGCACTGTTACTGTAAAAATGACACTGGCAGGGAAGGGGTTAACTTTACTGGTGATCAAGGGGTAAGTGTGTCCCTAGGGGCATGATTCTAACTGTGGAGGGGCGTGGCTTGTGATTGTAATCACAGAGACATGCGATCCTACATAGCCTCTGTGATTACTTTAGTGAGAATGACAGACGGCTCTGTTTACATGAGCCGTCTGTCCTTCTCTCACTGCAGCGGGAGATCGCGAGTGGCCAGCGGCCATCAGAGCTGTCGGTCACACACTCTGACTCCCCAGCTGATGAGCGGGGACGGGAGCGCTCCTCTGGCGGCATGCGATCACCCCCTAACTCCTCCCAGGCTAGCGCCATACATGTACGGCACTTTGCCTGGGAGCGAAAGACTGCCGCCGTACAACTGCGGCGACCGGTCGGCAAGTAGTTAATGCTTTTATTTACAAAGTATAATTTTTATCTTTGTATTATTTAGGAATGTTCTATGTCTTTTATGCATATATTTTTGCATGGATATTTTTGCAACATTATCTCACTGTACATATAATATGTGGTCTCAATTTGACTAATTGCCTGAGCTATCACCATTTCTCCAAATTGACTCTATTTTCCCTGTTATTATTACTATTTTTATATATATTTATTTTATATTTTTAGGTTAACATACGGGTATAATCTCCCTTTTATCCATTCATTTTTTATTGTTGTATCGTGGTCAGTTGGTTTGATGACATTTTGGCAATTAATCTTTCCCCCTTGCAGCCACAAACGTAGCAGGAGGAGATATATGAGCGCCTTCAATGTTAGAAACAGGCTTAATGCGCCACTCTTCCTGTTCCAGACTGAGGCTTGATCAGCTTGCGTTTTGGTCTACCCGGTAGTCTTACGGCTCTGTTGGTGTCTGCCATTAAAGATTGACGAACATCGGCCGGGGCGGTTCGCGAAAGTCAGCCGCAAATTTTCTCAAAAGTCCGTGAACCGCGAGTTCGCGGCGGGCCCCATTGACTTTAATGGAAGGCGAACTTTAAAAAACTTTAGGTGATATTTGCAGCCACAAAAGACATACTAGCTGTGCAAAAATAGTCCCAGCACATGGACAATGTCATAACAGAAGTATTGCAATTGGAAAAGTTGCCCTAAATTATTTTTTTTTACAGCAAAAAATATATATATTTTTTTCATAAATCAGCCAGAACTCACAGCAGCCGGTAAATACATGTCTAATACATATAGGGTCCATTCACACATCTGTAAAATGGGTCCGCATCTGTCATGGCTCCATCATTATATTGTCATGTTATTCTTATGAGAGTTTTCACAATGTGTAATTTACTGTGTAACCTACTGTTCATGTTGTACCAGCGCCATCTAGTGGCCATTTACATATATCACATATTACATATTGGAACAATTTTTGTTCCAGTTCAGCTACCATAGCTTTCACCTATGAACTTTGGTGACATCATCTTCCCTCCATATCTTGTTTTCTTCAGGAAACTCAGCTAGAGGAAACACAGCTAGTTGCATCCTCCCTCATCTTAGTTTATGGCGGCATCGCTGGTGTGTATACTCTTATGGATGCTTAACATTATCATCCTGTATCTATGTCTTGTGTAACTTACATCTTGTGCACATTTCTTGTATTTGCATTGCTATGTACAGTAATGTCTTATATGCATTGCCACATGTCAGTATACATTAGTAAGTGTATTCTCTTTTCTGTTCCACAGTTTTACCTCTCTCATTTTCACGTATTTCCTTGCAATAAAAGTTGAAGTTGGACCTTGCTCCTTTGTCAATGCATTGAAGGAAATCAGGGTTATACTGCCTGTCAATCTATGTACCCTCACACATAGGGAGGACAGAACAGTAAAACAGCGACCTCCTAACAAGCTAGAGACACAGTGAAGCTGCAGATTCTGCACAAGCTGATGCAAGACGCTGTGACCTCTCACAAGCTGCAGTGAAACAGCAACCGAGTACAGGTTGGACCACGTGATACTGAACCCCACACAGTGCAAGTGTGCAAACCTGCTACCATGTCAACAAGCAAGTCTGATCCATTGGAGACAAGGTCCCACACCTCAGCCAGTT